>NC_090202.1:11336666-12073333 GCF_033026475.1 Channa argus | reverse complement strand
TACAGCATAATGCGCCTGATATAAATTAAATATGCATTGTGTCTTTGTCGTGTGTTGATTTTCTGTGTGCAAATGCGATGTAAGGTTGGGATTAAAGCTAAAAAAATATATTTACATTGTCATTAGACAAAGCCAATCTTTATGAACATACAAACTTATCAGTACAACGTGCAGATCAACTTATTAAATATGTGTGTGGGTTTGTTGGGATCTCAGTACACAGAATTCTTCCATATATTAACAAACACCTGTTTCTGCATTGCATCTAGGCCATGAATATGACTGTTTTCCGCAGGTGTCATTTCAATGTTAACATGTATGAGGCCTCCAGGATCCATGTCTTTTAATTGGGATGAATGTCCTCCTTGTCTCTCGTCAACTAAATGTTCCTCTTCCCCTCCTCGTCTGTCACTACAGCTGACTTCATCTTCTATTTTTGGAAACTGTCAGCCAGCACTCACTCTCTCTCAGATAAAGTAAATTGCATTAGTCTGATGTACAGTGCAGGTCATTAAATATCTTCAATTAAGAACAGAATGGGTATTTCAAAGAGGACTGTATGGAGTGTTTAAGCTTTAAAGCACCATTATGGCATTTTCTAAATACAATAAAGTGTATAAGCAGCGTAACTTGTCTTGTGCAGTTCATACAGGGATATTGGTGGTACAGCCGTACATAGAAGCTGGTGGCTAATGTTAGCCAATGTTATGAGATTTAAGATAAACTTCAGATTGCACTGAGTCAGTTTGTTGACTTTACGGCCCCTTACTTTACTTCTGGAACACTTCACAACACTTGCAGCTCGCCTCCTTTTGGCACTGAGAATTTTGCATTTGATAAAAAATGTCCTTAAAGATCTGATGGAGCTAAATACTCATCATAAGAACTGCTGCATCACTCTGTATTATTTTACCAGTAAAGTTGAAATCTTTAAGTAAAAACTTTCCTGACTCATGTTTGGAAATACAGGGCATTTTTTTACCCTTAGATTCCAATGAGTCATGTCACCAAACCCATAATGAATTGAGTCAAGCTGCTGTGACAAAAATTATTCACAGCACCTCTGTCAAATCAAAGACCGTAGAGAAACCCATAAATCATTTCTGCTGACACTAGTGTTTATTCAGCTACGCATAAAAGATCCAGTGTTCTACACAGTTATATGAGTAGCAGGTTATTTTTATAAGTATGATATTGTTGGTAATTTTTCATAGTATGTAGTAAAATGAAAAATGTATTTTTGTGTGTGCAGCACACAGTCCCACTGGGCATAATAAAAATGTGTTTTTTGTTTTCTTTTGCCTTTTTTTCTAGCTTTGTGTCTGAGCCCATGCCAAGTAATGAAATAAAAACCACACTGTGCCACCTTATCAGTACAAATACAGTCTCTACTCCCACATCTGCACAAACACATTTGTTTCTTCTTCTTTTCCTTTTGGCTGTTCCCTTCCAGGGGTCACCACTGCGAATCATGTGCCTCCATCTAACCCTGTCCTCTGCATTCTCTTCTGTCAAATCAACTAACTTCATGTCCTCTCTCACTACATCCATAAATCTCCTCTTTGGTCTTCCTCTGGACCTCCTGCCTGGCAGCTCCAAACTCAGCACCAGGAAAATTGTAGTTTTCAAAAATTAATTGCATAGGCTCAGACTTGACAAATAAATAGACTTGGGCCATGGAAATTTGTATAAAAGCTTGTTTAAAACAATACGGGTATTGCACCTGAAGGAAAACAAAGAGAAACAAACAGCGTTCACTGGAGAAATAGTATGTTGTGTTTATGCATCCATTTACTCCGACCCCCCACCCTCCTTTGCTCCTGTCATAATTAATGGCCACTATAGGTTGACAAATAATAAAAACATAACTGGGTCACTGCTTGCACAAATGATATTTTTTTTAAAGGCCAGCCTTAAGTACACGTGTGAAGCTGGTTTTTACCATTAACTTATGACCAGTGTGTTTTATGTTTTTTTCCCCCCTGAGAGATTTTGCAAGTTACACGTCTAACTTTTTTATGTATGTGTCTGTTGTTTGCAATAACTTTACAAAAAGAGGAAACTAACCTATACCGTTACAGTCTCAGGGGAAGTTCACTCTGGATGTGGGCGGCATGTGTTTACTTTCTGCAAAATGATAAGAAAATGATAATAAGCTCCCACCAACAGTGACCAGGACTTTTGCTTTAAATCATTTTGCTTTTCCTTCATTGTATTGTAGTTATGATGTTAAACACTCCAAAAATACAGCATTGTACTCTTCAAATGTGCTACAAGGTTAAGCAAAGCACAACTGTGCTCAGGCACAACTTTGCCTGAGCATTAAACTTGTTTTAGTTACTATGAGTTTATATCAAGAATATTTAAACAAAACTTTGGCTGGCCAATTTGACAGTTAGTGGCAATATATTATTCATAGCTCAACTGAATTCCCTTTAACTAAACAAGATACAACTCAGTGGGAGTATTTGGTTGTGATTCCTTGAGTCAAACAGTGGATGTTGAAGTGTAAATAAGGCTGAATTGTAAATTTCTATCTCTGTTTCGCAATACAGATCTGAGAAGCTAACCTCGTAGATGTGTGCACTTTAAAACACTAACCTGGCTTTACGGCACGTTGCCTCACTACAGTTTTTTTGTCAGAGCATCTCTCTGTGTTATACACAAACACACACCATGTATCCATCTGTCACACACAATAGCTGACCCAGTTTTCACATAACCTTGATTTTTCTTCACTTATCATTTCCCAAGTCACATCATTGAGGACAATGATGCTGTAAACACTAAAGTAAAAAGTGAACTTGTTGGTGGTATGCTTCACATTTTTTTCTAAATTGCATAAACAACTGCAAAACTCAGGATTATCTTCTCAGTGTTTTATTTATTTATCGTAAATAAAAACATCTAGCACAAGCATCGCAACAAGCACTTAACACCCACTCTGACCCACATAGATTTCTGTGATCTCTTTGTTTATACACGGCCAAAACAACAGCCTAATAATTTTAATTGATGTTAAGTGACATAAATACTGCATCCAGAGGCAGCAAATGTTTGCTTGAAAGAGACAGAAAGAGAGGAAGACAGCAAATGAGGAAAACTATAAACACAAAAAAAAGGAAAGATGTGTTTAGGGGCAAATTAACAATGTTTTACTTACTTCCTATGGCTCTACTTTGTAAATTAGTGGTATTCCCTCATTCTCCCTGTATTACTGTAAATATCTGTCTGCTTCCAGCTTACAGGGTTTTTTCAGTTCAGAGGATATAATGCTAGTAGCTGGGCTTTGTACTCTTGATTGGCCAGAACTTTAAGAATATAAGCAAATTTTCTTTAAGGTTCCAATGCCAGAATACTGAAGATAAAGCCCTAAAAGCTGGAACTTGAACATCTGCAAATCCATTTAATTCTGCTTTATATTTATCATAAAACACACGCTACAATGTAAAGTTAACTTTTAAAACATAAAAATGCTGTTTAATCAAAGGGGACTTTCTGTTGTCTAATGACTACTTTTATTTTTAACACTTATGCAAATTAAATTATTAATGGGCGACTTTTAAATGTAGTGGTCATTGAGGTGTTGGATGTTGAGAATCTAATACTTTCAGCTCTGACTACATGTGCTGCAGTAAAGCACCAGAAAACCTTTCATCTGCAAAAGAAACAATGAAGCAATTACAGTACGTTTGTAAGGCAAATACATCTAGTGCAATCAGAAAATGTAATTCCCCCTCCAGTTGTAAAGTAATGCTCAAGCGGTTAGAGGTTATATTTTATCTTCAAACATTAAATTAAATTATGAGGAAAGTCAGTGACCTGATTTTCAATTGTTGTTTCAGTGTGTGTCACATGTTCTCACACTCTTAGTGGGGATCCATACACCATTTATACATTATTAGCCGACATTTTACAGGATTGTTTTCGTTCTGTCTTAGTGCAGTGCAGTGTCACTAAGGATATATTCAGACAACCACATCAATATCAAATTCTTTGCAAAGGAGAAAATCTGATTTTTTTGCTTTTCTAAACTCTGCTGAGTATCCACCAACTGTTGATGTTGGTTGCCAAGTGTTTTTTATTGTTGTTTTTCTTGATCGCATCATTGCCGGGATGTGCTTGTGTGGCTCCATTGTTGTTTGAGGCTCTATTAAAGGCCATTTTCTAAGTGCCTATATTCTTTCATGCTGGGACTTCCTTCCTGCCATTCACCATTGATGTCATTGGTGCTATTTTAAGAGCTCATCACAAGCTGACAACATTTCATAACTGACTGGAAGTCTGTAAACACTGTAAGACTGAACAAATCTTTGCTGATGTGTATGGGAGGGGTATACACTTAATTGGGGCCTCCACTGATTTATCTGATCTGGTGGGCCTGTGTAGATATTATAAATAGAGATTAATGAGAGAAAAGGAGCGAAAACTCGAGACTTCTTCCATAAAGTTGTCATAACAATGTGAAAAAAAACATTGCAATTGTTTTCCTACAGCATTGTACATTGTATGATGAAAGATTGAACTAGAGCACATCTGTGTGGAAAAAAACAATCCCCCTTTCTGTTCACAGCTCAGTGTTCTGACTAATGGGCAAATGTTGGATTAAATAGAATCTCGTGTCCGGTTGCTGTAAAGCTGAACATGCACTTATCATGCCCTTTATTCACTTTCACTCAGCCAACAGGCTCTTATCTGGGCATTCTGTTGGCACAGCTAATTATGCCCAAATCCAAAAAAAGAATTAAAAAAAATGTCTCGTGTCTGATTTCGGGAATTGGTGACGGTTACAGGACACATCTTTTCAGTTAGAGTTTGGAATTTTTTAGGGGGGTTAAGGGCTTTTATATGTACTTCTATTCCTTTACTGGTTACAGGAAATGTCTGAATCAAAAGACGGTGTCTGTTGGAACGGGTTATGTAGGAGGTAGAGAGGCCTTCCACCAATCCCAGGGTCAGCGGTTTAATCCCAAGCTCCTCATGTCCAAATGTCAAAGTATCAGTGGGCAAGACACTGGAGGCGAGTGCCTTGCATGGCAGCCACCATCATCAGTGTGTGAGCATGTGTGTCAATAGGAGAATGTGAAGCAGCACTGTAAAGCACTTTGGGTACTGATAAGAAATGTGCTTTATAAGTACAGACATGCTTAAAACCATGCTTTTGACATTTGGAAAGAAAACCAATGATGCAATCACCTTAATGAATGAATAATTACTCAAGTAGATCATGAGTACAGGCAGGCAGACTGGTGTTTCAGCATTGTGCAGAGACATATGAATCATTCCTAACTGATTTAAACAAGGGAATCAATAAGTGCAAGTAGTTTTTACTTTATTAACGTTCACTGTTAAAAGGCCTACAAATGGACAGAAATGCGATTTTCTATCCACAGTGGTGATTGGGAATTATAAAGATGTATGTTGGTGGAATCTGCTGTTTGTGTCATTCAATCTATGTTCTGACACTGTTCTGACAGCCATAGTTTCCTGTTAGATATCCTTCCTGTTCAAGATATCACTGAAACTAAATACCCATCAAACCCAGACTATAATCTACAAATCATCTGTTTCTGTGATGTGGTTCCTACAGTGTATTACCACATTCAATCAGCCTTTAACTAAGTTGCTGATGCTGCATGCCCTTCTTCATTGTCAGGCTTCTTGAATCAAGCACGCAGGGGTCATATTCTGTTGGCGGTAAACTCAGTGCTGGCACACACAACACATGACACACATAAACATAAAACCTATAAAGCACGCATAACCAGCACCCCATGCTCTCAAAGAGAACCTGCTCAGCTTTGCGGCTCAAAGAGAGAGAGAGAGAGAGAGAGAGAGAGAGAGAGAGAGAGAGATCTTCCATGAAAGTTAAACAAAACAGCTCGGATTTCCCACTGTGCCTCAGTTGTAATTGGATGAGATCCAGCATAAACATATGGGGTTGGTTTTGATCCTACTAAATGTGTATGCTGCAGTGACAAATGCTACAGGAGAGTAATGAGCATTGTACTGTATGTATTTTTATTCCAAATGTCATCCATAGAAACAAAAATAAAAAATATGTGTTAAATGTGTTAATATGAGAGGTATACTGTGATGCTGTGCTGTGGAATTGAATTGTGTGTGTAAGCTAACATGAAAGACTTTTACACACACTTTAAAGTGGCCTATATGTGGCTCTATATAAAGTGCGTTATCTACATATGCTATGATTCAAATATTAATTTGTCCAACCTGTTATATTCTGCCACATTCACTTATTATGCTTCCCAACAGATCACAGCATGAAAGATGGGAATGGCCACCACACACTCATAAAGCATCCACAACATAGTGCTGCAGACACTGGAAGACTTCAGCCTCCAAAGAAAATATTCCTGGCTCCAGGCTTTTTGAAGAGGTGCCGTCAAGCTGATTGTCTCGCTTATTGTCTGGACTTGACTATATCAGAAGCCCTACTCTTTCACCCCAGACAGAGAAAGTAGTGATTAGGTGATTAGATTTGAATGTTCACAGGAGACCTAGGAAACAAGTTGACTCAGAGAACAAATCATCTTTATACAGATAGTGTTATGAAAACAACATCTGACTTCACCTTGTTTTGGGGCAGTCGTTACATCTGCAATCCAACACAAACTGTACACACATTAGCAAATTGTGTTTTGTTATTTTAATGAATCATTGATGGATAAACTTGTCACTTGTGCAAAATTTTGAGCTGTTTTTGTTTCCATCTGCCCAAGCAGCTAATTCAAATAAATATCTGCTGACATCAGGAGTCACAGGCCTGAACAAGTCATCTGTCTGGTTGCCCCTACTAAATCACAAATCAGCTGGGATGGGATTTTAAATAATCTACTTGACTTATTTACAGGTGTTCAAATAGTTTATTTTCTTTTCTTTATACTCTATAAAGATTGTAACTAAAGTCAGAGCAAAAACACAAAACCTAAGGGGCCCTTCTCCGGCCTTACAGTGAAGCAAACAGATATACCCACTGCAGTTCAGGCTAGTGAGTTACAGCATCCCCTGCATGTTGGTTGTCACGTGTCAAATGTGCCAATACAAGAAGTTAGTGAACTACAAAATATAGTACATAAAGCAAGGAATTATGTGACTATTAATTCTTATTACCATAACAATCATCACCAGTGTTGAATAGAAATCATAGAATTTTGTTTTGAACTACAATTGACCTTTCTCTATGACAAGATGTCTTACCAGCATATGAGCCAGCATGTGGCTTTAATTTAGAATAATCAAATCATATTATGAGGTTGGCTACAAATGTCTAATTTTTCCATTAAAAAAATGATTAACTTCCTCTGTAAAATGAAACCGTATCAGCCTGCTCCCAGTCTCTATTTTTCCAAACACCCAAGTCCACCCAAGTCGGAGCTCAGTTTGTTTTGACTTATTCTTGTTTCTGCTAAAATAAAGCCCAAAACCCAACATTACTGGACAGTCGATATTTTATGAGCTCATGCTGTTCCCTGCTGTACCCATAGTGCATTTCTCCAGTTTTTTTTCAACCAGTGAGATAATATGATAAAGCTTGACTGGTCAAGACTTTATCATGATGTTGTTGTGGTTGTTGATGTTGTTTCATGTTTTATGAATATGTTACATTTTAATTCACATGTCATTTAAATGTTCTATTTTTACAGATCTTCTCACTACATGTTAAAGCACCTGAAACTAACATCAATATTCATGATTAAAAAGGTTAAATCTTTCAGGTTTATTATTATATAAAAGTTCAGCTTAGCTTAGGTTGTGTTTCTTTACATTTGAAAGAGTCTTACCACTATCTGCACGGAATTTACGTTTTACAATAATGTTCTTATCACCTTCATCCTATTAAAATCAAAGTAATGGAAATATTTCCTGCCCCTGATTTTAGGCACTTGTTACTTCCATCTTTCAGTCAGCTTCCAGTACTACTTATACTGCTGCTAATAGTGATGTGTGCAAGGGCAATGACTTCGAATATTAAATGTCAGATTTGAAATGAACCTTTGATGTGGCGACATTAAAAGTTACGTTGTAAGTTGACAAGAGAGAGGACCCGCAATATTAGTACTGCAATTTTGTTTGTAACTTTTTACACTACTTGTTACTAGGAAAAATAATATTATTAGAGTAACACAGTTACAATCCTAGAAAATGTGTTACAGACCAACCTTGTATGCCCTCCTAATGGTTTCAATAGACCACAGGAATATCAGGCAAAATGACTACTACTGTCATCCAGCACTTACTAAAGTTCATGTATGATTTTTTTTCTTGTCTGTACTGAGGTGAAGGTCAAGAGGCCTTCACCTCAGTACTTCTTTTCTTCCTTCTTTGACTTTTAATCACAATATCTGCTCGTTCTTCAATCAACAGCCTCTCTGATCTTTCCTTTCATTTGAGAATAAACACATCAAAGAATAAGTCTTAGATTCAATTTCCTCTTGACTGGCATTAAAATTAGGCTGTGGTTTTAGAGGTTGCGTTATGGCAGTTGACTGGGTATTTATTTGCTTCTGCTGCCTTTGCACTGCCAGGATTTCACATATAGTTTCACATCTCAGTCTTTGCCAACATGACTGTGTTTATTTGTAAGTCTTTAGCAAAATAAATTGTTCACACATCAGTAGCTTACAAGGTTTACTGCTGGGTTTGATGCCTCAGTTGATAACACAAATTTTGATGGTACAGGAAGTTTAAATGGGGCAGGAAAGCCGCTGCTGAGGATGTGGTCATGTACTAAAATGTGCAAGAGGTCGGTAACTCAAAGTTTTGGCTGAATTAGATGCTAGAATACTGATATTTTTTTTCTTTGGGACGCTTGTCCTGGACTATGTTTGTGCTCTAAATTTATATAAAATGTATTGAGGTTTTCGAAGCAAGTGTGTAATAATTTGTAACATTTGTTTCTGTTTGCCCGACTCTCCTTGAAGACTTCAGCCAATTAAATGTTCACCCACAGAAGTGGACACATCTGTTGGACTACAGATATGACTCAGTCAGCTCCAGACCTACGTCATAGTAGGGGTTCAGAATTAGGACACGTACTGCAACACTGCATAAATACTGTAGATGTTAATATTTGAAAACGTTAAGGCCAACTCAAACATGAGTTCTGCATATGGTTGCAGTTTGGAGGGGCTGGGTGAGAGCTGACCTGAATTTCTCCCTCTGTAATTGCTTAGGTGGGATGTTGAAGTATCCATTTAGACTTTATTTCTAAAACAATCACACATTTTTTTTTTTTTTTGAGAAAAGCAAAACCACATCTAAGCTAAGTTGTTGCTCCAGATGCCCTGAATTACAGTAATCTGTTTTGTTTTGATGGTAAAGGTTGTGCCATGGTGACTGGCACTGGAAGCCGAGCCCAGAAAGCAGGGAGGAGGCAGGACAGCATGAGAACAACAAAGTAGTCTCCACTTCTACTGAGGCTTATTATGTCAAACTTTTGAATGTCAATATTAAATTGATTGACAATCCTCCCAAATGACCACAGCTGGTTCGCATCACCACCGAAGAGGCAACAAGAATATGATTTAATAGGTGAAGGAGGAATATTTGGCCTGGGTTCACAAACGAGAACCATGAGTAATAAGGGTGCACAGAATGCTCTCTGTCTGTCAATGTCACTTCTCCCTTTAACTCTCCCATTTCTCCAGATTCTTCCTGTGAACTTTTGACAACCTCAGAAAGTTCTGTGTCATTGTGCCATTGCCATTTGTGAAGATACCATACAGGGAAGCTCAGTACATTAGAAGTTATGAGGTTAGTGGTTGAATTCTTACCTATGATCCCATCTATGCAAACAAATTCATTCATGAGAATTCGCAGTGTTAATGCTAAGCTACTGTATGTGAACTAGCTCCTGGCTGTAGCTATATATTGATCATATGGAGATGATATGGTATTGAATTTCAGCACTCAAAGAGCAAAAAAATCAATTTTTTCAAAAAGTTGAACTCCTGTTTTATGATGTTCAGCTGTCAGAGTAGAACAGTCATTTTTCTTTGTTAATTTCTTTATACTGATTGTACCTACAGTGGACTGTCACTGTGAAGATGTGTACATTTCAGCAGAATATCAGGAGGCGACTTCATTCATTAAATATATAGTTATTGAAAGTGCAACCTCTAGGCCTTCATTTTAGCCCAGTACATTTCCTATTCTGTCAGCACTCTCCAAAGATTCTGCATTCTGCATGTCACAGCACAATGTTTGATTGATTAGGTGTGTGTGTGCATGTGTGTGTGTGTGTGTGTGTGTGTGTGTATGTGTGTGTGTGTGTGTGTGTGTGTGTGTGCGCGTTCATGCGTGGAGACGGGAAAGGAATGGAAAGGAATTTGTTTTATCTATCTGTCTTGCTCGGTTACTTGGCTAAATGGCGGTTTTTAAGACAAGAGTTCTACAGTAAATAAATTTAAATGAGTGCATTTTTGTCTTCAAATGCAGGACAACAGTAATTGTTCATTTAAAAAAATTGTGTGACATTTTCCAGGGACCTTTGCCTTTGACTGAACTGCACTCTAACATGTATCCAACCAACACAGTAACTACAAACCTTATCTAATCTCATCACTTCTACTTTGTAGTTTCAAAGTTCAAGTTGATTTGCTGACCTTTTTCCCTTTCATCTCTTTTCATTGATGCAAGATGTACTATTGTATTCCACATTTATTTATCTCCTGTGACCTTTTTCTCTTCGAATCCTTGACTATGTTTAAACAGAAACTGGATCAGGATTTTGCAGACATTTGTAAAACTCATCTGGACTTTGGAACAAAGGTCAGTGAAAAATAGAAGTGGAATCTGTGCATAGAACATATGGTGGTTTGGCACATGTTTTCAGTCCTTTTTAAATTAGATCAGGATGGTATATTTATTAAGGCTGTTTCTTTTTTATTGTCCTGTTTCAATGAGAAGGTTTCCTTAAGACACCTTTGTTGTTTTTATGAGATTTATTTAATGGTATATAAATATATTTTCTTGTTATTACCACACACAGCAGTTTCTTGTAATATTAAACTTTTAAAATACCATCAAAATACTGAGGAATACTGGCACTAGAAAAAACTTCCTGGAGAGGGGCTGGACCTTTCTTGAGTTGCCCAGATTGTGGCACTGGGTGTGGGGATTCTCACAACCCTGCATAAGACCTAAAGTCATTGAAAGGAAGGGTTTTACTGTTGTCCGCTCCCTCATATCTCTGTCAAAGGTCTCTGAGGTAGATAGGAAGCTTCTTAATGACAAAGCCTTGAGTGTGAATGAGATCCTCAGTGCTGAAACCTCTGGGTATTGTTGGAGTGTCTTGGCTGAGACATCTCTTCAGCATCATATGGAGGATGGGGACAATACCTGTGGACTTGCAGACTTGTGAGATTATTCCAATATAAAACTGGGGACCAAAGGGCGTGCTTCAATTCCTCAAGTATTACACTGTTCAGCCACTCTGGGAAAGCAAATGCCAGAATGCCAGCAAATAGGCTCTCACTGATTGTCAAACATTGGTTCCAAGAGGGGCATTGCAGATTTCAGACATTGTTGTGGAGTCTCTGCTTTAGGAACCTCAGAATTGCTACTCTGCTACTTGTGTATGATTTGGTCTTTTGAGTCCATCAGACCATGACTTTCAGCACCTCTACTGTAAATCTTTGGTCATAGTTGGGTGATACCATACTGACGGGTTGCAGTCTTCAGGTTGAGAATGAGTTTGCTGTATCTGAGGGTCTTGATAATGAGTATGGATTAAATGAAGCATGAGATCAAATTAAAAGATTGAAGATTCAAACAACCTTATTTATCCCAGAGGGTAATTTGTTTGCCCTGCTTTGTTACAGCAAAAGAAAAGAAAAAAAAGAAGAACCACACAAACATAAAAGCAAAAAATGTTTCAACACAGAAAAGGAAAAGATGAACAAAGTGAGGTTTTCGATGAACAGACAAACTGGTGTCAGCTGTAATGTGGACTGTTGTGGTAAAAATGCAGCTGAGTTGAAAAACAAAGTTTTCAATTCATCATTCAGTCTACATTTCATTTACCTATGGTCATGAGCTTTTGGCAGTAACCAGACCAAAAGAACAGGATCACTTTTACAAATGGACAGAATTAGTTTCTTCTGTATCCAGAGGGAGCTTGGAGTAAAGTGGTTGTTCCTTTGTGTCAAAAGGAGTCAGCTGGGAATGTTAGTCTGTGCAGACAAATGGTGCTGGAAAACGCCTCAAAGAAGAGAGCTAAGGAGCATGTAGAGCTGCAAGTTCTGCATGTGTGGGAGAGAAAAAGAAAGACCTGGAACCACAAATTTACAAAGAGACAAAGCAGCATTAGTTTCTCCTTTTCACAACCATTTCATTGGCTGTGACAGACAGGAGATCTGTGCAGTGTGCTGTGATTGGAAATAAACTAACTAAACTATTCTTGCAGAACCAACACATGAAAACTTGGTGATTTTGAACCACAAAGTTGGCAACAGATGTTTCTCAAAATGTCTGGATGTATATTATTATATAGATATAAAAGACTGCAGATGAAAAATTACACTGTAATGTCACAGATGAATATAGGCTAAAATATATGTAGTTTCTAACTGAAACTAACAGCTAACAAATATTAAATTACTAAAATTAAATAAAGTTTTCTTCAAAAGACCAAGACCAATTCAAAATTGATACTGTTCTTAACTAGCATACAAACATATAACCATAAGACAGTTTTACATCAACAAATAAACAAACAAAAAAGTTATTCTCCTCTCCGTGACCTTCATTAATATATCCTGTCAGCGCCTACATGAAAGAAAGTTAGCTGGAAAGAAAATCCAGTTCCGACATGTCGTCAAACTAACTGTAGCCTCTGAGAAAGTGTCATACAATAACAGCAATTATCATAAAAATTACAAAACCTAAGGCAGGTTTTACTTTCACTCCCTTTGGCTTATGGATTTGTCTCAGTCGGGCAGGTAACGTCCTTTTTTAAGACATCTGCCAAACATATTTTAATAAATGAAAAGATTAATTTGCTTTACAGAAGAGCAGTGAAGCATTGTTACGCAAAAAGCATTTAAAGGTATTAAGTACAGACTTCTTATTAAAGTTAATGATCATATACCAAGTGTTTGATCATTAAGCTTCTAAGGTTACATATTGAGAGATCATCTTTTCCTACAGGCCTGCAACAACTTGAAATGTTTACCTCACACAAATGGGAAGACTCACATTCTCTGTGATTTCAAACTCACACCCACCTGACTCTTCATTGTACCAGCTGTAAGTTTTAGCATTCAAAGTCTCTGTACCAGGATCAGACACGATTTGTTATTATCCTCTGCTCGGTGGCTTGCCATCTCCTAGTTGCCATTTGCTTCCATTTTCCAGCGGGTAATCCACAGGAACTGTGTGGCATCACAAACTGGAACAAACACACTATGATCTACTGTCTTGTCACTTTCCATTTGGGTTTGTTTTCTCTCGCTTGCACATGCTGCTGGTCCACATTGGCACCAATTTATGTTCAGCAGGCTGCTGCACTTTGTTATGCTGCCATCGATTAATAGAGTGTCCAAAACAACGTGTTCCTCGAAAACAGATGGCTAAGCTCACATCTTTCCATGAAATCCATCAACCTTACATGAGTGGTAGCACTTAACTTTATGTGTGACTAATTAAAATGCCAAATTAATATTACATCACTCTTTAAAAAGTGTCCATTAACAGGGTGGAACTTGTGAGCAATTGTTGTGCCTCAGGATGTGAAGCTTAACATGCTGTGAATTTGAGGGGAAGTTTTTTTTTCAGGCTGCTGTTCAGAGGCCCTTTTTTTAGATGGGAAATCTGTATTTGCCCCACATCACCTCTCATGACTTACAACTAAATGTTTGTCCACTCAAATTCTATTATTCGTGGATGTTTACGTTTTTCAGCTTGGATGTTATTGATAATATAAAGAATTGCAGTTGAGGAAAAGAAGAAATGACGTTAGGGAATTTGAGCCTGGATCAAACTGGATGTCTGCAGCGCTCACTGTGAACCATAATCTACATTTCAAAGAACACTGGCCTACTTTTAGCGGTTTCTTCATGTCCTTCTTACAAAATAGAAGACAACAATGAATTTCTTACATGACATTACTTTACGTGGCCTCCACCTACGAACAATGAACCTTTATTTTTGTCGCCTCGTTCTCTGCGACTAGAAGGTCACAGTAAGCACGTGTATTCAAATCCATTGACAAAGATCTGAGTGTGACCATGCGCACCACATCCTGGAGTGGCTGGTCTGTCACTCGGTCTACGTGCAAAACATGCTCAAGATGTACCTCAGTGTACTATTACTACACTGAATTATGATTAAGGGAGCAGATGATAACCGCAGCGATCATCACATGTACGGACTACCTGCTCTCTCTGAGGGGGGTTGGACCTGATGGGAGGCGTTCCCAGCTTTGCCCACAAACATTTCTTGCGCTCCCATTTGCTGGGCTGTAGTACCGGTCGAGAGTGGACTTGTAACTGCGCTTGTTAGATATTTCAAACAGGCACGGAGTCGCCTCTTCTATATATATGATTGAAAAGACGCCCACATAAGTCGCAACATGAGGAATGAGCTCGACTGACAGAAGCGTCGTGTTGTGACCACACGCGACGAGGAACTGGTGCGTCTTTGCGCTGGAGAGAAGCACCAAACTTCGGCGGCGAGCCAAAAAGCTATTTAGAGAAAAATCAGCACACTATAAGATTGACCGCGTGCCTATTTTCTATAATGTAATTGTGTAATTTTATTGTACCTTTTGGCGTGTCCGTGTTATCTCCTAACCGCGCCAATGCTGGAATGGCTCGTGGCTCTGTGCATTGTGATCCTGGTGGCCTTAATCTGGCCGGGTTTCAAATATTATGGCACCGAGAACCCGTCTGATGCTTTGCTTCGAGGACTGGGGATTTCACAGCACCCAGCGAAGAGCAAGACTGTGGAGTCCACAGATCGAGAGGAGAGCGACGGTGCCCTGACGGCCGTGGCCAATGAGAAAGCACGCACCGTGGCTCTTATCTGCAAACCGTCCGCCTTGGCCAACTATCTCCTCAAACACTGTAGGACTTTCAGTACTTACTCGCCCTGTGTCGGCTGGATGTGGAGGGCCAGTGCAATTCTGCAGAGTGTGTATGAGGCGTGCTGGCCGTACGACAGCCCAGTCCAGTTCGTGCGGGACAACCTGCAGCTGAGCGACGATGGGCTCGTGGCCTTGGACTGGGCAGTGCCATCCTACCAGAAACGACGCAGAACTTCAAGTCACTCCACCAGCCCGGTTCTTCTCATCATACCAAACTCTTTTGGAAGGATTACAAGAAATGTATTGAAGGTAATCTGTGCATGGCTTTTCACACCTCACAGTACAAAGTCACCCTGGGGATTAATGCGCTTGTGTAACCTTGGGCACATGATTTTCAGTCATAAAGTGAACAAAACCTCATATAAAAAACCAAAAGGCAAT
Source organism: Channa argus (assembly GCF_033026475.1). Classification (NCBI taxonomy): domain Eukaryota; kingdom Metazoa; phylum Chordata; class Actinopteri; order Anabantiformes; family Channidae; genus Channa; species Channa argus. Next base: position 12,057,843 of record NC_090202.1, on the reverse strand, counting down.
GAGCAAGTTGATAATAAAATAGTATAAAATGCTTATATAGTCCACAAACCACAGAGCGTAAAATACTGGAAATAGCAGTATTACTGCAGATATTAACTACAGCATGATGCTGATCACTATATGTTTACAGAAATCGAGTTCTACTTATTTAATTGTTAAGGTCAAGGTGCCCTCACTAGATGCATATCAAGGGATGTCATGAGTTTTATGGCTGACGTTTTTGTTTCAATTTTGTCAACCTGATGAAAATGACAGCAGCTGTGTGAGAACACATTGAAACTTATTGCACATGACAGTGTCTACATTTATTTGCATATGAATTTTCAATGTTGGTTATCTTAAAATAGTAGATGAAAAGAAATAGTGTGCTGATTCACAAAGTAGAAAATGGGCAAAATGCACTTGCACATGCTTGGATCAACAACCATTTGGACATTACTTCGAAAGAGAAAAGTACTCAAAAGAGAAGCCAGATATTCATCCCACATTTGCCAATGCAAATCAGAATTGGCCATTTGAGTAAAACCAATCACTTGAGCTTAATCCATGATGAGCTCAGTCAGAAGAAAAAAGCCAAGCGGTTAAAAGAGTGGATGCGGAGGAAGCATCAGTCTTTCAATAGGTAATTGAGTGAGGGATTACAAAGAGTTGCTTGACTTGAGAGGCCTGAGGAAGTGCAGCACTGCTGCACATGAATGCCTATTGGCTCTCACACCACTCTGAGCACCTGGCATCAAGCTAGTTCATTTCATTTAATAATATTAGCTCGGTGTGCAAATCCATCACAGGCTTACTGTCAGCTCCATGTCAGAAATGGCAGCTCTGCAAGAACTGGATGCTCCAACAAACCCAAATGTGCTGACACTAGTCTTGACTGGCTAACTTTTTATGTGGATCTAGAAACAAGTTTGAAGACAGGAGAAAGGGGAGAGGAAAGAGAGCAGAAAAAAATGGGAAGGGGAAAAAAAGGAATGGTTTTAATTTTAAATTTGTGGTGATTTAAAGCTTTACTACAGGGAAAAGCTCATTTAATTGACACATTCACATAAATCTCTGTGTGTCCCTCATGCTCTTTTTTTTGGGGGGGGGCATCATTTGAGAGTATTTGTGATGGTATCAGCCTGTTATGTGTGGGAGGGCTGGAGGCTGAGGCACCACAAGGCATATAAACCAATTAAAATTGCTCCTGTCACTGGTGATATTCACTGTGCACAAACAAATGTGTGTGTGTGTGAGAGACAGAGATAAAAGGAGCTCATGTTTGTGTAGCCATAAACACACATGGCTCTCTATCTGTGACACAGAGAAGAAACAGAGTGTGTGTGTGTGTGGGGGGGGGGGTTCTCTTTTTTTGCAGCACATTTCAAGAACTCATGAATTTATTAATTAGGGATCTCATATTAATTAATTTATTTAGTTGGTTAGTTGTTAAATCAGTGAACACATTTACCAAAATACATTTACACTGATCTCTCTGTTTGGTTTTGGATGCTCCTTAGACGATTAAAACTGTCCTTATCTGTAAGGTAAATGCAAATGGCCACCAACAGCTCAGGATCAGGCAGATCATCCTAAAACTCATTAACTCATTAATGTGATATTGTAAATTTAATCTGTACACAGAATAAGTGTAAAAAATGTTGTGGCCCAGGTTATGTGCCGGATTATTTTCTAGCCACATGCAGCAACTTAAATTCTTGTCGTCAGAGTGAGGAACTTGCTTTTCCTGGCTGAGAATTAGTCCAGCACATGCAGTAACCCCCTGCATAAGCTACATGTCAGTTTTTGTGCTAAGCTATAGGCAAAATGGCTGCTGTAGCTCTGTCATTCTTCAAATAACCTTCTCAGAGAAAGTAAAGTGACATTCTAAAGTACAGGCAAGTCCAAACAGAGGTCACACAAAGAGGTCAATTTAATATTTCGAAAGTGTATGAAGAATTGTAGGGACGAGCCCGATATTCAGTTACCTGTGAGCAATGTGATGAATGTTTGTGTAAGCATAGAGCCAGCAGTTGCAGCCATTTTGATTATCACTGGTCCCATTTTCAGAGCAGATAGATTTCTGAGCAGTTTTTTGTTATTTAGTGACAGAACAGAAGTTATCTGCATTTTTTTACATGCATTTTGGCACTGATTGTTGCCAAAATGCTTTGTTGAATTGTTGAAGTGTTCCTCATTCTTTAAAGAGGTATGAAAAAATCAGCTTATTATGTTCAGTTTAAATCATTGTTAAATAATAATGTTTTTTTCAGCAGCTGTGGAATTTTCCAAATTTCATCCAATGAGAGAGGAAATTGTAGGAGGAAAATATAATTATTCCTAGTCTTGGAAGTTCTTTATTATATTAGCAGTATTGTATAACTCATGAGCCATTACAGATAATGAATACATGTTGTAATATCAACAATAAATTCTGTAGCTACCAAGCGTACTGTCCATCAAATACTTGTGAACCTCTCAGTGTTTTCACTGGTAGACAATGAAATGGGGCATTAGATCAGGGTTTTTTTCTCTCTGCATCCCTTTGTGAATTTTTCAGCTTGGTGGCAAAAAACAGTAGTCAGACCAACCACATAGAGAGTGTAGCTATTTATTAATGGTGTCCTTTGCCATAAAATTAAAAAGTGGGTATAGTATATGTGTAAAGTGGTGATTTTTAGCCTTAGATTGAAGGTGTTCATATACATATTGAGTGAAAAGGAATTGCAGCCTGCGGTGTCCTGTTGCACAAAGGAGACAGAAGTTTTCCTCTTGACATTCAGCACAATGCATACACCTGTCCCACACTTTCTCTAACATCAGTGGCACATCCCACCTCGATGAGAATTTGGCAGCGTTTCTGTCTGTGAATAAAGTATGATGATGTTTTTTCTTACTTAAAATGGCAAGGTATGGAAATGTTATGAACTGGTATAGCGGAAATTCAGCCAGTGTCATGATTCTGTTCCCTGTGTTTAATTTGTCCCTGTTTTCCACAGCTTCACTTCTGGCCCTTGGCTTTTATTTTGTTGTCCCTCTGTGTCACTTCCTGTTTGTGGTCTTTTTGGTTTCTTTACCCACTCCGGTTATCCTGATTACCTTCACCAGTGCCCCTGCTTATTTAGATCTGGCTTTCCCCTCACTTCCCTGCCAGTTCATGTTTGTTGTTATGTTCTATGCTCCTGCACAGCAAGTCTCTGCATCCTTTCCCTGTTTAGACTCCTGTTTCTCTGTTCTGCCTTTTTCCCCTGTATTTGGACTCTGTTTTTGCCATTTTGGTGTGAGGTTTGGTTACTTATTTGTCCCCGTCTGTCAGTCTGTGTTTTATGCTTAATTTACTTGTTTGTTTTCCCATGTTCGTTTACCATAGTTATATGGCCAGTTTTCTTGCTTCTCCAGCACTGTTACAATTTAATTTATCTTCCCTCTCTTCCGTATTTAAGTTAATGTTCTGTTTTACTGTGTTTATTTAGTTGTTCCCTTCACTGCCAGTGTTTTCCTGTCCTACTATTGGAGCGATTTTCATTTGTTTTCTCCCCCCTACTCCCTACAATAAAATCCCCCAGCATTTAACCGTATATTAAATCTGTGACAGCCAGATGAATCAACTCTCTAGCAAGTACAAGATTTTCAGGCTTTATAAGACTTCTCTTCACTTTATATCAAAGGTATCATAGATTTAGTTTGCTGTTTATTCTATCTATTCTATCAACATTGCAATTTTTAAAAAAGATCTAAATGTGATGATGGATGAGCATGGACAGTAGTACAGGACCAAATCATAAAGTTGTAGGATTGATGTAAATCTCAAACTGAATTCCTCCCACAACATATTTCTAAAATCGTATGATAGCTTTGTCCCTGCAAACATTTAAAAGAAAATCAATCAGAACGCTTATCTCTCGATGGTTGACCTCATTAAAGGTCTGAACATTGGGGTAATGTGCTTTGCTGGCTCTAAAACACTTTTAATTGAATAACATTCCTAGTTTAAACCTGATTTTTTTTTTTTTTGCAACGTATCATAATAAGGCTGCTTGTTTGACATTAGAAATGGTCACACAGAAGTAAAGCTTACATTATTCATTGTATTTTGACTGGATTATTGTGGAGGCCACTTTTATTTACTAATATTGTTTCAGTCCAAAGGGAGACAAGAATAAATTCTGAATTGTTTGTGTGTATGTGTTTGCAGTAGAAGGACAGTGTGCATGAGAGCCTTGGCATGTTTTCCAGTGTCTGGACTTACTGCAGAAAGAATTTGTCACTGAGCCGACACTTTATCAGCTCTGGCAGGAAACTGCTGGAGTCAGTGATGTTCATTTTTTACTGTTTCACAACAAAATCACATGCAAACTAGCAATTTAAGATATTAGCATTGTTTTTGCAGATTGTTAATTAAGTTATTGGACTTATATTTGATGTTATTTATTCATACTTATTTGACTGAAATACATATAAAAACTAATAAACACAGTTTATTATCAAATTCATGGTGACAGATAAATGATTTATAAGTGACTCCAGACCAGGGAACACTGTTTATACAAACAACCTGAACTTTATTTACCATCAATACCATATGCTTAATATTTAATCTCATTACTTATTTTGCTTATAAAGAGTGATTTACACAGTGCATCACCACACTGTCTGATGACAGTTTGTGCAGTGTGTAGCTGTATTCATATCAGAGCAGGCAAGCATAACCAGGACAAAATCACTTTGCACTCAGTTAATCTAATTTAATCTCAACTGTAACATTTCTCACTTCTCCTCATCTCTCTCATGCAGTTTAAATTGTGAAAAATGTAGCTCTATATCTTTAGGAATTCAAGTGATTCATGCTCATTTGAAATTGCTTCCTCTCATGTAGTCGTCTCGCATCATAATAATTACCATTGATCTACAGTATGAGGAGAGTTAAGCAGGAGGTCAATCAGAGTATGGATATTCTAGTGCATCTGCTCAGAGCTTTCTTGTCTTTCATGCACTTTATCTGACAAAATTCTCTTTTTATACAGGTAACCAGTAAGTAGCAAACATGCTACTGCAGTCTTACTCAATCCACTGGAATTTTTGCAAAAAGCTAAATGTCTAATTTATAATCTGACAGCTTTATTCGTTCAGACTGTCTGTCATTGTTTCACACCTCAAACGTTTGTACGAGACAACTGAACTCAAGCTCTTGTTGATAAGGTGAAGCAGAGTGACAAATTTAAACGGTCTAATCATGTCTGTGTGTTTCCAGACTCTGTAATGGATCATTTATTCTAAAGGTAATATTCTCGGTTTACACCACAACAATCTTGCTTTTTATTCTATTCCTGCATTGAGAAATTTCAATGTAATTTATATATTTAACTCAATTTTGTTCTTTTCAAAATCAAACATTTGTTGTTTTTTCCAGAGATAAGTCAGTATTTCTCCCATCTTATGTGTTGGGCTTAGGCTTAGTTAGATCTGATAATGAGTTGTAAGTATCTTGGTTTTGCACCATAAAGTTGTTTGAGACTGTGCTGCCAACGGTTACGAACAATCATTATTTGTAAGATCATTAGTGAAAGCAGTGATGTTAACAAGAGGTGAACTGGCATCTTTCCTACACAAGCAGCAGGCTGCTTATATAAGTTGGTTATTTTTGAATTTTGTTTTTTAGCGTCAGCCAGTAAAACCTTTTTCGTTTTCTGCGTAGCCATGACACTATAGTTAAAATATTGAGCAGTTGTATAGGCTGTGTAATGTCTAGTGGGACACAAAAACACAAACCAGCCTTTGCAAATTACACCAATACACCAACTTATTGCAGACCTAAGCTGGTTTCCAGGGCTACATGTCCTTATATTTTCTACACTTCTAACCCTTTAACAATATGACGTATTAAAGGTCAGTGATGTTTACAGACACAACGAGGTAAACAACTGTTTACTGTAAGCAGAAACACAGGAGAAATGAGAAGGATTAGCCTTGAAAATTAGACCCAATTTCTTGAGAGCCCTGGTTAAAAGCCAAAAAAAAAACACAGGAGTTTGTAACATTCTCCCACAATATCCATTTTACAGAGAACTGAAAGTATCCTGCTCTCAGCCCAGTTCAAGGAGCTGCGTAGTGTAGGTTGAGGCTTTCTAAATTGGTAAATGATAAATGCGCTGCTTATATAGCACTTTATCCAAAGCACTTTAAAAATGTCGCCTCACATTCACCCTTTCACGCACAGACACTCACAGATTATGGCAGCTGCCATGCAGGGTGCTCGTCTGACCAACTGGGAGCAACACTGGGTTCAGTCTTCAATGTTTTGCTCAAGGGCACATGTAGGGACGTGTAGCCAGTAAGGAAGCAGGAGTCGGAGCACTGACCCTGCTCTACCAAATGAGCTACGGCTTTCTGGACTGAGCAACTGGCTGTAGGCTGCTTGGACATTATGTCAGTTAATGAGACATAATGTTGGCCTTCATTGGGGCCTCCACATTGTCTGAGAACTGCTTCAAATGTCTGGACATTTTCCGAGCCAAGCAGTTCATGACATCTCATAGCTACAGACGAATGTCTTATTTTTCAGTAGTTTACCTGATTATACTTCAGCATCTGATGTTGCTTTGCCCACATATTAAATTTTGGATTTGCTCATAGCTTGAACTAATTGATTGTCCTCATTACAATTTATTTCAAGTTGAAACCACACAGTGAGAGTTTTTCCTTCTACTTGTTTACAACTGAAACAAATTTGATAGGTTTTTATTTGTGCCACGTTATGAGAACCAGGGGGCAACGTTATGGCTGAGGGGTTAGTGCGGCTGCCTCACAGCTGTGGCTTTTCTCCGTGGAGTCTGGTGTGGTTGGTTTGATGTCTCATCAGCTCTGTGATAGGCCGATGACCTGTGCTCGGTAAACTACATAGGCTGCAGCATCCATGAACCATGAACAGAATAAGTGGTTTGGATAAGACCAGAACAGTGACATGGATAATGTTTGCTAAGGTTCATCTGTGCAAAACGATACCAAATGCAGTGTTTACTGCATGTTCATTTTCACTGGAGCAATGAACATATTCTGTAATACAAACTAAGTATGTATACCGTTAAACAGCACAGTGCAAGTTAGCAGCGTGTAATCGATAGTGCTTTCTGTGAGGTAACAGGTGTTTAGGTTATAGGTGTTTTTTACACAATAAAAAGTAGCATCAAGCATATTCAGGTGTTACTACCATGAAGACATTTAGTAGAACAAAATAAAAACAGGACGCTCTAGAGGGAGGAATTGTTTAATTCTGTGGTATTACAACTCGGAGCCAGGCCACTGTGCGTCAACCATTTGGCCTATTCAGAGGAACAAAAATAGAGATTTCTTTCAATGTCGGCAAGCTGAATGTAAGCTATATTGCTTATTAACCATGTCGTGTCTGTATATGCATAGAAGGACTAATCCCTTTCTTTCTTCTTTCCTGTATTTACTTCTAAAGAGTGAGATAAAAATCAATATTAAATACATTACACATTATTTTTCTGTTTAAACTTTTTGAAGATACCTGGACATCCCTTAATTCTTCATTTATCCTCTCCCTCTCTATAGTTGTGTGAAACAGCATTGTCCCATGGCTACCTTCCGGCGGTTTTCAACCGCCGCAGCCACAACGGCACCCCGCTCACGACCGTCAAGCTGCAGCAGTTTGGTGACCCTGCAGATTTGCGTGAGGCTGTGCGTTACATTCGCTACAGGCAGCCTGCAGGAAGACTGTATGCAGTGAGTGAAAGCACTGGGTCGGGTCTGCTCCTGTCGTACCTAGGGGAGTGTGGATCATCAAGCTATGTGACGGCGGCCGTCTGCCTGTCTCCAGTGTTCCGCTGTCAAAACTGGTTTGAGAATGGCCTGTCCTGGCCCCTGCAGTGGGCATTAGTGCTGTACCAGAAGATCTGTCTCAGCAGGTATGGAGGGAGAGGGAAAACTGAAGATGAAACATGCTGGCATTAATCAGTTAGTCACTGGACAATTGGTCGAAATGGTCTCCCATCTTAAAATGGAGGAAACAAAATATATTTGTTATATATTTGTTTTGGCTTTAAAAGCATAATTCTTTGTTTGCCATCTGTTCCATAGTGTTAATCAGTTCTAATGGTTATGATAACATTGTACTAACTAAAGTTTTAGTTGGTGACTGGGGGTTAGGTGGCATCACAACAAGAAAAAAGAAAACAAGGTGTCAGAGCACATGACAGATGTGTTCTGAAATGTTTGCAACAGCTCCTCTTTATGCAAGAAGCTATATGTCTGCACAACTTTGTTAAAAACCTGTCTGGCTGTCAGATTGCTCATGTTTCTTGTCTAGTCTGGCATCTTTTTGTAAAGCTGCCATGTACCCAGATGTCAACAGTTTTCCTACATAACAACAGGAAAAATCACCTGAAGTTGATTGAAACCTGCAAATAAATTATATTTTGAGAAGTCTGTCATAGATTTCCAGGTGCAGACATATTGTACAATGTATACAATACAGTAAGAGATGAACAGCTCTTTTTTTTTTTTGATTTCCTCTAGGCAAGGGTCAACAAGATTATTAAAGAACATAATTTCATAAACCTTAGAAATAATTAATAACTTTAACAGGGAAATGGCATTTGTTCAATCAGGAGACACTGGCAATGGAGGATTGTACAAATAATAGATGCAGGAACTTTCTTCCCATTCATTGAATAGGAACAAACAATCAAGGAAACATTCAAGTTACTGTAGCAACCGATGACCTGCTCAGTGTTTGGTCATTGATTCAGGGAGACATCGTGACCCAGGTAAAGTTTCTGGAATCAATGCCACTAGGGAATGTGGGACCACTGCAGCTCTTCAGAAACTAATTTACCGATTTTCTCTTGTTGTCTCTGTTTACGTGCGTGTGTGTTTGTGTGCATGCGCTTGAATGCTATTTTTAGGTACAGGACGGTACTAGGTGAGACTATACAGACAGACGTCCTGTTTACTAGCTGTTCTTTGCGTGGACTGGAGGAGGCACTGTTCTGCCAGACTGGACATATAGGATCTGTACCAGCAGCAGCCACAAGGAACAGTGGCAGCATTAATAATTCAGGTGCCTGGGATGCTTACTGGGAGCACAATGAACCCTTGAGAGATGTGGACGAAGTGGCTATTCCTGTTCTGAGTATATGCGCTCAGGATGACCCTGTCCGTGGTGACACCCAGTCCACCATACCCTTGGAACTCTTTGACACCAATCCACATTTTTTTCTCCTCCTAACTGGCCGTGGAGGTCACTGTGGTTTCTCCACCCAATCAGAAGGGAGCACCGCTGGTGTATTTTGTGCAGTCAGTTCTGCGGCTGCACTAAACAGTGGGATAGAGAGCCGTGGGACCAGCTGGAGCCACAGAGCCCTGCTGGAATTCTTCAGAGCCACCACAGACTTCTTCGCTGCTGAGGAGAGGGCAAAGCAGCTCGCGGCACGGAGAAGGGGGCTGGGAGGAGCTGCAGCAGGGAGGGTTTTCCGGCACCGCAGCGTCAGTACATGTAAACGAGTGCCAGCATGTTCTCATAATATCCGTGCCATTTACAACTGGCAGAGGTCCTATACACGATGATGGAACTTAGTGGAAGTTAATGGTCCACACTGATGGCACCTGATATTGTTTGAATTTAGGATGAGAAGGATTCGGGAGGTTCTCTACCTGTCTGACAGTAGAAAAATAGCCCAAACTAGCAAAGTGCAGTTTTGAATACGGAGGTGTACAATTATTTAATTGGGAGAAAGTGTGTTGTCGTGACACATTTGACCTGAGTCATCAGTATGTTTTAAATTGCTGTTGTAAATCATATTTTGTAACTATACAAAAAGATCATTGACAGTGCAGCTGACACTAAGGTCTTACAGAGGGTGGGTGGCTATACTGCATAATTTCTACCGACTGATACAAGTTTCTGTCACAGATTTATTAACACAAACTTGCATGTATTAATTCATCTATTCGTCTTCATTACATTTTACATTGTTTGCTACATTTTCCACCATTTTTGCAGTCATCATTCGGGATATTTGAAGTCTTGACACTTACAATTTCACTGCCTATTCTTATAATCATGCTACTGTGTCAATGTAAACATTTGTGAGAGTTTGTGATTATTGTAGTTGAATGTTCTTTCCTTTTGGCAAAATGTCCTTTGATCGCCTGAAAAGTGATTACTACCCATTAATCTCTTAGGAAAATGTGTGTCATGGGTTTATTATATTCACACATGATTTTTAAGATATTTACGCTTTGTAAAATCCAAGGTTCCAAGTAGAGGAAAGGAAAAGTCACAAACTAGCACTGTTTGTCAATGTTTGTCTTCTTTTATATTACCATGCTGTACACACAAATCTTTTAATTTCAGTGTATGTGATGGCATTGAAAAACTAAAAGCATAATAAATTAACTACACTTACAATAACTGTGTCCTGAAAAGAGAATTCAAATCCCTTTTATTTTTATTTTTTTTCTTTTTCCCAACAGGTGTGTAAATTCCTTATCAATACCTCATCAATAATTGCTGCATAATAGATTTAGCCCCTTTTTTCATGGTAAAGCAGATCATACTGGAGTTGTGATCTGTGGTCCCAGCTGAGTCAATTTTCACAGACACTCACTGTTATAGCACAGTCCCCACAGCCATCCCATGGCAAGTGTGTGTGCATGTGTGTGACGTTCGCTGCAGTGTTTGTCCGCCCACTGAGCCTTATTCACTCAGACAGCTGGAACACAGCAGAACACACATAGACACAGTCACATTGTGTGCTGGAAGACACAATGTCAACATGCATCCTCGCCATCACACACACACACACACACACACACACACACACACACACACACACACACACACACACACACACACACACACACACACACACACACACACACACACACACACACACACACACACACACACACACACACACACATACACATACATACATACATACATACATACACACATACACACATACACACATACACACACACACACACTCAAGCTGTTTCATACAGTACGTGTGGAATCGTCATATTCACGCTCATAACCAACGATCTTTGGCCCACAAACAAACACACTGGAAATCCCATGTAAATGACACCATTGTTAATGCAGACAATTCTTCCAAAAAGTTTTGGCACAAAATCGTTGAATCTAGTTTCCTATTTGATATTTAGTAGAAACTGAACAGATTTAATTAGCACTGATAAAAAAGCAGGACCCAACAAGTCATCATAATGATGTGATACTTGGCTGTTATTATTAAAAGTTTTGTGGGCCTTTACTATATTTAAATGATTGGATTGAAACTGACTGACATACGGAGGACAGGGGGCAGCAACACAGCCCCATACACAGCAAAACGCGATACACTGTGTGCAGAGGTGATACAGTAATACTTGAGTAAAAGGGCTCCACTACAAGCACCACTTCTACGTAAGTGTAAGTACTAAGCACATTACCATCACATTAGTACAAAAAAAAAATGTAATTTGTAATTTAAACAATACTTATTATGGTAACTATGTACCCTAAATAATAAAAACGTAAGTGTCAAAGGTCACTGTTGGTAAAGGTGGAGCTGATTTTAACCACTTTGTGCTGACAGGTGTTTAACCAGTAATGATACTTTTAATATATGTTATGGCAAGGTCATTTATGCATTTTTAAAGCCCAAATTGTTTGAAGTAAATTAACTTGTTTGGCAATCCAATTAAACGGTTTGTTCAAATGAAATTATCAGACCATACAGAAAACCTCTGAGCTGTGGAGCCTTATTTCTGGAAATATAATTGGACAGCAAATGGTGAAAAAGAGCATACAAGCACTTAGTTGACATTAAGCCTTATGACCCTTTATGATCGAAATGACACACTGTTCCCTTACAATAAACACTGGCGTTCATTGGCCTGTAGCAAATGAAGCTATTAAGATTGAATTGCCCTTTCCCACTTTGCTTATTCAATTCAGACCCAATAGTCTGCCTCAGTGATCAGAGACTGATTTCATTAAAACGATTGATATTTAATTAAGAAAGAACCCTGACGTGCCCATCATTTTGGCACGCGCTCTGTTAGAAGATGTTTGTATCACAGTATCATCCCATTATGCTTCCAAAGACATCTCCTTGAAATTGTAGTTTTGCTTGCTTAGTAGCTCTCTTTTATGCTGCTTTAGGTAAACTCCTCTGTCAAAAAAATGAAATGTAAATGTAAAGATGTAGTGGTAGCTGCATTATAAAGAGGAGTGGAAATATTAAACATTTACACATTAAAGCATAGATTTTTTTTTTTTTTTCAGTTTTTACACCGGATGCCCTTCCTTCTACACTAAGTCATGTCACACAGAATTAACAGCATTATTAACATTATGTATTTAACTCAGCTATTATTTTATTCACCATTATGCAACTTAAAGAAGTTGTTGTTGATTGTTTCTGACATTTAGCAAATAAAATTGCATTCTACATAGTTTGCTGTAGTTTACTATTTGGTGTGCAGATCTGCAGTAGAAATCTTATCTTATCTAACACTCAGCAACAAAACAAACAAGCACTTTAACCAAATTGCTGCATTGCTTTGATGCACTCTCCTTTTAAAGCTGTAGATGAAGTGTGGGTGTTCCAAACAATATTACATGCTACAGAACAGAACATCTCTGGAGACCAGTGTCTCTACCGATGTTTTTATACATCCATTAAAAGGAAAGACTTGTCAGGGGCTTAGAAAGTCTTTACTGTGTTCAGTACAAAACCACCCTGCTAAGGTCAACATGATCAGTCTGGGATCAAGAAGGAGCAACAAAACACTCAGACCAGGTCAGCGCACATCATGGGAACTTTCACCACTCCCCCGAAACAGTTTCTGGTTTCCTTTCTGTTTAGTCAATTTGGAGATAGTTTAGCTAAAAATATGGCATTATCAGAGTCTCTTTGGAGCCAAGAGAACTCAATGTGACCAGAAAGACCTTAGCAACCAGCGGGCTAAGCAAAATACAAAACAGACGTTTGGGTGTAGGTCACTGACACTTTAATTGTACTTGGTTTCGTTGGTAATCAACAAGTGAGACATGTTTCTTTGGTGGCCCTGTTTCCTGCACATGTGGCACATTATATTTATAGGGAGGATGTCTTGACAATCTGGTGTTTATATGTGTGTTAAAGTTTAATAAAAGAGCAGAGCTTGTGTTGTGGAGAACTGTGGCTTCGTTAGTTAAGTCTTGCTGTAAATTATTTCTCTTTGCTCTTTTTTAGGTTCCAGTGTGAGTGTGTCACGAAGCAATGGACCGTTATCTGCTCTGGTAAATACATAATGTTAATAATGCTGTTAATTCTGTGTGACATGACTTAGCTTTGTTTTATAGTTAAGCACAAAAGCATAATGATGCCCTTTTACCATTAGGAGGGTGCTGGCATCAATTATTTGTAAATGAAAACCATGAATACTGATGTGGTATAGAATTTATAATGCAGTAGTGAGGTTTTCCAGTGAGCATGTCTCACTAAATTAGGTCGTGCAGGGCTGAAAAGGTCTACTCAGTTGTTCAAAACCCAGTTGTTTTAGAAAACTCTCAGCTTTATTATCCTTTACTATATGATTATATATGTTTTTTATAAAAGTGTGTGTGTGTTGGATTTACATTTTCTAGTATTTTAATATGTATGATTATTTTCCTTTCCCTGGAATTTATATGCAGGGTTTGGCGAGGGATTTATTTGATTATGGATTTATTTGTTTGTTTGTTTTGTTTTTATCTTTCACATTCTCCATTTTATTCTTAAAGAAGTATTTAAAAGTGCAGCTATGAAAAAATAAAAACCCACAACAAATTTGCAGCTACACAGCAGAAAATAACTTTGATTGGGGCACCATCTTGTGGATAATGTGGGGACCTGACAACTACTTTAACGACCCTTGTTTTAAATATAGTATTTTCTCTTGAAGTCTATAATCATAATTTTCTACTTCCCAAAAAGTCCCTAAAACTTCAAGCATTTATATAAATTGAACACATTATATACATTTCAATACAAATGTTTGTATCCCCTTATATTGAAATATTAAAAGAAGGAAAACAAATTAGTTTTTCCATTTATAGTGTTTAATATAAAGCAATAGTCAATTTTTTTGTCCTTTCGGCTTATCCCGTGAGTTCAGGGTCGCCACAGCGGATCATTGTCCACATGTTGATTTGGCACAGTTTTTACGCCGTATGCTCTTCCTGACGCAACCCTCCCCAATTTCTACCGGGCTTGGACCGGCACTGCACAGCTGGGGAGGGGAATGGGCTGTTAGGGGTTCAGTGTCTTGCCCACAGACAATAAAGCAATAGTCAATTATTTGTCAAAAAATTACAACTATTTGAATAAGGACATTTCATATTATTACAACTTACTATTGTCTTTCATAAAATATTTGATATTGAATTGGTAAAATATATAATAACAATTCTCTTTGTAACTTTATTATTGTGTGTTATTTGTCCATGTTTGAAATTATTTTAGAATTATAGTTCACAATATATACAATATTTGGAGTATAATAGGACATAATAGTGCCCAAAAGAAACATTTACTGGCATTAAAGTAATAGTGTAATTTAAGGGGCATTAATAATCTGTTTATTTAGTAAACTATATGGTAGCAAATGTTTATTTTAAAAGCTTAACGAATCTAAGTTATTTTCAAAAAAGTGACTTTGAGGGCAAAAGCTAAAGCAAACTGCAACGCAGCATATATTCACAGTAGTATTCGGATTCACATCCTTAGTCAGTGCAGCTTTACAAAAACAGGTCTATTTGCTTAGACAGTAGACCTACGTGTCCATCCAAACTAGCCAACCATGTGGTTTGACGTTGCCATGGAGACCCCCTCCTGTGCTGCAGCCCGCTAGGTGGCAGCAACAACAAGGTTTCTGCTGAAAAAGATCCATCACACTAGCGATTGACTCTGCTCCAACAGACACAATGACGCAGCTTTCTCTACTTTTGGCTTGGAAACTGTCTGTATATTTAGCACCTCATAGCACATGGGGAATAAATTTAACCGACAGTTTAAATAGATATCTGCAGAGTCACACAAATTGGACTCAGGGCCACATATGTCCCTAAATACTGTGCACATGTGAAAGACAAGTTAAACTCTTTGTTGGCCTGAAGATGAAAGCATCAAAGTTTTTTGTTTTTTTTATTAGTGCACATTCAACACCGATTCTCATTTGTCCTTTAGAGGAAACAAAGGGTCATTTTCTGCATGTGTGAAATGTGTTACAAAGGTTACTTCGTGTCACATGACTCCACAGTGGAGAAATGCGATCAAACTGAGCGGTTTATGGTGTAACTGCACTGGTATAAGCTAAGTAATTTCAACTGACTGTAGTATACTTTACTTGCCTACTACTGATAATACTGATTATGATTCTTTCCACTTCATAGAAGAGACATTGCTACAGCAGAAAAAAAAAAACTCTACAGCAACACTTGTGCACCCTAATGCACATAAGAACGCGAACAGAAATCGATAAGGTGAGCAGTAAAACTTTTAAATGAATTTCACATTATTGTTCACTATTTAAACTATTGTTATCCTTAGAACTGTAGTGCAAAATTAAGTGCAGATAAATTATGAACTAAATTATATACCTTTTTGCCATACTTAACTATTTCAATTTTCCTCTGGAGGACTCTGTCTATTTATCTAGGAACCTATCTATGTGTTGATTATGGGCTGGCAATAGCTCAAGTGAAAAGAGCACCTTGATGCTTATTTGCATATTAGAGTAGCATGTGGTTGGACTCTGAGTCTCTGCATGGGTGTATACCTTGGACTGTGTCCCATCTGACATTCGTGGCATTTTATTTACGTTAATGATTTTTTGATGCCCTCACTTTGCAATAAAACCAATTCAATAACCCTGAAGTAGCACCTTATTTTTAATGGTGTTTGCACAGTTATTAATCAATTAAATTGTGAAATGTTATCTGAAACATCACAAAAAATAAAATAAAAAAATACAGAGCTTACTCATTTTGTGTCTGCTTTTGGTCCACAAATCAATAGGAATTGATGGGCCAGTGACAATGAGACACATGGTGCGTCAGTGCATGCAGGACTGACCATCCGCACAATAAGAAAATGTAGAATTAAGATTAATTTGGTGAGAACCTAATAGCTACAGAAAGAAAAAAGAAAATTAAATGCTATAAATTCCCATAATTGAGCAACCAGAGGAATAAATACTATTCAATAAAAAGCCACATTACAAAAATGCATATCTTTTATTGCAGTTCTCCCAGTGTGATAATGGTATTTAATGTTAGTACTTTTGCTGTGTTAAATTATAATTTAATAACTGATAAATACAATGTAGGTTTCTGCAATGACAGCATTCAAAATGCTTAATTTTTGACCTATCAGTGTCAGGCTTCAACAGAGGCAGGTCTGTAAGCTTTCAGCTATAGTAGTTTAAATGTTAGTGTACAACCTGAGCTGATCAACTGGTTAATTCCAAGGTCATCAGAAAGTATGGGGAAACACCCGTACCAGTTATTTTTGGACTAAAACTGGATACTGTACCTTACCACTGAAATCTAATCTGCATTCTTGTTGCTGTTTTCGCCTGGCTGGTGGTATAGTGTGTTCCAGAGCACTGGACTGAAAAGCTCATGTTTCTAAAGTTGAGCCTAAAATGGGATTGGAAAAGAGGTGCAATCATAATGAATATGATTATTGAAGACGAGCTTAAAGACAAGCTGAGAATAGAAGAAGTTATTTTGTTCTAAATGTATTTAGATAAAAACATATACACATATTCCAAAGTAAACCAAGCCATCTTTGGTGTAGAATGCCTCAGTATATTGTAATTATGTTTCAGGAGGTTTGCTTGTTTTCCCCGTTTATAAATACAAGCATTTCAAAAATGCCAAATATTTATTTAAGCACATTGAAAAGTCCAACGTGCTGAGAATTGTTTTCAGCAAGTCTGTCTCCCGCTACACAATTTTCCTGTCATTTACATCGTGGGTGACGTGCGAGCATCGAAGAATTAGGCTGCAAGTATTTGTGGCTTGCCTGCAGCAAATTCCTCAACTGTCACATTGCATGGATTATATTGGGTGTGGCCTTTCTCTGCTGGCATAGTGCAGTTTAGTTTTGCATATCCACCAGTGAATGTGTGCTATTTTCATTCTTATTGGGCCTGAAAGAAATGAGAGGAGGGGCAATGAAGACACAGTGAGAACAGTGAGAGTGAGAAAGAGAGGGACAAAGTCATATTCCTTTTTAGCTTGCGTGGATCTGGGTTTGTACATGTTGTATGTGTCCTCTTCTATGCACAATTTGAGCTTGCTAGTAGGTAACCACCTCTCCTTTAGGCTACGTTGGAGTCAGCTAAAGCTGCACGACCTAATGCGACATGACAGTTAGCCTGCTCTGCTCAACTGTCTCTGCACAAAGCCCTGGCAACTAAAACCAAAGCGTCTCTCAAAACAAGGGCATCAGAAAAGAGTCATCTGCAAGTTGGGTCAACCCTGCTTTATTTTGTCTTAGATTAAACAACTTGGCAAAAAAAAACAAAAAAAAAAAACAGTGGTTTTGTGCAATATTTTATCTGGAAATACAGTCATGTGCAGTCACTGGTACCATGGTAAGCTCCTTCTGCTTTTCCTCAAATAGCGCCTAAACAAACTAGACTCAGCTTTACTATGCAGTGCTAAAGACCGTGTTATTACTTGTAACTGTGACCAATTGCTAATCAGCACGACTCTTATTAACATTACTTGTTTAAAATGCAAAAGAATAAAATAAGGTATAATTAGGAAACATTGTTCATAATAAAACAAAGCAACTCACAGGTGGAAGAAGATTAGGGGTTTGCAAGATACATAGTTTTCGGGGAAAAGGAAGACATTTTACAGGCAAGAGCTGCAATCGAACCAGAGTTTAAAGGGCTGGAGATCTACGTCAGACTTCTCTCTAATTTCCTCTCATTCTATTCTCACTGATTTCTTCTGCCTGTAATGCTATCTTGTTTTCTCTCTTTCTCTGTCCGTGTGCAACCCACGGAGTCTTGTGCAAGGCAGTGTCTGATGCCATATGACACAACAGCAATAAGCAAGGGCTGGAGAGCAGCAGGTGGGCTACCGGGGCACAGCAGGGTTCATCTACAGTGCACCGGTCCTCTACAGTATGACCCTACAGAACCTTATTCTCCAGAGGACTCTGTCTTTCTTTCTCTGTTTCTCGTTTGTATTTACTGTCTCTCCCATTTTGTGTATCCTAAATGCAGACAGACAGAAAAACACACAGTGCAGCAGTGAGGGCAGGGCCTTTGTCCCAGGCAGCCAGTTTGTTCTTGTTCTGCTGTGTCCTACAGTACTTACATAAGTAAACAGCTCAGAAGCAGCTGCTTTCAATAGTGTCTATAGGATGCATTCTTTTTACATATAAACACACATGCATGTTGGCACACAGATATTTGTGAATCTTCGCCAAAAGCAGTTTCTTTCTCAGACTTTTATGCTGTCTAACATTGTCATATCATTGCATGCATTAGCAAAGCGTCACTGGAGGATCCTTGCCCTTGGTGCCTGTCTGGGCTAGACAGCTCTGACGAGGGCCACAGATGAGGACTGCAGGGGAGTGGGGAGGACAGACAGAGAAAGGATTAAGGGAGAAACAAAGAAGGGAATGTAAGAGACAACAAGGGAAATGAAAGTGGAAAGAGTGAGGAGGCAAGAATGAGATGAAGAATGAGACAGGGAGGAACAGGAAAGGGAGCGCAGAGAAGCAGGAGGAAGGTAAAAAAAATAAGAAGGCTGACTGAAACTAGCAAATATGACCAAAACACTGGACATCCATGCAAACAACAGAAAAATGTGCATGTGTGTTGTTTGTGGTTGCTCCAAGTCCACCAACTCTAACACCCAAAGACATCAGTTCGACCAAACCCTCTCACATGGATCAATAGCATAAGTTAGCATAAGTTGTTATGTCTTAACGTTTACATTCCATTAGTATTTGGGACAACATTTACTTTGACATTAAACAATGCTTAAAAACATTCATACTGCACAAAATTTTCATTTCTACTTTCTAAACGTTATATTTTAAAGGTGCCTTCACTTATTTTGAACTTGGTTTCTCTAGTTTGAGTAGTATATGTACATAAATGTCATTAGACTTCACTTTGACTTCCATATATCAAAATATTTTCCTACTTCTAGCTGAAAAATGCCTCCATGTGCCATCATTTGAAGGGAACTTTCCATTCAGATAATGTCATCTTGTTGCTTATATTATGGAGGTTATATTCATGGTCAACCTGGTTTTCCAGAGCTCTCCCAGATGACATAATGATAAAAAAAAAAACCCTCTGGGTGATGTCATCTGGAGGAATGTTTCAGCTAGAAGCTAGAATTTTTATATCAGAGGGAAGTCAGAGACAAGCTTAAAGCAAGTCATAAACAAATATTTAGATTACAAAAAAAAAGACTAAAAGAAAGATGTGTGTAGTCTGATTGGTACCTTGTGTTCATGCTACTGAATAATTGGCTATTTATAGAACCAGGAAGAAAGCTTCTGATGAGTCACTGCTACTTCCTAAAGAACTAACTGTAGTGCCAATGCAATTCATAATCTCCTAATTACCCACATACCCAAGCGCATGACTGAAAGACAAATAAATACACCATTTACTAAGAAAGGAACAGAGTGACATTATGACTTTGTTAAGTTATGTAGTACGCTCTGGAGAACTAAGTTTTTCCATCAGGATGAGCCATAATTAGGCATTGAAGAGTAAGTTACCCTCTCTGCTCATACTGAAAGACATTGCCAGCAGAGACACCACTCGTCACTCGGCTGCTGTGGGTAAACTGATACAGACGTATTCAGAGGCTCTTGTGTTGAGGAAGTTTTAGTGAAACAAACACTTAACTAGGACACCTGTGGTGCCTTAATCAGCTTACTGTAATGTGAAGTCAGACAGATTAATGTGACAGGAAACCAGGATGGACTTTGGCTCACTCTCATACTATAATACTGTGTGTTTGCTTGACACACAATGCAAGACAGACACTGCAGTGGCTACCTACTGTATCTGTGTGTGTGTGTGTGTGAGTGTGGGTGCGTGTGTGTGTTTGTGTGTGTGGGGGTGGGGGGGTTGTGGCCTAAACACACAAGTACTTTTTGTGGTTTTTCCTGAGGGCACAACAAGGTTATGTTGAAATACTTGTTAGTCAAAGTTAAATTTTCTGGTAACATAGGGGGGCCTGGTGGCGCAGTGGTAGAGCATTGGGTTGGGATACAGAAGGCAGCAGATTCAAATCCCACCCCAACATGTGTGGCCCCACCCAGCCACCAAGTCCAAGTACCACCTTGGTGTCAGTCCCGAGCCCGGATAAAATGGTAAGGTTGCGGCAGGAAGGCATCCGGCGTAAAAATACATGCCATATCAACGTGCGGTACATGTTCTGCTGTGGAGACCCCTAACGGGACAAGAGAAAAGCCGTTAAAATGTTCTGGTAACATAAGGCTAATATTCTCCGTTTTTGTGTTTTTAAGTGTAGGTACAACTAGAACTTAGTCACTCCACACATAACGTGTTCAATAACCATCCTAAGTGTTTTTTGTCTAAACTACACTCAGAACTTTTGAGTTGATCTGTGGTGTGAGAGTCTTGCACTTGGATGCTGATGGTCGACCATAATTATCCATATCAGTGGATAAATGTAGTTCTTCATTTATTAAAAAAGTACTCTGGATCAGGACATAATCCATTTACTGATTATATCCCCCCTAAAACATAACTACATTTCCAGTTTTAGTTGCTTAGGAACGTAGTATTTTGGGTTGGTATTTAACACATGTTGAAATAGAAAACAAGGTATTGCAGTTTAAATAGCAGCCAGCCTGTTTTTAGGAAGCAACCATTACTTGCCTAATGCTTATGCCTGGTGAGTCCATGCATCACCCAGAGAAGCCTGAGCTGGATGGAAAGCTGTTTGTGCCTACCTACCATAGCAGTTATATATACTTACATAATATGCAAGTATGACAAGTTTTAAATTAAGCTATTATTGTTTTAATCATCATATCATTCAGACAGTACCTACAGCCATGAAAAGCCTTTCACGAATTTCCAATTGACACTTTGCGAAAACACGTATGGACATGTTAAAAAAACTGAAGAAACAAATAGCTGCCACTATCAATGGCAGTTACTTTTAACAAAATATAATTGTCTCAACCAGTTAATCCATTCAAAAGGAGCTTTGCGTAGACTACTTCACTTGTTAAACCACCCAAGATACATAAGAAACTAACATAAAAACTAATGTGGGCAATTTTTAATGGGGTGTGTCTGAGGCTAGGAGTGGAGTGGAAAAAGCATGGAAACTCTAGAAACAGGAGTTTTTATTTTTTTCCCTTTCAGCTGAACTGAGTCCAGTATTCTTGCCATACAGCAAACAGCACTGCAACTAGCAACACAACATGCAGCATTGTGTCCTCAGAACACACAAAGGAGAAACTGATATTAAGACGGATATTTAACTATCTTTCAAACAGCAGGAAACAAAGGTGAGGTGGCAGCACCACTGACCTACTGTGCGACTGTGGCTCAGGAGATGCAGTAGATCAGTCATCCACCATTGTGGTTGTGAGTGTGAATAGGTGAATGAGATGCAGTGTAAAGTGCTCTGGGTAACAGTAAGGTAGAAAAGTTATATAAATACTTTTTGAAATCATGAAAGAAAGTCAAAACACAAACTCCAAGTCACCAACAGAGAGGCAGAGGATCTCCCCAACATGATGCACAACAACCAAATATTCAACTCAATGTCATGTCAACTTTACATTGTCTTTGAAATAACACATCATTGCTGCGAGTAGTAACTGTGATTTGGTTAGAATCTGGATATTTTGATCTCTAATAATGGCCACTTGTTACTAATCTAGTTACAGTATTAAAGTTTGTGGAAAACAAGCTCAACCTTTCAGCCAAAGCAATGAGTCACAACACTGTATCTGTCTGGAATACCATACAAAATCAAACCATTTCCATGACTACCCCTGTTTGCTAAGTCATTTGTCTGATTAAAAGCTACTGCTCAGCCACCAGCTATTCCTCACGTGTGTCTTTCGTTCTGCCTGGCTGCATGCCTGGGCACATCGCAGAAAGGCTAGATCCACCCAAGTCTGGATCTGACTGCCTGCTTGACTGCTTTCCTGAAGGAGAGAGAGGGGTTTGGGCTAATGGAGGGACATGGTTGGAGGAGGAGTAGGAAGGCAGAAGGGAGGGATCTCAGGAGGAAGGGAAAATGTGGGTCAACACATTCAAAGCCCTGTCACATGTTCCAGTCAGCTGGAATCTCGCCTCCAGTCCAAACCAGAATGTTACGTAAGAGGTTATTGATCCGTGAGAGTGCATGTCGGAAAATGGAGTACCAGTTGCGGCTGAGGCAACTCTCTGGCCTGTGTGCTGCAATACTGTCACGTGGTATCACAGCGTGGAAAACAGACATGTCAAAGTATGGCCAGAGGTGCTAAGTGATTGGCAGAACCTGATCCAATAAATATGCAGTTTTGAGTTAAAATGAAGTAAGAGATTTGCATAGTATTGTTATTTAACCTTCTCCTGTAATAACGCAAGCACTGGCACTTTGATACTGAGAAAAAGAAAGTGCCTGAGAGTTGCCTGTCAGCTCTAATAGCTACCAGTTGTCACACGTTTTCTCTCAAAGTCTGCCTATCGGAGTGATGTCATCACTTTCAGCAGCCACAGTTCTGCCAGCCTGTCTCCATCTATTAGCTTTAACAGCCCTCACCTCACCATTTTTTGGTAGGAGGGAGACACATTTTACCCAATATCATCACTAGCTGTTTGAAGCCTCAGACATTGGCTATAAAGTTGTTTGGAAAGAATGGAGGTTGGATCAGACTGTCTGAGGATAATGTGTTCCTTTTCCAATAGCAAGGCTAATCATATCAGTAAGTAGGCCTTGGCCCTGTATGTGGCAACCAAGATAAACCTTGTGGAAATACTGTTGTCCAGGAATTCGGGCATGATTGCGCATGGCAATGGCCTCCCCGTCATCACATGCAAGGGGATCAGAGTTCCCTGTCTGCGGTGGGGTATAATGGTTAATGAGTAGGAGATTGATGTACTGCATTGCTGACACCAAAGACCACAGTAGCCCTACACCTAAAATGTCCATTACAAATGCAGTTCAGAGGTTACAATACAATACTCTCTACTTAGTTTATGTTGGCTACAGTTACATGAATGTGTGTGGTTGACATCACCCCCACAACAACCTTGTAAAACAGTTGGATGTCGATCAGATGAATCAATGAGGAAACAGCTGACGCCTTTCCCTGGCTTGAGCTGTGAGGATAGTAGGTGATTTATTAAAGAGTTTAGAGTTCAAGTGAGAACATTTCCTGGAACAACAACCAAAAAAAAAAAATCAACGTGGAGAAGTGACGGAGACTGAGGGCAGTGGTTACAGTTCACTGACTCCAGAAGAGTACATCGGAGCAGAGAACAGAGGAGGACAGTACTTTGGACCAACATCTACTGGGAGAGGAATTATTGTCATGACTGTTATGCAAACATTTACCTTGTAGCATGAATAAAAAAAAACACTGGTATGTAAATATTAATTTTAACATTCATAACTCCTTCAGCATTCTTTTACTTACTTTACGCAACTGCACAGCTCAAATGACCTTTTTCCTCATTCCTGCTGATGAATTTACATAACTCACAATTGTGAACAGAATGTATTTGAACATGTTCAAGTATGTTCCACAGAGTTTCCAATGATGGCTCAGCATCCATTAGATATGAGCATCTTTCAAGAACATCAACATTCCAGAAAGACCAGCAAATCTGTAAAGCTGCCATTTTTGTATAAAGAAGGACCATGAGGTGTCGTTTGGCTGAGTTCATGTTTTTTACCCACTTCTGTTAATCCTTTGACACATGGACCATTTTTAAAAAAGAGTAATTTAAATTTTAATAGGCGTGCCCCTTTCCTTTGTTGCTGAAGTTAGATGACAATTTCAGTAACTCTCAAATCTACAGCCAGCAGCTGGTTAGCTTAGCCTGGCTTATTCAGGATAAGAAATAGCCCAGGACATAAGCCCCAGTAAAAGTGCAACATGTGGTTTGACACAATTTTGATGCTGACTAAATAAACAAGATATTGAAACACTTTTATAAAGCCTTCTCTCTTTGAATCCAGCACCACTCATTTAACACTGCCTAATAACTGAATATATTGCTAATGCAAAAAAATTATACATTTTATGCGTTTTTTCTAAAGAACATTAAGCTCTGATGAATCTTCATGAAATAAACCTGCTGGGCTGATTTCTTTTTGAAATCAGCTCTAGTTTTAACTACCGTGACTCTTACACTCATATTTAATCATACTGCGACAAATGTGTCAGGTGATGTTTTCTTCTAAATAATTACAGACCTATTTAAAATATGTCTGTACTTGTCAAGATGTAAGAAACTCTTGTTTGTAGCCTAGTGAAGGATTTCCTTTGCATAATATTTAATCAAAACATCAGTCTGAGTCTTTACAAAGTCACATAGTGCTGATGTCACTGGGGTTGTAAGTGTTCTCATAGAAGCTATGGATGTGCACTATTGTTCATTGATTTATCCAAAACCTATTGAAACTTTGGGTCTTGTATAACTGATAAAAAAGAAATCTTTGGTCCTGTCAGGTGAAATATTTAGGCTGGTTTACAAATTTGTCTGGCACATCTCAGTGTGAAAATAGACAGCTTTACGTTGGCTTAGTTTAGTAAATGGAGTCCCTCAAGGGTTTGTTCTTGGCCCACTCATTTTATATAAATGATTTTGGAGTTGATTTAAAAGGCACCTATGCAAACTGTTTTGATGACAAAACATATTTATATATGACATATTTCCCTATTGCTTTGCATCTACAGGTAGTTTATTCTTTAAGATAATCGAATCATTCCTGGCTCTAATATCACATGGACATATAAATAAGTATATATATAAAAGTTGTCAGCTATCTTTCTTCTCCACTTGCAATGATGGTTGGATACTGGAGAAGGATTCAGTTGTTGATTGCTGCTAGTTAGAGTTTATGTATTTATGTGCTGTATAGCTCCTTAGTTGTTATGAAGGTGTGCTGTGCTATGCTGACTGTTGCAGGCCTGACCTGAACAATACTCAGGGGTACACTTCTCCTGTGGCCTGATGGAAGTTTCCACCGCTGCTCAATACTGCACAGCGTTTCTGTATAGAGAGAAAGAAGGAACAGTGCCTGAACAGGTCATAATATGGGTCATTCAAACTGTCAATAGGCCAAATCATTATCAACTGCAAATCTGTGAAGTGTAACGATGACTTGGCTGGTTATAATTGCAGAAACTGATGATAGAAAAGAGAGGATGAAATAGATTTTTATCGTGAGAAATTAAAACCATCTTTAGTTTTTCTCCAGGGAACAGCTTAAAATACAAATGAGGTCAAAAATAAATTGACAAATTCCATGACGTAGAGCCCATTCATATTAATTATAATTGAAAATATATCACGCTGAAGTTAATATTGTCACATAAGAAAAGCACAGGGCATGAGGAAATTAAGACGTTGGACATGTGGTGCACCTTTTGCACCATTGCTGACAGTGTAGAGTTAGCTGCATTGCAGTATTGAAGGATTTTTGGAGAACTTGCAATATACTATCAAATTAGTTACAGTTTTAGATCAGTCATAAATTGTCTCAAGAGCAGCTATATAGGCACAGGCTCTCAAGCTTAGCTGCCTTGCCCATTGTTATATAAGATGAGAAAATATTCAACAACATCTCGAATAACCAAATTATTTAATTGGAATACTTTTAGATCAATTTTTCAAGCAAGGTTTAAGGTTCAAGAGGTTTGCCAAAGTTCCCCCGTCAGGTTAAGCTTAAGACAATACGTTGGCATGTCCATAGATGTTCACTGACGTTGCCCTGGGAAATTCAACAACAATGATACCTATTTTTCAATGTCCACCACTTAGAGTCGACTCGGAGAAAAAGATGGGTGTATTCCTCTAATGCACTCTGCACAGCCTTTCCGGACAACCCTGCAAAACAACCTGGGCCATGTACTTTCTTGATCTGAGAGAGAGAGGGAGTGAACACTTGACCTGATTTTAAAAGTCCCTTCTTTCAGCTTCCTTTGGTGGGCTGCAACACTGGCCCTTTAAATTGCTGCAAAGTGTCATCTCACACGCACAACTTTGCTGAGTCATTGGGTTCAGACTGCTTTTGTAACCTCCACCCAGCAGGGCTTCTCATTGGCTTCAGTCTCCACACTGCACTCCACGTGGTAGGCTGCCAGCACTACTAATCAGTTTCTTTCTGCCAGAGGCATTTCTTAAAGTGACAGAGGTGCTTCCCTAACTCCCCTGCGACTGATGTCTAACTGACAGTCTGCACGGACCAGACCATAGGAGTATAGCAGATTGAAAACAACTGTAAAGAGAAAGTGTGGGTGGTGAAAATGTGGGAGACATGGACACTTGGGAGTGGCAAAATCAAAAACTCAGGGTGAGTCAGCATTCTGGAGAACAGGCACTGCCTGTATTTCAGAATGCCGGAGGATAATAGGTGTGTGTTAGACCTTTGACATCTAACAGGCCTATAAAAAAATTTAGCTACACCTTCTCAAAGGTGTATCTGTGGGTATCACTAGAAAAATATGGACATTTTATTAAAGAGCAGGCAAGATAGAAAACAAAAATCAAAAGCTTTAGGGGTATAATGGGTGATGAGTCCGGTTGTGCTGTCAAGATACCGAACTTTATCTCAGCGGCATTTGAAGTTATCTAAAATCTCCTGGCCCTTGATTGACTGGTGTCGAAACTGGTCCCACTGTCACATCACACCGAGGATATATATATGTAAGGATAAGCCCTTAAAATGAGTGTTAAGATTCTTCCTTCTCTGGACTTTATCCTTCGATCTCCCTCTCTTCCTAGAACATCCATAGTATTTGCATAATTTTGGGCGGGCTCTGTCTCGAATTGTTGGGAGAATTTAAAATGAGCAAATGGGCTTGTTGATGACATATCTATCACTCAACTGCTGTTGTAGTTGATAGCTGGGGGTGTTCCCTTCACACGTCCTCAATGCCCCTAGCCAATGAGAGTATATCTGAACAACAATAAAATATCATAGATACTTTTCATAAACAATTTATAAAAAAAGAGTTGAAAAGGACCATAATACCAGCTCTTTAAGTGAAAAGGCATTTGTATACTGCACTTTGCTAGACACTGACACATGGATGTTCGGTTTTATAGCCACACTAGCAGGATGGATCTGAGGATGTCATTTCACCTTTAATAAAATTTCCCTACCAAGTGATGGACTCCCATGTCATTTGGTTCTGGAGCATAAGGCTAACCAAATTTGACATCTTTGACGTTTTCTCTAGGACCTTGATAATGTTAACACATTTGCCTTTTAGTCCTTTGTCTCAACCAACTATTGGATTGATTGCCATAAAATTTGTCACAGACGTACACTTTTTTCCAGAGGATGAAATGTAATAATTAAGTGACTCCCCGACTTCTCATTTGGCACCACCATCCAGTGGAAATCTGGTAATTTGGGTGCAAAACAAACGTCATTCCACTTGCATCTGCACAGTGTGTTAAATTAATACATATACCAGCCAAATAGTAATATAGGCTTATAGTTGGCATCTGTTCCTCAGTTTAATTCCCTAGGAAAAAGTGAGAATTTGTTCAACCTTAGGTATTTACTAAAACCTCTTTATGATCGTGCAACATTATATGAACCATACTACTTTGATCCTGTATGTTTCATGGTTGGGGAACACCTTCTTCAGTCTCTCAGTCCTGAACCCTCTGATTTAGGGCTTCAGGCTCTCAGTTTAATATATGAGTAAAAACTCAAAGCAAAAAGTGCATCATCTGTTGTGGCGTTTGACTATGCTATGCATTCTCTTTATTTAGTTTATGAAAGCCATTACCTGTCTTGAATAGTTTCCGGAGTGGTCCTTGCCTGACAGATGTGCCAACTGCTTCTTCAAAGAGAGCGATTTACTGCATGTTCTCCAAAGCGAGATCCTAATTGGGGGAGCAAAAAAAAAAGCAAAAGAAGAGGAGAGAGTGAACACAGCAAAGAGATCGAAAAGAAGAGGATGTATATTGAAGGAGTATAACTAATAGGTTGTGTTGCTCCACTTCAATCAGCATCGTTCCTTCGTCTCTGTGGGTGTGTTGTGTGAGACACAGGAAGTTGCAGCATTATGTTTCCACTTAAATATGTCACACTGCTTGCTCTGTGAAGCAAGTGTTTTCGATGGAAAGGGTGGCAACACATGCAGCTTTTTTTGCTCTATGCATACACTGATTCTCTTGGGCTATATTTGTCAACTTACTGAGAAATAATAGTCACTTGAGTTATCAGAAGATATGACTAACCATTCAAACTGATTGTCCTGTGCTGTATACAGTTTGATTAATTTTACTAACGTACGCATAATTCCCTACTTACTAACATTTTGTCTGGTGAATAAAATGTTACAAGTCCTTTTTGTATATCCCCTTTTTTAATGTAATGTAACCATACACTTTGAAGAAGAGGAATATGTGAGCTCTGTACACGGTATGTCTACATCCAAGTAAAAAAAGTATTAAAAAGAAACTTTCCTCCCCTTAGAACCTCCAGTTATATCAACTGTTCAAGCTAGTTAATATGACCCACAGTTACATTTATTGTTAGGCAGCCTCCTGTGGTTGGTTGGGTTGCAAAAAAACTCCACTTAAACAGTAATTGTTTCTTTAATCCTTGACTGTGCCACCACCTTAACCACATGTTTATTATTGTAGCCATGACAATGAGGACCTCTAACCTTAACAAACTTGTTATCTTTTCCTAAAGCTAACCAAGTTGTTTTTGTGCATAATCCTGACTAAACAGTGACACTTCCATGACCTTAACTCCCTGCTTATTACCTTTACCTAAATGGCAAGGTTCTTGTACAGTGTAGACAATACACTTCACATTTTTAAGGTAGATCACCAGCTTAGGTCCCATACAACAGGTAGAGGTCCTATTTGTCTGTGCTATTTACCCAGATTGTTTTCTAGTGCTGTTAATGTAAGTGGGAACTAAAGGGATATATGGATTTGTTTATTTGTGGGGCCCTGGTGTAAAGAAAGGAAAAATTTTACTGCTATACTAGCCCATCAAAATGTTTTGATGTGTGTAGATGCAAGAACCCAGAATCCTATTGCTTCAAATCAAGGTAAGAAGAGCCTAAGCAAAAACAAACGGGGCTCTCCACTGATAGACTTAACAACACATTACCTGTAATTTAATGGTCCTCCATAGTAAACAAACTTACTGTAGCTTCCAGCCTGAATGTACATTTAGACTGCAGGAGTAGTTTCATTATTTCTCCATCAGAATGTACCATCTTCTAAGACATTATCTAACCTGTGAAATGTGCTCTCATAGGCTTAAGTCAACAGACACTATAACTGGAAAAAGCAGTCAAAGTCTAGTCCTTGAGGAAACAGTCATCTCACGCTTTGAGTTGGGATCATGCAAGTACGGGAGGAAGGATTGGTTTCCTGAATTATGTGGGCCTGTGGCACATTCCTGCCCAGCTTTGTGAATGCATCAACATAACTTGAAGCAAGAAATAAAAGCTGTGTCACTGCACTTGGTGGTGGCACTGTGTTACTGCCTGTTTAAAATATGTTACAACGAAAGGGTTGACAGGTTTCTGCCTTCGATCTGTATAACTTAATCGCTTTGTGCCTCAGCCTAAAGATAGGCTGATATAGTGCCATATAAACTTCTTTTTTACACTCTCCTCTATCATGAACACATACATTTACAGTTGCAATATCTGTTTGTGCTCAGGCACAGAGCACCATTTATGATCCTCGGTCTCAAAATCAACGCGGATATGCAATATTATGCCTGTGCAACATGCACACACAAACACACCACATAAAAACGTTATGAGAAAATTCACTCAAGATTTTAGTCTTCTCATGCAGCCACTGCAGTACCTTGGGAAGACTTCAGGTATATTTAATTATGCAGCACCGGGCACTGCTTGTCAGTATCAAAGACTATGTACTGTATATCAGGAATAAATCAACTGTTCATGTCTTCACATCACATTATATCCTAAAACTTGCTGTGGTATCTTGACTGTAGCATGGTTAATCTTTTCAACAAAGATCTTATCTTGTGAATTACATTATGTGCACTTTCATTTCACCTTGAATCCCCGAGAGAGTTACTTCCCCAGTTTTTATTCAGTTGGAAAAGTAGATGTAGTGCAGTCCTTTCTATTTTCCAAATGTGGAATTGTAGTGACTTCAACCAGCAAGCCTCCAATTGAGGTTTCCGTCCACGAGAAGTCGAATCACTTATTTGGTAGTAGAACCCCATTCCTGCTCCACTCCAAACCACAGGAATGTTGTGTTTGCTTAAAAAAACGATGCAGAACTGAATGCTGAAAAACAATGTTAAAGGCTTTGGAGCTTTGGATGTTTATATTTAAGTGGTGCACCTTTTAGGTTCAACATCGATGCTTCTTAGGAGACAATGGATGGGAAGTGTATTGAATAAAGAAGATGTGAGAGTGTTATAGTTGTCTGTGGGTCTCTGTTCAAGGCAGGTCTGAAAGGCATCTGCACTTTAGCTTTCAATTACATTTATTTTTTGGGAAAAGGTACCCTGAGCTCACGGGATAAGCCGAAAGGACAACAACAACAACAAAAAAGTACCATTTCACTGCTTCATTGACTCAAGCAGTTAGAAACATTGTCTTAGCATCAGAATACCTTTCAAGATTTAGAAACCAATATGCGTAGTCTATGTGTCTTTAGGAAATAAATTAAATAGTATAATGGATAATCACACCCTGCATCTAAGGATATTTGTTATCAAAGTTTACATTCCAGTCATATAAATGAGTACAAATGCACTGCAAATCTGTTATATGTCCCTAAAATGTTTTTAACTCATACTAATAACCCATTCATTCTTTAGCTAAGCCTGCTTGTTCATTACAGTGTCACAGGGGAGTCAATTCCAGCCAAGTGGTAGGATACACTCTGGAAAGGTCAGACAAAGATTCAATTTCACATTTACACAATTGAGAAACTTAGCCAACGGATGGCCAACCCTGCATGTTTTAAAATTGTGGGTGGAAATCCGAACACTCACAGAAAACTCACAATGAAACCTTGGCTGTGGGATAATGTACAAACTCCATAATGTTCTGGCAAATTCTAATAATAAAGTAGAATACAAAAGACTACAAGCAAGAAATTGCATATGGAGCCCTAAGAAAAGTTGCATGAGGGAGGAATTGGGTGTTAGGGGGATTTAAATTTCAAAATGCAGATAGTGTCAGCTGACCTGATGCTAAATGGAAGCTTGATCATCATTAGCCTGGAACCTGGAATAGGGAATAAAAAAGATCAGATGTTTTGAAGGTCTGAGGGGACTCAGACAATAAGCGCTTATTGGTTGAATACTTCAGCACCAAACGAAACCAAAGACCTTGCTATTGCAAGACTAGAATGAACACATGAGACCTTTTCCTCATCTGGATTGAGTGTACACAGATAGTATCAAAAGTTAAATGCACTATAAAGCTCTCCAAAGCTCAAAGTGGTTTTGAGCTGTATAAATAAAATTCACTTGAACACAATACAAACTTTGACATTTGGTGGGACACACAAGTTGAAAATAACAATAATTACCAGTTAACTTTTTAGAGTGTAGTGGTAACCTGTCATTACCTACAGTGACAGTAACTTAAGACATTTCATTACCTCAATATCTATAATTTTAATTTCATCTGTAGCCTGCTGGTGTAAAAAAGTTCCCAACACTTCACACATAATACTTCCCAAAACCTAATAGGTCAGAGGATAAAACGCCTCCCATGGGCGGATGTAATCCCATTGGTCAATCTTTCTAGCACCCGCCTTATTTCTCACAGAGGTCTGTGCTGTCATTGGGCAGCGCACCTGATCCTCATCGTACGTATGGAGTGGGCCTCAGCTGTGAGTTTTCCGGTTCGCGATTGATTGGCTGGTTGTGCTTGCTGACGTCACAGTCCTGCCAGCTGATCGGAGTGAGAAGCCGGTTTGAAGCGAGGAGTTGGACCAGAGAGAGAGACCGGGGAGGGAGCCCCGAGGAGAAGCGAGCAGCTCGGGGTGGGACCGGCCAGCAGGATACTCAGATCGGACCGTTTTCACATTTGTTTTTAAAGGTTTAGAGGCGAACAACGGAAGAGATGCGCTAGGCGACAGTCTGGCCACGGTCAACTTGCGGGCTTCGCGTCTTGTCGAAACCTCTGGAGCTGTCAAAAAAAAAATTGATTGAGAGTTAAGGTGTGGCTGGGGGTGTCTGAGAGGCTTCTGCACTGAAAAATGTTACAAAACCGACTATTTCTACTTATGGGTGTCCAGCCATGGCTGACACTCTCATTTTCACCGTTGGATTCAAAGAATCTGTTCAGGCATTTGAATTAAGGAAGATATTACATAACAAATGTATTGCCATTTTGATGTGCGCACCTTTTGGCTTAAACCCTCGTAATAGCCTAGATTAAGTGGACTATTACGTAGTTAGAAAGTAAGCAGAGTATTTTCTACTGCTTGGTAAGTCGTTTTGGTTTCATAAGTCTGTGAAATGTAACGGACGTGGCAACTTTACAGTAGCCAACCCTGCCACAGGCAGACTGGGCGTGGGGGAAATAGTCCGAACAGAGCCTAATAGTCCTCTAAGAATAGCCAAGCAGGACACAAACTGCGCATATTTGACACAGAATAGTCACACTGACAAGTGCCTCGGTTGAGCCAGCGGATTCACCTGAATCAAAGTAAGTGCCGCTGTCAAATACGTTTTGCAAACTTTTCAGCGGAGGTGACATTTAAGGGCCACAGGAGAAGGCGTGCTACGGTGTTATCTAAGAAGAATTTTGTAATGTTTTATTATTTTATTCACATGTGGTGTCAGCCTAAACGGAAGAAAGCAAATGATTTTTCCCTGAAGGAGGTCTGCCGTTCGACCGAGGCCTCTGTAAAACCTTTTATTTTTCTATGTTTGTCCGATACAATGCGAGAATATTTGTGGGGTGGGAGGGGGCGGGCGGGTCCTCATCGTGGCAAACGTTTGGGCGTTAAATGGATGTAAATCCAAATGGGAGATCCACACAGCTGATCTATATTATCTCAGTCTGCTCGACTTGTCAAAGATTATCGTAGAGTCGGTCCCGATGTTTTTCCAGCGTAATATCTCGCTCATAAATGAATGCACAGGCAGCCTGACCCTGGGTAGTCTAATTAAGAAGAGCTTTGAGTCGAGAGGAAAGCAGATGAATTCCTCAAGGCCCCACCCTTTGTAGCGTAACATGAATGTGGAGTTGCAGCCCCCCCTCTCTGACTCTGCGTCATTCATTTCCCCTCTCAAGCTTGTCTTATTATGTTTCCCCCACAGGACTCCCAGGTGCCTACAGTAGATCTTCATGTCTGTTAACCAACTTTAGACCGTGGCATCAGGATCTACTTCCAGGACTCTACAGCTCTGCAGTTAACTGATGGAGGTAAGGTAGGGTTATATTTGAGTAGGTCAACAAGTGTATCAATGTGAAAGATTTGTTTTTATACTTTATCGTTTTTGTGTTTTGAATTTTACTTTCACCCTGGTTGTAGCACTGTGCTAAACAACCTGTTGCAAGTTTAGACTGTGTACTCTGAACCCCCCCCCACACACACACACACTTTTGTTTTTTTTTTTTTTTGCAATCTACGGACAGGGATTATGTAATCTTAAAGGCAGTGTTTGGGCCCCTCAAATCTTAGTTTATGCAATCTCAGTTTAACATTTCAACATTAAGGAAGGCAGCTGGTTAAAATATGACAACTTGTCAAAGCTCAGGTTCCAAAGCTCATATTCTTTGGTAGAAAATTTACTTGGATTCATGATTCAGTGAAGACCTTCTGCTGCGCTGCAGTTCCTTGTCTTCTCATTCCGTTAGCAAGTGGGCTTTTTCAACCAACTTCAAGTCAATGTCATTTAAAGGACTCATATTAAACTGTGTCATCTCTGATCTTTGCACAGCAAAAAAGCTCCGAATCATTTTAGTTAGCTTATTTACTTTCCAGATTTAAGTTCTGAGGGGATTCATTACAGGTTCCTATTGCTCTTTAGGGACTACCTGTGCTGCCGAGATTACATGATTGCAAAAGTAAAATGTCCTTTTTCCCTTCTATTCCTTCTCTATCTCTTCATAAAGTCTCAAAGAAAAATATATGACAAGCTGGGGATGGTCTGAAAATTGTTAGAAATTGTTGAAAAGGGCTCACTTCAGCTTTCCCCACTGCCTACCCTCAATATTGTCCAGCCTGCTCTAATTATCACGTTTCTGCCTATTAATAGTGAATAATACATGATGCTGCAACCCAGTCAGAGTCTGGGCTAGTAGACACATCTTTAATATAAAGGTGAAACCATTTGCATACCTAAATGCTTGGCTGATTTATTTATTTATTTTGGAAAGTAACCTCATTCGTAATATTATCATGGCCCTGGTGTATGTCCCACTCACACTCCATGCAGGAAGTTTAATCTTGGACTGACTTAAAAGACTAAGATATAAAATTGCTGCTATTATTAAAAAAATCATAGAGAAAGATTTCAGCTGTAAGAAATATGGACCAGAGAAGAATTGCAGATCAATGTCACATTTTTTAGTAAAAGGGAACTGAATCTGCAGCCTCAGTAGCTGCATGCTTGTGATTCAAGAATAATTATTATGCATTTGTTAAGAAGCTAGTGGCTCTATAAATCATTGCTGTTCATATGACATCCTTATTTGCCAACACAGATATTCTGCTGTTACACACTGTACAGCACAGTGTACCACTCTGTACCATTAAGAAGTTTCTCCCTTGTGAGCCCTTTTTCGCCCTCTTTCCCTCCTTCATGCATTTGCCATCTTGTTTTAAGTGTTTGCTTTGTCTGCGCTCTGATTGTTTAGCCACATTGACTTGACCTGTGTACGTGTGTGTTAGTGGTTTGCCAGCACAGTTATCTATGTGTGGCTAGACGTGATTAATTCAGCCATCCAGCAGGGACGTCCATTGTGCCACTCCCAAGACACAGACATACACAGAAAGCGCACGTAAGAGTTGAAAGATTGGAATTTGATGTTTGTGCCAGCAATTCAGTGGACCAGTATACCCTATTATCTAGAGTCAAATGTTAAGTCATCCTCAAAGTCATTGTTTTGAGTATATTCGAGTGCTATAATCTTTTTTTGTGTGTGTGTGTGTCTTAGAGAAGGTATATGCCATTTTAATGCATCTATGGGTATTCTTGCTGGTCAGCAACTTTAGAATAGTTTGTTTTGACGAACAGGTCTTTTACTTAACTTTCCAAATCCCCACAGAAGGATCTCGAACCATTTCGCCCTGTCAGTTTTGCTGACGTTAATCGAAACCATAGAATATGTAAATGGCATTTGATGAGTCATTGTTCCTCCGCTAACTTAAGCTTATGAATTACCAACACATTAAGGATTTGCTGTGACTGAGCAGGACTGAACACTGACTGGTATTGATGGCAAATGAAGAGGGGAGGATCTGCGGTGGAAATGCGGTAGCTGCAGTGAGGTTGCACATTTTTATGGCCACACCCAGGCAGCTTAGAGGCCTAAGTTTGACTGGCTACGGCTAATATTTTACATGCTTTACCATACAGCACTGTTTGTCACATAATCAAATACTGCTACCAACATCGATATGCATTTGTATGAAAAATTGTAGGTACATTGAAAGGGTGTGTATCTGCGTTAGCTTACAACAAGCAAAGCAGCTTGCAGGTGTTGTCATGCTGTACAAAGGTGTGTATGTGTATGGCATCGTCTGATGGTGAGACAGATGTCCTGTCTATCTGTGCCTGCGTGTGCACACATGCACAGGGCA
Organism: Channa argus; assembly: GCF_033026475.1. Classification (NCBI taxonomy): domain Eukaryota; kingdom Metazoa; phylum Chordata; class Actinopteri; order Anabantiformes; family Channidae; genus Channa; species Channa argus. Next base: position 12,021,816 of record NC_090202.1, on the reverse strand, counting down.
AGGATGTGTGGGTGTGTACAACGTGGCGAAGTCTGAGTACTTGGTGATGCAGCGCTAACACTATTCCGACTGTGTCCCAGGCTATATTGTAACTGCCTCATTTATAGATGGATTGTCACCACCCCTAAGCATGGCTGTTTATGGTTCACCAGTCCAGCCAGTACATACTCATATGGCCAACACATGTTGCACTATGCATGCCTGTCCCCTGGAAAAGTTAGTCTAGCAAAAAAATGCAGAAGTAACCTAGAGTAAGATTTTTGACAATTACGGTACCTAGTAAATTGGCAACTACATGGACTAAATTACCAATGTGGACAGAAAGTATTCGAACTATGATGTGATTCTCTGTGGAATTCACCCTGATGTTTGTCTGATATCTTGAAAAAGGGCCCCAGATTTAGTTTTCTGTAGGTGACCTAGTTAAAGAACAGAGAGTATTGTGCCTTGTAGAATTTGCACACACACGTGCACAGATAGAGCAAGAGCTAGTAGCCTAAGGGAACAGACACACAGAGAGAAACCTCAGAAGCCATAATGTGAGGAAAAGGGCTAAATCATTTAACGCTGTTAATTTTTGATTGGTGAAGCCTAATAAGGTTCAGCCCGATGCAGGCACAACTAAACTGAAGCTGTGTTAAGATTATTTTAGACTGAAGCAATGCTGTAGCACGCACAGCTTTGGGCTGGTCTCTGCAGGGCCAGCGGTGAGGAGCAGTGGGCCTCTCAGCAGACTGGCTGGAATGTGGACCATATGTAGCAGGCATCCCAGGAATGTAACCCGGCCCTGCTGAACTGACCAACCTAAAGACACAGAGAGAGCAGAGCACGATAATGAGGAGGAAAAAAGGATAAAGCAAGGAAGATGATATTAAAGACTAAAATAGATTATGATGAGGAAGAAAAGAGAAAAGCTTGTAAGAAGGAAGAGGAGACCCTCACTACACGCATATGAGATATGTAGGAGAAAGAAAAGAGGAGACAAACCGCTAAGGTCATACAGATGCATACACTAAAAACTGTGGCACAAATTATTTTGTAGTGTAGGTGGAAGTTTACTTGACGGGAACTTCTTCATCAGGATACTGCAGACAGAAAGATTTGTGGTGAGTACAAGATGGCTTCTTAAGTGTGAACTGATACACTGAAAAACTGCACTTGTATAGCAATTTGTTCTACTGTTGTTGTCCTTGCCACGCTGCCTTTTTCAATACAAATGAAGAATAAATGAAACACAAAGAATAAAAAATCCTCTATGTACATCTTTAGATCTTTAAATAAGTGTAAATGATCTAAGTTTTCATTTTACGTTGAGCTGTCAAGGTTAGTACTTGGCTTTTTTTTTTTTTTTTTTTGTCATTTCACACACATTGAAAAATAGCCAGCTAATCAACAAATTAAATATTTATGGTAATTGTTATTAATTCCAGTCCTTAACATATTAAAAGTGTCTGACTAAACAACTGTTTGAGTGCTCTATCACTTTATTACTCTTTATTACACTTTATTATTACCTCATTTTCCCAAGTGTGGTGTCTCATCAGCTGCAATTAAAGATAGAAATGTCTAATGTACATATCCTTCATGCATCATTACTCTTTGACTCAAACGCACAAAAAGTGGTGTTTATTAAATGCCTTTAAATTTCAGGACGTAAGTAAGGTGAAGACCATTTAGACTCGCTGGTTTGGTTTTGTCTGAGTAGATATGTCAGGTGGGAGCCTACTCCATTAGTAAGACTAAGGAAGCTGGATATTAAAGTCATGTCATAAATAGTGACTAAACACATGTACAGTGGGCAAGATATGTGGATGTGTATTGTTAGGTGAGACCACTGTTGTGGTTACTGAGATAAACAGACTAGAGGTGTTTTCATGCTTTGTGGGGTGTCAAACCACAGTATTCTTCTAGCTCACTAACTCAGGGTGAATGTCTCTTTCTTGTCTCTGTTAGCTTAGCGCACTGTGCTCTCAGGCCATCTGGGTACAGCTGGGGACAGAAGGGGAGGAAACACACTCGCACACAAATACACACTTACAGTACACAAATATGCTCTCTCCCTTTTTTTTGTCTAAAATCCCCCCTACACACCCACATATACACAGCCCGTTCAGTGGAGTCTAATGAGTCTGTGGTTGTGTTTCCATTAACCTACCACACTGTCATTACCTGCGTTAGTCTGATAGATGTGCAGTTATTAACCACTTTAAATCAAATGAGTGTGTAACCAGGGACCGACATTTTAAATTATTATCCTCTACGTGTGTGGGGACCTGGTCTATGTTAGAATGGTACCACTTTGTGGGTATTGATCTGCAGCTGGAGACAAAAGGCATCAGGTATTTGGGTTTGGTCTGTGTGAAGTAAATGTTTGCCTCCACACACATGTGAAAGGCAGAGGTCAAAGGTTGAATAAACTCTGTATGCTTGGCTGAGAAAATGAACGGCCATTAATCATGTAGCAAAAGAGAGGTTTTTATTGATAGCTGCAGAAAGCTGTTAAAGGTCCTAGTTCTTAAAGCCAGGTGAATGTTTTGCTTTTTCCCATGTTTCTTCTTCAGTATTTCCTCCTGTTGCATCACATGTAGTTTTCAGAAGTCATCAAACAAGAAAGGGGTAGCAGCAGAACACAAACCATTCCTAGAGAGTTTAAGTTTGGCTGAAACAGAGACCAATTCCTATAATAGTAAATGAATACAAAATTAATACAGTTTTCTATCAGTGTTCTCTAGTCTTAAAGCAGCTGTAAGCTTTTTACTTACCCTGTCGAGAATCAAATGGCAGACACATAGGCAGTAGCAAGCTGGTGAACTCAGTGGAGCATTTGCCAACTAAAAAGATTGTGTTTAATTCAGAAGGTAGTGGAGACCAAAAAACAGGGGACCGATAATTGAGGTCATGCAAAGGCCAAGGAGGCAACACACTGATACGTGTGTTTAAGTTTTTTAGCAAAACAATTTAGTTATTGTTGGTGTAACCTTGTATTTAACAAAGCAACAATGGTAAAGTAATGATCTACTAGCTGTTATGATCTGGAAATGAACTGAGTACAGTTGGACTGTGGCTTGCCCTAAAAAAAATTCATACAGTCGTTCAGGAGCTGATCACATCCTGTTGTGTTGCATTCTGCTGTATACCTATTCTTCACCTGTTTCCAAAGTTGCAAACTATAATTTCCCCTGCAGTGGTTAAGAGTTGTGACATTTTTGTTTAAGTGCTAAAAGTAAGAACGAAGCAGCCAACTCACAAAGCAGACCTGCATTGAGGCACCAGTCTTGTTACACATTTGTAAATTAAAAAGTGAAGATTAAGAATAATTCCTCCATTTCATTCTGATCATTTAAATTGGTACATCCAGCAGGTCATCCACTGTTGCATTAAAAATGACTTTGATTGGTGTAAAGATGATATATCACAAGTGTCAGCCCTTTGTGGTCTGTTCCTCCTTCTCTGGAGGGAAGATGGATGGTGTGAGGGGCTGATACTGGATCTCTGGATTTGTACCATGCATGGGCAGCTGCCACTTCTTATTCATTAGCCCTACAGGCGTTTCCTGTCTTTTAGCAAACTTACTAAACTGATAGTTAGAGGGGGAAGGTGACAAAGAAAAAAAAAAATATATATATATATATACATACACACACACACACACACACACACACACACACAGAGAGAAAGAGAGAGGGGGAGGAGGCATTTAGTCAGAGTGAGGAATGGACACAAATGGATACATAGGAAGAAACAATGTACTCTTTGACACACTGCTTCTCACTAGTAGGAGGGGAGGTAACAGCCGGAGGAAGTGCACAAATCTTTTCTTTATGTTGGGCCCCTTACCCAGTGCTCACACCCCTAATTCCACTCGTCTGTTACTGTGTCTCACTGTCTCAGGATACTGACCCTCCCTGCCCCCCTACCTTCAGTTATATTTTCCAAAGGATTATTATGATCCTCTGTGTGTGTGTGTGTGTGTGTGTACATGCATGTGTTTGTGAGAATTTGACACTTAACGTCCTTCACTGGAGCGTGCATGAGACACATACGCAGGCTCAAAGGCATGCTGCGTCATTGTCTCATCTGTGCATAGCGGGAACACCAGGACCAGGTTGTCTGTTTCTCGCCTCATGACATCACTGAGGCAGATACCACCCGACCTCCTTCTCCTGCTATGCACACACTCACACACACACACACCCACTTTGACTCTATACTGTTCCCAGCAATTCCTGGCCCCAGATGCTCAGTATAAAATCTTGTTAAGACACTGTAAGACTTTAATAGAAACACAATTTCCTCTTCCTGTTTCCCACCTGCTGACTTCCTGACAGTTGACATCACTTCTTCCTTAAGCAAATAACTCCCTGCACTTCAAGGAAATCTGTAAATTAACAAGCTGTGTTCTCGGCATCAAAGGGTGCTGCAAAATCTCATGTGTGTAGATTATGCCTGTACCATATTTGCTCTCAGGTCATTGTAGTGACATTTTGTGACACAAAATGCTTCATTGACATTTAAAAAAAGAAAAAATGGTGTGTGTCAGTTGTTAATGACAAGTTTCATGGTCACACCCTTATTGTTGTCTTTTCCTGCATCTCTCTCTTTCACCCCCAACCCTCCAATTTCAGCCTCTCAGATTAGAGGAAAACTTCTTGTTAGTGCACTTTCTAACATTACTACGTTTCCTACCAGGGAACAGCTGTACCCGAAAAAAAAAAAAGCCTTATGAACCACACATTAGCCTTTTACGGGGCTTCAGTCCCTCTTAAAAGAATGCCTGACTCATGTTCCTGTTTTCTACTCCTGGAAAGTATTCCATCCACTTCCAACTGTAACTGTTTCAGTGGGAATTAATAATTCAGATCCTGCTAAACAGCAGCCACGGGCACAAATAGAGATTATACAATATAAATACTCAATCACACACCCTCATTTTCTGTCGGCAGCATCGATTGGCATTTCATGATTCCCATGGTGTGTTTGTGTGTGCAATGTGAAGTGAATGGGCTGGTTGCGTTTTAATAAAACAGGGTGTGGACTTTTTCTCCCCTCTCTCCATGCATGCGTACATTTGCCAGCCTTTATACCTTCTGCATGCACATTATGTCTCTCGCACGCACACACTTACAGTGTTTGGCCCCACTCGCTTTCAGCTTGTGCTCCGATCTTAGTCATTTTGAGAAGCCAGCAGTATGAATGATAAACCTATTCTGACAGAGTGCTAGTGTTAGCATGCTTCTCTACCAGAATTACACTTCAGCAGCATTTGCTTGTGTGCTTGTATGTGTGTATGCATCTCTTGAAATGAATTCCTATTATTCTCCATAATCCTTTTCAAGAATATTGAAAGAAACCACTGGCAAATATATAGATCCGCTCTTGACTTGAAAGCAATTTCCTGTGGCCTTGGGGAAAGGTGTATGGCAGAAGAGTGTACAGATATGATAAGGAAATACCAGTGGAAATTTGTACAATAAAACACTGTACTTTATTAACATTAATGTGTGCACTATACATGCAGATTTGTAGATTTGTTTAACCATTATCATCTACTATATTTCAAGGTATTATTCTTTAATAACATGCTGACAAACCCTAAACTATAGGAGTTTGTCATTGTTGCTGCTGTAACATATTCCATCATTTTCTACTTATGATGGTGGTGTTTGCATTTGGGGTGGTGGAACAAATTCAGTGTGTTTTTACCTGTTCATGGTTTTTCCACAACTTGCAAATCACGGATGAATCTTATCTGATTTGTTGCAGAACTATTTCAAAATGACAGAATAAACTCTTTTTCAACTCTTCCTCAAACTTCCTCAAAGATGTGAGCTCTACATTTGTTCTGTTTGTGTGATAATAGGAGATGCTCACATTAATGGCACATATGCACACACACAATTATATAGTCATGTCACAATCTTTTGTGATAATCTAATAGAAAAGATACAGCTACTTAAGACCTGCATGGTCACTGTTACATTTATTATCTTTTTCCATGCAGCATTTGCTAACAAGTTGTTACATGAAAAATAATGAAAATTTTTTTCCCCTCTATATTAATGTACAAGATTTATGTTACTGGTACTGACTTTATTGATATTATAGACTATAAGCAAAGTAAATAAAATTCCTGAAAACAAATGTTTTGAATTGTTTGCTAGGCAGTAAAATGCAGCTTTTTCTTTCTTTTAAAGCAACAACCAAAGGACTTTTTATTGCTATCATCACAACTGCCATGAACATTAAGGATGATAGAGCCTAATGTCAGATGACTATATGCCCTACAACAAGAAAAATTATATATCTATAGATATATCTATAGATATATAGATATATATATGTGTTATTTATATGGGTTTGCTTTGATTGGTTTGCTATGTGAAAAACTAGACTTGAATATGTGCGATTGTTATGCTGAGTACACCCCAAAGTAATATAATTACTTTTGGGTGTTGCTGCAACAAAGCTAACATTAACTGTTCTGCCAAGCTCGTGGCTTTCAAGAAAAAATATTTTAGATTGCTGTAATACCATAAAAAGATTGGTTGGCTTGGTTATTCTGCTTGTGAAATTGATACTGTGGATGCTTTTGGAGGACAGATAAGAGACTTGCCAGAGTCTGTTGCAAAGCTGCTTTCATCCTTATATCATACACAGCAAGCACTACAGACAACAGCTTCAGCATACTCAACTGTAGTATTAGACCTACATTTATTTACGGCATCCAGTCTGTCTTAAGTCTGTATGTGGTGTTGTCCGTATCCCGATGTAAGCTTTTTGCTGGCTCATCTTGCAGTGGAAACTTTTAGCTTTTATGTCGGGGGTTTTTTTATGACACAGAATCTATACATGTCACAATACAAACTGGATGTATTTTTTTGGCAATGGATTTTGAATACAAAATGGCATTCCTAGAATGAATCATGGGGCTTTCCATTCTTTTTTTGGCCCAGTCATTCACTGCACAGTCCTTTGGGAAATGTTGATACTGGCAAGCATTAATAAGCGTAATCCATTCTCCATCTTCTGTGTGTATCTGTTTTTGTTTTAGTCATTCTTTACATAATAGATATCAGTGAAGTTAGCTGAGAAGGACAAGTACTGCTCAAACTGAACTCACAGTGCCCCCACTCCACACAGCAAGTTAGTTTGCACTGGAAACAAATGATGGTGTTTCCCATCCCTCAGAGGGAGCTCTTTATGTTAAATCATCTTCTGTATGAAGGTATGTTGACAAAGTGTCAGTAGATCATAATTTGCATAAAAGTCTCACAATGACTGTGCAGTTTAGAACATGTGGGTTTAAGTGTTACTTGAGTCAAACATCACTTGTAACACTTCCTGACCACAACTTAACCACTACCTCATCTCCATCATTGCTAAACACAATGGTTAGTTAACTATAATAAACTCAATCTGGGGAAAGTAGGTCTTGTTCTTCCTAACTTATTGCTTATACACACAGTGCCATCAGTGCCATACACATGCACTGTGTGTTTCTGCATTAGTATGTTTGTGCCTACACACTCTCACAAGCCATTTTCAGCCTGTTGCTCAGGCTGTCTGTAATTGTCCTGGGGATCTTCAGCTCTGTGTAATAAATCACTCCTCTGGTACACTGTGTTCTCCACTCCGGCATCGCCTCTACGTGCATGTAGGGTGCATGCTTAACATATCATGAGCTGAGTAGGAACTTAGCTAAGGAATAATAGGGGTTGAAAATTGCATTTAGAAGGAAACACTGTGGCTCTCTGTCATAACAGGTTTATTTAATTTGCCAGAGGCATTACATTTTTTATGTTATGTGGAAAACCCAACCACTGCACTGTATAAACAGAATGTAAATTAATTTCACTATGTCCTGTTTTAGTTTTTGATGCTCGTGTATCATGCGTCCATGTCAAGACAGAGACTGTCCTATTTACATAAACAACAATATAAAGCAGATTCTTAGTAAAAATGATAATAAGGTTTGTGTGTTCTGATTTGTTTTTTACTTGTTTTTTTTTTTTATATAGTGGACAGTACTTTTCTTCTTGACACTTTCATTGTGTCACATTTCATGCTCATGCTACAACTTCACTCACATTCTTTAGTGTAAAGCGGTAATTTCTGCTAGCTGGGGTTAGCATGGTATTTGATTCCTCATATTAAGTGGTAATTTCATTGCACATTATGTTATGAGCTGAACTGACAAGTTGTGAGATTGTGTTGAATTGCCAGAGGGAGGCTTAACGTTTCACCCTATGTCACATTACACCGTCACCAGTTTGTTTTCTTGTAGCTGAGCTCTGGTGTTTGCTGCTCTTTTAATTAACCTTTAGTCTCTGTTTTTATTCCCTATTGTGTTTATATCTTTTCCCATTCTTGTTTGAAACTGTTATCATGAAATTGGTCTAACAGCCTCCTATTATTAACAAAGACTTGAGGAGGTATCAGTCGTTTCTTTACAAATTTGGTCAATGCTCTGGATCTCATCTCCAATATTACACATCCATAATAGATCCCTCTGGATTCACAACTAGATAAAGACCCACAGCACATTCAGAATTCTGTCTCCAACAGGTCTCGGTGGAAGAGGACCATTTGGTCAGATTGAGAGTTTGTGTGCGTCTCTGCAGTGCAGTTTTACCCTGTTGCTCAGGGCAGCGTGAGGTTCGTTGAGTTTTTAGGGGTTGCTGGGTTCGCTGTGCTGCTGAGAGCTAGTATGCCTAAAGTCCTGTCCTTGAACTGTGAAAGAAAATGCTGCTAGGGAAAGGCTTTTCAGACTGACTGACTGCAATAGTTGAAGTCAGGCCAGCTGAATGGAAGCCAGGCAAGACAAATCCTGGGCTACTCGTAAGTATTGCACAGTGGCCGCCTGAAAGGGCGTGTTAAAGAAGTATATCACATATAGGCCTTTCTTGTCACTTTTGATCTATAACACTCTAGTAGGCCATGGTGAAACTCTATTTCATAAAGAACACAATGGACCGAATGGACCTTGTGTTATTCTTTACTGGTTCATCCCTCTAAACAGAAAGACATTATAAACTGACAATTATTGGGATGGAAATTTGTGTGTGTTTTTTTTTTTTTTTTTTTCTTCAAGGTGAAGCGGTTACATACCCAAGGGAGTGGAAGTGTCTAAACTGCAAGGCAAATTCCTTTATTCAGCCCCGTATGGTTGTTGTAAACTGAACTTCCCCACATGACAAGAGCTGTTTTCTATCAGGAGTTCCAGGCTGTAACCAAAGGCCAAGCTATCTAGCTAGCAAAGACGTCTGTCTTCAATTATAGCAAAAGCAGAGAGAATGCTAGGCTGGCATGTCTGATGCAGGATAGCTCCATGCTGGTATGCATACACTGATTTTTTTTTTGTCTGTGTGCAAGCCATAAAGTCATAAACCGCTAATTCACAAATAATGACAGAAACGTTCTTCTGACTGGTATTTTTCTCTCCACCTTTTCACCTCTCTCCCACAACAGGTTCCCCTTAAAACAAGCTGTGTGTATGTGTGTTTGTGTGTGTGTGTTTGTGTGTGAACCAGTTACTACTGTACAAGCTGAAGCCAATGTGGAAGTGCCTTATGATTTCAAATCGTTTCTACATCCTGCATCCAAAAAAAAAATCTCCCAACTTTGATCTGAAAATAAGAAGTCAATGATCGTTGTCAGAAAACATTAAGTCCTTAACAGCTGTCTCTTGGTATTAGTGTCAGTTACCTTCATTAATAGGAGCAAGCAGGAAATCATTGCTTTAAAATGTTTAACCAGAAACTGAGGCTTCGTTTCACCAATATCAGGTCCATATTTTCCTACAGGTGCTCCATGTATGGTGTTCGTTGGCTGACCTACAGCAGTTCTTCACTGGCAAGCTTTATGTCCTCATATATCAACTAAAGCTGCCAGCTGAAGAACTGTTGTGGTCGGCTCTTTGTTCCGTCCTCAGGAGACACGGAAAGAAGGAACACAATGAAATCCAGCCTCTGACCATGGTATAAAATAATAAGCATCCTGCTTGAAAACTCTGTTACTTATGCAGCATGTTCATGCGTTCATATTCAAACTATGACACCTGCTGTATCATGTAACAAAAGCATTACATCACGAAACTCATCTCTGTCACATTCGGAGTTATCGCTGAGAAGTTCAGAGTTTGTTTTTAATGATATGTTATTACAATATTGTGTACAGTGTGGCAGGTTTCACTGGGGTTGCATCATCCCTAAAACACATTTTAGTGAAGCATCAGCAGTCACATTTAAGTTTTTTTTTAAATAATTATTTCAAGTTTGAAACATGGCTCCGTTTATTGTTTTAAAAGTGAATAAAAATATAGTTGCTCACAATTGTCCAGTGAAATTTCCCTTGAAGAAAAAACATAACAGAATCTTTGTAGATCATGAAATAATCATCAGAAGCTAATAAAGTTAAACGCAAAAAAATTAAAAATCATTTAGATATAAATACATCAACAAAGTGTTTCCACAAATTGTGCAGTATGTAGTAGTCATTCTCTTACATACAATCTGTGTCTGTGCTTAAGGAACAGTGAGGAAGTCATTGAATACAAAATATAAACGGTCTGCTGTCATCAGCATGGTTCTGCTTTTGTGCATTTTCTGCTTTGTCAATAAACACATTTCTATAAAGACCCTGAGTATCTTGCAGAGGAACATACATATAAACAGGCAGACATTTTGCCTGTAATTCTAAGCCTTCAGAAATCAAACTTGAAGAGAGAGGGCAATGCCTAAAGCAGCATGTCTGAGCGAATGTGTGCCTTTCAAAGCTGCCAGCAAGTTGAACAGAGGGAAGGAATGTTCTGGGGCCTTAACAAAACCAGATGCCCCGGCTTACTCTCCCTTGCACACATGCTATCTGCTGCCTTACTTCACTCCTCAAGCTCTTACTTAACAGCGCAGATGGACTTGAGAAGTGGGCAGCCTTCTTCCTCAGACTGTCTCAAGTACATCGTCTTCTTTATCAGCTACCTTTAACATCGCCTGGATCCTTGTCTGTGCCCCAATCTCTTTATCTTCTTGTCTGCTCCTCTTTACCTCCATATCCTTATGCTTGGCAGACCTTTGACTCATCCCCTCCACCCCCACAGGAAACAACCAACACAGGATTATTCCACTCTCTCTTCTGCACATCCTCTTCAAATAGCACTGCCAGAACCCTGCATTAATCCGCCATAATGGTGCATATAAAGGTCCCGTCTTGACCCTGTGTCTTGTGTAGGTCTGTTTCAGGTCACTGGCTTGCTTGCTTGATCCACTCCCAGGGAATTTGCCTGTGACTGCATCAGGAGATTGTGGAGGGAGAGATGCAAAAGGCTCAGAGGAGAAGCACCTGCAGTCGAATGAATCCACCTGACTCAATATCACGGGACCATTTTGTAACAGGTATTGTATATTTGAATGTGTGTGTGCATCCACACCTTCTTCCCTTTCTATCCAGATGTGCTACTGGACCTGGTTGGCCTGTACCAATGGGTTGTGCCAGCTTCTGCACCAGCTGTGGAGGTTGAGCAAGTAGAACAGCACTGCAGAAAGAGTCAAATAGGCAGCTGCTGCAGACAGACAGGAGGTAGTCATCACAGGAGGGCTGAGTCAAAACTCACTATATACATCAATCAAGATGTATTTATTATTATCTCACATGTTATAAGCATTTGAAATTAAAGACATGCTTTGAAGTTGCAAAATGGTGTGTTTTTTGTTATATTTTAAGCTTTTGTGAGGTTTACTTTGGATCAACTTAATAGCTTAATCTGCTAACATTTGGGTTGAGGGTCACTCTTTAACAATTATTATTAAAGTGAAAACAGAAAACATTTGGGCAGCATTACCACAGAGACTAAATCAACATTAAATATTAATACTCTATAATTGCTTTGTTGTGCTTTGTTATCTTGCATTTGAATAAGTTTCAAACAATAAAAGCTGTATTATAGCGTACAGGTATGTGCAGGGCTGTAAGCTTATGGACTAAGCTAATACAGCTCTAATATAGCTCTAGGTTGAACATAAACGGTAATTATAAGGTGTGAGCTGCTCTGTAAGCAGTCATAGCAAGTCCTTGGTGGCCCAGTGGTAGAGAATTGGGTCGAGATGCAGAAGGCAGCGTGTTTGAATCCCGACCCACCAAGTGTGGGTGGGTTAGGGTTAGGTGATGCCAGTACTGTGCAGTCAAATCCACTTTAATAGTAGACTAAATGCTAGTGAGCTTTGACTCAGAATACAGAAAGGTAAACTTGAAGATAACAATGTAAATTAAGATAAAAATAAACATTTAATGAAGAAGAATTCAATTGAAGGCCCAACCTTTTTTAACTACAGAGGATTTCTGTTCATTTTTAATTATTATTAGCCTGAAATAATTTTTAAGAAAATCACTGAATATGTAACTATAAAAGGGAACTATTGATTTAAATTTTAAAATTAAAATTTATGTTGATTAAGAGTGCTAAATGTCAAACACAGAGGTCCCACAGACAGTTTTTCCTCCAAGGATAGGGTTGCCAGTGCCCTTTTGAATATGTAATACCAGTCAAATCCTTGCACAGCATGTATAGATACTATATCAGGCCAACGACTTTGACCCCTAGCTGTTAGTAGATTAACTTCATCTGTTCAAGTTCATCTGTTGTGCACAGGCAAGGTCACTTTCTATGGTCTGCTCAAGTAGATAAATCCAACTCAATTCTCTCTGTGTTGCACGAGAGTGTTCATAAGGACATCTCTATAAGATCTAACAACGCTCCCTATCATGTCTCGTCTTGTAGTGGTGCTTTCAGTGTAATGGCTAATGGAATGATAGGTGGTCTGCTTTAAACACTAATGGACAAGATGCACATATCCTAGACTTTTAAATACTGAACATCACAAGGTTTTGTGTGTGCAGAGGGTTTGTCGGACTGTCGTTCTCTGGTATAGTGTCTGCTGTACGGTCCTTGTTCACCTCTTAAGTCAAAGCAGGAAGACGCTTCAAGGCCAGTTTTACAAACCACTACTAAATTCTTCGCTGTGGGTGAAATCATGTGAAAGCTGCTTAGGCAGATTATCCCTGCCTCGACGGCAGCTGCCAGCGAGATCCTTGGGAGTGCACCTGACTCAATACTGGTGGTGACGCAACTGCAGCCTGTGGCGCAGCATGCTCCCACAATCCTTCGTGACCTTTAGCCCCACAGGGAAAAGTGTATGTTGTGACCCAAATTAGACAGGAACAAAATTATACGCAAACACACATATCAGTATAATGCTCTGAACACTTGCGCTAATTACCTTTCAAGTGCTGGTTGTATAGAAATTAAGAAATGTTTAATCTGTTTCAAATAAAGTTTCCTAAACAATTGGTTTGTTCAAGAATTTGTTTTGAGAAATTTAAACTGCCTACTTATGAAAAGACATTAAAACACTAAATGATAGTGATTGGAGCCTAATTCATGTTTAACCCTATTTTTATCAAACTCATATTGATGCTTAAAACAGTTGCATTAATGGTTAGGGCAGTTTTGGTTTATTGGCATCAGGGGTAGATGGTTTCCCTGCAGTTTCTGATCGAAAAATAAATCATATGACCAAAAAATACAGTTGTTTTTTAAAGTGTAAGAAATAGTACATAAAACTGCTAATCAGACACTGTTCTGTCATCTTTTTCAATGCACTCTTTACTGATTTCACTTTATTTTTGTCAAAGCAGTAAAGGAATTTCTGCTTTACTAAATGTCTGCCTCAGTAGTTTGTGATACCTGGATGCTCCTGCTGACAAACAACCTATTTGGTGTCTCCATAAGTTTCCCCGTACGCTCAAGTCACACCAATCCTTCATTGTTGAAGAGGAGCATGGCAATATTTCACTGACACTGCTATGACACTATGAACTTAAACTATAAACTTTCTTATTTGTTCATTTGTATTGTGACAGGCTAAATCAAATGTGATTTTGAGTATATAATAAAAGCGGTATCTTTTTAGCTCTTTCAGTTTCTGTTACTTGACTTTTATTGGTGGCAGGTAAAAGATTATTATCATATAATAAGCCAACTGTACTGTAATTTGTCTAAAATGTAGTTTGTTAAAAGATAACAAATAAGATAAGAAAAGCCTAGATATATTTGTGGCAGATAAACATTTACCATTCGGGGTGGTGAAGCTTGTCCACTGGTACTGGCAATTTATAAGTAGGTGGAAAGTGACATTTTTGTAAATTAGGTGTAGCCATAAGTAGAAGATTGGTTTCCCTCCAAGTATATTTTAATGAGGTCCCAGGTGCACTGTCAGCTCATGAAAATACTATATACCAATAAAATCCATGTCCAATCAAACTCAGCCACTGAGGCAAGTAAAAATGAAGGAGCTTCAGTTTCAGTGGCAACTGGAAAAGACCTAAAAGAACACAGAGATTTGCCGAAGTGACAAATACTTCTTCTTTGCAGCTGATGCAGAGGTAAACTGTGGTGCCAGAAGCTGTTGGAATAGTCTTCTGTCTTGAAAAGACAGTTTCAGGGTCCATTACACAACCCAACAAATGTTAAACATACCAAGCATACAGTCTAGACAACAGCTGTAGTCACTGATTTAAAAACTGAAAACATGTTTTTAAGAATGAGAAAAGGATTCAAAGAAAATCACTGTCTCGTAACTAACTATTAAGCGAAAGAAGAGATGTAACTGGGTGCTTGCTAAAATGCTTCATTTTTGGGGGTCCAGGTTCATATCGGTACATTTTTTGCCAACTCTGCATGTGCAGTTGTATGGATTCATAACCTTTGTTTAAAAGAGGCTGCCAGCAAACTACAAGCGTAATGATTCAGGCACGCTGAATCACTAAACTTACAATTCAGATCTTTTACCTTTTACAGAAAAATAGAAGATAAAAATTAAAATTATAAAGCAGTATGCATGCAAGTAATGTATGTAGATTACTAAAATTATGAATATTTGGTTTTCCAAATGTCTTTCACAAAAAATATTGTTATCTAAAAACATAAATGGGAAACTCTAACTCTTTTGTGTAAAAGCTCCACACCAGCACTGAATAAAGTTACAATACTATTTTTGCATCCACATGCTTATTTGGTAAAACTTCTGAAATGCACAAAAATGTCACCAACTTACACATCAAAATTGCAGAGTACCAGTAGAAATGTCAGCAAATGAAATGCGGTGGGGTCTGGTTTTCCTCATGCTGTCTTTCTATAGAGTTGTACAGTATTGTTTTATATGTGTGGGATTAATCACCATAGTCTTCTGTTTTGTCTCAAGCAAGTGTTTCATCACAGGACTTTGATAAATCGACAATGAATAAGGTAATTTATTGAAACAGTCCATACTTGCCTTCAAAGCTTCCACATTTCACTGCAACTGGAGGTGACCATAAATCACAGAGGACCTAAAGTATCAGGAGCATATCACTGCTCAGCCAAACTAATGTACCATGGTTCTTTTGTGGTTGTTTTCAGTGAGGAAATACGTAGGCATGATTCCAATCAGTGAACACAGTGAGGTTGGATTTGCCATTCAAATCCTGTTTTTTTTTTACCATGCATTTATTATACAGTAGCTCTCTAATGTTTAGAAAAAAATATTATTAAATGTACTTTAAAGTTTTTTTTATTAGATTGAAAAGCATTGAGCAGCCAAGTATTAGAATAAAGATCATATAAATTTACATACACCATGTCACCACGGTGTTTAAACCAGAAATGGATCCGTCTCAACCCTATACCCGTGATGTGTTCTACACATTGCAGAAGATACTTGGCTTGCACCAAGCTCCCAAAATAGACAGTAGATCCAAATAGGTGGGCTGTGAGGCGAAAGAAAGTGGAAAAGTGGGAAAGGAAGTGAGAGTGGGATGCCAGATAGTGTAACAAAAGAAAGAGAACTGGTATTGTGTGTCTGTGTAATCTGCTGCCTGCACCCTGCTAAGGGTGTGTGTGTGTGTGTGTGGTCGGGAAAGGTGCTCTTGTCTGTCTGGTGCTCGTCATTGGAGGCCCATTATGTAATTCTTTGGAAAGTCTGAGCTGTAATGGCCAGACAATCTCATTAAATGGCTTTGATGGGTAAAACACACACACAGACACACACACACACACAAACTGAAACATGTACAAATAGTCTCACACAAATTTATGAATAACATAAAAGCACAGTCACAAACACAACCACAGTGATGCATTCTCCTTGACTCTACATAACAAAGCAGAAAAAAGAGGCCCCTACATGTATGTCTGTGCACTGGAGTGGGCCGTTAGGAGTGGAGGCTTACTCAAAAGTGTTATAAATAACTGGACAGCCTGCACCTTAAGTCGGTTTTGTCTGGATGGAGGGCACTCAGAGTTCAATGTAACCTGACAACTTAATCCCTTGTAAGAGAGAGAGGTAGAGGGAGACTTGTGAGTGTGCGGCTGTCTAGGATTTCCAAGCTACTGTTGCTTATTAGCACTTAAAGAGGAACAGCAAACATTGGCTCTTTTTTGGATCCAGATCAGTTAGTAGTATACACATGCATACCATGGCCTCATTCACTTATAAACAGACACACATTGTGCTGCCATACTTTTCCACTCACCTTCACATCAATAGCAGCATGAGTTTACTGTATGTTCAGGTCTAGTAGGTAAAAACAGATTATGAGCACCGGACGAGAAGATTAATACCACCACTGAGTCCCTGATGGTTGCCAAGCAACCACACAGTGTTTAACAGAAAGATGGTCTCACACATAATCCCCATGTAAATTTGCAAACATTTGGCATTTTTATACTTATTACTTAATCATTTTTATAATTTCTACAGAGCCAGGCTGTATAAAAGAATTTTACTTTTGGTTTGATGTCTCTTAATTGTTTACATAACTTAAAAGGCTAAAAAAAACCCTCACAATATGTAAGTTTCTTTATCACATAATGTACAAAATATATTATTTGTTTGGATGGGAAAATGCAATGAAGTTGTCTTCTAACTTCTAACTGCTGTTGCCATGTATGAGAAGATATACTGTGAAATGGTTTGACATTAATTCAAAAAAACTTAAAACCTAATAAAATACCAATCACACAGTATTACAGAACGGACATTTTCCTTCCTGTTACTGTGAATGTGGGCTGCCTCCAAGCTTCCTCTAATTTTACTCAAGTAAAAAAGTAGAAGTTGAACCATCCTCTGGTGTCATTGCTTGGATTCATGCCCATGACCAGAGGCTTTCTGGCATTTTAAAAAGGAAGGTTCAGCAACTGAGAAAGTTTCTTTTCTTCAGTTATTTTCCTCTAAAAAAAGATAACAGATCAATAGATAGATAGATAGATAGATAGATAGATAGATAGATAGATAGATAGATAGATAGATAGATAGATAGATAGATAGATAGATTGATTGATTGATTGATTGATTGGATGGTTGGTTGGTTGATTGATTGATTGATTGGTTGGTGGGTTAGTTCTGGGAGTCTCTATCTCTCTATGTGTCCAGATCATGCATACTTGAGGAAATTGTCAATAGTTCCTCATGAGGATCAGGACCAGCTCTGCCCTGTTCGGCCCTCTGAAACCACATGGTCCACATTAAAGGCCATCAGAAGCCGTAGTCTCACCATTAGGTTCTGGAGTCAAACGTCTGGTTAGTTCAGTGCTCTTCCTTGGTCAGGAAATGACATTGCATTTGAAATACATTGGACTTCTGGGTGGATAATCTCCCCTGTGAGTGTTTGCAGAGACTTCAAAGTTCACTGGGTTTGTGTTCAGCCATGCAGAGTGTACCAGTGGACTGTGATACTGTAAGGCTGGGATCGATGCATTATTCACATAACTCAGTTTAGCTCCAGAGCACCAGAGCAATAAGGCCTAGTCTCCTTTTAAAGATACATACAGTTGTGTACCCAAAGTGGTTAAAATAAAATCAGACTTTAACATTACTTAGTCGACATTTGGTTTGGCGTGAAGCTTTTAGTTACTGGTGTGTAATTAGATTTACTTTTTGATCCAAATCATGCACCTAACTGGCCACGTTTTTTCTATCATTATCCATTTCCTTCTAAATAGGTACACGCTTTGTCTTAAGGACTGCTTCAGGTTAAGTGTATTGGGGTCAGACAGGATGGCCGCTGAACGCCACCCATTTAATCCCTTGACCTGGTCCGACCAACAGATTAGCGCAGCTTTCTGGGGGAAATTCTCAGGTCGATCCTATCGCTCTATGTTGGCGGCAGTTCAGTCACACTCAATATCCCACTTCCCCCCTCATATCCCCACTGGCTCGGCAGAAAAGGTCAACATGGCATCGTCACATAGCTTGATCACAGCACAGGACTACTTCAAACAATGAACAATGATGGTAGCATAAGTAATAGGATAACTTCATGGCATTTGGTACTAAATAAAAAAACTGATTATACCGTGAGAGACAAATAAAATGTAAAGCAGAAAAATTCTGTCGAGGTATTGAAGTTGCATGAAACAAAACATTAATGCTGCACACACCCTGCACACACCCTGCACACACCCTACATATTGAGTGTTAAGTCAAGGGTAAAAATAAAAAACTATCCCATAAGTTAACTTTATATTTTTTTAAACTATTATGTGTATTGCAGCCAAAGGTGCTGCTACACTGTACATGTGATGGCAGGATGTTGTCTCTTTTCCATTAAATTATTAAAAACAGTTATTTATGAAAGAAAACAGAAATTTTATGTCATAAATATTGGATGTCTTGTGTTGGGAGGGTGTATTTGCGTTGAATAGTTTAGCTGGTGAATCAAGTATTACTGCTTTTAATATCTATACTTTCACATGCAAATAAATGATGAATGATCAGAGTTTGTTAACATGCTACTGTAAGTAATGCAATCATAATAAATAATGCTCAGACTCTTTTGCATTAGCACAAATTAGCTCCCAAGAAGCTCCAGAGATTGTTGTTTGTTTCTGTACATGTACTGTATACAGTACAGGCTTCCTCTGTTTGTCATGCAGATGTCCTAGTAGCGGCATGAGCTGTTGTTGTAAGTAAACAGTGGGATTAGGTCTGTACAGGTCTGCTGGGTCTGGTAGGTCAATTAGCCTCTATTAGCTCACAGCATGAGCACAGAAAGATTTACCTTGTCTTTGTCTGCGTCTCATCAAAACTGCACTGCCAATTACTACAGACACCACTGACAAATTAAAGCCACCTTCCAATCAGTCACTATGCAGTAGACAACAAAATGCAAAATAAATCTATCAATATCCCAATATCCCATGGTGATTTTATTAGAGATAATGGCCTGTTGAAATACTATAACAAAGAGGTTTTCTTGATTCATTCCTGTGTACAGGTCTTTCTGCTGTACACACTGACTTTGACATTCAGGACCTCCAGTGATCAATTCAGACACTCAGTGTGGCACAGCATTGTTGTTGTTCTTCACTCTTTGTTCAATGAGAAAATAGATTTCACCTAAAATCGTAATTGTTGTTGTACTGCGTCAGATTGCATTCATTTTTTCATTTTTGCTCAAATACAGTAAATCTGAACATTGTAAATACCAGCGTGAAAATACTGGAAAAAAAGAACATTTAGTCCATTTCTATATTAGGTAATAGGTTCTCATCATCCTAACACTGGCTGTGTTAAATAGCAAAAAAGCAATGGATTTTATAAATGGATTAACTGATCACTAACTGAAAAATTTTGTGTAGTGGGTAGGGATTCATAACTTGGCAAGTAATTTCTATTAGCTGTGAACATGTGTTTTCCTTTCTTTTTGACAGTTAATTCAAAAAGTTCACTGACTGACACGTGTTTATTTTTTTGAAAATGAAACTAATGGAAAAGTGTTGATACATTTGCAAGAGAAGACTTCTGCTGACCTAAAAAAGTGATGATAAAGATCAATTGGATCCCAGTTTAATTTAAACACATCTTAGCATTTTAGAAAAACTCTTATTAGAGATGCTCCGTAACAAACTACATGCAACAGTTCAGTTCTTTCTTCCAGATTCTTTCTATTCTCCCTCCCACTCCCTCAGTGCATTAAAAAAAGTCAAAAAATTAAATATAAAATTTTTAAGTTGTACCTGAACTAAAGTTTAAACTAGTATCAACAACAGTATCATCTCTGTTTTAATTTGTAGAGGCTCATTTGTCAAGACTCTAATATTTATTACATTGTGTTACTTGCTGGCTGAATAAACTGCTTTCACCCATTGAAAGTAAGTGCTGTATATTTCCTTTATAAGTACGCATCTTGTGTCTTTGTATAAGATGGCTGGTATTTATTTATCGGCCCTGATTTTATTTCCCTTTAGTCAACCCGGTTCTTGTGACTGTGTGAACTGTGAAGATGTGTGTGTCCATGACCGTGTGTGTCTATGTATAATCGCTCTATGTAAACACTTTGTGTTGCAGATCACAATTACAGACTGAGATCCAATAGTTCCTGTGTCACAGGAGAGACCTTTGCAATAATATGGGCCTAAAAAACATGAACTGTTTGAGTGTGTTTATGAGTTGTGTGCATTTGCCCTTTGTCCTTGCTGCTATGTGTTCTGGTATGTAGCTAAAGGTCACAGCCAGGCAGAGAGAAGGACAGCAGGGGCCCGATGAGGGGGAACAGTGGCTGGGAAGAGCAGCAGAGCCAAAGGCCAGCAGCTCTAATGAGAGCGGAGATTAGGACAGGGCCATATATGTCAAGGTACTATACACATCGTATTGCAGCGGCTAAAGGATTAAAGGCTATAGATTGAACGAGGAAACAATAAGTTAGTCAGTTATGTATATTTAATTTAGCTCTACAGAGCCTGCATTAGGTTAATAGTGTGCGTAATTTAAGAGCAGCATCTGATGTGCACACGTCAGGATTCCGAGCTTGTGTGTCAATCCAGAAACTTCTCGCCTGTCGTTACCCACTGCATGACTTCACAAGACTCCAGTGTAGGCTGTTCCTGAGAATTTTGCAAGTCAGGACAGCTACAGCATGTATACACACACACACACAGACACACACACCGAGCTATGCAGCAGTCCTCCTTTTGGTCATGAGTAGTATTGCAGGATGATAAGTCTTCTCTCTCACTGGTTCAGAGGCAGTAACTCTGACCCTGGACCTTTTCTGTTTGGGAAAGCAGCCAGCAGTCTGCTTTGCATATGTCAGGGACATCTTTTACTGCACGATTAAACCGAATTTTGCACTAGGAACAGATAAGAACACTAACTGAATGCAGGATTAAACATCACTGAGTTCATGTGTTGTGTGAGTGTGTGTTAATGCAGGCATAAAACAAAAATCATCGTTATCTTAGCAGCATAACTAGGAGGCTGCCATTTGTTATGCAAACGTTCCATATTTGCGACTTTGTTAATGCACAGAAATTTTATTTCATGAAATGTGTGATCTAGCAATCGATACTATAGTTACACATACTATAACACTGCAGCCACATAGAAGTAAGAACCAGGAGATTCTCATTCATTCATAACTTAGCTTAGCAGATCCAGTACATTGTTAGGAGCAGAGGTGAGCGAGGGATCGCAATTCCACACACATCTGCATTCTATGAATGAAAGTTGTGTGCACAGCTTTCTTCCATTTTGGTCACATTGATAAATAAAGCATACATCTAATTTAAAAAGTTGAACAGAAGATCCAAACATGAAATCCCATGCGCCTGGAGGATTTGACTGGCTTGATTGAACTTCTGCCATTCTGCTTATCCTTCTCAAATCTTTGTAGGAAATATGAGGAATGGACTGGAAAGCTTAACAATTTTGCTTCCTAATCTGGGAGGACTAGAAAAAAAAAGAGGAGTAAAGATTTTTCTTCAGCTGTCAATGTGAACAGCAAACGGTCGTGAAGCCTGAGCATTTATTACACTGATTTTATTGATCTGATGATGTTTTGAATGTGTATTAATAGGCTGCTTCATATTAGTGCACAAATTTAATGTCCATCATTATGTTGCCATAATGACTAACAAGGCAGTACAGAATAATAACTAATCAACAAGCACAACAGTAAAAGTAAGAGTACTACAGGCAGTACCAACTATGTGGTAAGAGCCAAAACAGCTTTACAAATTTAAGTAAGTTATCGTTATTTTGTGTCAAATTATTTCATTATAATAAGTCTTAACTGTGCCATAAGCTTCTAGTGAATTAATCATGTGAGCCAGGGCAGCGGCACATGAGCAGTGATCGCTGGAATTCTGTATTGATAAGAAAAAGCGCCTGCATACAGATTCATATACTTTGTTCATGAAGACAAAAGTAGCTGGAGTAAAAAAAAACAGCTGAAACTCAAAAATGACTGGACTGACTGCATCTCACAGATAATTCCTCTCAACCTAATGTAGGCATGTTTCAATGTTATGGCAGTAATTTGAATGTCTTGCTGAACATCTAATATGATAATGTTCAAATGTCAGACAGCCAAGGTTCCCCGACAAACGCTTAATAGCATATTAAGAACTCAAAGTGCTGTAGATGTAAAGTAAATCTTTTTCTGCAACTTCTTGTGAATTAAGTTATATTTATAACTGACTTTGTGAATCCAGGGTGGCCTCCATGTTCTTCCACATCCAAACATCAACAAATAAAACAGTTGAGCGCTCAGTGTGTGCTTGTCCATTCTGGTGGAAGAAAGGTTCATGTGGATGCTTCACTAAAGGTCATTGTCAAGGACCTGATTGCACAGACTACTTAAAGTACAAATGTCTTTCCTGACCAAAATAATCTGAGTGAAAATGGAATGTTTTTTTCAGGGTTTCCCAGTGAATCATGATTTAACAAAAAAGAGGAAAAGATTGTTTTAGGTTAGACAGACATGTGGTCATTGGTGTAGGGAGTGTTGGAAAGGAGGCTGGAAGTTTCCTCTTTTTCTAAATTCATCAGAAGAGATGAAACATTGGGTACAATGCTTCCACTCAAAATGTAGATGGATTATTTCATGCACATTACTGTGCATGTTTGAGCTTGTGAATACTAGAACATATTTATCTTATTATGGTATGGTATTTATTTATTTACATATTTCCTCCCAAGGGTTGCAGTTTCTGGGAGCTTCTTAGAGAGCAATTCTTCTCTGTCAGTGTGCTCCATGTGTGTGGAACAGCGCTGGGCTAGCATTGTGCAAAATTACTATTTTTTTGCCCTCAAGACCAGAATGTAGGTGCCGTACCACACGTCTCCTTAACCTGAGAAACACACATTCACAAAGGTGATGGATACGTTGTCAGATGGTACCTCTAGTCAGTGGACCTTTTGCTGAGAGTTTTACAGCAGGTACCAACCCCCCTGTCACTCCGGCAGGGGGTGGCACCTGGGGTGAGTATTTCTTTTGGAGTCAAGTGGACACAAACACAACTCTGAACTTATGTTACTATACATGCATGTCTGCTGAACATCTGAATAGGTACCTGCTTGTTAACTGATTTGGCAACTTTATGGGGTGATAGTATGCAAGTGTTCTCCTTGTTGATCAACTCCCATGAAAGCATTAGAAATGTAGCTAGACTTAAAGCCTTGCAGCTGTAGCCCAGGACCAAGAGTCAAGTTCTAGTTTACACACGTCTATCTAGACCCATGAAGGACATGTAATGTACTGAAGACTAGTTGTGCTATAGTTGCATTTTTTGCTAAATTAAATTCCTTGCTATATGAACATAAGTGAGATTTATTAATTTGAGAAATGTATGTTGATTTCTAATTATCACTTATTTTTGTTTGTCATAAATAAAAATGCAGTACTTTACCTCTAGACTAGTGAAGAAGTTTTAATTGTAAACACATCTTTAGCTCAGCGAAATCAATACAATTGTTGGGCACCCAAGATTAGTGTCACCTATTCAGTATCCAAAATGTGGAAAGTGCCCACAATTTCCTTCTTTTCTTCCTGAGCCCGAGTACTGAATCACTGGCACAAAAGTGCTTTTGCAGAACATCATGATGTCAGTGTGACCTTTTGGATTTAAAATGTCACCACTTCACCATTTCATCCTATTAGACATTTGTGTAAAATGTGGTCATGATTAGCTTATGAATTCTTCAGTTAAGGCCTCAAATGTGTTTTGTGAGGTCATTGTAACCTGGATCTTTCTAATCACTTCATATTCGAGTCTAAATGGACATTTGTACTAGGTAATGAAAATCCCTAGATATTGTGAAAATGGGACAAACATGAGGTCCCAGTGAGTTTGATCTTTTGACCTTTGACCACCAAAATCTATTCAGCAAGTTCATCTTTGAGATCAATTGGACATTTGTGCCAAATCTGAAGTCTCCATTAGTTCCTGAGACATCACAATCATAAGAATTGGACAGATATGGACAGACGATACAATGGAGCTGATATTAACCAAAGTGTTAACGACATTATGTACACATTATGCTGTATTGTATACTGTATAACAATAGATCTTGATGTATTTTACTAATTGTAGGTAATTCTAATAAATAAATGTGTGTCTCAGAAGCTTGCATACAGTGACCCCCACTCTGCTTTTGTCGATTGTTCGACTTTATTTCTTCATGTGTTTAGTGGGCTCTACACATCGATCTGAATAAGTAGGAAAGGATTTTCTGTTTCCTTCTCTCGCTGGCTCTCCCTCTACGTTTTTTCCCCACATCACACGCACATAAGGTTCACATTCATAAACATTATGCTATGTGTTGTGCGTCATGGAAAGAGCCCTCCTCCGCTGTCTTATGTATATGAATCAAATGCTTTTACATGGGGAATGACTACTCCCTAAAAAATCCATGACTCTCCTTTCCAGAAATAGAATATGAGTAGCTTAAAGTGGAACTAATGCATCAGCAATGGGTTTCCAACAGGGCTGAATTTGACGGAGACCACGTCGCACCACTTACAGAGCTAGCAGGACTTCCTGAAGCTGAACTTGCACTCAAAGATGTGTCTGTGTCTTTTTCAGCAAACTGGCACATTTTAATTCCCACGCCACAACGTTCATGCATCAAATTTAAATATGCATGTATAAAAACTCACTGATCCACCTAGACACAAATAGGCAGAGCAGAAGTGAAAGGTGTAGGTGGTATGATGCAAGCAAATGAGTCACTCTGACACAAAGCCCCAGTTACGACACACACATATTGTCATAGTATTACCCCCTCCAAAAGATTAGATGGATTGCTGCTCTTCCTCCTACCACAGGTGAGGACAGAGCATTAAATCACCCACTCAAGAACAAACCTCATTCAAAGTTTATAATTAAATACACAGGTCCAACAATAGAGATTAATTTAACTTTTTCTTCTTAACTTTTTTAAACTGAGTAATTTAATGATGATGATGTAAAAGGCAGTAACTATAGCAACAAAAATCTGTCAACCAAGAGAAGCAGCCCCACTGTGCCACGTTACGTTTACAGTGATTCCAAAACCACAGAAAAAGAGGGAGGAATAAAACCCACAGAGGAGACTCAATTTAACTGTGTTTATTTGTTTGTTTGTTTTTGTTTTCCATAATCAATGTAATTAAAGACGTGTGCTATCTCACCCTTCTACCACCTTTGATGGGTCACTTTTACTGTGAATGTTGTATTCACAAGCACTTAAAGATAAATTATGAATATCTCACAAGTCCAGTCAAATTAAAATTATCTATCTTGCAGAGTATCTCATAGAAATGTCTGAAATTACTTTATTGATCCACATTTGCCACTTCTTTAAATCAGACTCCATATGATTAAGAATAGGACCAACTCCTGCTTGACTACTAACCTCTTCCACAAGAGGGAGTCAAATCTGCCAATTGCCTTTGCTTTGGAGAGTTGCCAAATCAAAAAATACCTAACTGTTGTCCTGCTTGTCACATCAGTGTAAAGAAAATGCAAATGATAGTAAGATAGGTTGCAG
The DNA here is from genome assembly GCF_033026475.1 of Channa argus. Lineage (NCBI taxonomy): Eukaryota > Metazoa > Chordata > Actinopteri > Anabantiformes > Channidae > Channa > Channa argus. Next base: position 11,995,972 of record NC_090202.1, on the reverse strand, counting down.
TAATTTCCAAGGATACAGATACAGTGAACTTCTACAGAGGAAACACAAAGCTATAAAGTTATACAATTGTGAACACTGCCAGGGTTCAGTGATAGGGTTTTCTGTTGGGGCACTTAGTATGGAATAAGGCATTAATGCTGACTAATGTATGAGAATAATTGATCCTTCAAAATACTTGCACACTTTGTTAGCAAACACCAAAGAAGCCTTGGATTACTCCCACTCTTTCTCTCTCCCTCTCACTTTCACACACACACACACACACACAGCCCAGATGGGAGACAGATGTTTAATAGACAAGGTCAAGGAGTACATGCAGTAATTGTCTGCTCCAACATTTTTCAGTATTCTCGGCATTGTTCACATCACCACATGCACATAAATCCAGGAAATTTCCTCTGGAATGGAAACCATTTCCTACTCACTCAGATGTTTTCTTTTTTGTCTCTGTCTCACAATAACACACACATATATATAAAGTATACACAGACATACTGCTGTCCCTCATATGTAGTAGTCACTGGTGTCATAATTGTGGCAACCCAAAATCACGTTACTTTACCTTTCCCTCCTCCTTTTTGTGCATTAATGGTGATGACAAAACAATGGTGAGATGATGAAACCTAAAGAGAGGAGGAGACGTTTCTAATCTCTTTATCCGTGCCTAAGATAATCCACCAGCAAATACACCTTCAAATTGCCCATATCCCTCACACATGCTGGATCATATTCACAGACTTCCCCATATATATGCATCTTAACATAAGGTTAAAGATATATACAAAAGATGTCAGATATGCAGGATACGCTGCTGCTGGGGTCAGAGGGCATCAAGAAAATCATCCTGCATGGAGGGACTGGGGACATCCCAAAAATTACCACAGGGGCGAAGGTACTGTAAGCGTCTAGTACTTTTTCACATAAACCAAACGCTGGTACTGACTATGTCTCTTCATTCACTGTCAAAGACGACTAAGTGAGTGTTATTAGCATGTCGAACAATTGTTATTTCTTATAATTAGGACTTAATTTTTTCAGACTTCTGCCCATTAGAATGTTTGAGGGGGACCTATGTTGTAGCAGCCAATAGAGGATGACAGAGAAGATCCACTCAGTGACTCAGAGCCTACTTAATACATACTTCCTTAAAGAACTTTTAACGTCAGAAAACACACTTAAATTTGAAAACTTATTTTCTTTTGGATGTTGGCATGGTCCTATGGTTATGTCCTTTTGAGTTGTCACAATGTGACAGCATCTTCTACAGCAGTGCCTTAACACCACATGCGCTTCATATTAAAGGGTTTCCACATTTTGTTAAAATTAGAGCAGAACTAAATATATACTCAACTCATAACAAATACCAGCCACAATCAGACCGACATTCGTTGCACAGACTGACAAGAAATGAAGCAGTTTTCTATGATGTACTATAATGTGCATATTGGGGAGAGGAGAGATCAGAACCGGGCTCAGTTCTGAAATTCATGTAGGACAGTTTCTAATTACCATGGTTTTATAATTTGAAGAAAGAAGTTACTTATGGGTCTTCTTAGGGTTTTCATTTTTTATGGCTCTGTTTTCTCCAGGTTACGTTCCACTTCCGCACACAACTGTGTGACGATGAACGTACAGTGATAGATGACAGCAAAGTTGTGGGGACACCTATGGAGATAGTGATTGGCAACATGTTCAAACTAGACATCTGGGAGACCCTGTTGTCCTCTATGAGGATTGATGAGGTGGCTGAGTTCTGGTGTGACACAATTGTAAGTGTTAAAAAACGTTTTAACTAAGTAAGAGCTTAAGTGTATTTTAATTTGTTTGTGTGTTTCCACGCTTTCCTGGTGGATTGTTTTTGTGGATTACAGTTTGTTCTGCACTTTCTACAGAATCACGTCACACTGCAGATGTGGAAGTCATACACTCTGCTTTCAATAAGAAGCAGTGAAACAACACTTTACAAGTTTTGTGTGCTTCAGTTATAATTATAAAGCCAAAACATAATTCACCACCATATATTTCCTGTGTTTGTGGTGATGAAATACAAAGAAATATGAATAAACACACAGTGCTAACCAAAAGAAAACTGAAAATGTGTCACTCTTGGACAGCTAACAGTGTGGGTTTTCACAACTTTTTCCAACGCAGGATTAATAGGCTACAAAAAGTAGGTACTTACATTGTAATAGAATATGTGGTTTATAATAACCATCTGTGTGTTTATTACACGGCTGCAGAGGAGATTTCATTCACTTTCACTGTACTTTTATTTATTTTCTTGTGAGTTATGTTTTATCTTTATGCAGAAGATCTTATTTCCTGTGTTAAGGAAGTGCATTTAATTATCTCATATTATATCATATAAACATATGCCCTAAATACTGTATAATAGAATAAACATTGTCATGAAGCAAACCTCCCCTGAACACATGTGAGTATCTTGTGTAATATATAATTGATGTCAAGTCTGTCTCTCTCTCTCTCTCTCTCTCTCTCTCTCTCTGTGTGTGTGTGTGTGTGTGTGTGTGTGTGTGTGTGTGTGATTGTCAGAGACAGATGGGTTGAGGCATGCTGTCATTAAGCTGCAGCAGTCTCACTTTTTCTAATCGGCTCTGATTCCTGCTGAATCAGCACCACTGACTCCCCTCCACTCTGATTAGATTTGATGGGGCTTATAGCATTTACTTACTTCTCTGCACAACACGCTTGCTCCACACACACTACAGGATACACTCTGCAGTGTCGCTTCTCATCCAGAGGAGGGCAAACTGCACGTGGTGAACTGAGAAAACAGACTGGAACTGCAATTCATCTCTATTCACTTCAATAATCAGCAAAGTGAAGTTGTTTAATGTCTTATGTGGAGGTTTATTACTATAGTGATAACTATACTAATAAGTATAAGAGCAACTAAAGTATTTTCATAAATGCCATTAATTTGCTAAACAAAACAAATTATGATAAAAAAAAATTCAAAATAGTGAATTCCACCATCAAAGACTAAATCAGGGCTGTCTTTTAAATTTAAAGTGACACCTCAATGGACTCACTGTAAAGTCTTGTTTTGTCCTATATTTTAGTGATGATAACATCTCAATACAAATCATCCAATTGCTTCAGTGAAAAATGTTAGACTTTATGCAGCCATCACAGAGAGGAATTAGAGGCGACTGGTGTGTTTTGTGTGCTTTCACTTGTGCTCATTAATCTCCGTCTTCTACAGCACACTGGAGTTTATCCACTTGTGTCCAAGAGTATGCGACGCATTGCAGAAGGCAAAGACCCGGTCAATTGGCACATCCATACATGTGGTATGGCAAACATGTTCGCCTATCACAGCCTTGGCTATGTCGACTTGGATGAACTGATGAAGGAACCGAAACCCCTGTACTTTGTCCTGGAGCTGCTTAAGGTGAAAAGGTTTTAACCCACAAAGAGATTTGTCAAAGCTGCATTTGCAAAAAAATATAGAAATAAACCTAAACCTGAAAGATGGGGTTCTTTGTAATGTACTGGGATGATCAAAAGAAACTTGGGTGTGTTTGATAGGTGCAGCAGCCCAATGAATACAGCAGGGAGTCCTGGGCTCTAAATGATGAGGAGAGGCTGAAGGCAGTGCCGGTGCTGCACGGCCAGGGGAACAAACTCTACAAACAAGGACGCTACCAAGAGGCCACACAAAAGTACAAGGAGGCCATCATCTGCATCAAGAATGTTCAGACTAAGGTGAATAAAACAAATATGTTGCTCAAAACATTTGCTTTATAAAATAGAAGAAACATTGATTTCACAGTTTGCACTGATGCACCTCTGAACTGCTTTTCTGTTCAGGAGAAGGCATGGGAGGTCCCATGGCTAAAACTTGAGAAGATGGCTAATACCTTAACACTTAACTACTGCCAGTGTCTACTACGCATGGAAGAGTACTACGAGGTCATCGAGCACACGAGCGACATCATCAACCAGCACCCAGGTTTGTCACTGACTCGGGCACTTGTTTGTGTGACTCCACTATCAGAGGTTACAGGGACATTTTTCAAAGTCTAAGAAGCTTTCTTAACTAATATATGATATCCAGCTTTTTGACTGATGACGATGAAAGCCTGGAAATCTGCGGAAGTGTTACTGACTCACAATTTATTTAGCATTTATTAGGATAGTTGTGGTTTTCACAGTGTTTGCAAGTTTTTATGATGTCTGCAAATATAATTATTTGGGGCTGTGAATGTGTGACCCTTTAAAAAGTCTTATTCCTCTTTATATGCACAGACTTTATATGTGTGTGTTCATATGTAAAAGCAAGTAAGTGTCTGGTAGACTGGATGCTACAGCTGCAGATATCCCTCATATTATTGGCTGTCGTCAAACCTGGATGTCTTCGTATGCATCCTGCAGGTATGGTGAAGGCCTTCTTCCTGCGTGGGAAGGCCCACATGGAGGTGTGGAATGAAGCAGAGGCTCGGCAGGACTTCAGCAGGGTTCTGGATCTGGACCCAGGTATGAAGAAGACCATCAAGAAGGAGCTGGGTGTGCTTAATATGCGCATGGAAGAGAAGAACCAAGAGGACAGGGACAAATACAGGGGCATGTTTTGACCCGGAGAGGCTGTAGCTTGGCTGGACATCAGCAAAGTGTTGGGATTAGGAAACATGAAGGTAAATCTCATACCTCAACACTTCCTCATACTTTTAGCCACCACTAAGTTAATACAATGAGGAAGTTCTGCTGTTCTTTCTCTTTCAAACCATGATTAAGGTACAGAAGTTCCTTTTCAATTGTTTACAATTTGTTTGCATGGTAAATAATTTGTTTATGTTGCATTATAAGTGCATTAAGTGGTTTACTACAATAGAAACTGTTGAAAAAACGTTTTCTTGTTGAGAGTGAAGAAATCCATACTACTCTGATGTTTGCACAAAGGAAAGAGCTACATTATCCGTTATGGATTTCATTACATTTGGACAGAGCTATGATAGCTCTTTCCTCCTTATTCCAACTGAGCTCCAGCTTTATGGTACAGACATGAGAATGGTATCACTCTGCTTATGTAACTTATGGAAAGAACGTGAATTTCCTTTACTGGTGCTTCTCTGATTTGTTGTTTTGGAATATGTCATGTGTTGAAAAAACATTAAATCCCTGAATGATTCCTAGTAATAAAATGTTGGTGTGGTTTAATCATAGTTTTGTGTTAAAATATATCCACAGACACCACCAGCCCATGCGGTATACTGTGCCAGTATGTTTTGACAATGTCAAAGAGCAGTAAACAAAGTCACTTCTGGTAAGTAGTGTAAGACCATTGCCCTTCCACAAGGTGGGGCTCTAACCACAGTATTCCCTCTGTCTGACCGTAAATCCTGGAGGTTTATTTCTTAATGAGTCTCAGCAGAACTCACATCTTTATCAGGAGCCAGGGAGCTCATAACAAACAGGAATGGGTTGAATCCCCGTTTTGCTGTAAGAGGCTCATAGGAAAAAAGCGAAGAAGGCCGAGTTTTTCATCACTAAGTGATGAGAGGTTTATACAGAAGGAGATAAATGAGAAGAGTGCAGGTCAAATGTAAAGATAAGTTCATTTTAAACACATCTGAGCGAACGTATGTTTGTACCATAAAAAGATAAACGTTTAAATCAATAGTATCACATAACACTGAGAACTCAGTTTCATTCAGGGAATCCCCTCTCATCTCTGCAGGTCCATCACCAACACAGGTCACGGGAAAGTGTAGCAGGAAATGAGGCTGATGCTAATGCAGCCGTCTAATGATGAAGGAAATCAATAAGAGCAGATTTAAAAAACCCACCAAGGATTGTGATTAAGCATTAAAGCTTGTATTCACTCCTTTTCAGGCACCTTTGCTGATGCACATCTTCCTGCTGACTCGGGCCTATGAGGGGGAAACAAGGAGACTAGAAGCTGTGGTTTCACACAGTCGTCATTAGAAATCATATTCTCAAAGGAGTTTTTTTTTCCTTCAGATCCAATTACCTATTTGTAACTCTAAACGCATGCATTTCCTCAGTGCTCATTTAGAAAATGGACTTAGAAAGAGTAGATTTACAACGTGGGTCTGTGCCACTTGAATAGGGCTTAAACACGAGACTCCAGAAAATTCTGCATAGCAGCACAATCCGCCGCTGGCTCTCCTCCATAAACCACTGGTGCTGATGTTGAAAGGAGGAGAAGAAAGGGAGGAGGAGGAGGAGGAGGCTCAGCGCCAGACTGCCCTGCGTCAAGTTAGTCATATAAACGAAACATCATACCGGAAATACAACGATCGCGGGTTCACAATAAAAACTGAGAAATGTCGGATTTAAAAAAGAAACGTAAAATAAAGTTGTTTAATTTTGTGTTCGTTGTCTGGTTACTTTGGTCTTTGCTTTTATTGTTAAACCAATTTCTCCAGTTTTATTGTATAGGCTTACGTATAATCTTTTTATTGTGTTTTTGCACATGACATTTAACATCAACCATATTAATTTGGAAACGCAACAGCATTTTCAAACCACCACTCATATGTAAAGAGCCTTAACTGCTATTATTGTTATTATTATATTATTATTAATGTTGTTGTGGGTGAAGCATTACTGAGGTTACAAAATAGACTATTTTCACGTTATGAAAAGCATTTCACACCGTCCACACAGACTTTTAGGAGAACAGCTATTATAGTTTACCATCTTAACATGAATTTCAATGAACATGAACAGAAAGAAAACGTTGTGTAGCTTAAGTGGTGTCCGTGAGTGGATTCTTCACGTCATAGTTTTGGCAACTGAGGCTTTTATTTTTGTTTAGTTGCAGGAAGTGTTTTGTTTTACTTTGGTGACTTGACAATGGTCCCAAGTTGAACACAGTCGCTGTCCTGCTGCAGCGTGGAGCCGTGAAGGAGGAGAAAGTGGATCATTTTAGAGTCTACTTTGAGAGGGGAGCATCGCCTTTTTCTGAGAGGGGAAGAACAACAGTTTAGTTACTGTTCACTGAGGAGAAAAAAAAAAGCCTGTAGGAAAGTGGTGGGGCTGGATCAAGGTGGGCGACGGGAGGTCTGGCTTGGATCTATCGAGGAGATTTTCTGATCTGATCCCCTTTGGAAATGAGTCAAAGAGCAGATGTGAAGGACGGTGAACGAAAGATTCAAAGAGAATAATAATAACTAGAGAATTCAGCCTGCTTTCATCTCCTCTCTGATTGTATTCCTTTCTTTAAAGGGATTGATCCATTTAAACCCTTTCAAAGCACATCGAGTTTCAAATAATTTAATTTTTATCCATTTGCTAAACCCTGACTGGTGATCACATTCCTTCAATCAGCTGATTCCAGCTTGAAACATTAGTGCAACAGTTGTAGAATGAAATCTCGGCTTCTGCTCATTTGTAAAGCCAGTGTTTAAAATCTTTCCATTTGAGATATAAGTTGAAATAAGTGAGAGTTGATAATGGCCATCAACACGGACACCGACTTCCTCAAGTCCAACTTAGGTGAGGGCGGAGGAGGCGCACGGCCTGCGGACTTCCAGGAGACGGAGAGACTGTTGGCTGTGACCACCGAGCCTGGAGGAAATGGGATGAAGATGTCCACCTCCTTCACGGTCAACATGGGGAGTGACAAGGGCCTGGAGGCCGACCAGAACGGCCATGGGGTGGCTGTGAGGTCGGGCTCCGCCGGGGAGCTGGCCACCGCCGCCGCCGCCGCCCCCCTCTCCCCGTCCAAGGCCAGTCTGAGCCGCTCCTCCACCGGGAACGCTACCGTCCAGGAGACCCCGAAGCCCAGGGATTACCTCATCCTGGTCATCATCTCCTGCTTCTGCCCCGTGTGGCCTGTCAGCATTGTCGCACTGGTGTATTCCATCATGGTGAGTACCGCTTTACTGAAGGGTCCCTTCAGAAGTAGCCTGTTAGTGCGGAGCAAAAAGTGGAACAGCATGGGTGTAATTATAAGAAGATGTTGTACAAATAAAATTGTTAAAAGCGTTAAAAGTTTCCCAAAACATGTATAGGAAATTGCCGCAGTAGGGTTTTATTACGTTTTTGTCTCAAGCAACTTATATTTTTGGAAGAAAACATTATTCTAAAAACAATATTGGTTTGTGGATGGTCGTCCATCTGCATAGGGGAATATTCATATCCACATAAAGACAAATATATCAGGTGATTGATCCGTTTTTGTAATGTAAAAATTTAATAATAATAACAATGATGATAATAGGATCACTTTATTGTGTCAAAAGCACTGCATGTGTCTGGCCATTTATTAAGAATTCAGTATTTGGTGCAGCTTATGACTCCATGTGTATGATATTAATTTAAACAGACATCAGTGTAACTGCAACTTCCCAGCATTTAACTATTACATTTTTATTTACGGTTTACAAGAGAAAAAGCTGCCTTCATGCAGAGGGGTGGTGGTGTTGGTGGCATGTGATCGTCACAGAAAGTTTCAGGATGCTTCACTGTTAATGCAGGATGCAGGCAAATACTGAAACTGCATCACATAATGTAGATGTGTGATATGCTGCTTCTGTTTAACACTTAAGGGTCTATTTTTCTTTGTGGGGAGGGGGGGGCTCCTAAGTGGGTGGGTCTATAGCACTCTTTCCAACCTAACTATGGAACACATGGATGCTCCACATGATCCATATTTTATATATATTTTTTGTCCTTTCGGCTTATCCCGTGAGCTCTGGGTGGCCACATTAATATCCATATCCATCCTGCAACACGTATTTTAATCTTCAAGATCCATGCTGAGGATCTGCACTTGATCCATGAGTGAAATGAAAGCCGACATTTTCTAGTAGTCACCCGCTGCAGTGGTGTCAGAGTTTCAAAGAGCTTCACTTTTAATTGATCTCTATGGGCAAAAAAAACAAACCGGATTTAAAGGTCAAAGAGCAGAAAGTGCCAATTCTGTCTTTGATAAATTGTTATGTAATTTAAAAGAAAACTACAGACACTTTGCAGCTTTGATAACGTACTACATCTTGTTGATGGTGAACCTTGCTTCACTTTGGCAAACATCTATTATTATTATTATTATTATTATTATTATTATTATTATTATTATTATTATTATATAGCTCATGCAATCTGCCAGGAACGTGTTAATAAAGAGTGACATTCCAGCCTGTACACTTTTAGATTCACTTTGTGTCTTCAAATTACAGTGGTGCAAGTTGATACAATAAAACATCCTGCATAAAGAGGCTCCTACAAAGCTGTAGATCATGTGACAGCTGGCATGATTTATTTCTCCCATTCCATTTCCTGTCCCTCTCAGCTTGATATGCCTACATTATGCTAGGACCAGATGTGGAAAGTCCGAAATTCACAAAGTCACTATCTGAAATCTATTATGTCATGTTCTGTTATTATATATTGTACTCTACCAAATGTGTTGTTGTCCTCTCATTCCTAAAAATGTTATCACTTTTGTAATTTTCCCAGTCCAGCTCAGCATCCTGGTAGATGGATAAGCATTGAGCTGTGCACTGGATTATTGTCTATTGATTAAACTTTAGGGGTTGTTACACAGATTCACACAACATGACACAACAGAACTTCAGTATTGGCATATCAGTAACTCTGCACCTTCCCATTTGTAGATGCCTCAATCCTTAAAAAAAAAAAGTTGAATGAGCTGAATGATACTAAGGTAAAATTAAACTGTCAAATCCACTACTGGATCACAGAAAACCTTTTCCCTTAGTTAAGGAAGATTATTTGTGTGTCTCCTTGACTGGGACTGATCAGGTCAGATCTGGAATAAGGACTGTACTTGTGTAGCTATCTAGAAACAGGATTTTGGGTTATGTCTCTATGAAATGAAGCACCGGGCATTAAATCACAAGAATTATTACTATTATTAATAATATTATTCCTCAGTTCATTTATGAGGTTTTAGACGGAAGTTTGAGGGTGAGGGAAATCCCATAAAATGTTTTGTGAAGTTTCCTTTTTTGTCCTCAGCTCTTGTATTCAACACATTTATTGTTATTAACATGATAAAAAAAAAAGATTGTTTTTGATTGTCATTAAGTCCTTATTGCCAGCGAGTGACAGCAGACAAGGAAAGCTACTTAAATTAAGCAGTAAACACAGACATTTGTTGTAAGTATTTGGCAATTGTCCAGCAGAAACTCCGTTGTATCATGATTTTAACTCTCAATAGCTGATTTCATCTTAATATCTACATATTTACACGGTCATTGGTGTTTTACAGCCTATTTCACTTTCATTTTATTTATTTTTTTGACAGTGCATTGCCAACACTAATGTCTTCACAGAAACAAGGCAAAGACAATGCAAAAATCCATTAGTTCTGAAATATTACTCTTGTGGACATTTCACATCAAAGGGAATATCAGCCAGTATCCACAAGACAGCTTGTACTTCCGCAAGCCGTCATCCAGAACATTCACAATTCAGCCACTTGCTAATGGCATGAAGAAGGAGAGAAAAAGGGAGGGAGGCTTTGACAGAGAGCACAATGAAAAAAGTTAAGGATGTAGAAACTGGAGCCGGCCACTAACTCAATAGAAGGCGAGAGAAGTCAAATTAGTTTCTCTGCAAAGGGCAGATTGCAGCAGTTAGCCAGTTCTGTGGCAGCAATCAACATCCTCTGTCTTTCCTGGGGGTATCGAAAGGGGATACGGGCCCCAGAAGAAGATCAAAACATAATTCACTACAAGGGCAGATGGGTGTGAAAGAAGCAGCAAATGGCCATAAAGTAGTTCCTATCACTGGCTTAGAAAGGAATTGAATCAGAAACCACAGTGATGTCAGATAAGTGCAAGTGAGTCAGAGCAGAAAAACAGAGATTTCCAACAGTGAACAAGTGAATCCAAAGTAATGTGGTTGATGCCACACAATATAGGCCTAGAGTGCAAGATCACATCTAAGTGCTAATATTCTCCTCGCCCATGTGAAATGGATATGTGTGGAAAGCTGAAACAGAAGGACGAAACTACTCAACTGCTGTTAAAACAGTGAAGAGTATTAATGAAGGGAAGCAGCCCAGACGCTGGGAAACTGTAAACAGAGACAAAAAAGGAGGAGCATGGTTGGTTTTCCTCAGTATAAAGAGTAGTTTGATCTAAAGTCCTGCAGTAGAGCAGAAATAACCTGAATTCATACTTTTGATATTATTATGTGCTCTGTATTTATGGAAAATTTTAAGTAATAATTTAAAACCTAGTGTGAACCATAACCTCAGAACAGTATGTCCACTTAAACAGAACTTGAAAGATGAACTAATCAATAATTTTTATATTATCAAACAATTAAAGGATTTGTGTTTTAATATGACAAGAGATGACAAAGAGATATTGGTAAAAGTAATGGCAACATTGGTTTAATGACTGGTTGAACTAACTTTGATCCTACGTCTATGGAGAGTAGCCACAGTGGCTACTACATACAAATGAGCAATTCTTGATTGTAGGTTTTCCCTTTTTTGTGCGGCGTGGCTCCCATCAGCTGATGCTTCTTGTGAAGAGCACACTGACATTGTTTGTGTTTTTCTTTTCACTTTGTGTGTTCAGTAAAGACATACTGTAAGAGGTCATGACTGTTTGTGTTTTATCAACTTAGAAATATTGTGTTTGTTGATTTGCAAAAAAGCAGAAAACAGTTTCCTTTTCTTGCTGCTGTACTTTTCAATATGTGACAGGGCTCAGAGATTTGTTATTTTATAACAAGAGAGGCCTAGTAGATACACAATTCTGCAGTGTTGCTGCTGACAGTAAAGATTTTATCAAACATGTGACAACAATGTAATTTTTCCTTACAATAGGCTCATTTTCACCATTGATTGCTGGCAGGAGCAGCATGGAGCACTTGTTCTTAAAGGATTTTACTATTTTCCAAAATGCTGCCCCATTTACATTTACATTTAGTCATTTAGCAGACACTTTTATCCAAAGCGACTTACGAGTGAGGTACAAGCAAGCGAGAATCTAATTCAAGGAGAAAACATCAAAGCAAAGCAAAGTGAAAGCAAAGTCCTATCAGAAAAGTGTTCACAGTTCACAAGATGCAAGTGCGAGAAAGAGCAGAAAGGATTTTTTTTTTTTTAAAGAGATTTAAGTGCATAGGGAGATGCGGAAGAGTTCTGTTTTCAGCTGTTTTTTGAATATTGGGAGAGAGTCTGCTGAGCGTGCAGAGTTTGTTAGCTCGTTCCACCATCGTGGGATCATTGCGCTAAAAATTTCCATTACGGTTTGAGATGGCAGGATGGATGGATGCTAGAACAAATTCTACTGGAAACCAGGGATTGGATCCAATTTTTTTTTTAAACCGCATACTAAGCCAAATTTGTTTTAGTTGCCAAAAATTAACCTCAAACTGATCATCTTGAGCATTTTGCAAGTTTATGGCATTGGTGACATGCTAAGTACTTCCACAGTACTTAGGCTGGAATTCAGGATTCCAGAAGACACATCACTTTTATCAGCATCACTGTCTGGACAGCAAGCAATGAATGAACAAAAACCAATGAACAGACATAAAACACCAAATGACAATACTAGAAGAATGTTTTAAACTTATGAATATAATTGGGTACAATCTGTTGAGGCATCATTTAGGCTTGTGAAAGAGTCAGCATTTCTTCTGTACTGGCAGATGGTGCACTGCTAACAACAGAACCAGCAAAAGTAACATCCATCATCATCTCCCACCACTTCCAGCAGCAGGACCACCTAAAAGCCAACTTCCAGCTGGCTGCCGCCACAGATCTCTGACAGATGCTCTGGTGGGAAAGGCTTGTGGCTGGCATACAGAGAAGATGTGCAGTCAATTATGAGGATTGGAAAGGCAAGGGTAATAGGTTTTTACTGCCCATACCAGCCTATCACAGTAATGGGAAGGCTCAAACTGCAGGAACGTTATTGCACGCTTGGCAGATTTGCCTGTAAAATATGCTGCACTGGAATGTATGTGTGTGTGTGTGTGTGTGTGTGTGTGTGTAGGTAAATTACTTCTTATTAGAGATCTAATACTGTAGATGTGGTGGCACAGCAAAAATACAGTTATTGCCAATAATATGAAATCTATCACAGTCCTGCAAGTAATGATATCATCATCCCAGAGTGAATTCAATTGAAAATATGAAAAACTAATGCTCTAATGTTGTGGATATAAGTGTTGGTGTATAGGGTCTTATAGGGGCTTTCCTATTAAAATTTAATGAAAATGTAATTGTTTTGTGATAAAACAAAGTATATATTTTTTAGTACAACTTTTTTCCATGTTTCTTTTTAGCAGCATTTTTGGTAAAGTAATTATAAAGGAAATGTGGTCAAATGCAACAACATTAGAAGTGACTGTCCTTTGCTTTCTTGAGGAATTTTTGTATCCTTTTAATATCCAAAGGTAACCAAAAGCCAGATAGGGCTTATTACTTATTACTACTTATTATTGCCCAAGTTTAAAGTTGTTGTTTATACGCAACCTCTAAAAAATTATTTTCAGTCCTATATTTTTGCCCTGATGAAAAGTCATTAACATTCATATGGATTATCAACCTGTACCACTACATAATGTGATAAAAATAGGCTCCAACTCTAACAGTCAACCTTGTCCCTTATGAATTTTTTTACAACAACAAAAATTGTTTTGTTATCGAACAAATCAGGACTAGATTTGTACATGATACAGTATCAAATTCAATACAATATAAGTGGATGTAAACAAATGTAACTTTTCCAAGTGGAGTTTCTTTTAAATGTGAATTGTTTATTGTACAATTGTTATTAGTTGTACTCTAATTTTCAAAGACATTTGTAATAGCTGAATGTGCATCACTAATAAGTTAGATTACAACAAGCTAAACAAGCTAAAGGCAAATTTATTACTGAGTTGCCAAATAGAAGACAGACAACATTGTGGCTTCATGTCTTTGCAATAATAACACATAATAACACTTCGTTTAAAAGAACTGTGTATTCAGTTCACAAGCTAACTACCATACAAATTCAATTAAAATTTATGAATGTCTTTTGTAGCTCCAACAGTAAGAGCAGTGCCATGGCAGATTTGATCATCTGACCACACTGAGAGGTTTGAAATTTTAATGGGAATTCATGTGTAAGAACGAGTCTAAAAGCTGTGGTAGCGCCCCCTAAAGTTCACGATGCTCCTATGTGCTGTGCTCTGTCAATTAAATATTTTTCTCGTTGAATTTAGAAAAAATTGTTAAAGGAAGTTTTTACAAGTTGATTACAAAAATGTTGCTAAAGACAATGAACAATAGAAAGAGAGATTAAAAGAAAATTAAGGTTATATTGGAAATAAAAAATGAAGATGCAATTAAAACATCTTAAGTTTGACCAAAATCTCATAGACATAACTACATACACACTCAGGGGTTTACACTGTCCCTCTCCACCAAGCTGCTGCTGCACGTCCATTATTAATGACGAGAGAGAAAGGGAGCACTTACTGACTTACTGGCCCCACCTTCCTCCACTAAACACATAAACTGGAGAGTAAGGGAGTGTGGCTGGTGTGTACACTGGTAGCACAATGAGTGCTGGACAAGAAACTTTGAAGGTACAATTTTCCATTCAGAAATCAAATATGAGCAGGCTTACTCTCCCTGTGAATCAATATACAGAAGACATTCATCAGCCATGTGAAGGCTGCCTCCCACAAACCCCACACCCACACCCACACACTCCCCCCCCCCCCCCCCCCACACACACACACACGATAAAGGCTGGGCGCAATAAACAAGAACACTAACACAGAAAACCAAAAAACACAGTTATTTTTTCTGTTTTACAATGGAAATGATAGTTTTAATTTTAAAGTTTATCATTTATGTGTTTTCTCCTAATTGGAAATTGGCTAAATAGGCAGTGTTTTCTGAGAGAGGCTTAAAATTGATTTAAGGTGCTGATGTTGCTTTTCCCTGGGATGTGAGTCGGGATCAATATGGGCTCCACAGGACTGTGTTCACATTGCCATCCAGGAAATGGAAGCTAAAGAATATCTCTTTATATGAGTGAGAGGCCCAAATGTCTTATTTCAGAGCCCAGATTGACAGATGTGCCACTGTATTAATATTATAACTGGGTATTTGTAAATACATGGTGTTTATAATGCCATAAGAAATCTTGTTAAACTGTATATGTAAAACCTTCCTCTCTCTTTCTCTATAAAGTTTTTGGAGAGCAGATTGTGATATCAGTGTACTCATGATTCCTTAGCCAGCAGTACACTAGCTGGTTCAGAAGAAAGCCCCAGGGTTGCACGTTTCCCACCCTCCCGTACCAAGTACACCAGAGACAGCCTGGAGACAAAGAGGCTCTAGGGAACAAAAGGATGAAGTAACTATCTACTGGTATATCATGAAGGATAGAGGTGTGTGTGTGTGGTGGTGGTGTTTCTTTTTCTCACTGCAGTATAATATTAACCTATACTGAGACAACCCTGCACTGTACCCTCAGTATTGACCGATTAACACAACATATTGTGTGTAATGTAGAGGTACATTACATGTGTTTTTGTTCACTGGTTGTGAGGTGATGCTTGGGAGGTTCTACCATCTCTCTGTCATATGGGCAATGTAAATTTCACAGCGCAAAATTGTAAAAATCGAAAAAGAAGTTAAAAATAAAAGTAGGAAGTTAAATTTGGTTTTCATAACAAATAACTATGAAGCTTAATTCTTTTTAATATTGCACCACCTTAATGGTAAAAATATGTTGGAAAGATACAGCTCTACAATTTAATATGGATGAGGGGAATAAGAGGTCAACTTTCTGCTGTACCCCTCTGGTTTAAAGATGCATTCAGCACCACGGAGAGCTCCAGTTTTCATCAGCCGTTGCCCTCACAGGCACACAACAGTGTGCTTGGAATTACACAAGCTTTGTTACATGTGATCGTTCCTGTAAGACAACAGCAGGTGTAGACTTTTTAAATACTATTTCCCCCGAGTCTGACCTCCGAGCACTGTCAATTTATCGGCACTTGTGGGAAAAAAGGAGTTAAAACCACACCACAGTGATTCTGTTGTCTTCTTCTGTTACTGTGGCAGTCAAACATAGAATATCAAACCGCTTGCCATGCAAAACCTATCAACACCATCACATTAGAAACTGCCTGCAGTGGTTTTACTGTCACACAACTAGTGTGAGACAGTAATTAAGTGTTTTTCTAGCTGTCCCCTGTTGTTGTTCCACACCTCACTTTAACCTTGTAATTGTTGTTTGGTGCAGAAAGGGAATAAAGCAAGTAGTGGTTATGGCTAAATTAAGATTATCAAGCACACGACATAAATCGTCCTGTCTCCATATCTGCAGCATACATAAACCTATACGGCATTAAGTTGATGTATAGCCCTTTCACGCCGCTGCACTCTCCTGCTTCATCTGACTGGCTCTGCAGCTCACATGCTTCCATAAATCCCAGTCCAGGTTGAAATAGACAATTCCACAGCTCACAGCTGGGAATAAAATATCGTTGGTGTTTTACCTTTCAGCACTCAGCAGCCAGTAGACAAGTCAGCATTACTAAACTGTGTATGTGTCATTTCCATTTTTAAATAACTAGCCTGTCGATTAATAGAAAATCACTTGATAAATATTTTAAAGTCTCAGAGAGCTGCCGGAGAGAGCCAAGCTCCTGTACTGTACATGGAAAATGTTTCTGTCTTATGTTTTGTGCCCCAAACTGTAAACCCCCTTAGTTTTGGATGTTTACTTACTAACATACAGATAGTGTTGATGTATTCATATTGCTGCTCATATTTTTTCACCATCTGTCATGGAAATATAAAGGCTGGTTCCTGTTATTTATGAATGGAAGTGTAATGGGGAGCTGTATTGTTTAAAAGTTGCTGTATATGAAGATCACAGACACAACTTAAAAAGAGTGGTAATGCTTGAGGAGTATGGTGAGATTGTGACAGCAGTAACATTGGCTAGATAGTATGTAGTTTAATTCATTGTTACTTATCTAATTTTGCAAAGCTAATTTTAAAGATGTGACCTGTTGATTAAAGATAGATGAAGCCTTTTCAATTTGCCATTGCATTTAATCACAACATTAATAAATCAACTTTGTATGTGTCTAACCCTGCTTAACATGGTATTTAAATACTTTTGATGATGCATGTTTGTGTGTGTCTCCAGTCCAGAAACAGCCTGCAGGCAGGGGATATGGATGGGGCCAGGAGATTGGGTCGACTGGCTCGTCTGCTCAGCATCGTCTCCATCATCCTGGGAATCATAATCATCGTTGTCTACATCTCAATATGTTAGTACATACTATAGTAAAGTTTATTGTATATTTGTAATTAATTTTCTTTATGTGCTTATATAAATATGCAAAAAATATTACTTTTATTTATGTGTGCACGGCCCTCTGACATGCACATGCAGGCCTTGTTTTCAGCAACAAAGAATACCTACTTCATTACCATTACAGCATGATATATAACAAGCTTGAGATGTGTGTTTTTCTTTGTCCATACTCAGCACTTTTCCACACCTTGCATGCATGTGTGTGTGTGTGTGTGTGTGTGTGCGTGCAGATTGATTTAGCACTGCAGTGACTGCTGTGGGCTGACTGTGCAAGAATGGTGACTACCCTGCTGCTCATACGAGAGCTACACAAGTCAAACCAGGGATAAGACGGGGAGTTTAAATTGTCGTTTTGTCTGACGATGACACCACTCTTTTCTCTTTTACAGTATCCAAGTGACATGGAGAACCTGAGAGTGGGGAAACATGAAAGCCAACAAGAGCCAACAAGAAAATAAAGCCCATCCCCCTCAAGATTCCTACCTTTATGCTATATTGTAATTACATCATGACCACTGTCAGAAAGGAGAAAAAAATGGCAACTCATGACAGTTGGTACTGCAGCAAGTACACAAATGAAAAAGAAAATAGTTCAGAGATGCATGCATTAAAATCCAGTAACATTTGCTTGACAAAATTAACAAAAAGCCTGATGTCAAAGTATTCAGGTTAAAACAGAGGAAGAGATTACTTACTATGCGTGTGGTCAGAAGGACTTTTTGGAAATGAACTTTTTTAAATGAAGAGGACGATCTATGTATGAGGACAGAACGAACGACTTTTTCTGTCTGGTACAGAGCTCCTTTGAAAAGTTGGTTTGGACTTTGAACAGCTACAATTAATCCTCATATATCCTTACTGAACCTCTTGCATTCAAAGCCTATACAGTTACAAATATATTTGGATATGTGGATATATGAGTATATATATGTAAATATACATATATATATGAATATACATATATACTGTATGTGTGTGTGTGTGTGTGTGCGTACATTTTATAAAAATGTTTGTAAGCCAAGTGGTGCTGGGTTTGTTAAGATTGACACAATGGCTGCTTTGGCAGTACTTGGTATTTCAGTGAAAATTCAAGGGTTTGTGAAAGGGGGCAGGGAAAAGATTTTTTTATTTGGACTATTATAATTTTTGGATTAAAACAACAACAACAAATGAGACCAATCGCATGCCTGAATATAGATGACCTAAATTCCGCCTTTGTTTTGACTGTTATAATTTGTCTCTTTTCATATAAAGGAGTAAGAAAGGCTGACGTGTTTGCACACGGAAGAGTAATTAATGTTCACTGTGTGAGTCTTGTCACTGTAGGATGTGTGATGACTGTGATCTCTAACTGCCTTGCTCCGACAGAAACCGACATGCATGCCAGGCACAGGCTGCCACTATTTCTGAATCCTTTCTCTTCCTTTTACTTACTCTAAAAACAACTTCAACTTGTCATCCACCTTTGTCTCTGTTCCCTTAAACTCTTTACATTTCACATTTTTCTCCCTTTTTCCTTTACTATTCCTATACATTGTGTGTTAAACACCATTGTTTCATTGAATGTTTTTTTTCAGCTATTTGTATTGGTATGAAATGTATTTATGTTGGAAAATAATGTGTATGAAATATGTACGCATGCAATGGGCCAAACAGGCTTACAGACACCTGGTTTTGCAGATGAACAGGCCTATGGCTTTGACTGAGTAACAACAAATAGCATTTAAAGACTTCAAGCACGACAGTTTGTATTTGTCACCTTATCAAAGATAATTCATTGTTTTATGTGCCCTCTGTGGATATTTGTATTGACACATCACAGGCTTATGCTACAAGCACAGGTAACATCACCTAAATCCAAGTAGCATTATTTAAATCCACTGCTTTCATTTGGGCCTTATTAATTTTCCATCTTCTGTATTTTAAACAAGTTGTAATTTGGACATGATCCCTTCAAAGTGGTTACTAAAGGTGATGAAGTGATGTCATTTGTTGAGTACTAGTAGTTGTTTAAGGGCTCATACAAGTAAAACATCAGCTAATTACAACTATTGCGAAAATAAACATAGTCAATATGAGGCTGAACAAGTGCAAGTATTTCACTCTGTACAGCCCAGTTTGTGTAAAATGTTTGTTTTACCTATTCCATTCCGATTCCTAGTTGTACATAAAAACACACTTTATCCAAACATCTGAAAGCAGCAAAATCCAAAGATTCCTAAAGTTAACAGCTAATTTAAACAATACATTAGATTGTTGCCAAAATTGCAACTTATTCGTCTTAGCTGTAAGCTACTGCTCTAGTGTTGTGTCAAGATTTTCTTTTTTGAAAATGGAGGCCAGCTAGTTAGCCCACATGCACTGCTCTGTAAACATAACACAAATTTCATTTCATTTTATTACTTTTTACTTTTCAAGTGTAGTGTATGTGCCAGCTTTCATCTCTGTGGTGTACATTTTGCATGTCTGGAATAAATGTTACCATGCATGGCCCAAGTTGTGCCTTTTGATTAAGCTGTGAGCCTCAGGCAGAAATGAGTTCAGAGGTCTACAACCAGGTCAGAGGCTGTATCTGAACTCACAAAAGGGCTAAAAGGTAAGAGGCTGCAGTACTACTGTACTGACTTACACTTTACTGTTTTCTAAAAGTTGACTTGAACATCAATAAATGAGAGAAGCCATTGCATTATGAGGAAAGTGATGCATGAAAACCCATTTTTAAAACAGCAGTTTGTTTTCTTCACAGACAGAAAGGACAAATCTTCTGTCTTGCATTTCAGCTCCTCTGAATTAACAGACCTGTGAGAGGTTACAGTAGCACAACCTTAAGGTAAAAGGATCTGGTGCTTAGTTCTGCATGGGTTGCGTTCAGTTTGAGTGGCTGAAATATTCAGGAACTGAATGCACCAGCAGTCTACTGACTGTGTGAACATGTCTGATACAATCCTGCACAGGGTTTCCCTGATGAAGACAAGACATCCAGGGGGAGATTTCCATGCTTGTCTGACAGCTGTAAAACTTAAAGTCTGCAGGACAAGACCAGCTCTCAGACATGTAAAACTGCTGTTATTAATTGAATTTATATAACATTTATATAACAATGGAAGTGTGGCTGTGGTTCAGGAGCAGAGGGTCATCCCCAAATCCCAAGGTTGTTGGTTCAATCCCCTACCTATTCAGCTCCTTAAGTTTAGATGTTAAATGGCCCTGAGCAAGACATTGAACTCTAAATTGCTCCCGGTCGGCTG
This sequence comes from Channa argus, assembly GCF_033026475.1. Taxonomy (NCBI): domain Eukaryota; kingdom Metazoa; phylum Chordata; class Actinopteri; order Anabantiformes; family Channidae; genus Channa; species Channa argus. Next base: position 11,975,409 of record NC_090202.1, on the reverse strand, counting down.
GGCAGCTCCATTAGCATCAGCGTGCATGTTCATCACTTTTAAATTGCCAAATGTCTTGGTGTGAAATTTAAAAGCTTTAAAGTTCTGCACATTCAGGTCACAGCTATAAGAGCAATGCACTTGCATAGCACTGGATTTAGAAAAAACTACCCAAGTTTATCAGCTTTAAATCAAAGAAGTAGTTGAAATGACAGTATTTATATATTATATTTAATATAATTTAAATGCAAGACACTTGCATATTTGCCTAATTTAAAGGGTCTCTGCTTGTGTGAGTGCACATGCGCTGACTTTTCTTTTTTTTTTTCCCCTGCAGGGCATTGGTGGTAATTATTTTGGAAATACCAATTAAACAAAAATATTCTTTAACTACTCTGCCGGGTGTTTTTGCATCTTTCTGAACACTAAACAGAGAGAATGAGGACAAAAACCCAAATTGTTTCTTTCAGTCTATTATCATGAGCCTATTTTATTTGGGTTCCAACCAACATACAGCCTGATGCTGTGAGACAGAAACACATTGATGTTTCTCACACAGCTGCCTTGCTTTCACATTCCTCCACCCACACCAACAAACTAAGTCTGGTAATTCATTCTGCAATCCTTTTTAAATTAATGCTTTAGTTCTTGGGCCCACATATCAGTGTCTGACTGAATGAAATCAAAGGTAGTACAGCTCTGCTAGGTACAACAAAGAAAAGTGCAGAATGGGTAGTCAGTAGTCACAAGTCCCACAACCATAAAACTCTCAACAGCTCTCATTTGAAAGTTGTACTTGCATACTCTTGTAATACCCAAAAGCTCACATTTGAGAAACAGTGTGAAACTATTTCATTGGAAAAGTATGACCGTAAATATGACTGTTAGTAATTAGTAATTCCAATACACTTTTTGTGTTTTAATCTGTTATTTGCTCTAGAAAATGTCAAAAATAGTAAAAATGTCATCACAAGAGCCCAATGTATCCAAGTTGAAATGATATATTGTGAAAAATAAATGGTTTTAAATGTTGCATACAGTATCTAGTAGTGTCACACACTTGATATGAATAATTTATTAATTCACATTTTACAGCCCACAATGACTATACCATCCCACTTCATCAATTAAAAAGGACCATTCAAATAAATATCCTTTAACCTGTGGAAACAAAAATGCCTCACCTCACAGGTTCACAGTTTGTCTGCAAGTGAAATAGCAAGATTATTTTTAAAAAATCTAGTAATAATTATAGTATTTATTTTGCATTCCCTTGTTGGCAGAACAGCACCCAACCCTCCATCTCTAAATACAAGTTCAGTAGTTCATGTTGGCAAAATATGTTTCCATCCCAGAATAGGATCAACTTAATGTCCTTCTGCTTAGGATCCTTTTGGATCCTTCAATCACTGATCTAAGACTCCTGTTGTTCTCACACTACAGAGAGCAGATAAGTCCTCCTACTTCTAAGATTTCACCAGCTCCGGCTTTCAGTGAAAAGCATAGAGAAGGAGGAGAAAGGTGCAGACGCCAATTACTGTGCCGAGGATGAGGGAGTCCCTTCTTTTTCGCAGGTTGATTCGCTGAATGAGATTGTTGATGGCTGGAAAACGATCTTTAAAAAAGTCCAAAGTTAAGGAAGATCACAAATATTTTATTTCCTGGATTTCAACAGGTTTGGCATAAAAATTTATATTTGCCTTTCAGACTTTATATCAACTAAATAAAAAGTGTGGTGCATAGGTAAATACTGTAATTTGATAAGCAATGTAACAAATCCTCCCGTATAATTCCTCATATTAAAAACCACTTGCCATTACAGAAAATGGTAAAATCTGAAGGATCTAAAGTTAATACCAAGAACCCTTCATCTTTCAGTTTCTTGGGTGCTTTCTTCCTTCAAGTTCCTCACACACAACGACAATCAGTACATATAGCTTAAAGGATACTGGCCAGTGTGTTGACCCTGCTCTGTATGGACTTTAACAAGCCCCGCTGGGATGTCACGTTCTCCTTGGTTGCCATGGCAATGCTAAAAAGACAAGAGTAAGGAGTTAGTTTAAAAATGACAATGCATCACTTGGTTGCCACCTGCTGAAGATGACTCGACATGTGATTTTAAATTCAATTCTATTATAATCATATTTGTAAACATAAATATTTGTAAGCAAAAATTCTATAAAAAGGTATTTATGGCCACAACAGAAAATGTCAAAAGTGTGCTGATATTTCATTTAATTTAGTTATGTGTGTATTCAACAAGTGTTAATGGTTCACAACCATCAGCAAAATGAATCCAAAATAAGTATTTATATATTTAGGCTGCTTAAACAAGTTTGTGATACAGTAAATGTCCTAAACAAAGATTAAGTGTCTGTAGGGCATGTTGCAGGCTTCGGGTGAAACAAAAATTATCCTATCACCTTCTCCTTCAGTTTTATGCAGGTGCCTATTGTGCACATTTGAGATGCCTCGAGAAAGGTTTAAAATTGCTGTGATATTGTATCTGTTTTGTGGTAAAGCTTGGGTCTCAGCAACTTTAAGGGCAGCTGGGCAGTAAGCAGGAAAAGTGTCAGGCTCTATGTTTGAGATCCGCGACACCTGTTACACACAATAATCAATAGAAACTACACAGCCCACCTTCAGTTCTTTACTGAGATCAGAGTGTTTGTGATTTGCTCTCAAAGTCTATTGTTACAACTATCTCATCATCACAACTGGATCAAATGATGTCCAAAAATACTAAAGCAAGATATTAAAGCATCTGTTGGCTTTAATACAGACCATGTTGAATTTATGTCTAAAATTGATAACATTGACCAGTATTTAATTAGTATTGAACAACAAAACAGTGACACACATCCCTTTGCTAAAATAACCGTGGCCAGGAACCATATTTAGCAGGATAGTTTACAGTTAAAAAAGCTGCCTATTTTCTTTGGTGGACAAACTGTTTGTACATGATCTCAGACCTGGTTTGACATTTTTGTCCAGTTTTTTCTTGTTGCTTATCAGATGCTGTATGAACAACTAACAAAATATACACAATTAGTTACCAACAGCCTGGGTGATTTATCGGTCTGGCTACAAGCCAGTCGCTTTGGCAGATGTTGATATTCAACTGCAAGCAAGGTTGAGAAAAGTCTTCACCGTGTTATACTTTTATGTTTAATGTGTGTGTGTGTGTGTGTGTGTGTGTGTGTGTGTGTGTGTGTGTGTGTGTGTGTGTGTGTGTGTATCTGGTATCTACTACATTCCTTTCTGCAGGCTTGTTTACTATGTACAAATCAATAAAATTATCATGTTTCAGGTCAACTACAAAATAGTTTTAATATGCTCAATAAACAGGTGGAACAACTGTTTATTTCTTTTTAGTCATTAAGTAACATTAAGTGTTAAACAGCAGTGTGAAAAGCAATACATGCTGGCCTCCAAGGACCAACTCCTCCCATCCCAGAATGACAGAGCCCCAGAGGAGATAGGTCAAAACAAAGTAAATGAAAGCACCACAGCTGTTTACTCTTTTGACTGGCCTGTGTGTGCGTGCACAGGTGCCAGTGTGTGTGTAAACTTGAGACCAGATTGTGAACAAGTTAAGACAGATTTTTTGCTTGTGAGTATGAGGGAGTGAGGTCATGGCATCTCATTCAGTTGGAAGTTGCTGAGGGGATAGTCTGCAGTCTTGGCCCGGGGCAGTGTTTTGGGAATCATGTTCTCCTCAGTCAGGAAGAAACACTTTGCTGACTCTGGCAAACTCAACGAGTCTTTATCTCAGTGTTAACCAACTCATGAGAATCAGAGCTGAAGATTTGACCCACAAGCTGTATTTGACAATTTTGTTGCTGTTCAACGTGACCAAAGAAAGTCAAGCAACCTGTCAAGTGAAGTAAGCGGAGGTCAGTTTTTATTCATATATACTTTTTAATTTCATAATTAAGTCAAATCTGAACACAGACATGGTGCATGTTATACTTAGTTACTTTCCCAAGAATATCATTATCTCAGATGTGCAGTGCAAATCCGTCCATCCATCATCTTTAACTGCCTATTCTGCTCAGGGTCATGGGGGTTGAGGCCTACCCTTCCTGGCACTGGCCGAGAGGGTACACCCTGGACAGGTTGCGTCTATCTCACATAGACAGACAACAATTCAAACTCATTCAAACATACAGACAATTTAGAGTCACTTATTAACCTAATATGAGTTTCTTTGAACTGAGGGAGGAAACCTAGTCCAGTGGCACTACAAACAAGTATTTAGGCATACTTAATTATCTAAAGGAGAGAGGTGGGTCGCAGGTCTCTTTCATAAATGGCCCCTATGCCACATGTGCGTACAATGAAATTCAATTCCTCAGTCAGTGTTATCATTTCTGCCATATAGTGGCTACTGAACAATAGGGCAAAATAAACAAGGATTATTTTTCAGCATGTGTCCAGGCCAAGCTATGCAGGTTTTGACTCAGGTTGAACATGCAAATAAGACAATAGTAAAAGGGCAGCGGGTGCTGTCAGATGGAAGTTTATGCTTTAATATACGTGCGAAACAGATAGCAGGTCTTACCTTATTGTGTCATCCATCAGTCGGTCGGAACTACAGACAGAGGGACAGAGAAAGAAGAGGAGAAAGAAAAAAAGGTTGGTAGGCAGCTAAGCGTTGATCCATGTAAGTCTATCAGAATGCTCAAGAAAGATATAAATCCCTTAATCTGTAGCAACTGTAGCAACATATGTAAAGACATATTATTTAGTCAGTGATATTTCAATAATACTTAAAGTTGCTAACAAATAACCGAAGCTACTGTTAAGCTATTGAAACTCTACAAAATAAAATGACTGTGTAGTGAGTTGTCTTATTCATCTTTTCCTTGTGATGACTCTAAACTAAGTAGACCCAGAGAGGATTCCACTTTGGTGATCCTGTAGCTTGATATCACGGATACCTGACCCCCACCCCCACCCCCACCCCACGCACACCTCTTATGTAATACCAGTTTTGTGTCTCAGGTTGCTCATAGACAGCATTCCTCTCAGTGGTTTATTTCCTAATTGGAATCAATTTGGCTAATGTTCCAGCAAACTAAAGTAAACCAAACAAACAAAGTTGCAGGGATTGTATTTCGTAGTTCAACATACATTCAACAGCTCCACATTCTCACTGTCCCAGTCATTATGTAGTTTCTGTTAAGAGCTTAGCATTCGTATGTATTCAACAAACGTCACAGAAAGAGAGTTAAGGTCGATCACAGACTACTACTTTACTGCTTTAGCTTTATGTGCAACACTCCACAACTATCTCCAATTTTGACCTAAACCATTCCCTCATACATTAACTTGATCATCTAATGCTTATCCATAATGCTGTGTTGCTTTGTCATGATGAGTACAACTCCTGAGTTAATGCACAGGCAAGAAATTTCACCAGTTACATTGAAGCTCTCAGATGATTGGAAAGTCACTTTAAAGCCAAATACCTGCTGGGACAAAGCCAAGCTATTACCTTATGTTTCAACCCCTTTTGCCAAAGTAAAGCCTATTAAATGAAAACTGTACTCCAAACTGATACCAATTCTATGTGCATGTTCTAAATATATGTATATATACACACACAAACCTGTGTGTGTGTGTATGCTGTCCAACATCATAAGAAATGGTTTATAGAACAGTCTGTTCTTGGAACACTGCTCCACACCAAACAGCTACTTAGCAGAAGTTAGTAATACATCTTTTGTTTTTGTCACACTGAAGCTTAATTATTTTTAGAAATCAAATCATTTAGTGCAATGGGAAGGTAACTGGCACAAGATTCAGAATAAAGTCTGGCAGGCAAGTTTGGCACAAGTGGAATGTGGGAGCACGTGGGTGCATCAAATAATTCAGCAAGTACCAAGGAAAGTTTCTTTCATTATTATGTAATGACAAAGTCTGAAACAAATAAAATGACAAACCATACAAATCCTCTTAAATAGGACATGGTTAGGTGAAGGCCAGACAGCCACATGACACTAGTCTTCAGTGAGAATAGAAAAAAGCCCCATAGTGGAGGAGACTCAGTGAGAAAACCTTTTAACTGCCTATCAGCTGACAGCATTCACTTTGTAAATCAGAAGCTGAAGAGCTTGGCTGTGACAATGGCTGTGGTTTCTTCCATTTCCCCTCATCAGTGTTTTTTTGCTGCAGTCAGTAAATCGCTCATTAGCCCAACAGATTATGAAGAACTGTTATATACATTATGTGTTAGTCAGAGAAAATGGTTAATGCAGTTGTATATTTGGTTATGTACAACAAAAAATGAGATCAGATTTTCAAATAAGCCCTAAAACTACATAACTTCAACAAATACGTTTTTTATGGTGAGGGTGGCTCTTAGTGCCAGGCAGCATACAATGCCACGTGAACCAGACAAAGAACCAGACGAAATCAGTAAGTCTGAAAGGGAGACAATGAAAAATTATGAGTTGAAGAGAAGAGCTTGAAGGCACCTTGAACTGAGCTGAATGCTCACTTATTCTGCCACTATAGGACTCCACTTTGTGAATATGCATAACCAAGAGGAGAAAGAACATCGAAAGACGCATTAAAGAAAGAACCACACTTCCAGGTTAAGATTGAACTCCAGGCACATTCTACTGAAGGCAAAGAAGTATAGATAACACTCAATCGAATGCAAGCAGATGTGTGTCAATTAGCGTGTAAATGTGCCACGCCACACACCGACAAAACTGCTGTTGCAAAAAACTCTCATTGGTCAGGAGGTCCATTTTAGTGTAGCCACTACCATTAGAGCAGTTCCAAAGTGAACTTTTAATGGACCTTTCTCTCCCACCCTCTGGTTTATTCATGAACACTGACCATTCTTGTAGTGAGTGATGGAAAAAAAAGATTTACATGGAGGAAAAAAACATACAGAGTAATAACAACAGCCCTCATAGTAGCTCTAATAACTAAACAGGCTGCAAGTCACAGATTACAAGCACTTGCTAAAGTGTCAGTCTTATTTAACTTAAACAGGTTCATTCACTACCAAGAGAAGAGGCCACCTTAAAAAGTAATCAAAGCATGTCTGCCTCATTATGTTCTGCTGAGAAGGAATGCAGGCTGAAAATCATGGGATCCAACACTTTAGTCCTTCCATCTTTTTCAACAGTATGTGGAAAACCCTACGATATGGGTTGGGGTTTTTAATAAGATAATTTCTCTCATCAATATGCAGCAGTTGTGCTGGATTGGCACAAGAAGGAAACAGTAGAGCAGTTTTCTCAGAGGTCTCATAGTTCGAACCACAATCCCCCTGACACAACATGGGAGTATCCGTGTGACTCGTGAAGCTGAACTGACAGAATGCTAATTTGATTCAACTTCATTACAAAATTAACTTAACAAGTCTCAGGCAGCAGCAAATGTCTTCAATTCATTTAGTTCAAAAATATATTCTTTTATTACATGTATTTTTTTTTTGTGAACATATTCTTGAGTGCAAGTATGTCAGAGCAGATAAAGCCTGTTTTTAAACTAATTAAGAGGTCTTTAAAGGGAATAACAAAGTCATTGTTTTTCCAAGAGGAGGAATGAGGAAACATACATTTAGCCACAGAGAAAATCAATCAGACTGCTTAGTGTTTATTTGTTATGTCCTAATTACAAATCAGATGTGTTCCTTGCACCTGGGCAATGTAAAAACTTTTCTGTGGTTTATTGTGTTTTGTTTGAGTGAATGAATATCCTGCTGAAATCCAATTTTACCTTACAGGCAGGGTGCCTCTCACACCCAGGTACACATAGACAGATTCCATAAACTTCTCTATCTCATGCTGTTCTGCAGTGCTTGAGAGTCAGCCAAATTACAGGGCAGGACTTAGGTTGCTGGCAGATCACAGATTGACCTGTGCCAGTATGAAGAGTATGCCTAACTTTAAAAAGACCCGTTATGTAATATAGTAAATGTGCTTTGGAATTGCTTGAATGATTCCAGTGAATGTACTCTCCCCCACAATTAGTCTAAACCTGTCCCTATTGATATGTTCTCTAACAGTGGATTAATCAATCACAAAGGGTTCATTCCTCCACTGGCAAGGTAAACACTCAGACCCCATCTACATTTTCTGTATCCAGAATTTGACATCAAACTCTAGATTAATGAATGCAGCATAACAAAATTCTCCCATCAATTACAAAGTAAAAGCACAAAGAGATGCCAGAACTTAAGACGCTAGCATCAGCAATAACAAGGCTTTTCACTGTTATTCCAGATGGCTGTTCTGCACCATAAGAAACTATTCCAGCTTTTCTGTCTGGGAAGCTCTGCTTTATCAGGAAAGGCTGTACAGGTTTGCAGCCATACATTTTTTCTGAACTTACTTTCTCAGGTGCTCATGCTCCTTAAGAAACAATTCTGTTCTTCTGTTGTTGACCCCAGAACCACTCTTGTATGTCCTGAAAAAGGCAAAGAGATTGAACAATAAAAACGACATAGCCACTAATGAATGAAAAATTTGAAACAATACTTGATTCTTGTGACACATTTAGTAAAAAAAAAAAAAAAGTTTAAAAAAAAGGTTAACTAGGATAACTAGGAAACCTAGGACAACTAAACAAAAGATACCCTAAAACAAAGATCTGAGATTCTGACAGATCTAGGTGGCAGTTATTACAGTCAACAGCCTTGTACCTGACAGTCAGCTGTAGCTATTGCAGTATAGCTGGTGCTACTGACACTTGTCTGAATCAGAATCAGTCAAAAAAAATGGCTATCTATGTCGTTGTACTTAAAACAAGAAAAACCCACAATGGTCACTAAAATAATACAGGCTGACAAAACGAATGATAAATTAATAACAATCGGACAATGCTTTTGACTTGTGGTTCAACAGAAGCATTTTAAAAAACAAACTAATAAAACTGGCCTGGATAGAAATGATGGTAATTTAATATTTTGTTGCACAACCTTTTGAGGAAATCACAGCAATCAAGCCATTTCTGTAACTCTCAATGAGACTTCTGCACCTGCTGACAGGTGTTTTGGTCCACTCCTAATGAGCTAACTGCTCCAGCTGTCTCAGGTTTGAAGGATGCCTTCTCCAGACTGCAGGTTTCAGGTCTTTCCACAGATGTTCAATAAGATTTAGATCAGGGTTAATAGAAGGCCACTTCAGATGTTTTGTTCATAGCCATTCATAGGGTGTTTTTAACTGTGTGTTTTGGTTCATTATCCTGATGGAGGACCCATGACCTGAAACTGAGACCAAGCTTACTGACACTAGGCAGCACATTTCACTCCAGAATGCCTTGATAGTCTTGAGATGTCATTGTATCCTGCACAGATTCAAGAAACCCTGTGCCAGATGCAGAAAAGCAGCCCCAGAACATACGACCGAGCCTCCTCCATGTTTCACAGTAGGTACAGTGTTCTTTTCTTTGTATGTTTTATTTTTGCGTCTGTAGAGCTGATGTGACTTGCCAAAAAGGTCTAGTTTTCTCAAATCTGTCCAAAGGACATTCTCCCAGAAGCTTTGTGGCTTGTCAATAGGCAAATTCCAGTCTTGCTTTTTTATGACTTGCTTAGTGTCCCGTCAAGTCCTCCTCAGTGGTCTTCCATTTAGTCCACTTTGGACCTCTAATCTCTTTGGAAGTTGTTCTGGGCTTTTTGGCTACCATTCGTATTATTTGTCTACAATTTTCCTCTTCCGGCCACCTCCGGGGAGGTTAGCTACAGTCTCGTGGATCTTAAACTTGTAGTCACAGGAACATCAAGACGAGGAGATGGTCTTACAGCCTTTACCTTTAACACGTTTGTCTAGAAATGTATTTGTAATCTCCTAAGACAACTCTCTCCTTTGCTTTCTGTGGTCCATGTTCAGTGTGGTACACACCAAGATACTAAACAGCATAGGCTGATTGATTGTGATGCTGATTACAGGACACACTTAAGTTTAACATGTCCGTAGGGTCAAATTATTTTCAACCTTTTCTAGGGGTGTCATCATTTATGTCCAGTCAGGTTTGATTAAGAACTACAGTAAATTACACTGAATAATCTACCACATAAGAGAAAATTAAATTTTAGTTTTAGAGTGTCACTGTCTGCACGCTTGTTCTCACACGATCATGTACGTTCTGACATTCTTCCCAAGTCAGGTGACACAAGTTAATGCATAACAGACAGATTCCCCATCAGGTTTAAACCCAAATCAGTGTGTGGGTCTGATAAAAGGCCTTGCTCATTTCAAGTACAGTGGAGCTGTCCTCCAGGTCTATATCCAACTTATCTTACAATTGTACAAAATAAGCAATATGATTCACTGACAAAAAGCACTGCCATAACTGCTGAGTAGAACATATAGTGCATGTAGTCAGTGCAAATGCGACATTCCCTGTACCTGTTTTAAGTAAAAGCATTCTTGTGGTTCACCAGTGGAAAGCCTAATGTAAAGCAGCAGAAGATGTTTTAAATTAGCACTAACTTAACACAATACATTCTACATGTATGGTTATATTAGGGCAGACCAGAAACAATAAGATTGTTATGGTGGTTAAAATGTTGTAAGTTTAGAAACCTTGTTATGTTAGAATAGAACTACTAACATACTAAAACCTGACTGAAGCAAGCCTTTCAAAACGTCTGCCTTCTCTCTGGTTACATGCAGGCCACACATGTTGAGTTAATTATTTTACAAAATGCAACTTAGAAGGCTTGAGATGGTCATCCTGTTTCCAAGCAGTTACATATATTACAAGCTAGTCTGATTCATGCTTGCTGATTCTCTTAAAGTATCACTGAAAATATCAAAAGCTTGCCATGCCACAACACAGCTAACAATGCCATATTGGACAATGGAAAAGAGCCAAATGTGCTGGGGAGCCTGACCTCATCCTCTCCTTCCGTTTTCAGCAAGCTGGGTTAGGCTTTATGTGTTTGTCACTTGCCTTTTTATTCCTCTACCCACTTCCGCTAAAAAAATTTAACAATCATTAATAATAAATCCAATGTGCAGTGAAGTAGAGCCATTAAGTCATAGACTGAGCCACTGAATGATCCATGTTTAGGTGCAGAAAATTGACAAAATTCAGCATAAAGAGTTAAAATTACTAGAAATGTTGAAAGGGGCATCATTAGAAAGGATTTTCAGTTGTTGTCAGCTAATTTTGTTCACTTTAGCTTATATGTAACAATTACTTTACTACAGCTGGTGATAGTACAATTTCTATATGCATCATCTTTGTGAAAGACCATCATTTTTATCTGCATATTGTTTGCGTCATACAATCTTAATGAAGCAGTGTGCTCTCTTACCGAACTATCTGGTAGCAAAGCAATCAAAAGTTGATTGGTGGTTTGTTATACCACTCAGAGAGCAAGCATCACATCCCTTCTCTTTTTCTTAATGTAGCTCAGAATCTGTGGACAGCTGACTCCCAGTGCTCTCATGGGTTTCTGGTCATTTAAGACAGCCCGGCCCCCCATGCTCGGTGAGAGCAAGATAAACAGCAAGGGAGGGGGAGAACTATGTAACATAAGAGTATGCACACACATAGTACACCATAAACATCCTACCACACCCAGTTAGCTGTAAGGAGTCCAAGAACAAATGTGCCTGCCTCATCCCTAGTGTATACTAAATTCCGTGTACCCACACTCACAACAACCTTTCAAAGTGGCTGCCTAGGATCCAAGCTGGCTGGCCACCTGAACATCATTGCTGATGTCGCCTTGGGGCTAGTTCTGCCTGTACTGACAGCCAGCTTCATCACTCCATGCTTTTTAAAAGGGCACCAATGTAAATCACAGGCTAGTTGTCATTTGCGATGTTGACATTTTGAATCAAAGTAGGAGCAGAGGGAATGTTAGGTCTGAGCTCAGCTCTGCTCTGTGCTGCTGTTATGAATGGCAGGGCTGCAAGAGATGTATGAGTGTATGTGTGTTTGTGTGGGTTTGAGAAAATGTTATTCTGAGTACACTGCATGATATTGATAGAGGACTTGAAAGAATATTGAGATGCTTACATAAATAAGACAGTCCGCACTATTTCTTTTAAGAATCATGCATCTTTTGTGTTTGCATTCTAAAAAAACCTTGATACCCATAAAAACCCACATAGTCTCCCGACTATGTACTCCTGGACAAGTTTTCTACTGCCCTCTACCTGACTTAAGACGCAACCACAGCAGACACAGACACTGCAGGTCACTATACTAATGATATCTTCCAGCGATTAGGACACATTTCATGGCCTTAAAATTTTGCTTTCACAGCAATTTATTCAGCAGTATGAAAGGTCTAAGCTGGCATTGATCAATTCATCTCATACTTAAACTTGATAAAAGTAATTGCGTGGGGGTCTTGTTATTACCCCACCTGTAAGGTCAGATGGTTCTCTCATTACCTGCCCCCCAGACACATCACTGAGTCAACAGCACTCGTATGCATTAGATTCATCGGCACAGCGCTTATTAGTGACACTCTTAGCAATGTGATTTAATGAGAAGACTGGTTTAACTGTTGCATGTTTGGTTGACCTCAAGCAATTTTACTGATTTGATATATAATAAAATTTTGATTAGTTATGTTGAGTATGACTTCCAATTATCATAAGATAAGGGTTTAGGGTGCATTGATACCAGTAGTTTAAAATCGGCTAACATAAAAAAATGCAATTATTAACGGTATAGGAATCAATGCAACACCAAGAGAATACAAATTCATAAAGAAACAATGGAGTTCAAAGGGAAAATTGTTGAGTATTTCAAAATCAAATCACAGAGTGAGCTGTACAGCCTGGATATGTTGTAAGCTATATCCATCTATTTTTCAAACTGCTTTTTCTGTTAAGGTTTGCGGGGGTGCTGGTGTCTTTCCCAGCTGTCATTGGGCAAGAGGTGGGAGTACACCTTGGACATGTCCCCAATTAATTTAACTACATGTCTTTGGACTGTGGGAATAAACCAGAGCACCCAGAAGAAACCCACACAAACATGTAAATCCACTCAAAATGGCTGCTGCCCCTTAGAAGTTATAGCACATTCGTAGTTAGTCTTTTGCATTAAGTAGCAAGCCAAACATATCCGCACAGGGAATATAAAAGTATCCTGTGAAACTGTTTACAACCTGTTATATATATATTCCCCAAATTGAGCATAGGCATGTTGGTGTATAATCACATATTCACATGTGAAATTTTAGCAGAAAAATGAGAATTGAAGGAATCAAATTATTAATCAACCTGTCATTAAGCAGACATGCCTAAGGGTTAGCTCTATTTGAAGTTGCCTTAGTAGAGCTTAATAGAAAAAGGTATTATATAAAGTAACTATTATAGCCTATGAAACATGTACTATGCCTGTGTGTCGCAGACTATCTGCATACTCGATGGATAGAGGGGGATCAATAAGAATCCTGCAGTGCTCACTGTATGCTTAGCTTTACAGATCAATAAGCCATTACAAAAAAAAAGAAAAGACTTGTGGTCTAGGAGACCCTCAAGTCTCATTTCAATACACTCACTCAAAACTGAGCCAACTGAGGAGACGACACGCTTTCTTAACACAAGGCCAAAGAAGCTATAAATCTTCTCGGGGTTTAATGGCCAACATTTTTCAAGTGCGTGCCAGGTGCTGTACATCTATAAAATAAGATGTACAGCATAAAGGCACAGTGAATAACGTGGTTTGCAATGGCCATTGTTATTCCTCTAAACTCACTAGGATCCAACACATGCAATTTTAATTGTGGTGCCTCGTTAGGTTTCATGTGAGCAAACAATAATGGACAATGTGTAAGCTCTCACTACAGATTTTTTAAACCCATGATTAAATATATTCAATGGGTTATCAACAGTTAAATGCATTAGAATTACATTTCCAGCATGAATTATAAATAGTCAGATCGTATGAGGGGACTGAGTACTCACTCAATGTCCTTTCTGACAGACCCCAGTAGGTCTTCCCTTTCGCGGATGGCCAAGAAGTTGCCTTTAGTTTTGTTGAACTCATGTGTGTAATCCTGAGTGAAAAAGGAATAAAGTAACATTAAGAGGGGGTGTGGAAAGATTAAAAGGTAAACACCAAGAGGTACTGTATATAGAAACACTGAGGCATGCATTTTTAAGAATGTTTGCTTAAACTCTTTTACAGAAAAAAATAACTTGAAGTACAATACATATAGATGAACAAGAGGAATAAAAGTAAGGAAAAACAGTAAACCTGTAGGATGTCTCTGTGTCTCTGGAGTGTGTGCATGAGTGCAGCATTGAGAGAAGCTGTGCCCGGGGTGTTGGTGAACTCTGCCATCTTGTCATTCACTGCAATCAACTAACACAGTGATGAATACATGACATGTTTATAAACCCATAGGTTTAACAGAATCCCAATATATTTTACAACACATAAAACACATACTACTACTACTACTACTACTACTACTACTACTACTACTACTAATAATAATAATAATAATAATAATTATTATTATTATTATTATTATTATTATTATAATCAGCGAAATACATGCAACATGTCATTTCAGGGATTTCTTTCATGTCAAAAAGCCAAATGTTGGCAGTAAAGAAGTAATTGCCTATACACCCTTTTGTGGCCTGAAATGCACAATATTATGAGAGTAATGTACCTATTTCTGACCTCTATCTGTAACTTTAGAAATCCCACTGCTCTGTTGAAGAAGTCATTATTTAACTATTTGGTAAAGAACATAATGAAAGGCATTGGCTCAAATAAAAACACTGTTTTTACAACAGTCTTGTCTGTTGGCCTTTTATGAGCCGCTGGCCCTTTATTTACTTACTTTGGTCAGCAGCTGTTCAATCTCCACTGACATTGTGTCAAACATCCTGTCCTGGGTAGAGTTGTTGAGAAGAGGAGTGGTGTCTGACCTTAAGGAGGAAAACAAAAACAAAAAAAGAAAATTATTTGGAAAGCCTACTTTTAGCCATGCGTTTGTTCTAATATAATGTATCATGCTAAATATCACATTTCTCTTGATAGTTAAATATTCACTAGTGGTGATTTCAGTTATTTCACTGACAGAATTAAATATTATGTTTAGAATAAATCCCATCATAAGGATTGTCTTACACAAGTGGATTCAGAGAATCTAGACTGTGTTAAAACACTTTAACATGAACTAAGCCAAAATTAAGCAAGTCTCAAAGGTTAGGAGCACCTCATCATGGATGGGAGGAGAAATAGAGTATCCTGGAGTTATCCTGTAAGAGGAGTTTGTAAGGAATGTTCTGGAGGTGAAAAGAGTATCCCTTGGGGTAATGGAGGACTATATCTTGTGCCAACGTTGTAACCTGAAAGAGATTAGTGACTGCAAAGTACTGGCGGGGAGAGGATAGCCAGACAACAAAAGATGGTGGTGTGTAAGTAGTGGGTGGAAGGGGGGAAAAAAAGGAAGAATGTTGTGTTTTCAGGGAGGAGATGAGACAGGCTCTGTGTGGTCAGGAGGTCCTTCCAGATGACTGGACCACTACAGCAAATGTGATCAGGGAGATAGGTAGGAGGGTACTCGGTATTTCATGGTGAAAGAGGAAAGTGGACAAGAAGACTTAGTGGTGGAAGGAGGAAGTTCAGGATTGTTTCCAGGTAAAGAGGTTAGCTAGGTTAGCTAAGAAAAGTGGGACACACAGAGGACTCAAGAGAGTATACAGGAGTATAGAGAGATGCAGCGTAAGGTGAAGGTAGAGGTGGCAAAGGTTAAACAAAGATCATATGAGGACTTGTATGCTATGTTGGACATTAAAGAGGGAGAGGTGGATTTGTGCCGGTTGGCGAGGCAAAAAGATAGAGATGGGAAGGATGTGCAGCAGGTTAGGTTGATTAAAGATAAGGATGCAAATGTATTGACAGTAGCAAAGATTACTAAGAGTGAAGTGAGGAGAGCCTTGAAGAGGATGAGGAGTGGAAATGCAGTTGGTCCTGATGGCATACCTGTGGAGGTATGGAAGTGTCTAGGAAAGGTGGCAGTAGAGTTTCTGACTAGTTTGTTTAATAAGATCTTAGAGAGTGACAGGATGCCGGGGAATGGAGAAGAGAAGAGAAGAAGAGAAGTATGTTGAGTGGTGGCTTTTGCACAGTACTGTAGATTCAATGTATTGTTCCTAAACACTTCCTTCCTTCACTGGCAAGCCTCCACACACAAGCCCTCAGCCAATGTTTGTGGTCCTTGAGATGATTAAAGACATGTTGGAACACTTTTTGTATAGTGAGTTTGAGTTTATTGGTAATTTCTATTATTAAGTGGTTATTTTCACACTATCAAGGACATTCTCTTACATAAGCATTTCCCTAAAACAGGTTAAGTAATAGACATGTACCCAATAGCACAATGAGAGACTTGAATTACTTATCACTTCTGAAACCTGAAAGGTCCTTGAAAATTACAATTAACCAATTATCAAAATTGTTGGAGATTCATTTATTTGAATCCCCACTCACATAATCAACTAAATATTTTCATTTGTAAATCAGTTTTTAACCATTATATCAAGGAAACTCTGTACATCAGTCCAAATTCAGTCCAGTATGCCTTGCCTTAAATTACCCCGGTAATAGTTTGACTTGCTGGGTGTACTGGACTATTAATTGTGTGTCCAATCAAGCTGCTTCACGTTTGCCATGCTGCTTGTAAATATCCTGTATGACAGACACATGTCTAAGGGGGGGTTGTTAATTCAGCATATCTGAAAGCAGACTTGAACTTACGTCTCTCCTCGGCGTCCATCCCTGGAACCACTGTAGCTGGTGCACAGTTTACTGAAGGAAACCAACTTCAAATCAAGTTCATTTTCCAACTGTCTGGCCTGCTTTCGCAGATCTGTAGCACAGACCAAATATTTTCAGACTCATTCATACATTTATACAAGTTATGCACTTACAGATAAATGAACTTTGCTTTTGCTTTGTTATAAGGGAAATTTTGTCATTTTTACTCCACATTTGTAGGGTAACTGTGTCTTATTACAGTTAAAGATATGTCTAGGTCTGGGCGTGCATTTTACCATCTTTTTCAATAACTTGAATATGGTTTAACAAACAACACATTTTTGGTAGTATCAATAAATTATTAATTAATTATTTCATTAGGAGTGTGCAAACAGCATCAGTGTTCATTATTATTAGTGTGGCAACTGTGAAGACTTTATTAATGTTATTTATAACGTTTTTTAGTTACTGTCTGAGCTGTGTGATACGGTAAAGATGCAGAAAACAACTGTGCACACATCATTATATAAGCATTTTACTTAAACATGTTTTTCTGGATTAAACGTGGGGTGGAATTGTGTTTCCACTTTTAAAAATGGTCAAAATTAGCAGTGTCTGAATAAGCCACAGCCAGAATATAAATCATAACTAAGGTAATATAACCTTTTTATTTGTCATTTCTTTGCTCTCTCTTATTTTGGTATTGGCTATTATATGTGCACAGATTTGTGTTGTTCAGATAATGAGTAGGACTTTATTGTGCTGTAATGCAATAGGTCCTCTAACACATTCCAATTAGCGATAGAAAACTTGGAAAAAGGATTATTATTCGTGTCTATGTAATATGTATAACAGCTCTCGATGTGCCAAGTGAGGAACTGTTTACAGAGACGACAAGGATTTAACAGCTTAAGAAATAAACGTTAACTTAACACGACGATATGCAGTCATTCTGAATACTGTACTGGCAGTTGTTGTAAATCATGTTTAGTGTAAAACGACTATAATATCACGTCCTCACCTTCCCAGTAGTTGCTGCTTCCAATTCCTGCCATCTTTGTTGTTCTGCGACGTCACCAAGTTCCGGGGTGTGTCACGTGTCACTTCATTTATTTAAAGGGTTTTGCCGCCCTCAGCTGGGTCTGTCAGGCAGCCCGACACCGAAGCTGTGCATGGTAAGTGCGTAATTTTCATGATTTCTGTCTTTAATTCACAACACAGTGGTTGGATTACATCAGAGACAACAGAAAATGTAAGGAAAACACCTAAAACACGTACCGTGTGTACATCAAACACATAATACCAGATATTTACAAAACAATGTTGGCAAAAGTTGGGCCATGTCAATCATAAGTTTAACGGCTTTCGGTTTGTCCCTACAGGGGTCGCCACATTTGGCATGAGTTTTTACGCCGGATGTCCTTCCTGTCACAACCCACTCATTATATCCGGGATATAATGAGTGGCGGGAAAGCCGCGCACACACACACACACATACATATACATACATATATATATATATACACATAGATATATGTGTAAATACATAAAAGTTCTCAGCCTCATCAGATAACAGGGCCTTTCTGATGTTAGCTGTGCACAGATAACTCAGTTTGAAATAAGAACTATATTCACATATACATGTTGCAACCTGAGTGAAATAAATAACTACAGATTGAATAAGGTAATTTAATTCCTTTTCCCCTAGCTTCCCACTCATTTTTGTACAAATACAAACTGCATGAATGTGATACATATTGTCATGCGTGTTTAATTGAATGTTAGTGTTTTTGTATTGTAAAACCTCCAAGAGAATTGAAAAGGAAACGTAGGCTCAGTAAATAAACATTGCTCTATGTTTCCAGCACTGAAAATAACACCTGATTATCTTTTATTTCTTTACATATTAGTGTTTGTATAACTTAGCAGTTACAGTTGCCCAGAGTCCAATGAACAATGCTCCCTTGTTGTTCATAAATAATGGGATGTTGAATGGCACTAACAAACCTGCAATAAATTATCAAATTAACCTTGTAATCCACAACAAGCCCACTGTCTTCAATGGCCAAACAAAACAAAAAGACAAAATTTAGCTGTTATTGCTTTTTCCTAAAGTAGGTTAAAGAATTTAAACTTGTTGTTACATATTTGGTAGAATGGCAAAACATGCTTGTAGGGCACAATTTCCTTCAGTTGATAAAAAATTAAACATTTTTTAGTAGTAATTTCTTAACTCCTTGGGTGATTTTAAGAAATTTAGGTGAACAACTTGCTTTCAAGACCAAAAAAATCCCAAACTAAATATGGTACTGTGTGAGGCAAAAGAGATGTTAAGAGTTTTTATTTCACGGTGTCTCGTGGATTTTTGTGCATGTTAGCATGTCATGATCACAGAGGTTTGTGAAATGTTTTGTGTGGATTTATGCCAAACATGAATTGCACTTATTTCTCCATTCTCAATTGACAAACAATATTTACAGGTAATTCCAGTTTATATAAAATCTTCACACCAACACTGCATGACTCAGAAACATCCTTCAAAATTCAAACATTCATATTCAGGTGGTAAAACAAAGGAAAGAAAATTCATAGAGTCTCTCTATACAAATATCAGATTAACTTAACTTAATATTACTTTCTTTTGTGAACAAATGCAGCTTATCATAAAATAAAGTCAAAATCTATAGTGAAGGACTGTGTACCCCTCAGAAAAAAAACAAACAAACATGCACAGCATTGCCAATTTAATGAATCTGAATTTTAATGATCCAGTGCATCACTTCTTTCAATCAGGATCAGTTACAGATGATTTTCTGATATAAAGAAAACTACTGTTTTGGTTTTTGCCAGTTCAAGTGATTATAATGTCAGCACATTACCAGCACAGAAGTCTTGCATTTTCTCCTTCTTATAATTTTTTAATTTATTTGCACAACTGCACACAAACCTGCCCTTTAAATTTGTTGACATATGCCTCTTATTCAGTATCCTTAACTGCTTGAAGGGAAATCAGTATCTCTGACGAGCATATTAATACTCAAATGAAGGAAGTGTTTTCTAAACTTTAAAACACATCTCATTGGATAAAGATTTATATTGTCTTTGATTTAGAATAAACAAAATAAATGTGACTCTCTTTGCACCTGACCTTTAAATCACGTGTGACTGACATTGTTTATCTATGGACGGACACAGCGTGGTATGTTTTTTGTATTCAATGTATTGTTTAGTAGAGAATTCCACTGAGATGTTAACATAAATTATATTCCTTACTGTGAAAGACACTGATGAAAATGTACATCTGTGATCAAAAACCGAGCACAGACTCATCGTGACATGAATGAAAGTCAACATTAATTTACCATGTACAGTTCTAAAACAAACCTATTAAAACAAAAAGTGAAAAAAAAAAATACATTCTTCTTGTTACCCACTTAGAGATTCATAGGATTTTTTCATTTCCTTGGCCAATGGTTTTGGATGACCCTTGCTTTTCATGTAGAGCAAGTGCCCTCCATGCATACGTTCCAGCATCCTGCACTAACTGGGAAATATCATGTTCAAACTTGGTAACAGATTCTCACTTTAAAGCTTTTGAGAAGCTTGATGCCATTTTTATTTTGGCTACAACATCAACTCACTGGAAAATTACAAAACTACTAGTCGTCCAGCCTAGAGCCATCTGTACAAGAACAGTGCAAAAGTGGAATTCAGCAGTTCCTTAATCCTCCTGTCTTTTTTCTACCACCTGAGTATAGCATGGATCAAATTTCAACATGGACTAATTTTCCCCTACTTTGTGGCTTCTTCTTGTCTCATACTACAGCCACCTGGACAATAAACATTACAGAAGCCAAGGCACAGTATTGGATCAGTCTCCTAAAAACTCAGACACTACAATGTTGCAATGTGGTCTTAGATAAAAGTACATTTCCTAATCCAAAGAAATATTGATAGAAACGCATGGCAATGAAAGATATCAGTGGGGAGATATTGTGGGATAACACATTTCCATCCAAATCTCATTCACATCCACTAAGCCAGAGAAGGAATTTATCACTTTGACCCCTCAGCCACACAGGACAGGTAGTGGCTCAAATTCCAAAAAAAGAAGCTGTCCGACTAGAAAACCTGCTGTAAGGACGGATGAGAGCCACATTGGACTGAAAGTCTTTCTTCGCGCACTCTTCATATCACTTTTCCCTCTCTCCATCTGTTCAAGCCATCAAGCAGAAAAGCACAAAAAAGCAAACCTTTTGGGCCAGACCAGCATGATGTATTATTTAAATAGCACTAGCAACCAGGTGACCAGATATGAGTGCTCAGAAGTTGTTGGTGTATCAGGAAAAAAAAAAGTGTCTTCATCACTTTTGGCCTCATTCATGGTAAGAGACAGGTGTGCCCAGACTTCAATCTGTTCTGTCTTGTTGGCCATGGGTTTAATTTAAGGGGGAGATCAAAATGAAACACTGAACCAACAACCAAACTGGTGCCGTCAGTCTTAGATTTTGTTGGCATACAGTGTCTCCTCATCACTTTCACTCTCATCCTGAAACTCATGGGCAAGCAGTGACTTCTTGGAGCCCATTGAAGTGAGACGAATCTCATCATCATAATCGTCTCTGTGCTGTCGCAGACGGTGGAAGCCATCTTTTTGACGATTAGACTTGGCTGCGCAGACACACCAGATGATGCACGCCGTCACCACCAATGCCGTCATGGAAGCAGCTGTGGAGACACACATGACTCAGCTTGTCTGCTTACACGAATGAAAACGGTTTCTAGATTAGAGAACATTTTTACAAAATTCATCATAAACCATGGAAACTAGGCCTTCATGTGCTTTGATAGAACAAGATAAGGCACTTAAAAATGTGAATATAAGGTTGACAAAGAAAAACTCTATTGAACACTGAAATAGAGCAAATTACAATTTTTTAAATTTTATTTTTTGTCTTTTCGGTTTATCCCGTTAGTTCGGGGTCGCTACAGCGGATCGTTGTCCGCATTTTGAATAAGCAGTTTTTACACCGGATGCCCTTCCTGACGCAACCCTCCCCAATTTCTACCGGGCTTGGACCGGCACTGCCAAGCTGGGTATGGGAAAGGGCTGTTGGGGGTTCAGTGTCATCAACATGAAATCACACGTAATAAAAATAAAAATCTTTTACAGTGTATAGACATAAACCCTCAACACCAATTACATAAAGGCATAGACATGCTTACCTGCACTAGCCACCACAAACTCTCTAGGCAGGCCAAAGATACTGTTGTCCATGTCAAACTCAATGATGATAGAGCTAGCAGCTTCATAGGAAGACACCACCACCTTGTGGTACAATGGGAAAACAAATACTTAAAACAGTCAGAAAATTGCAAACAAAATTTTCCAAGCTCTCAAGCTGTTCTAACATCATGACAGAATCCCAAGAAGGTAATGGGCCTGTAATTGGCAAAGCTATATGATGCATCCCTATATCCCGCAATACATTAGGAAATTCGGAGACTATTAAGAACAACAAAGCACATATGGTTACCAAAAAAACAATGGATTTTCTACTTTCTAACACTTGAGCGTAACAATCACCCCTCAAAACCTGACACTGAAATCTT
Organism: Channa argus; assembly: GCF_033026475.1. Classification (NCBI taxonomy): domain Eukaryota; kingdom Metazoa; phylum Chordata; class Actinopteri; order Anabantiformes; family Channidae; genus Channa; species Channa argus. The sequence goes on along the minus strand of NC_090202.1, from coordinate 11,953,101 downwards.
TTACTCCACATTATTTGTATTAAATGCTCTTTATGTCAAATCTTTAATTTTTTTGCATGCAATTACAGACATTTACTTTTTTACCATAAGTTAATTAACACTGCTACGATATTAAAAGATATTCCTATACTGTACCTCTTGACGTAGCTGTTGGTAGCCATCAGCAACTGCTTCAATGTTGTGGCTGCCAGGAGCCAGCAGAACATGGAAGTAGCCACCCTCTGTTGTAAAGACTTTCACTCCCCCATTCAGTACAATGATTGCCCCAACAATGGGCTTTCCACTCTTGTCCCTCACCATGCCACGCACTCCCTTATGGACCTGGATGGGGTAGATATTGATGTAAAATTAAAGATATAGTCTAATAACACATCCTGCAATTGTTAAAAACGTAGCTGTACTGTTAAAAATCCTTTTACCTCCACTAACATGCTGAGAAGAGCCTTTTTGTTCTCAGTCCAGAGTGTGGCCAATTGATCAACAGGAGGATACAAACAGCAGCCAGTATACACTGTGATTTCTGGACAGTGGCCAAAGTCCATACTGAAATCCTAGGAGCAGGCATGGACACAAGGAGACACATGAAACAGAACTGGGGCACAAACCTGTTTCTGGGTTGTTTACTTCTTACTTAATTTGACAAATATTTGCAAATTGTACATTTAAGATTTCAAAATAATTTTAAGCTAAATTAAAATTGTGCTTTTTATTTCAGTTAATGTCTTGTTATAATATTAAGAATATAAAATATTATTAAACATACCTTCATGCTCCCCATATGACTTAGTCTCTCTGCGGCCCTCATAACTCCATCTGGGATGTTGCCTGCTGAGTAACAGAAAGTTTCCATTAGCTGCCAACCACCATCATTTTTATGAGTGATACCAACAGCCAGGAAAAATTATTTATTATTTATTTAAATTACATACTCTGCCCATTATTTGAACATCCAGTAGCCCCAAGGTGTATTTTGGGGTGGTTGTTGGCATAAACACCAGCCAAGTACTTCAATGTTCCCTCATTTTCAACTAGAAAGAAAAACATTATTAAAAGAAACAAAAGCAAAATCTAGAGATTATGAGAAGACCTCAGTAGACAAAGATGTGTTGCCTGAACATATCTTGGTGGATTATTGCTATCAACAATTGATTGGATGGACAGAGATAACAAATTGATGTGGCCTCAAATTGATAAAAGAATTTCCTCTGATGAACATATGACATGAAGGGCCCTTATAACACAAGATGAGCAAATTAAAATTCTTTTTATTTGAATACCTTACACCCCAGATCGTTATAAAAGGTTAAGTCAGTATTGTAAATTATACACGGTGACAATGTAGGCTAATTACAAATTTGACAAATATTAAATCAGACTGTAATTACCAGATTGCACAGGCTTGTCATAAGGATATGTAACAACAAGAGCACCACCATCAAGGGCTACAGACAGGGTGTAGCTTTTATCAGAAATTAAGTCCATCATCACCCTCGTCTCTGGCTGGGCCTCTACCACACGCTGTGATGCATTACCTGGAAAAAAGTAATAAAGGATCCAGACTGGTTAGAGCATGCTAAGGGTTTTTACGGCAAGTGTATGTATTTATTAAAAAAATAAATAAATAAATTTAAAAAAAAATTGAATTCAGGAGACTTAAATGCACAAATTAAAATCAGCAAGTTTAGAGAACTCAAACATTGTAATAGCCATTCAAGACTATTTAATTAGTATTTGGTTGTGAGCTTTCCTATAATACGTTTACAACATAAAAAAGATCCAGATCCTCGATTTCTCTTGAAGCTGTTTTAGCCATATGTAACAGATATAAACTTTGTTTCATTAATTGACCCCTAATTAGTGCAAACACTGGCTTGAATAACTTAAAGACACCATCAGCTTTATAAGAAAAGAAACATCTGTATATGATCTATTGTATGTGTAATTTCTTATTGATCTTCATCTAAATGAGATTTCCTGCCTAATTAATGTCTGTCACACACACACACACACACACACACACACACACACACACACTGACCAAAGAAATCTGTGTCCAGATCCTTGCCATGAGCATTAGTAAATCCCTGAGTGGAGGTACACTTGTTTCCGAAAGCCTGTTCTCGTCCATCTGGGTTGATAGAGGGCACAATGACAATCCGAGTCTCGTTGATCAGCTAGGAAAAGGGCAACGGAGAAGAATAACTTTAGCTATGGCTAAACATTAGGTTTACCAGGACAGCAGTTTCACTCAAAAAAACAAATTTATAGGTAAATGATTGATAACCAATTTCAGCTATAAAATTACAGTGGCTTTCTGCAGCATGTGTGAACAAAGAATTTATTATTATTTATTATTATTATTTCTATTGTTTTAAAAGAGAAGGTATTTCCATGTCAAACAGTTGATATATACTGTATGTTTATATAGATCTATCAACAGTCTTTGTGTTTCATACTGCTGGCCAATCATTTAACATTTCAGGCTATCAAACATTATATTTCCTGAGGGTTTCAGAACTCACCCTAGTGATAGCTAGGTTCTTGCCGTAGTTAATACACAGGAAAGCAGCAAATTCCAGCAGTAGCTCTGTGCCCACTGGAGCATTACCATGGATCCCTGCTACAAAGCGGATCTTGGGTTCAGATGGTTCAGCTTCCAAAGGTTTGTTAGAGATTTCCAAAACCCAAATCTTTCGAAACTCCACACTATGGCCCACTCTGGAAGCAGAAAACAAATAAACCAGGACATTTTAGGAATCTTGCAGTGCAAAGTAGCAAAAAGAGAAACTAAAGTTATCAATTATAAGGCTGATCTAGACAGCACTAGTCTACAGAGGATAAGTGCAGATATAATGGTTTATCTTATTTGGGGAACGGTAAAAGCCAGCCTACCTTGGCAATGATGTAATTTTTGGGAAGTTAAGGTTAAGGCCTTTCAAAAACTCAGACTGCTCTTTGTAGCCTCGGTAGCGGAAGCTGTTCTCTGTGGCTGTGCTCTTGACCAACTCCTCCAAACCCTGGCCTATAGAGAGGTCCTTGATTAAGCTCTGAAACTCCTTCTCAGATGGGTTTTTTGTGGGCTGGGGAGACTGGCCATTAGAGTCTGGGTGTATACGAGTCAGCCTGAAGTCTACCACCTCCACTCTGTCCTTTGAGACTGAGGCATAGATCATGAAAGGCACATACCTGGATAAAAGAGGATTATTAGAAGCAATGCAAATCAGGATAAGTAACAGCATATTAACCTAGCCTTTTGTCTGTGAACTTTGTTCTTCAGTTGTACCTTCTGTTATTCAAATCTTACCCATGGGCAGAGGCTGTAATAGAGTAAGGGCCAGGGACCAACAGCCTCCAGTAGTCTCCGGTTCGGGCTGTGGTGATGTTGTGATCTATCTCTGCCACACTAATGGTGGCATTGGGAATTCCTGTACCATCACTATCATCAGAGACTGTGCCCTTTACTCCAGTGTGGACCTTAAGAGACACATAATCACATACAAATGAGTAGGCGCAAAACTGAGTGAAAATGAGGAAAAAGCTCAAGGTAACAATGAGATTGTGTTTAATACCTGCTTAATAAACTGAAGCAAGGCTCTTCGATTGTGTTCCCAATATTTAGGCAATTCGTTTGCCAGAGGATATTTTACGCAACTCAACTCAATGGTCACCTCAAAACAGTTTGTGTTTAGGTAGTTCCAGTCCTGCATGCCACCTGAGGAAACAAACGTTCTTTAAATCTCTATCTTAAATTGGTGCAGCACTTCAAAAAGGAGAATGTAGGCATACCAGGAACATTATACCAGTTGGCACCGTTTGTGATGCCATCCGCAAAATATGCAGTCGGATCCAAATCCTTACAAGGGTACCCATTGTGCATCAGACGATTCTCCTGCACGCACAAAAACCCACACAAATGAGAACTCAACAATGAGTACTGTTGTAATCAACTTTTTAAACCTTGTTTTTGTTCCATCAATGCTAAAACTACACATTTTGCTTTCAAGTATATCATGAAACCACAAGCAAGCATTAACCCAGCATGAAATACATTTAAAAGCACCATGGTCCAATTACCTGTGAATAGGCTCTAGACACCTGTTGAAAGACCTTATCGTCAGGTGATGGGCTATATTGATTTATTCCGTCTTTGTCATCATCGTAGGGGTAGTTAACCACCAAGGAACCTGAATTCCACAGCACAAAGACATTTGTGAATTAAACACACATCAATATGTACGATTGGTTGACAAGTTATAATAAGGCATAACATTTTGATTTAAATTGTGGGCTTTAAATCGTAAGAAGTAACCAAACTTTAAATCAAAATATGCTTTGTTGACCTAAGACTAAAAAAAACCCAAACCAAGTAAAAAATTCCACCATATTTAAATTGACAAAAAAAAGCTTAACAGAGTGTTAATATTGATACCAAAGCATAAAAAGCTTAAATTAAGACCGTGCCTCCGTGAAGGTTGGCTGACAGGACAAAGGGAATGCTCTTCAGCCAGTTCATCACAGCTATGGTTTCTGGCTGTCTGGGCTCTGTGATCGTAGTAAACTGGTCTGGGAAGTTGCGGTTCAGGTCAAAATTGTTGCTGTTGTTGCGCCCTTTGTAGTATTTTACATCACCTGTGAGTAAATAAGTATTAGGTATGAGTCATCTACATCTGTAGCTCTAAACACAGCATGTTACTGCTTGTTTGTACATAACCTCAGCTCTACCTATTGTATACTTCCTGTGATACAACATCTGCAAATATTTGCTAAAAGATAAGGCACAGGAAATGATTTGTGAAACTTCCTATTTTAAGATTTCACAAAATTTCACAAAAGCAGGGTGTGTAGTAATACCGTACCCATACCACTATGCCATGATAAATGCTGATGGTCATAAAACAAAGTACTATTTAAGCAAAGGATGCATCATCTATTACATTGTAATCTATGCATTTATATGAATGTTATGTGGTCACTTTGCAAACCCCGTTCCCTAGTTAGTTTGAATCCCCTGTAAATTTGATAATTGTGTGATTTTACCAATTGCTCTAAAGGAACACATCTAACATTTGTGTGACCTATATACACAGTATAAAATATGCATTTTTCATAAGGTTACAAACCTTCATTTCAAGTCTTAATTTCATTGCAGATAATATTACTCTACCACCCCCAAACACCCCCACACCCTCTCTCTCTCCTTTTCTAATACCTTCAGTGGCTACCTCGTAGCCATCAGGATTCATAGAGGGCATTATGTGTATCCGGGTGTTGTTGACCAACTCAGTAACCTCTGGGTCAGTACCATAATTACGGCACAGGTACTCAATGAGATTGAGCAACAACTCTCGGCCCACCACTTCATTACCGTGCATGTTGGCCACATACTTGAACTCTGGCTCACCTGGCATGGAAAAAGAGAATTAGAGCCAAACCAAAAATCAATATTAACAGATATTAGCAATTTACATGTTATCATTAAGACATTTAGAGTCATAGACTTAATTACACAAACAAAAGGAACTATCTCCTAATAACTATTACTACAGACTTACCATGCTCATGAACAGTGGGGTTGTCTGAGATGACCATCACATAGAGCTCACGGTGTTCCACAGAGTGGCCAATAGAGTGAAGATAAGCAATTGAGGGGAATTCGTTGCTGTACTTCCGTAAGAACAGCTCCATGTCTGCATAGTTGTGGTGACGAAATTCCTGTGGCTGGATGGCCTGGGGTTCAGGAGGAGGAAAAGGAGGGTTACTGCTATGTCCCTCTGAAGGACTGACCCGGGTCTGAGTAGGGTTAGGAGAGTTGGTGGTGGTTTTGTCTGGACCACTGGTTGCAGATGGCATGGCGGGCGTGGGCACAGCAATGCGACTGACCACAGGTGTCAAGGTAAAGTTAAGTGCTTTGGCTTTTCCATCCATGACCTGGACATCATAGTGTGTCTTTGGTGTGAACCTGTGTATAGGGAAAAAAACACATCCTTGAGGGCCACCTAAAATTATCAGGAAGTACCAAAATTAGCTGTCACCATTTCTGCACTTTTCATTAAATCTCTCTACCAGGAAATCATACACATATTACCTCCAAAATATGCTGATCTTTATTAGAGTACAAAGAGCAACTCTAAAGAGGATGTAACTGATCTTATGAATTAAATTTGTGCAACATTTGTGGTTAAACTGTTTGAGACATGAAGGGAGTGCTTCAAAGGTTGATAGTCTGGAAGAGCCACAAGTTTTTCTTCATACATTGAGATTATAACAACACACAGCAATGAAAACAGAGCAGTAGAGTTAAATTTAAAATGTGACATTTACACTTTTTTTTAAATGCTGTGCTTTGATGCATAACCTGTTTTTGAAAACCTGTCATCAAAAGGACTTCAGAGACATTACTTACCCTGGGGCCGCAGCTGTAATGTTGTATGTTCCTGGAAGTAAGAGACGGTAGTAGTCCCCATACTTTCCTGTTGTCAGGTTGTGGCGAATGCCTGCCACTACAATACTGACATTGCTGAGGGGAGCACCACCGATGGCCTCTTTCACATAGCCATAAACACCTATATGGACCTGGAAGACAGCAACACTGAAATTCCTCATACTGGACAAATAAAACGCTAAATGTATCAGACTAGATTTAAGTGTGGAGTGGTCCTTTGAAATAAACAGAAAAAAAACAGACATTAGGATTTATTACTGCTTTTTAAGCTAGCTCTACCTGTTCCATGTAGGTAATCAGGGATTCCCTATTCAAATCCCATTCCTTATGAAGCTCAGAAGAAAAGGGATATTTGCAGCAGCTCAACTCCATAGTAATTTCCAGACAGTTTCCATAGATGTAGTTGTAGTCTTGCATCCCTCCTTTAAAACAGGCCACAAGTCATAGATCAAACATGCTGGAAATGCTGTAACACATTGTGTATATATAATAAAAGAGAAAGATAAGTCTAAACTCCTAAAATTATTGTGATGTATTCTACAAATATCATGAAACATGCTCTGCTTCACTAAACGTGGCTATTGGACCCCAATGGAGGAAAAACTGATTAACAATGAAAGGGGGTCTGTCTGGAAAGGCTCAAGTGTGATGTGGCAAGAGGCCATGACATCTGCAATTTGGATGCAAAACTAGCCTCCCAGTAAGGCAAACAAAGACACCAGGAGGGCACCGTGTTTAGATGGCCATCCCCCTGGTGCAACAGCAGGCAGGCAAAGGCTCCTTTACAGTTGTCATGACGGCAAAGTGGGCGGCTACACAAACTCAATAAAACAGCTACAATTTGACACAGTGGAACAGTCTAATTGAAAGGGCGACAAGCAAAATACAGACAGATAACTTCAGCAAAGGAACAACCTTTCCACCAGTCTCTACCAATAAGTAATAAATATAAACCACAACACAAGAGAAAATGGTAGTTGCAGGTCGGACACATTATGTATTTGAACTGTACAATTGCTGAAGATCTGTGTGACAAAACTACTTGTGCTAACCAGCCATATATCTATTAACATAGACCGATCAACTTGGGAACCTCATCCATTTTAAATAGGATGCCCAAAACATTAGAACCACCTCTTCTTATAATGCACTCCAGTACAACTCCACTGCCCACTTTGACCTCAATAATAAACACATAGTAGAAATATCACCTTTCAACCTAAAAACTACCTAAGAAAAGCCACAGCCATCCAGGGGGTTCAAACACATGACCCTCTAGCTGTGAGGTGGAAGTACTAACGATTCTATCACTGTACCACCTGCTTGTAGTGATTATTAGGTTAAAATGGGAGACAGCCACATTTATGCCAATTTTCAACAATCGGATTTTTTTTATCTGACAAGATTCCCCTGAAAGTCATACAAATACAAGCAGACTTTAAAAACTAGAGAAGTGCAACAAAGAAAACAACAATTTATCCCCGCGAAGCTAAAGAAAGCTACATACAGTAATGTGGCACATACTTTGGCTGAGAGCAGATCTACCAAAATATACACCACAAATGCAAACTCTTTATCCTCGGTCAAGAAACTGCAGCTGTCTGAGAGACGGTGGGAGTGACTGACTCTCAGAGCATTTGTGGTAAACTCGAGCCCCTTCAGCAGACAAAAACACCTCAAGAATCTTGCATTGGTCTGACAGGACACTAATAAAAAATTAAACTGGTGGGTAGAAACATTAACATAAGACAATGGAGACCATGTCCTCTGAGCTCATTTTAAGTGCGGTTGGTGTACAGAGAAATGTCAGGGCAATTCATTAGAGGTTTTTCCTCCAGCGGTGGCAGGAGAGACAACAGGGTGCTATGCCAACAAAAACAAACTTGGCCTTTAAATTTTTTCACGTATTAATGATCAACAAATTAAGCTAGAGCTAAATTCAGGTGTAGCAAAATGCTAAACGGACGTTGTTAAGTTACCCGTTGTCTTATCCCAAGTTACATCAAAAAGTTCAAACTGAAATAAAATTGAAGTAGAACAGTTTCTTAACCATTAAGTAAATCACCTAAAGTAAACATCCTCCATATGCTGACGGAATATGACAAACACACACAACAGTGTACGGCCGACCCAACCTTAAATATCCTGCCTGTGTTCCGGTTCCAATGACACACCCAAAACGTGGGAAATACCACTGGCCATATGCAGACATCAAAGTGCATGCCAACAGCTGAACCTTCCTTGCAGGATTGTTTGTAATGTAATGGAAGGTTTTACGGATTTAGAGACTCGGTAAATTAAAATTAAAAAAGAAGAATTATATTTTAAGTAAAACATGTTCAATGTTAAGTAAGGCTAAGAGGTCTACATGGGCCTCAGATTAACAAAGCAACAGACTTTTTGCATTTTGTAAAATTATATCTTTTGAGTCTAAAGGCAGTGACGTGTCTTCCCAAACAAAGATGACAAGCATGACAAGCCATAAATTTTTTAACTCTTGTGTTAAACACTCATGTATTATGAATGTGTAAAAGCTTGAAAACACTGCTAACAATATACCCTGAAAGGGCTACAGCAACCAAAATACAGTTAATGAGTAAAGTACGTCCTCTGAGACTAAAGATTATGAATCAAGATGTTATACTGAATCATTATTTCAAGCCCTCACTGCCAAACAAAAAAATCTCTTGTTCCTCACTCCTGGCGCTTTGCCTGGTCCAATTATTATGTCACACAATGCCTTGACAATTTTCAGCATCTGCCATTAGCCCAGTTTTAGCAGTGACATTTCATCCTCCTGAGACATGACAAACAGATACAAGCACTGTTTATTCAACTCTTACATTTCTTGCTGTCTAACATTCAGCAAGAATTCAGGCAGGGCTTCTCGTAGGAGTACTAACAAGTAGTCAAATAACAGTCTGGACCTTGTCTGTCAGAATATGCACTGTTTTTGAGAAACTACAAAAAGACAATAGCTTATCTCCCACTGAAACAGCCATTTCTTAGTTACTCTGATAACAATTACAGCCACGATTTACACAGATATGCAATATCTGATCGTTTGCTTGAGCCTTTGGTAATGATTTATAACTCCAGTTCCTTGTGGGATTATGACTACTACAGTAAGCAGATATTGTAGAGTGTAATGTCATTTTATTAAACTAAACTAGAGATACACTGCAAGTGGAAACTAGTGTTTGTAAGGAATGTATGTCAGTTTAACTTACTTACATTAAAACAGCATTTGGAAAATGCATCTATTAAAACTGGCCTTTTGCCAACACCCTGCAAACATCCCCCCAACAGCTGGTCTTAACAATCACCGCATGTATGATCATCTTACTGCCACTTTAACAAGACAAGCTTACAATGTTCAAATATTTCAGCCAGTTAATGGTAATTTCGGAACAAAAATAGGTGCAAAAAATAATGAAATCAAGAAATGCACACACACTAAACAGAGAAGAGACATGCAACACAGTAACCACAATAGAGCTGCTAGAACAAGAGAGCCGCACTTTGACAGTCAATTGACTTAATCAAGCCAAGAAAAATGAGTGCAAATCTATGGGAAATCGCAAGTTGGCAGACACGTCCCTTTGTCCTTGTCTAAAATGACAACAAAGTGCATGAAATGTGGTAACCTGAAGCTGTAGCCATTTTAGATCACCACCTCCCAAACCCTCAGACAAAACCACAAAACAAAAACTAGAAACTAAAAAGAATATATTCATCAACTTTCTGCCTGAGCGAAGCAGATCAGAGCAGTTTCTGAAACCGCAGCAACTGTAGTAATTGAGGAAATAACACAAGTTGCACTTATGCCTGCAAAACAAAGTGAAAATTTTATTTACAATGAGTCAGAATATAATATCTAACAGCCCATAGGCCCTGGTGTGCCAATAGTGAATGGTCATAAGACCACAATGCAACATGAAACATGTCTACAGCTTTAACATCTTCGGTTATTGCAAGCTTTGGCAGACAAACACGATGAGTATCACATTCTAAGATCAAGTACTCAAGTGTTCAGTGTTTTGCAACTTGGAAAACCTAAAGCTAGGCCACACTATTCAGTGCTTCAGTGACTGAGATCATTTTTGGAGTTATTCCCATTGCCAGTGGTAAGTATGAAGCATCAGTCAATTCTGTTCTACAATATGCAAGTGTTTTTAAAGAAACTTTAAATAATTAAACCAGTTTTCAATGCAGCTAACATCACAAGTACAATAAACTTTTTCTTTTAACTGATCTTAAAGTGGGAAGTAAAGCTACAAGAGGCATCCTCCAAGTAGGTTATTTGAACAACCTAGTTTTGCCACTTCTTGGAATGAAGCTATTGTGCTCAACTTTTTGACTTGTCAAGAGCTTAAGCTGCGCTACTCCAGGTAAAACAAAATATATTAATGTGTTCCTGAGTCTTCACACAGGTTTTAGGTTGTTAATACCACAGACCCACATGTTGCGACTGGTCCAACAAATTGATGCCTTTTAGATGAGAAGAACAGCAACACAGGTTAGACTGTCATGACAATCAAATGATAAGGACATTAGCTTGATTGTTGTTCACTATAAATACAAAACTTAAAGAAATAAAGAGAATAAAGAATGGACAAGCTATTCACCTACACTACATCAGGCCTTCAAAAGATTTAGAACATTTATTATAGTAGTTTACTGTCACCAGACAGAGCAATGAAAAACTGATCATCTTACCAGCCACATCATACCACTGTGCCCCATTGGTGACGCCATCTTTAAAAGTTTCTTGTACATCACTAGGACAGTTGGGGTAACCCGTCTTCATCACAGGGTGGTTCCGGGAATACACTAAGGCCAAGTTGTGAAACAGACTGTCGTCCGCTGACTGGCTGTAAAGGCCCTGTTGCTGGTGGGAGGCTGAGTCATCAAAAGGGTAACTGGCAACCACAGTGCCTCCATGCAGGTTTCCCGACAGTACAAATCTAGTAGGAAAACATTATATTTTAGCAGCAGCCTGAAGTGATCGTGTCCTCCTTTGTGGACATGAATATATACAATGGGAGTTTAGTGTCCTAGGATGACTTGTGACTGTTGTGAGTCACAGCAGTTAACTCCCTGAGGCCCAGATAAAGAAGGAAACAATAGCCAAACAGAGTATGCTCTAACTTTACAGCTACCTCAAGGCCATCCATTTTTTTACTGAAACCACAGTTCTCTATAGCACAAGGTGATATTTTGAAATTGTGTACGCTGATCAGCCACAACATTAAGTACAACTGTGCAATTTAATGCAGTCCAATACACTGGCTCTGCCATAATTCTAAATTTAAAAAGGCTTAATTTGTCCGTTTTTAGGTTGAAACTGTCAGAAAGGTGGTAATTCTACTATGTGTTTATTATTGAGGTCAAAGTGGGTATTAGAGTCATACTGGAGTGGATTATAAGAAGAGGTGGTTCTGACGTTTTGGCCCTCTCATCAATTTTAAATATAGTGGCCAAAACCTATAACCTCTTAAAAGTAGAAATTATGGCAGAGCCACTGTATTGAATTGCACAGCTGTAATTAATGTTGTGGCTGAACAGTTTATAACGCAAGATGGTCAGTACACAGATTCAAATAAGAAGAAAGGTGTAAATTTATCAGCAAGAACAGCGGTCTAGTATTTGAGCTTAAAAAGTGATGACTAAAGTTCTGTTAAAAATAAATGGTAATGGATTTTTGTGTACTGACTTGATATTTGAACCAATATTCCCACATGAACCCGTCTTACACTGTGGGTCATTATGGTGCCATAATGTGGAGACACACCTGCACCTGCTTCTGAATATCATATTCTGTGAGATGTAAAGTGACCAAATAAGTGTTTACCGACGTTTACCGAAGCGACCCCGGCAACACGACCTCGAACATATACAGACCGTGTATTTTTTTTTTAAAAAGAGACTCACTTTTTCTCCTGGATCCATCTGATCACAGCCATGACCTCGGGTACATTATCTGGAGAGACGCTCATCCCGTCAAACTGGTCTGGAAAACATCTGTTGAGGTCCATGTTCTTGGCATTATTTCGCCCTCCGCTCTCGCCACTGCAGTCCCCCTCTGTGGACTTCTCAAAGCCATCGGGGTTCATGCTGGGCATAATGTAAATGTCCGTGGTGTCCACCAGCTCCGTAATACGCGGTTCCTCCCCATATTTAGCGAGCAGGTACTCGACCAGATACACCAACACCTGCCTGGACACGGTTTCGTCGCCGTGCATGTTTCCTACGTATTTAAACTTAGGTTTCCCCGGTGTGTCTGTGTGAGGGTCCTTTGTGACCCTCATCACCCACAGCTCCCTGCCCTCCACAGACTGACCTATGCTCGACAGGTTCGCTATGCGAGGGTATTTCTCGGCTAAGGACTGTAAAAGTGCGGTTAGCTCAACATAATTGTAATATTTGCTATAAGTTTCTGCCGTCGCTTCCGTCACAGAGGAACTGAAGCGCCGTGTCCGGTGTAGCCTGGCGTCACCAATGGAGACAACAAGGAGGAGAAGAAAGACGAAAAGTGACAGCCGTAGTTTCAGGACCACCAACAGATACTCCCAACTGTGTAACATAGTGATGGTTCTGCCAACTCTACACCATCCAGACTTTTAAATAGAAGAAACAAACACTAGAGTCGAATAATTTATGAGTGTTTGGCTTTCGATACGACAGACGTCTTTCCGCTGTCAGAGTTGCTCCGGCCTGCCTATTTCCATCTACTTCCTCTCGCCTCACAGGGACGGCGCTGCGCCGTGACGCTACTTTTAAGGCGGACCGGCAGCTTGGGACCTTTTTCTGAAATTTTATCCGAATTTCCACGATTTGACTCAGTATTAGTCCCAAACACAGACCACGTGAATAAGAAAACTTCAACATAATTATTTCAAAGAAAGTTAATCTGAGCTGTGTCTTTTTAATTTGAATTACACATGTTGTTCTTGTGGGGCGTAACATCAGAGTAGTGGGACCTTAAAAGAAACTGCGTTCACCTACGTGTAAAAATTACACTGTAAATATTTAAAAATAGAACCATTTTCTTTGTTTTTAGAAGTCAAGAAGCATTATAGTTCATCTTTTTGAACGACAAGAATGATATGAAAGTAGGCTTCTAATTTTATGCTATAGATATACATATAATTTTATGCCTAATTCAATGTTTTATTATTGTCTTTTTTTGGTCTTTTGGATATTGTTTTAATTTGTTTTGTTGTCTGTTTTGCATCATGTGTGACTCAAAACTCCTGAAATGTCCTATTTTTTGTTGCATCATTAATGGCACAACATGAAAATGATCAAGAAACGTAAAAAACAAGGCTTACACTGAGATTTTAATACAAAAGGCCACCACTTCTCTATGTTTTCGTAGCTGATACCCAGTGTGCCTTGTTATTATTAAAGCATAAAGCATATGGTTAAAAGCAAGGAAGTTCTCTCGTGGGAATTTGAGTTACCCGTTTACCTTCAGCTCTTTCCATACTGAAAACACGAGGGCTCCAAATAAAACAGAAATGTATTGTGTGGTTTTCTTATCAATTCTGTCATGCAGTTAATGGTTATCATCTTTATGCAGAGCCTCTTACTGTGTGAATGAGTAATGCAGCCACAATACATCTACTTTGCTTTGATTATGGTTTAGTTATTGATTTACATATTTGTGTTTATTCTCTCAAAACAATATCAGTGTTCTTACAAAAACAGTTTCTCATTATTTTCAATAGCTAACTTATAGCACTGAATACATGCTGACATTCCTGTGTGTACTGTTTTCACATTTTAAAATGCATATTATATGTAAATTCTGATAAGTTAATATACACCACACAAAAAGAATTACATAGTTGTTATAATTTACACAGTTTTGCTTTGAGGCGAGTTTTGCTATTGAGCTACTTCTTTATGTTCAGGGTAAGTAAATAGTAAATTTTAATGTAAACTAAAATTAAATGTTAATATGACATCTTCTTACTAAATGTCACCATTAAAAGGAGATGTCTTTGTGTAAATGTGCTGCAGCATAAAACTTCCCAAATGAAAATAAATCACAACTGAGCTCATCGTGTTTAACAGCAGACTCTTGCATTTCTGTTTATTTTAAGTTGCCCATTACTTCCTGTAGCACCATTTTTACCCACAAATAGGATGAGCAATGGCTCTGAGTGACATCACTACCCTGCTGCCACCATGAGGCCTCTTGACTTTCTCCTCTCCTCAGCGGGGCATCAGTCAGGGGCTTCTCTTCAGTGCCCGTTCTTCTTCTAATAATTCCTTTCATAATTTTTTTTTTTATTTCATTTGGCAACAGAACAAAACAAAAGTGCTATACACATAGTGATGATAAAGCACCAGAGGGTGCTGGAATGATTGGGAGAAGGGTTAAAGGGGAGGAAGAGGTGAAAGAGGTAAAGAGTGAGAGGCTGGGAGAGGAGGCTACAGGTCTCATTGCTGGATTCGACGGAGCGACTGCACCTGGAACGACTGAGCATGGGAGCCCCACTCTCTGTAATGTTTGTATTCACCACCATGATGGTCACACTCCATAATGTACTGGTATCCACGGTAACCTGGAAACTGGTAGCACACCCAGCTGGAGTGGGGGAGAGGGAGGAATAGAGGAAGAAAGGAAAGCTGTGTTTAATGATAAATATGTGGTTTTCATTTTAGCGTTTGTGATGCCCATTTAATTAGATCAAAAACAACTAAAGTAAAAAAAAACACACTGTTGAAAAAAAATTATCACAGAAATAAAACATCAACAACTTATGTTCTAATTTAACTCAAGCCCTTATAGAGCAAAGGCTGAGACTTACGCGCCACTCTGAATTTGCATGGATCCAATCTCATTGTTGCCCCAGCCCATGGCCTGAAGAGAGGGGTAGTCATCATTTATCTCCCACTGCCTTCCCATGAAGTTCTCTTTCTCAAACAAAACCATCTTGGATTCCTTGTGGTTCTGTGTGTGCATGATGCATGTAAAGACTGGTTAGACTTGTCTGAAACAAAACAGCTCCAGTTATGGGGTTAGGATGTGGGTTAGGGTAAAAGAGACTGAAATGGCAGGAATTATTCTGCAAAGTGATCTAACTATGATGAAACCAAATCTTTTTTGTATCAAAGCACTTTGTAATGTTGATTCAAAGATGCCTTCAGTAACATCAATGCAGATACGAAACTGTTTCACTTTCTGTATTTGATAATGACTGACACTAAACTAATGCACCAGTTGAATATTAAATGTTGCTACTCATGTTTTTTAATATGTAAGGGTAGTTGGTTATTGACCTCTTTTTCTTTTTCTGTGTATATACTTATCGTCCTTTTGCCAAAAAGCTCAAAACAGCCTTTCAGTAAAAACATGTCATGATCACAAATGTATGTGAATTTTATTTGTGCACTGATCACACTTTCCCATAGTCTGTTTTTAGCTGAAAGCAACAGTTGGCATAAATCAGTTTACAAACTTGTCACACAAGGAATACTATTGGGTCAGTGAGCCATATTTTGTGCTTTTTAACTGTGAATATTTTCTGGAGTACAATGAGAAGTCAGATAAGAGAAAACAGAAGCGGTTGAGACTCACAGCAGAGCAGATGGGGCGGAAGGACATCATCCTCTCAATGTGGTAGGCGTTGCTGCCGCTCCATGACTCCCAGTGAGGATACTCTCCTCTCTCCAACACAAATTGCTGTCCACAGAAGCTGGAGTGCTCATATCCTGCCCAGCTGTGCCCGGCAAGTAGGCATACATACGGACACATGCGTACAACATTATTGGCTCATTGGTATACTCAATTGTAAAACACAATGATTAAATGTCAGATTTTTTCTATGGAAACATGTAGCTACCTCACCAGCCAACCATAAAAAAGTAGAAAGTGTGCAGCATGTTTTCTGAATTTTGAAAACATACATAACCACTGAAGTCTGAGATATTAATTTTCTGTTTCTTTGTAAATTCTTTTATGGAGGTCTTTTTTTTCCAAACTTACGCTCCACACTCCACCTTCAGGGAGCGGATGTTGTCAACACCACACTCCATGATGTTCTGACAGGCTGAGGTAAACTCCAGACGCTTCCCCTGGAAGTTTTCCTGGTCATAAACTGTGATCTGGAGGGGACACAAATGCATACATGTAGTTTCCCGATACAGCTCGCACACACTGGGTGCAGAAAGTCAGCACTGACGTCAGGTGTCACCATGCCAGGCAATAAAAAACTGTAATCTGCATTTATTGATCAATTATGGCAAGTTATCAAACTTACCTTCCATGGTCCCAGTGGGTTGGGAATATTCAGAGCCATGCTAGTGTGTAACACAGTGCTGATTTACCTTCAGAGCAGAGAGCAAGGAGAATCCTATTTATGTTAATATTCAAATTCTAATAATGGAAACACTACAGAGTTCAAACCCAACTATCAATTTCTCTGCACCTATTAGTGTGTGTCTCAACTAATGTTTATCCTGTCTTGCCACATACTGTAGCAGACTTGACAATGACGTAAGATTTTCTTGTGACTTCCATACTTTGATCTTGCAGCCTTAGGGAAAATAATTCATCAAGTAGAAAAATGTAGACATGAACAAGATCATAAGGCCTGTTGTATGTTCTGCTGTGCTGTGTTGTTTTAAAGCCGACTAAATCCCCGCACTTGTCAGAGCCAGCCGTTGATACAGGCGCAAAGCATATGTGCTCTCCCCGTGCATGGGCAGTGGCCCTATGCATCAGCATGTCAGACTTCAATCTGTACATCTATTTGGGTCAGCAGAATCAGCAAAGTCAAAAGACAAATGTAAAGAGACAATGCTCTGCACAAGGCTAAATGGATTGAGATGGAGGGCTTACCTGACGGCCCCAAAGAATAGTTGTTCAGTGCTCACAGGGGGCTCCACAAAAACGATGTACTGACCCCACAGTAAACGGACCTATTTATACATGCTGGTGCTAAAAAGCAGCTGGGCCTGTGGGTCGGGGAGGGAGTCAGCACATTGCTAGTCCAGTCATTGTTTAGGTCTGAGCTGCTGGGCTTTAGTTCGCTGCAGTGGGACTGGATGGAGGGCACCGTGCCCAGTGCAGATAAGCACAAGTTCCAAAGGGTCCCTGACCAGTGGGCTGGACCAAGTCCTGGCACAGCATGGTCCAGGACACAGGTCATCACAAATGTAGATAGCCGTGCTGGTGACTTTGGTGCTGAAGAAAAACATGTAGTGTTCAAAAGGCAGGCGACAAACTGAACTGTATGAATTTTAACTTTGTTGGTAGGGGTATTTAAATTCTGGCCTGTACTTGGCTCAAAAATTACAAATTAAAAACTTGGATTCATTCTCACTAGGTTCACTCCACTCTGTGCTATTTTTCATCTCAGGCCCACCTCTACTGACCCCACACCCCGGTCCTTTCACCTTTTCAATCACTCCTATGTACACACATAGTCTTGCACACATGCCATCACAGACAGAGACGGACACACAAAGGCATGCATACATTCAGTGCACACAAAGAAATCCCCCACACCCATACACAGCCAATTAGATAGTGACAAATAACTTTAATTTAAAAATTCTAAAAGTTCCTTAAAAGTTCTACAGCAATATTGCTAGCAATATATAGTTGATTGTCTGATTTAGTTTTTTTCCTGTGATAGTCAAACATCTGTTACATAATAAAGCCACTGGGACAAAAATATTACATATTAGCTTGAGTATATGAGTCACTCAGAATCACTCCTCTTGTGTCATGATATTCATCTTCTACTTTTTTCTTTTTCTTTTGTATTTTTTTCTCCTCACCCACACATACAGACATACACATACACACATACACATACACAAACACACACTCAGCTCCCTCCCCATTGTTGAGTGTCCTCCTCCTGACACACCTGGATCACATTGACCATTGATCATTGCATGTTTAAGCTCTTAGCATAGTTGAATCATAGTTGCTTTAATTTGGCGCTTTTTTTAAAAAAAAACATCTACAGTACAAAAAGACCTCTTAAAGTGAAAACTGATTCTTACAAAGTGATTGAAACTGATCAAAAATAAGTCCTCATTCACTCCCTTCTTAAGTAAGTGGTGCTGGTGCTACAATGAAAGTTGAATAGTAAAGTGGAAAGTGTGAGTAATTGTGATTAAAAGATGTCTTTCAAATGGACCTGTATCTGGAAGATTCAGTCACTGGCAAATCAGTATCCTGCTCATTAAACACCACATCATTAAAACAATAGAATACTCCTGCTCTAAGCTTTGAATGAAAATCCTTTATTAAAGGACAATTTAACATTTTAATGTTGCCCATGCATTATCTCTAAGCGCTTATCCAGTTCAGTGTCACAGGTGGTTAGAGCCCGGTTGTCATTGGGCAAGATGCCGGGTACAACCTGGTCAATGAAAACCTGGTCTATCCCTTATAAAGGTAAATATATTAAACCAAAACACAATGGTACAAGGCTCAGAAACACATTTTTATCCTGGTCATAAAAGAATAAATAAAATACAAAAAGCTAAATGTGTTTCTGTTTTTGCTTTTTCACTTCTCCTTCTCTGTACAACTTGTTCTGGCAGCCATACATTGTGTACTTTCTGGTCACACACACACACATTGCAGTGTTGGGGATGGCCCCTTGTAAATGTGAGAGCTTAGTCACATTTTCCAAGTTCCTAATCTAAACAATTGCCCACAGACATATCAGCACTTTAACAGCTGCATTGAAATGGCATCAGATGAAAATCTATTCTGTTCAGGTTGTTCTGGAAGTATTTACAACACAATATTACTTCAGGCAAGACAGCATGGACAACATGGGCATACTCTACATGGAAAATCATGTATAACAACTCAGAACAGTTAAAATGTTTAATCTTTAGTCTTGCTAATTATAAATTAATTTATGTATTTGAATATTATATATTTGTCTCCTTTTACTTCTTTTGATTACATATTTTCACCAGTTTGCACATAATATGAGACTGTAGGTGGGGTTTGTGTGAGATCTGTATGCATGGATACAACCTGTAATGCTGAAAAGAGTGTCGTTCGCCAAAACAATAGGGATGGATGCCGCTCCTGTAGTCAGCACATTGTACACATACAGCTCAAAGGCTTCGACAGACTGCACTGAGGATCAAGAGAAAGAATATGGAGGCGACAGATGAAACAGATCACAGAGGAACTTAGGAAAAAGACATAAATTACAGAAGCAATAGATGAAAATAAAAAATGCAAGGAACAGAACGTGCTGAATTAACTGTGCGATTGTATGTGTGTGTGTGTGTGGGGGGGGGGGCTTTAAACTTTCTGCTGATGGCAGTGACTGTCCCTAGTCCCCCAGACAATAGTGCTGGAGAACAAAGAAGGCAGCCAAGTCAGCACAACTTGTCCACAGATAAGCAGTGTGACCTTTGACCCTGCACCATACTCCAAACACAGCCAATGAAAACTCTGAATCCTCTCTTTACAGATTTCGGCTGGATGTGAATGTATATATATATATCCCCAACCACAACGCCGCCGTCCATCACTTTCTTCCCAGGTCGGTCCAGTACAGCCTGACATTGTAAGTTTGTCTAATGTCTTCTAAATCTACTAACACTTTTGGATATTAAGGAAAACGCTGAGGTTTTTCCTGACTACTGGAATTAAGAAAATCAAGGATTGTTTCCTTTCCTTAAATGTTGGAGTAGATGGAATACGGACATAAAATACAGCAGGATGTGGTATTATGTTTAGAGCTGCATTACAATAAAGCTAACGGAGTGAATCCAATATTTAATCTTTAGAAATGGATCATGGCAAGAATGGACAAAATAATGCTTTGGTTTGAGTTTTGTTTGTCTTACCGAAAAGACAACACTTAATTGACTTTTCCTCAACTTTTATTTAAGACACAGAAATATGTTAAAAATCATTGTGCTACAAATACATGTATGTGAATGATTGCAAAATTTTGTTACTGTTTTACTTTTTAAAAGAAAAGATAATTATTGGAAAGCCCCCCAAGGTGTGTCAGTGCACTGTCACATCAGTGATGCTGAGTGTAGTCAGAAGCAAATGTGAATTTCATCTAGACAGCAAAGAGAATCACTGCTTTTTGTAGCCTTGTGCTAATCCAAAGCAGTAATATTACATTAAAATAAAAAGCAGTGTTTTCAAACCTGCGAAGGAGAAGAGGAATCCTTGTGCTTACACACCTGACATGCATACCACACCTAAGGGATGCTGAGTTCCAGCAGTGAAGAAACTGAAGATATCCCCATCAAAGCCACGCTGTGACATCAAAATGATGGGCTGACTGTGTTTCTTTTCTTTACAGATCTGATCATGTCTCACTCAGGTGCTCAAGGCAGCATTGGCAGCCACTCGGCCGTAGGGCTGCGAAATTACAAGGTGCCTCTACTTTGGTCTCATAAATGAATCCTAAAAACTACAGAAACTAATTTGCATCTGCATTTGAAATATTTTACTTGAATGATAAATGTTTTGAGCTCTTTTTACATTTCAGATATACCTCTATGAATTCGAGAACTTCCAAGGCCGTAGGATGGATTTGTTCGGAGAGTGCCGCAACCTGTGTGAGAAGGGTTTTGAAAGAATCGGCTCCATCAGAGTAGAGAGTGGACCGTAAGTCACCACAACTGCCATCCAAAGATGTGCACCGTCACTGCAAATCTTCTGTCTATCTGATAAGAAGTCAATGTCTGTTTGTCTACACAGGTGGGTGGGATACGAGCAGCAAAACATGACTGGGGAGATGTTCATGCTGGAGAAGGGAGAATACCCACGCTGGGACTCCTGGTCCAACAGCTACAGGTGTGACAGCTTCATGTCAGTGAGGCCTGTCCGCATGGTGAGTTTGGATCATCCTGCAACTTGTTTGTTTATTGTTGCTATTGTCAGATTTTTGGATTTAAGCTTTTAGTGGTTGACGGTTTGCATACCACAGTGTTTTAATTTGAAATTGTTTTAAATAATTACATGTTTTTACTGTTTTCCCCAGGAGGTGTGGTCTTTTAAACATTATTTCTATTTAAAACCATCCTGAGTTTTACCAGCCTCAGTAATCATGACTAGCTAAAATCTAGGATGGAGGGGACGAGAAGCTGTTCCAACAACTTGTAAATGTGTAAAAAGTCATTGCAATTACACTAATTTAATATTCATCTATGTCTATTATAGGATCCCCAGGACCATAAGATTTGCTTGTATGAATGTACAAACTTTGAGGGTCGTAAGATGGAAGTGTGCGATGAGGATATTCCAAGCCTGTGGTCCTATGGCTTCCAGGACCGTGTTGCCAGCATTCAGGTCACTGGCGGAACGTAAGTCTGTCTGGATTTGTTTCCGCCTGATTAAATGTCTGTGAAACTGACTTGAATTGCACATTGCATTTAATCAGATTCAGAATCAAATGAGAATGATGGTTAACATAACTCAAGATTTGTGGTTCACACGTTTCTTACTGCGTCCCCACACAGCTGGGTTGGCTACCAGTACCCTGGCTACCGTGGCTTCCAGTATGTGTTTGAAATGGGACCTTACAAGCACTGGAATGACTGGGGAGCCCACCACCCCCAGATCCAGTCTATCCGCAGGGTGAGAGACATGCAGACGCACCGCAGAGGCTGCTTCGAGATGACCGCGTAGATTGTCGGCTAACAGGAGGGAATTGCATGGGCTCAGGCTCCTCATGCTGTCAATAACCCCTTGGATATTCTTTAACAGCCACTTAGCAACACAAATTGTTGGCTTTTGAATATTTTACTGGTGTCATTTCGAATGATTCTGAATGGGATGAGAAATTCTGATTGTCACAAACTTGCAGAGTAAATGTAACACTGGTAAAAATGGTAGCAATGCTCTCTGTCTACAGACCTCATGGAAAGATTATACAATTTATTTTATTGAAGAAATGGGGGATTATAGAGGATTAGTTGATTTAACTTAATAGTTTCTGTTAGTTTGTTTCAATGCTATTAGCAATCATACCAGCAAACTTTTCTTTTTTTTTTTTTATTTTATTTACTGACCTATGTGTTTCAAGTTCAGATGATGCCAAAAAGCCTGTTCATCAAAGCACTCTACCTCTCCTGGGGTTCACAGATTTTACAGATTAACAATCATATCACTCATCATGAAGTATTACCATGGACAGCTCTCAGCCCTGCACATGCCCCGCAGTCAGTTTGCCAGGCAGACGGAGACACTGTGTCCTCACTACGAACCAAAGGGCTTGCTACAGTGACTGGAGAAGTGTGCTGGCTAATTTGTGACTGAAAAAAGAGGAGGTTGGCTGTGTAGGGTTGTGTTTTCCAGATGTGAATATATTTTTTTTTAAAAGCTCATTGATGGCGCGGTCCAGAAGATTTGCATTTTACACTTTCTCAGGGATGCTGGCATCTGGAAAGCAACTTTCCAATGGAAAATAAAAACTATCAAACTATTAGCTGAAAGAGCTCATGTGCATCTTCTTTTGTTAGTTTAGGGGGCCATCATGCTCCTATTCCTCACTTTTATTTATTACTTACTTATTGAGAATTATCACCAAAGTCTGTAGTCTTTCTCAGTTCCATGTTTTGGTTTTCTGTCCACTTTGCTGTCTTAGCTCACTCTGACTAATGCAAATCTCAACATCAGCAACAGCAGTTAAGTACTTTTAACAAAACAAAAACTACACATGAACTGTTAAGCACTTAATAGCAGACAAAGTTAGAGAATAACTCAAACCAGATATTATATTATATTATATTATATTATATTATATTATATTATATTATATTATATTATATTATATTATATTATATTATATTTTATTATGTGCTAGATTAGTGCTAATTGTTTGCTGCCAAGGTGTTTGTGACCATGACCGCAAACTGATGATGATTCCCTTTACCAGTTACCAGTTGTTCTGCTGCCACTTAGTGGCCAAAAACATTTAAACTGCTTAGAAAAGATAATGCATCCCACATAAAAATAACCTGACAATGACATACAATAGAGACGTACCTCAACAACATATTATACATCATATGATGCAGCTTTATACATAATCAAACCATTTTTAAGGTCAGAAAATGTTGCTAAGTGACCCCATAAGTGACCCGCTACATTCTGATTTCCGTCTCTTGATAACAGCTTACCGAAACCGAACCGTCCTCCAGGAGGTTGTTTCTGACAACAAAGAACTTCTGCTCCACCACAGGGAGCAGCTTATCTCAAGTGTTGAGCAATGAGTTGCAGTGAAGCCCGGACATGCACGTACAGTGCTGCCGTGTGAGCAGATGACGAGGCGCGCAGACAGTCGGCCACGCACCAGTGCTTGGTTTACAGCTACGGGATTTGTGAAAGAGCCGATGAGCACTGGGCGAGGGAGGGAGCTGAAAGCTGATTTTTATCTTCTACTGTATCGCGAAGGGGAGGAGGCGCTGAGAATGAGTTATTCTTGAGCCCGTTTGTCGTAAGGTGTATTAGCCAGTGCGTAAGGAAAAGCTCCGACGCAAACACATCGGCGACGACGCTGAGAGCATCAGAAAGCCTCAGTTCCTCAGCATTCGCGGCGAGCAGAGTCTTCTCCTGTGCTGAACATGAAAGTGCAGCAAGGGTGCAACTCGTCAGACATGGGGATCCCAGTGAAAACCGAAGAAGAATTGCGCAGAAATACCGTAATAACGCCCGAGGATGTGCTTGGACTGCAGAAGATCACAATGAGTAAGTAGGCTGCTGCTGTAATTGGCATTATGGAAATACAAGATAGAGCCTTTTAGAGGCTAGAGGAGATTAGTGTGACCCATGTGTGCTTGGTTCTGTTTTTAGTGTCTTTCCATACAGTGTAACCCTGCGTTCATGTTCGGCTTTTATTGGCTGTGTGAGGGAAGATACCATGGACAGCGACATAGACTTGCGTAAGGTTAATCACAGTTTGTGGACAAATGTGTCTTCCAAGCGCAGTTTAACTATTTAACTTTCTGTTACAGCTGTTAACAGTTCAGTATGAGTTTGTGAAAGAGTGATAAGATGACTGCGGGTCATTTCTGGTGAGTTTCTAAAATCCCACTAAGACAAACAGGCTCTGATCACTTACTCACCTCAAGATACCTGTGGCTCTGAGGTAACGGGTGGCCAGAGATGTGATCTGCTAATTAGCCTATAATCTGTCACAGACAGTAGTCGGCTGGAGCAAACACAAGAGAAGAATACCATCGGCCTGTTGCTTGACATCTTATGGAAAGAGGACGGGACTGCAGAAAGGTCATTCAACAGATGCTCCTGGTTTTAAAAAACTTTGTTAGCAGAACAGCATAGTCAGAGGATTGGAGCCTCACAAACTTTGAACTTTGCAAATCGATCTCACAAGTGCATAGAAACAAACACAGTCATCTGGGTTGTTTTTGCAGATACTGTAAACTTTGGTTTTTGTTGACATACTGGTATCAGACCATTCAGTTACTGTGTTGCTGTTCTGGAGGCAAATCCAGTCAGGGTAGCAAACAGTGTACATTTCCAATGCACTGTTGATTTACTACAGACACCTAAGTCTCTGGAAAACAGCTTGTACCAAGAAAGACACGAGACTTGTGTAATCTATGTATGTTACTCTAATGGTCAGCATTGGGGGTCTATTGTTTTAGTTGTTCTCTGCTCATAAAAAAATAGGAAAGGGAAGTGAATCACACCAAACAGAGAAAGACCAAAACAATCAAAAAGAGTCACACTGTCATTTAAAACCGATTTACGGCCTTTAACAGGCCTAAGATTTAAACCTGGACTGAAGCACTTTGTCAGTGTAAATGTGAACAGATGATTGTTGTCCAATGTTCTTACACCCATCTGCATAAGGTTACTATTAGATGTAACTATTAGATGCCACTTTAATTCATATGTAAACAATAAGGTTTCCCCATAGACCCCATTAGAACAAAAGGATTTCTGCTTTCACTCTGACATTGAGCACCAACTTTTTCTTATCCCCTCTGAGACCATCACATCTGTTTTCATTTGCTACCCCCTCAGTGGAAAAGCAATAGGGCTGCATCAGGGCGATAATACCTAAATCACTCGTGATGTTGCAGTAATCTCTGCTCTCTGCTGACATGTAATCTGGATTATGTCAGTACGGTTGTAACACAGCATTCTGCAATGATGAGATACACCTTCAGCTAATTAATGACCCTGGAGTTAAGGTGTAAGTGAGTTTGTTTATATTGTGGATTAGGATTAAAAATGTTCTATATTTATCATCTTTTCCAGTCATTCATTTATAATATTTGTAATATCTATAAAAAATAACGGTAGCAGGGAAATCATAACCTGACAGCAAGGAAATGTTGTCATTTGACCACAGCTTAATAATTTTGGGGTTTATGCTGAAACTGATGTTGATCTCATTCTTTGTTTCCTTCAAAAATGCCCCCACAAGGCCCAACAACAGCAGACCATAAAAAAACTGACCACAGAGATAAGCCTGCTGTACTGCCAAATTCAGACTATTATCATTCTGCTGCAAAAGAAAGAAAAGAGGGACGCAGAAAATCCCTCAAGCTGCTGCGTAAATGGCTTTTCCAGTGGTTCTTTTGGGAGGTAAATGCCACCATTTTGGGGCGGCCCAGTTCTGGTCTGTCACGGCGGTTCAGTGCTGATAAGCAAAGCACAGTGCCTCATTGTCACACAGGCAAAGAGTAGAAGTAATATAACCCATGCAGACGAGAAGCGCTGCTGTGATATGAAAAATGGGGCCTTATCAGTTCACTGTTTACATGATGGATGATTTATGTAGTGTATGCAGGCAGAAAAACAAAGAGAAATACAGCTGGTGCCAAAGAAAATGTAATAATAGTGATTTTTTTACCTTGTCATAACATGAATAACCATAATTACTGATGGACAGCAGTGTCATATAGAATGAGCCTATGTTTAGGTCAAATATTTGTTAGACTCAAATGCGTTTTGCTGAAATTGTTTATTTCTCAGTTGTACCCACTTCCTCTTCTCCACTATGTCTATTTGTGTTTTCACTTCCATGTAAGAGCAGTCAGAGCAACAGAGTGAAGCTTTCCCGTTGATAAAACGTAAAAATTATTTTGCCTCTTATTGAAAATGCTTTGCGGTCTTTTAGTTTGATGGCACCGGTTTTTAAATGTGAAACATGAGTTTTTAAAACAATCCTCACACTGCTGGGAATCACAGGAAAACAGAGACTGCATACATGTGAGTAGTATTAGCAATTTACTTTAAATGGTCATTAGTTACTCATAAAACATTACTCCCTAACTATTTTCTATTATTTAAGCTTCAAAACATCCACACCTGCACATGGACAGTGAGCAAGCCAGAAAATATCAGTGTTTATTTTATATATTTAGTATATTTTCATACAATTACCAAATTTGAAACTGTAATGCCATAATCATTAAAGCAAAAAAGATTTATTTATATAGTTTATTTATGCATGTCAAATAGATAACAATCACAAGGTAAACAGTAGAAATGCGCCACATTTTGTAAATTACTCTGTGTTAGGTTGCCCCAGGTCCTGATAGCCAGATGCAGCAAAAGCTGAGCCTTTGCTGGAGCTGTGTCATTGAACTGTCTCCATTCAGATAAATGAGAGCAGTGGTGTGAGAAATACTTGGATCCTTTACTTAAGTAAAAGTTTCATATATCACAGTGTATGTTGCAAGTACAAACAGTACATTCAAAATGTTAGTTAAGTAAAAGTACACATGTACTAACCTAGAAAATAATCTCTATGTACTCTTTATGCAGATTGGCTCATTTCACATCAGAAATTATATGTTAATCACTTTAATGCTGCAGCTGGTAAAAATTGACCTTATTTTAACAGCCTTATAAGCATTTTTAATGATCTTATGTTTTTAATCTAATAATTGTAAATTGAGTTTTTGTACATACTGCTGTGTAGCTTGTGCTTTTTTATTATAAGTATTATTATACAGTATTTTATTTTATTATCCTGAGTTTGAAAAGTAACTAGTAATTATATAGTTCTCAAATACATGTATTGAAGTAAAAGTACCATATTTGCCAAGTATTTGGTAACAAGGTTTGTAGAAATACCTAGAATTGTCCTTTGGTACATAAACGTTGGTTTCCATTAATGAATAAGAGCTCTACATTTGTTGAAGGATGACTCAAGTCAGGCTGAACCTAGCATGCAAAAGCATGCTGCAGATGGAGAAGATGATAATGTCCAACTACATGTACATCATGAAAGGGCTGCTGTTCTTGGATGAGGAGCACACTTTGCTTGTCAGAGGTGGTCAAGGCTTTGTACAAGAAGTATTTTTATGAAGCGTAACAAAGTGAGAGACAAGAGGGGAGTTTGAACCTTTGTGTTTCCAACATAAAGTGGGTGTGCTTTTGGGATTGTCAGCTTCAAAAGTTACAAAAATTATTGGACACTGCCCACCATACTCTGAGGTCAGAAGAATGTGAGGGGAAGGGGAAGTCAGATGTCTCTCAATAGTCTGACAATCACTTTGAAAGCTAAGAAGATGAAATTAAGTGTCTGTCCATTTAAGTGTCTGTTTTCACCCATGCCTGATTGACACCGCAGTCTGTTGTCACTGTTTTCTTATGTAATTATATGTTTCCTAAATATTATTTCCCATATTTCCTAAATAATATTATTAATTTAAATTGTTATAAATGTAAATCAAGTTTTATTCTTTTGGCTCCACTGAAACTAACATTCTGACTCTCAGTGCGAGTACACTTCAGCTTTACAGAACAGCAAAACATGAAATTTATTTTTTTAACATAAATACAGAACTGGAATAGTTATGTAATGGAATGAGAGAAGCTCTACCACACTAGATCAGCTGTTATACTCTGAACATTTTTGTCATTTGGGTTCATATCTGCCTGTAATTTCTCCTCATCTGGATGATTTACTCAGAACAGTGTGGTTCCTTTTACACTAATAGCTGATCAATTATTTAGCCTTTCTAAATCTCTGAGACAGAACAGTGCTTTATCTACGTCGTGCAGGAGTTCTACTCTGTGATGTCTCCCAACACAATGGATGCCGCTTTAATTAAAATTGATTGGTGCAACTGGTTCCTAATCTCCCATGCACAGCTGTCACAAGGTTACTGTTTCAGAGAGATTTGACACACAGAGAGACAGCTTGGCTCAGAAACACAGGACTCAGAGGAATAGTTGAAACAATTCACCTTTATTAAAAGGCAATGCACGTAACAGCAGGTTAGTGCAAAGTCAGCGGGCTTGTAGTGCAAAAACTGTTTCAATATATGCAGGAGATTAAAAACTGGAAGTCAAAAGAATTATGAAAAAGTTTGGAAAGCTTGATCTGGGACTGCATGACAGACAAGCTGGCAGCAATCAGGTGGAATTGTCAGGTTTAAATAATCAGAGACCTGATGTGGAAACTTGGAACAGGTATGTGAGACTACGGGGAAGGACAGGTGATTGGGAACAGACAGAAAGTCTGGTGGCTGGTGACAGGCAGAAAGCCAAAATTAACAGAACTGCTAACAGGCAGTAGTGCTCAGGCTTATAAATCAGGCTGTTGTTGCCAAGCTCTAAACCACCTCTGCTAAATATTACAAATTAGATTATGTTCAAGGTGCATTATGTGAGACTAATGTTGTATAGTACAGCATTGGTGTGTCAGCATTTGATAGGTTCATTCATCAGCATCAGTGCTTTAGTCTTTATTGGCTGGTGATGATATTTCTGGCTTTAAAAATGCTCATCATCTGACTAAAGCTTTGTATCAAAGTCGAACCCATTGGTTTACAAACAACTGTTTGCATTTTAGATTTTAATTAGCAAAATGTGAGGAAAAGCCTGTAGGAAGAAAATATGCCAAAATGTTAGTAACACTAAGAAGCAAATAATTCTGAGAACCTGGGGGTAACGAGTTTGTGGTCTTTGAAACATTTCTCTCAAGCCGACACAGGCTAAATTGGCTGTGGAGAGCATCAGGATACATTTCTCCATGGCTTTCTGCAACACCATCACACATCTTTCCATGAGTGCCACATTAAATACCAAACAATGGCACCCAACTATTTGGCTTGTGACCCTTTAAAACAGTGTCTGCTTATGGCTCATTTTTTCTGACATCATGTGTCTGTGGGCTGTGAGCAGACAA
Organism: Channa argus; assembly: GCF_033026475.1. NCBI lineage: Eukaryota > Metazoa > Chordata > Actinopteri > Anabantiformes > Channidae > Channa > Channa argus. The sequence continues at coordinate 11,923,515 of NC_090202.1, read as the reverse complement.
ACTTTACAGTAACCTTTCCTTAAGAGGTAAGATTCACCAGCCACTGACAACAAATCAGCAATGATTTGAGGAATGTCTGAAAAATGCCACTATAGTTTTCATGTACTGTATCATTGCTAAAGTTTGTAAAGTCATTTCATCGTCCAAATATGTTTTTCTAAAAGCAGTTTAGTAGGTTAACTTGCATTGTTAACTTAGGTTTACTAGCAGGTTCAGACATATTCTAACAGTGGAAGCAGGTGAAGGGGAAAGAAGCTTTGCTCTGATCTAAGGTAAAAAGCTCTGTACTCACATTTATCAACGGATCAATAATTCATTGTTTGTATGGTTGGTTGGTTTTAGGTCATGCAGAATTTCAGGGGTCTTGTGAATTTATTTCCTTGACACAAAGGCAGGCTAGTGGTTCCCATGATATTAAAAATCTTTTTATCTAAATGTTCCTAAATGGGAATAAGGATAAATGCCAAAATGTTCAAGTGATTCTTTTACTATTCTGTATATTTGCAGAAATAATTTCTAAACCACTATCATAAACTGTAGTCCTCTAAAACAGAAGCTTTAGCAAGAAGCCACTTAGCTTAGCATAAAAACTGCAAACTGGAGGAAACTGCTAGCCTGGCTCAGTCCAAGGTAACAAAATCCACGGAGAAACATCTTTAAAAGTCATAAATTATGAAATAAACAATATCAAATGTGTTAAAAATGATATGGTCACATTTAGATAACACCTGAACAGCTGTTTCTCCCACTTAGACTTTTTAAACTAAAGGAAATAACCAGATGCTGGGTTTATTATAAGGACACAGATATGAGTGGTATTTTGCCCTCATCTAACTCTTTTTTTTTTTCTTTCCTTAAATAACCTTGTTCACTCTCATTCTTACCCAGGGAGGGTAAATCGCAGACTCTGTCCCCACTAAACCCTTTCACAGAAGAATATTATTTTTCTCTCAGTAATGTCGGCTGGACAAAGATAAGAGGAAAGAATCTCATCTGCATTCAGCTGCTCCAAATGCAACCTTTCCTTGAACCTCACCCTTTGCCAGTTTGCCTACAGGTGCTGTTAACCAAGAGACATGAAGAAGCCTGCCATACACAGGTGCACTGTACATCATGATATGAACATGTCTCTAGGTGCCTGAGGCTGTGGATAATTTGAATGAAAAGACAAGTAAACACGTTTGAATTGTTCTGCCTCTTGTTCTGGGATTAATTCAACACACACGCCTCAGCACTGATCGGTAAACCACAGAGTTAAGTGGAGACAGGGAGGCATTTGGAATCAGTCCATGTTGCTGAAAGTCAGTAACTCCGGCTAATCTTGGGGATTAAGGAGCTATAAGTGGCAGCTCGCTTGCTCTTTATGAATGTCACTTTGGTGTCAGACAGCCTCCGTGTATCTGAACACAAAGGACACAGCGTGACTCAAGACCTGGTGCTAATTTTACCCCCTTTAGAGGGTCTGCTGCCTTTTGAGGACTGTATAGAGTGAAGACTAATAGGAGTAACAGAAATCTGTGGTGGTCTTTGGTTCTATGATAAATGTGTGTGCGCACAAATAAAATCGATAGCACGGCCAATAATTTGGACATATGAGATGCACAGTAAGATGTGACAAATTAATGCAGAGTTGTAAATTCCTCCTCTCTGCAATAGTAAAATGAGCAGTGTGTAACTATGGCAGATCATCTGCACTGGGAGTTAATGAGGACAATAAAGTGTGTTGTTATCTATCAAGTCATGTTACTGTTGACACACATCCTCTTTGGATTCTGCAGTAAATCAGCACGATCATATTCCTCATGTGATTCAGGGCTGGGAAATGAGGCAGCAAGAGGTCCTGTACAGGAAAAGGCCTCCGGTATACCTTCATCACATGTCATTTTCCTACAACCGATGCCTTACCCCAGAGACTCTCCTTTGATCCGATGCCACACCTTGTTGTTGTGAAGCAGCCAGGTAGATGAGGGGAAGGAAAAAGATGGCCTAATCGAGCTGGCGCACCATCAGAAAAAGCGTTGCTAGGTGACGGTGTTGAGGGAAGTGAAGTGGAGCAATGTGTGTGTTTCGGGGAGGTTTAAACCTCAAGCCTTCGCATAGATACATCGTTACAGCAGTGGTAATTTTCTTCACTGTCTTTGGCTATTAAGAGAACAGTAGCCTAGGCAAAAGGCTCCTTTTTCCACAGAGCTGGTGTTACTTGTGTCAGCATTTAGAGTATCTTATTAAATTTTCCAAACTAGTCACTCCTGTAAATACGAAACTGCTGCTTGTGGCCAGTTAACCTTAGCATTAAGACTGAGATAAAATCCATCATTAATCTGTTCAGAAAAATTGTGATATTGTTTATGGAAACACACGCTTGAGTTTCTGTAGAGAAAAGTAATTTTTAGAGCTTTGAGCCTCTGGATAGTTAGATATTGTCAGATTTTTTTTTATTATTAGCATACAGTAGATTTAGACCAATTTTCAGTGATCATCACGTCCCCCAAAACACTGTGCAGCATAATTGACTAATTTCCAACAACTCTAACAACAAAAGACCACTGGTTGGTAGATTTGTCAAAAGCGAAATGTTTTCAGAAATCACCTTAAAATCTATCTTTGCTTTGACTAATAAGAATATTTGGCCAAAAATAAGAGAAGTAATAACGTTAAACATGTCCAATAGGAAGCTCAGGCATCTCCTAATGCTGTGAAACAAGCACTTGGTTATTCATAAAGAACACTGTGACAAACTGCAGCCTATAAAAGAGCCTACACTCATCAGATACTGCAGTAGAGATGTTTTACAGTTTCTTTCCTTAAATATGCACTCCCCTCATGCTCTGTTTCTCTCATTTTCTCTACCTCCACTCTCCATCTCTCAGCAACTGAAAATGACTCTCATCATTCATTTTGTTCATTTTATTTCCTCTGCTCTCCCCACAGCTCACACCTCATTTTGTTGCCACCAAATAGTGAGCATCTGAAAAGGGCAGATTTTTAATAGTACTCCTACAAATCTCTAAAAGGCACTACAGTCAGCCAGGATCAGTCAATCTGCTGCATGTCCAGGGGCTGTGAAATCGAAGTGTGTGTAACGAGTTTCATATGACTGTAGGTGTGACTTGGTTATGTGGGAATTCTTGCACTATGCTGTATGAAAGTAACTTAATTGGCTCTGCAATCAAATGAAATGGTCCATCTGTCTTTTTTAGCTGGTTTGGCAAGTACAGTAACCATCGCTGATTCACAAAATACATCTATAGGTCATCTGCCCACAATGCAAGTGGGCTCAGTGGCAGATACGCAAATCACATTGATTGGCAGCAGATTTTCAAACCGTTTTTCTTTCCTCTTATAATTGGGCTACATCCGTATTGGCCTTTGCATTTAGGGAAATAATCTAATATGGTGCATGATGCTTTTTCTGTAGATTGTTGTCCTTTATTTAATCCGTTATTTATTTAATTACAGGTAACAAAGCTTGCAGATACAGGTAAAGATAAATATTTTTGAATGTTTGAAAGTTGCTCTTTAGAAGAAACCCAACCCCAGACTAACTGTGGAATTACGCTGATATAGTCGTAGCAGATAAGCCACTCACATCAAATGACTTGGCACTAGAGGGTGCTGCATCAAACAGCAGCTGTCTAACCCTCTTACAGTTGTTTGGAAGGTGATATTAAGAGACTAGGCCAGAGCAGCTTTATACAGGAAATCTCTTGACCGGTCTTGTGATGCTCACCATGGAAACACTCTACTCGCAGTATGGTAACATGAAATCAACGAGAAGAGCCCTGTGGAGTCTGCAGTGCTTTTGCAGAAAGATTTGAGTGTTCACCCGCACATAAAAATACATGTAAATGCACTGTATAGTACACTGAATCTCTTTCAAATTGAAATTCGCTTCTAGTGTTATTATAGGTTTTTAGGTGATTCCCGATTTAAGATCATTTTAGAGGCACTAAATGACTACTGACTAATATTATGCCTGGCTTTATAAAAGTTAAGACATTGCTTTGCATCAGTGACCGTCCAAAGACAGAAAATCATTCTTAAACAAGGCAGGAAGATGGCATACATCAGGTTTACTCCTTAGTAATGCAGAAATGGAGGTAAAAATGTGTTCTGCTGTTTAAAAATGTTTGTCAAGTCCAAGCCTGTGGGCCTGTGACCTTATCCCTTTTGTCATTAAATATACATTCTCATTTAAATCATTTAATCAGTCAGAGCATTACTCAGAGTGACACAATGTAAGAGGAAGATGTCAAATGTTTTGACATCTCTGCAGTAGTATTAATTTCAGAAAGCTGCTGATTTTAGCTGATGCTGATTTAATTAAGACATTGGTGTCATCCTAGTGTTACTTGTACATTTACATTACCATTATTTAAAATGTATTCCACAAAAATCTAAATAAGGCTGCAACATTTTTAGACAGGATGTCAGGTATAAAAAGGTCTATAAATATCTTAGAACAGCTAGTTAAAGCCTATGTGGGCCATCTGCTCCGCAACCCTAGGAAACAGAGGAGGATGAAACAATGTGTGTGTGTGTGTGTGTGTGTCTGTTTGTGTGTGTGTGGGGGGGGGTGAACATACTCTATCTTTGATGAGGGCATCGATAGGAAAGAGCCTGTAATGTCCACCGGCAATAATAACTGTCCTTACCATAACTCTAATGATAAAGTAGGTGTGTGTGTGTCTTCAAACCAGTCAGTCCATGTGATGATAAAACACGATAAGCCTCTTACATCTAATTCTGTCCTGTTGGGCGGCCTGTGTCTCTCACAGTCTCATATGCACACGTGCACACAGGCACACACGCACACCCATACACACACATACCTACGCGGGTTTACACACATACAGACAAATTCACACCATGGACAAATCTGTCGCCCTTATCAGGATACTTGGGTTTGGCCTTTTGCTCACCAAAATAAACAATCCTGCTGTTGACTGTACATTTGATGTTGTCAGAGGAAAGTAATAATAAGTATGTGAGAAAAGAGACACGACTCTGGCACTGACTGTCTCAGCAACATTATAGTATCGCGGTGTGTTTGAACTTATGTTGTTATGCCTATGATTTGCATTATACAACACAGATTACTACTATAGTAAGTTATGCTTAATTAATTTATGGAGTTATTGAGAGTCAATATTGAAAAATGTAATCAATATATACCAATAATTCAACAATCCAACAAAAATGTATTTGTTTTATGGTTTTTTTTTCTATTGCTAAAAAGCATTGGTTAATACTGAAACCACTTTTTCATAACTCTTCACACAGTCTACATTACAGACATGCATCTCAGCTAAACAGTTCATCTCACCTTAACTCTTTCTCACCAACAAAACATATCACACATGTTTCAGAATGAGTTCATTCATCCACAACACTGGCAACAAGTCTCATTCAGGAAGCACTGTCACTCTCAACATACCAAACTACAAAATACTAACAACAGAGAGCATTACATAAAAGACATTTTATCTATAAAGTTTAAATGCTTTTTCAGATAAATCAGTGTTTTATTATAGATATAGAGCTTATTACTTCATTGCATGTGCTAAATTATTGTATATGATATTGTTTATTGTAACAAGAATGAATCATTAGCATTCCTATTATGGATTCCATTTATTGCATTTACAGTATTTCATGTAACACTCACACCCTCTCTTATGTATTTTGCCACATATTTTCCTCAGCATCACATCTTAAGTCTTCACCCAAAACAAAAAGGCAAAGCAAAGAATCTTTTAGAAAGTCTAATCCAACCCTGGCAGGCTTCAGGAGAAATATCTCCACACATTGCATTTATAGCATCAAGTAAGGACAACTGGTCATGTAGAGAGTGGTCCTAAACCTTCCACCTCTATTCAGAGAAAACCCTTCTATAGGGTTCAAAAGGCAAGAAAAAGACAGACATACTTTATTTTTGATTATTCTCTGTAGATTTCAATGTGAGAAAGGAGTTCATGAATTTTGTTTTCTGTTGTCATTGAATGCATTTTGCGTGTAAGCAATGAAAAGTGATGCACCAAAAGTTTGCTCCACATGGACTTTTGTTTTGCTGAGTGTTGACGTGACTTTAGTTTTGACCAATGCTTGTTAGCAATTGAAAAAAACTCAATAAACCAAAGAGAAATGTGAGTAGAAAAGCTATTTATGGAAAGGTAACAATAAATAAATAAAACCAGCTTTCCCACAGATGTGCAACTATCACTATAGTACAAATATATTGTGTAGAACATTGTTTGTGTAAGGAGCAAACCGACAGAAACCTGTTTAATGAGGTTCTTTGGGATAACAAAAATGTTCAGGCCTCCTGATCCTAAGGAGCAGGTCGACCCAACGATAAATAAGGGGAATTCCCTTCTTTGTTTACATTCTTGACACGTTTTCTTTTTGTAAGTGTGTGTGTGTTTGTCTCTGTGTGTGGTGTGTGTGCGTCTGTGTGTGATAGTTGCCAGACTCTACAGACTCCAATAAAATTAAGGCAGATTTTTTTTTTGGGCCGCTTTAAATAAAATAATAATAATTTTTGGTATGTATAGTATGTGCAAACTAACAAAAAATTTATTTTATTAAAATAAAAAATATTTATTGAAGTATGACTGAGTCTCAGTTAACTATAAATTAGACTGTGCTCTGGCCATGTTAAATTCTAGTCAGTGTAATGTTAGTATTGTGTATTCTTGCTCCTTTGTGTATGTATTTCTCTATGTATTTCTTTGAAAAGACCTGACTGTTCACACCATGTGACAATGGACTGATCTCTGAACTTTAAATAGTACAGACAAGATACTTCGTTCTTACTGTTGATGTTATTTCTTAGCACAGAGAAAGATCTGACAGGTAAAAATAGCTTCCTGGTCTTATTGTATGTTTTCAACATCCAAAAAAAAAAAGGTCATGAGAATGTATACGGCATTATTGTGAATTATATATATCCATTCACATGTGCCTATGACAACAAATTATACTGTCTCCTGGCAGAGAGCAACAGAGCTCTTTTTCATTTACTGGTTACTGCCAAAAATTAAACGTTTGCTTTAACAATGATCAGTAATCAACAGTAATAAGATGAAAAAATAAGAATTGGCCTTGAACGCATATAATTATAATCTTAAGGTTATTCTCTCTCTTTTTTCAGATTACCTTTGTTCTCCAGAAGAAAACATCCACATGATTGATTTCACCAGGTTCAAGATACGGGACATGGAAACGGGGACGGTCCTTTTTGAGATAACTAAACCTCCTACACCAGGTCAGGTCCAAACGTCAAAAAACTAGACACACAGGCAATATCAACTGTTATCTGCTCATAGTGTGCTTTAAAACAATATTAAACACTTCAAATGGTAATGCATGATGTCTTGCTCCTATGACTCTGCAGAGGATATTAGCGATAATTAAAAGGGTAGAAAGATTCCATTTTCTTCTTGCCAGATAAGCGTATCGTATCGTGTACCTACAGGGAGGTGTACTGAAAGCATTTATCTCACATTGTAAAATAAGGAATTGGAAAATTTTCTTCATTTCTATTCTTCATCTCCTCTGTAGCAGGAGACAAAAAGCATTGTGACCCCAACGCGGGCCGTTTTGTCCGATACCAGTTCACACCAGCTTTCCTGCAGTTGCGGCAGGTCGGAGCCACGTAAGTCAAAGTTCAGTGTGTTTGTGTTGAATTTGAAAAATCCAAGGCAGGGACTGCGAGAAATGAAAATGATCTCATCCTGATGCAACAGGGTCTATTTAACCTCGCTGTTTTGTGGGTTTTAGTGTGAGACAACAGGCGCATGATGATAAGTGTGAACACACAGAGCAGCACAGCTCTTGAGTCAGGCACCAAACAGCTATCAGTTCTCCTGAGTGGTGCTCATCATCAGACTCCCACTCCGTGACCAATCACACATTTCAGCCCAACCCAACATCTGAGTCATAATTTCTAAAGTTTTACCCCCTTTATTAATTTTAAATAATTGACCAAAGCATTATACTGTTAATCCAACACACTGCAGTACAACTCCACCACCTAATATGACCTCAATCATAAACACAGAGTAGAATCATCACCATTGTAGAATGGTGATGATTTTTATGCTGATAAAATTAGAATTCATAGCAGATATTAGATGGTACTTATGTACCAAATAAAGTGGGCAGTGAGTGTAAACATACTTAGTCCTCTTCTGCAATGATGACCATTACCAACATTTCTGGGCACGATGAAAGCAGCTGAGGTGTTGAGACAATCTGGATCCACCGTTGGCTTTTATGTTTCACTCAGTGGACTTTATTTCAACTATGTTGCTATGTAACATGTCAGCAATTAGTCCAGTGTTGTCATGTAAGTTAAGGTCAACGTTAGGAAAACATATTGAAAGAATTTTGTGAACTTGACCTGACATTTTATTCGCGTTCAGGTTAGCAAATGAATTTTCTCTCTGTCTCTCTGCAGAGTGGAGTTCACAGTGGGAGACACCGCCATCAGCAACTTCCGCATGATTGAGAGACACTACTTTCGTGATCAGCTACTCAAGAGCTTTGATTTTGAATTTGGCTTCTGCATGCCCAGCAGCAAGAACACATGCGAGCACATCTACGAGTTCCCTGCGCTGTCCGAGGAGCTCAGTGAGTGTCGCGTCATGCACACGCAGCACCAAAAACACATTTAACCACATGAGACAAGCCATCCACACAGATATATTTCATTCGCTCAGACGGGGTTTGATGTAAAAAAAAAAAAAATTCAATGTTGTGTGTTTGTTCTCATTCAGTGCGTGAGATGATCCTCCACCCTTACGAGACGCAGTCTGACAGTTTCTATTTTGTGGACAACAGACTGGTGATGCACAACAAGGCGGATTATTCCTACAGTGGGGGCCCATAGGATACCTCTACCCTTTACTCCTCCCTGTTATAGACATTTCCCATGATCCAGGTACCCAGCAGAACAAGAAACAGATAAACTGATGGACAAAGGACCGGCGCACAACACTTCCACGTGTTTCCAATCAGGTTGTTGACTGTCCAATCAATAGTTGTTCTCCCTTTGCCTCTTTGCAGGAACATTGGATTCTACCAGTTTTATCATCAGTTTGCATCAATGTGTGTGAATGTGTGTGTGGGCAGCAAACACATGCAGTGTCTGTACATACTGTTGACTTCAGTCTGTAGATGTTGGCTCCGCTTGATCATCAGGAAAACATGGATTCATTTACATTTTGAGTGGTGTGATGGCAAAGAGAAGGAGACAGTGAGTATTGTTTGACTTGAAACACATCGTGAGAAAAAGAGAGAAATGTTACCCTAAAAGAGTTTTAATAAAAATTGTTCCTTTCAGATGTATATTTATAGAGTTTGTATAGGAGCTTCATTACAATTTTACTTCTAAAGTTTCTTAAATTTGTAGTAGCACACATGAATGATTCAGTCCTCCTTCCAGGATTTGTCATTGTTCCGCTGGACTTGTACGTGTACTTGTCAGTTTGAATTTGTCATTTCTTTTTATGTTTCCATGTTCATAGTACAACTACGACAGGGGTATTTTTTAATTAAATAGCCATTTTGAAGTGTCAGTAAACCAACATTATCCAAAAGTCAAAGATTAAACACCAATTTTGATATCCAGTACATTCCCTGTAGTACTGAACACTGTGTATACTTTAATTCTGATGAATGTTTTAAGTATAAAATGAAAAAGTATGTAAAGTTTTGCCGATTGAAATTCCATCACTGCAATAAATATTGGATTGTTTTCAAAATGTTCATAAACACTGTTTTTTTTTCCACAAACGAAGAAGCATCACATTATTCATGCTCTAGTGGCACAGACAAAAGAATTTAAAAATTAACAATCAAAATTAACAGAAAGATAATTCAATGCATTTCAATGCTAAAAATGAAACAAATAAAAATGAAAAATATTGTATGAACCAAAGTTCAGGTGCACACATTGTTGTTATTTGCCAAATTTATTGCCAAAATTCAATGCAAATATTCTTACATTTTAAAGTTAAGCTCCTCTATGTAAAATTGCACGCACAAAAGAAAATTATGGTTGTCTGGGACTTAAGGTGAGCACAGACACGTGTTCCTGCCTTTAGCTGTCAGCAGCCTTCAAACTCTGCACATTCATCATAATTATTCAGCATTTCTCAAAAAAATACCTGTCTTTTACCAGTTTATGAAAATACTTACAACTAAGATCAAAACCTTTTTTATGAAGTAAGTTTTCAGTACTGTACTGAATTTTTCATGCAGTTTGTCAGCATATATAATGCAGTAGAAAATATAAACAGAATGTGAAATATATGACAGTTTATAAATTTGATATTCCTCATTCATGTCTGAAGGTCATAAAGTGTCTTTGCTGCCATCTTCTGTGACAACAGTCTTACTGCACTGTTGACATGGCAACAGTAGCAAACATACACGTATATACGTAAAATATACACTACACCGTTTTACAGGATTGTTTTATTACAAATATTTGTACATTATTTGGAACACATTCAATGAATTGTTGACCTTTTTGACACCTGGAGGCAGTGGAAACACATTTCGGCATCACCTCTTACTACCTATGAGACTGATTTGGCAACATTGTTAGTATAGTAAACAGTTGCACATATACACATACAGTTGATAGGAATATAATTGTTTATTTAGATGCCGATTTAAGATCAAATTTCACCCTTTTGGAATACATTTTCCACTATGTCTTCCAGCTGTAAACAGCGGTCTGCTGTGGCTGAAAAAACTGAGGGTGAACAGTAATTTCTTGGTGACATTGGATGCAAACAGTAAATAGTTTAATGACTAGTTTTTACAGTGAGACCGTTACACAGTGGCAAACAGAGGTTAATAATGTACATTAATTATTAATGTTCAGGGAAGGTGATCAACGGGGAGGTCTTTACATCAAGGAGATGGACGTGGTGCAGGAGGTCAGATACGCAGCCAGACTCTCCACCCCTGAATAAACCACAGGATGCAGTCCATTCAAACAGCCATTCTGCTCAAAATTCGGTCCACTGTCTGTGTCCTCATATTCATACTCTGTTTTACATCGACCAACAGTAGTCACGTCTGACATCTGACTGACAGGAGACGTAACCTGCAGACAGCTGGTCTGGATATGGGGGTCCTGCAGCGAAGAGGTAGTAGAAGGTGTTGTGGTGGTAACTTGCGAATCAGACACCAGGCTTTCCTCCCTTATCTCCTCCCACAAGTTACCTACAAATAGAAGAGGAAATTTCTGTTGGACTTTGTAAAGTACTACTAATATTTGTTGAGCAGTTTATATAAAAATGTTTTCCTTTCATTTTACTGGTGAATCCTAGGAGATTCAGAGTTTTAGGTGAGTAATACATGACTAATGTGAATTCAAAAATGTTTTTTACATTGATAATTTTGTTATTTATACCTTGACATACAGTATTATTCAGAAAGTGAGATGATGACATAAAGTGAGTATTTGCAAAGTTTGAATGAAATTTGGATGATTTGTCCTTAGAAACCATACGTGGTTGTTAGGTTTTCTCTGGCCTACCTTGCAGCTGCAGGTCAGTCAGACTCGGATTGAGTGCGTCGATATCATAACTGCCGTCTCCCTCCAACATCAAGTCCTGCATGCTCCTGAGGCCAACACTGTACTCGGCCTGCAGCGCAGCATTGTAAACAGGAGGCATCTTCCCAGCCACTAGTGAGCTCTGGCTTCCAGTGGCTGATGGAATGCCAGCTGCAGGCTGCTGTGCACAGGGGGAGTACAGGGCAAACGAGTTGCTGGGATGAGCAGAGGCAGAGGGAAGGTAGGTGGGCTGTTGAGGTTGAATATGGGCATATTGTGGCCTGCGAGTGGGTAGGCAGGGTGTTCGGAGCTGGGCCGAGGTGGTGGTGTAGATAGGGGCCACTCTGGATAAGAGAGCTGGGTTGGTGTAGGGTGGCAAAGACCTGAGCTTGTCCGATCTCTCTCCCAGTAGACGGTCAAGATCTTCTGCAAAAGAAATACATTTAAAATCAATTGTGACTCATTAACTACATGCACTACTGTACTAAATGTGCTAAAGTTTCTATCCGGCTTTGATAGTCAGATCAGATACACCACTGATCAAATGGTCAAATATCTGTACAGTGAATATCTGACTGCAATGAATTCATGGTAAAACTAATCTCGAAACATTTTCCAGTTCATTTGCTTATTATTATGTTCTTTTAATCATGCTCATGTTTTATTTTAAGACTCATAAAACCACCTGGCTTTGCCATGCTCCTGCGAACTGTGATGGGGTCTTTGCGACGCCACTTGTGCAGCTCCTCTTGCATCTTCTCCACCTTGGCTGGATTGAGAGCCCACAAACAGCCTTTACGGGAAGAGTTTCCATTTTTATTCTCCACCTTCTCAAAGCATTTGTTCAGTGAGAGGTTGTGACGCACAGAGTTCTTCCACCCATCCGGAGCTGTCTGAACACAGAAAGGTTATGGTTAACGCAGAAACGTATGTAAGAAAACAGTTTAAAGCAGCTGTTTTAAGGCTTTATTATGTCCTATCAGGCTACTCCATGTTGTTAAAACAACTCATGAGCCCGGTTGCTTAACTGGGATACTTACTTACTGGGATATCCTCAAAATATTTTTCATATGAGATGTCAGAAAAATTACTAAAAAGTTAAATGCATGATTTTGTCAGTTTTGTCCAACCAACGGCTTAAATAGTGCTGTCGAAAATTCACTGCAACCCATCTGAAGAAATCAGAATACCAGGCCACCCCCTGAAGGGAATATTTTAACGTACAGTATATTAATTTTGCCACCACCTGCTCAGGCAGTGAATGAAGTTTGCCTGCTATAGCAAGTGTTCAATGAACTCGACTGAACTTATGTGAAACATATCTGACAATATTTACAAAGTATTTATGCATCTCAGAAATCACAGCTTTTGCAAAATATGCCTGACTTTCTTCTGAGCATCACTTTCACATCTGTGTCGTGCATTTTCTGGCCCTGCAGCCTGTGTTTAATATTTGCAGGCAGCTGTTTGGAAAACGGCCATCTATAGGGTGCCTTCTTGAATATGAATGGCAGCAAGTCTTTGAGCTCTTTCCAGATATGAGTCTAAACTCATTTGATTTGTAGATACCAGGAATGTTTTAGAAAATATACAATATTTGTGGCAACCAAGGGTTCAAACAGGGGTCCCTGCAGCCAGCTCCTTTAATCCATTTGAAACCATGTGAGCATGAATTTCAAATGTGTTTCAATCTAACAAAAAATAAAAATAAGTACGGTTTTAATTATTACATTAGAGTTTCTGAATTATTCAACAGTGCCTACTACAGCCCATTATTCCCTTACACACACTCAAACACACACTGCCCCCTCATGCCAACACAAGTCACTGCCCAGCTAGTGCACAACCACCTTGCCACAGGTGTAGCACACTGCTGTTTGCAGTGTCATCAATCACTAAAGAGATATTATGGGAGCAATTAATGTGCAGCTCCTGCACACATTTGCTTTGATGATACGAATACTTACAACAGACAACTAGGCAAACATGACCCTTCAGCTACAAAGGGGAGAGTATCAATTAAACCAGAGAAACTACACACTGGCCTTTGCGCACGCATTGCTACACTTAAATCATTTTAACATCAGTAACATATTTCAGTATAATATCATTACATTATACTCAAGGCAGGGACGGAGACCTTGTAAAGCAACATATAAAGGTGAGGTTCCAAAAATAAAAAATCTAAGCAAAATGCTCAGATAGTGGGGGAAACTTGCAGCAGAGAAAAACTGAGTGGTGAGAAATTCTATCACAATGACTCTGCAAACGCAGCTTCTACTCCAGCCTTACTAACATCCACCTGTGATTATAAAGATCCGCCTCTACCAGCGACTAGCCAAACACAGGTAAAATAAATCTTGGCCACACAATGACAACACTATGTCAAGCTCAAGTTGAGATTAACATGTTTACAAAAGGATCACAAGATTCACTACAAAACATGTCATAGAGCCAAGATTATTTAGTTCTGTTAAAGTTGGTGTGTGTATTGTGTGGTACCTTGAAATATGGGAAGTGTTCAGTCATGAAGCTGTAGATCTCACTGACTGGCAGACTTCCTGTTTTACTGTTCTTCAGAGCCATGAAGATCAAGATGCTGCCATGAGATAAGAAACTATTAGATTTGTGGTTTTTTCATGTATTACATTTGTTTGACAAAAAGCAGCTACATTTTACATTAACTGTCCGTGTCCTCTGGCATTTCCAATGTTACCTGTAGGAGTAAATGGGCTTGGGGAAGAGTGACTGTGTGGTTCCCTCCTGGTGTGAATGAGTGGAGACACTCTGAACAGAGTATTTGGAGCTGGTGGACTGGTCATTATTAGGGTACAGCCCAGACGGGACCTGAGCAGAACAACATACAACAGACCATGATAATGATAATGATAATGAAAGACAGACATGTCATTTAAAGCCACTATTTGTGCAAAATCCATTAATCCTTCACTTTGGCTGAGTCATGTCTGATGATCCATAAATGACTGCTGGATTGATTGCTGTTGATTATTGTGATACCCTCACATTATGAATGTAGGCCTTTGTAATGGCAGCTGTTTTAATCGATACTTTTATATAATCCACATTTATCATTCAACCAACACACTCGCTCACTTGCTGCAGAGGACTTGATGAGTTGTAGGATGGATAGCTTGGAGATAGGAAACACGAGGGCTCCGCTGGGACAGCTGCTAGTTCTGGGTATGAACTCTGCAAATATTAAGATGGAAACTGTTCACAAAAAAACATCCTGACTGTATAATGTGTGTGCATTACTTTGAAACCTTTATAAATAGTAGTAGGCATGGATAAAATGACAAGTTTAGAAACCTGAACACTGCTGTTGTACTGGTCCCAGGATGATGGTGATGCCTCACTGCTGGAGCTGTATGAACAAGTGTCAGGGCTGCAAACCTCCTGCAGGCAACTGAAAGAAGAAGAGCACTGCTGGAGACAAGCTGCAGCCAGCACTGCTCCATCGCTGAACTGTCGCCGGTACGGGTGGAAACGGGGAGAATCAGAAGGCCCACATCCCGGTGCTGATTCTGATGAATTGAATGTTCCATCAGTGCTGTGCCTCCTGTGCACATGTGCAGTCCTCAAGTTGAAGGTGTTGGTCTCCTGCTCAGTGACGCAGACATCCCTGCCCTCTTTAGTCTGTGGCAGAGTGGATACTAGTTTTATTAAAAGTTTTTTCTCCTTTAATACTTCTGATTGAAGAAGTTCAACGTGTTGGATTAGGTTCAAAGACTAAGTTATCACAGTAACTGAACCACAGTTAAAGTTTCATCTTTTAATTTTCGTACAGTGCAAACTGCCGCTACATACACTTCAAAGCATAGTCACTTCAGGTTTTCTATTTCCAGTCTTACACTGAAGATTTAGTTTTAGGTTAAATCAGAAGAGCCTGAGGCATCTCAGTACCTGCGATTCTGCCATCTGCTGGTAGGAGGTCCCACAGGGCTGACAGGTGTGTAGTTTGGCCTGAGGGGTTGATGCTTGAGATTTGCTGTTGCTGGGGGTAAAATTGGGGGAGTCTGACACACTACACCAAAACCTGCACCTGTGAAGAGGTTTTAAAAAGTGAATTTGAAACAGGGGAAGAAAAAAGTCTACTTTGCTTCATTCACTTTTTATGTTTTAGCTTTTTTTGAAACATTTTCTAATTTTATTGAGAAGTTATTTTCAACCAGACAATATATTGTCTGTTTCAAGAGAAAACTTCTAATTTCAAGCTTTTGTCTTTTGGCTTGTCCAGTGTTTCTGTAAAAAATTGAATGAACATCCATTTTATAGTAAATGAAACATTTCACTCAAAGACAAAATGGCCCAATTCAATCAGAAGAACAATACAGTGAAAATACAATATATAGCATGTTTGTACTTAATTTGAGAGAATTTGGCATAATTTGATCAGGGATTTTTGCTGTGTACAGTATAGACCAGTATCTGTAATTACGTAAGAAATAAAGCTGTGATACAGCTACCTGTAGAGATTCCACCAATCTTTGGTACGTTGCTGAGACAAAATCACCAAAGACACATGAGCTGCTTTTCTCAGTCCATTCAGCATTATTATAAAACATGATTTGCAACAGAACATTTGTATGGTGAAACACAGAATATACAGAGCCAAAGTCAGGTGGAAGTTACCATACCATGCCAGGGTATGATTTTCAGGACTATGCTAAAGATCACTTCAAAAAAATATGAGACACCAGGAACTTTTACTTGAGTATAAAGCTGGTGATAGCTGGTGGAGGCAAAACAATTTAAAGTACTGTGGGGATGTAAGATGATTTTATATCCTTTACTTGTATTTAGAGTAGACATGGAAAATCTAAAACTGAATTATAAACTGAGTAACTGAGTATATATGTGGATGACACTTTCATCCACATATTCATATAATTAGAGAAAGAATAAAAGGGGGGAAGGGAATAAGGGACAGAGGAAGAAAGATTTGCTCTTTAAATTATAATTTTGATAAACTCACCTGTTGACACATGACAGGAATCAGAGCTTAAGCCAAAGTACTTTCCACTGATCCGTTGAGATCCTATCTACTGAGTCATTATTCTACTGTAAAACCACAAGATAAAGTATGTTTTCACACTATGAGTGCAGGCTTGTTAACACTTCATTTTCAGCACCAGTACATATAAGGACCAAAGTTTGACATGAGTGGACGTATGAGGGGACACAGGTTTATCTAGCAGAGTGTTAAGAAGTGTTATCTGATCTCAGCGGAGGTGAGAGACACGTGGCCCAGCTTCCAGTAAAAGTAACCTCAAACCCGTATATAAACCAAGCTCATTAAAACTGCCAACAAACCATGGCTTTTAGGTCACATAAAGCCAAATAATGCTGAGGCAGAGTAAGTGGAATCGACCTCTCCTGTGTGTGTATAAGTGATCAATCATAGCTCTCACTGTTAAGATCAAAGGAGGCTAAAGTGTTAAAGTGAAAGTTGGGAGATTGCCTTTTCACCACTGTGGCAACAAATCTTCTCATCTGCTTGACAGACAAGTCCTCTCATCTGCCTGACATCCGTTCAGCTTGAACGGATGCAATTGCATTAGAAGAAGTGGAAACTTCTGCAGTGGTGTCCATGTGTGTTTGTGTGTGTGGGTGTGTGTGTGTGTGTGTGTGTATGTGTGTGTGTTTCTCATCAATGACAAATGTTTTTTTTTATATTTTTAATCTCTATGAGACATGGATGTAGATGTTCAACGTGTACAGATTTAGTTAAAGCTCAATTTAGCATATTGAGCCTCAGCAGTTTTGCTGTACTTGCAAACCTTTCACATTACGCAGAGTAATTTGTTTCAGTTTTAATATTACTAATATCACTTAACAGAGCTGAGTGTGGAAGTGGTGAAATGTAACAAAGTATGTTCACTTAACAATTTGAAAGTACATGTACTCCATTACAGTTCAAATTAAATATTTTATTTTTACACAGATTTGTGCACTATAGTTACTACATACTTTATAGATAAATCTTTATAAGCTAAATATGTTATTTTATTTCTCATGCACTGTTTAACTATGCAGTAATATATTAATTAATATTTGCCCCATTGCTGCTTATATGTTATTGTATCAGTAACAATAAGTTCTTAATGCTGAATTTACGTCTTTTTTTATTGCAGGGTCTTTACGTGAAATGTGGTATTTTATTTACATGCATTACAAATTCAGTTTAAGTAAAGGAACTGCAATTCTCCCAGTACTGCCAGTAAAACATTCACTACTCCAAAAGCTTTATTAAATGTTTGGATGTGACAAATAATATCCTTTATAAATCACAGGCGAACCTGCAGTGAGCATGTTTAGTCTTTACTCTTCTTTACTTGTGAAAAATATTTAATTGACTCAGGTAATCTGTTGTTTCATCTGTTTTGTTTATTAGAATCAGCCCACAGCTGCATAACACATTTTATCTGCACGTTATGCAGAATGAAAGTATATTTGGATTTCTGTGCTGTTGACTAAATGGACCATTACAAACCTTATCTGGAGCGTTATTACAGTATGTGAAGAGGCCCCTTAGGACAAAAACACAAAAACATCTTACCACGTGTCACATGTGACGTCATTATTCACTCCCATTCTGCAGTAGCTTGACAAGAGCGTAATATGCAAATCATGCAGTTTGTTTTACATGTAACAGTCAGTGCCAATTACTGGCAAGGTGTGGAAAAAAGCCAGCAAGTAAACATTACATGTGAAAGCTGATAAGTTGAAGACAAGACTTTAGCTGTCCAGTGTATAATTTACAATTGCTAATCTCATCTTTGTGGTTTGGCTCAAATAACAAATAACTTGTGACACAATAAAACAGTTTTACCGTAAAGCACTCATCACAAAAAAGGATCAGATAGCCAACTCGTGTGGGGACACGAGAGATTTGCAGCTGTCACCTGCATCTGTAAAAAGGTTTTCTAGCTTCTGTCTGTCAAACCTGCATGTGTAATTGTATTTTATTTATTATTGTTTTAACATTTATTTGTTTCCTTAATGTGCATCCCAACAGTGTTTACCTGTACTGCCCAGATAATTATAGGTAAAGAATCAGTTGGAATGCTGAGGTTAATAGGTTGAGTTTGCAAAGCTGGAGTTTAGCAGCGACTTTAGAAGATTGTAATAACATTTGTTTTACTTTTTC
This sequence comes from Channa argus, assembly GCF_033026475.1. Classification (NCBI taxonomy): domain Eukaryota; kingdom Metazoa; phylum Chordata; class Actinopteri; order Anabantiformes; family Channidae; genus Channa; species Channa argus. The sequence continues at coordinate 11,904,769 of NC_090202.1, read as the reverse complement.
AGTGCATACAGGATCTTAGTTTTGCTTTGTTGGTTTAGAAGCTATGCTCCTTTAAATCTGCCTTTTTGTCAGACATAATTGGCTTTTAAATATTTAACAGCAAATCATATCATATCTGATCTTTAAAAAAATATTTAATTTCATTTTTAAAGTTCAGTTTCCTTTCTCTCAATCTCTACAAAGTCTAGAGTGGCTCTTGTCTGATAGGTAACGACCACGTTGATCACAGTGCAGCATATTTTGTTCATGGTAAGCTTTACACAAGTGGCAATTATCTGTGACATCTGTTGTTTTCAGAGGATAAAATCATGTGTACAAGCTGCTACTTAAGTAACATCTACAGCAGTGCCAACACTTTGACTAATGCTATAAACAGGAGGTAAAGACAGTGAATATCAGAGCAAAAACTACAGTTTTTAAAAACATATATTACAATGAACTCACCTAACCTCTCATCAATAACCGTCCTCTGTCTTCTTTGTCAACACGTAGTTTCAGTCAGATTTTTCTCTCAGACCCATAACCTCTCTCCACATCTTGAGTCTATTTCCCTGGTGGATCTGTGCACCTCGAGCCCTTTCACCCTGACAGTGAAGCACTACGATTAGATTGGCTGTCTAAATATGTATGAAAGTGGTTGATGGGCTGGTTTCAGATTTTGGCAGCTCATAATATCATCCTCATTGTGTGTGTGTGTGTGTGTGTGTGTGTGTGTGTGTGTCTGGCACTCGTCCAGGCTAGCCCAGGAATAAGATACACAAAAAGAAAAACCTGCTGCAACAGGTTCCAAAAGATCTACTGGTGCAGTCATTGGCAGCTGGCAGCACTCTCTTCCTCCTTCCATCAGTCTTTCTTGGCTGGACTGAATGGTTACTTGTCTCATTGGGACATCAGATACACCTCTGATCACAGCCAGTGGCAGAGAGCGGGCACTGTGCCCTGGTTTCTGAGCTCACTCACAGCAAAGGCTTAAATGTGATCCATTTCCACTTAACTGTTGCACATTCAAACCAACGTGCACAAGTAAACACAGGCAGGATTATATGAGCATTTCAAGAATGCAATAACACACTGAGCGCTACAGCTGGAGCAAACTGAACCACAAAGCACCGGCCACTCTGCTAAACTGAAGCTGTCAAGCTGGAAATGTCACTTTCTTGTACAACAAGTAGGACTTACTATCATTAAGTAAGGGACATACCCACCAATCGGGTTGCTGTGGTCTGCAGGATGAGGAGTCAAACTAATATCAGCATCAGGTAGTTCCTGCATTTGTTTTAGGATGCTCCATGGGGGCGTCTTTTCAAGGATTTCTCTTTCATAAGGAATTAAAGCTTAAGCTCTTCTCTGAAACAGTCACAGAACCAGTATGAGGCTCAAAGAGGCAGAGAAATAAAGGAAGGTAAGAAAAAGACTGGGAGAGGTATGTCAATACAGGTAGATTCCTATCCTATCCTTCCAATGAACCAGGAAAACTGCAGCAGCCTTAGCTCGTAGCTATACCTTGAACAAACCTTGTCCTCAGTGAGAGGGCGAGGCAGAATGACAGAGAGACAGAGGATTAATTACAGATTGAATAAACTCTTGTGTTACAGTGCAAGCTACTGCCGAAGGCTTTTTCTGCCAAAGATGGAGTTCTTGAGAAGGGTGTAATGTGGGAACAGATTCCAGGGGGCACTTCAGTGAAAGTCTCATTGTCTTCTGGGAAATAATTACTGCAGTGCATGGGTGTTCTCAGTTGCAATATCATGTTTTGCAGAGCATCGATATGTTATTGACACTTTTATGTTTTAAAAGCATTGGAAGTGTTTTGTCTACATAACTCTAAATATCACTAGTTAGTATTAATTGTAACGATCCTGACCTTAACCCAAAATTAATTTGAGTAAATTTATGAATGATATGTCAACTTAAACACCTTCATATATAAATAATGATATGGTGACAACTCTGGAAGTGGAAGATGACACATTTTTGAGCAAGTATGTTTTATTCTGGAAAATGCTCATCTTTATCGCTTCATTTAAGAAGAATTTCGACATGCTGACTCAAAATCCACTTAGTCATTTTGACTCATCCACTCTGCATCTAGTATTTCAACAGATTACATTTTGAACCATCAGCAGGATTTAGAGGTAATCTATAAAAGTCATATACAGGATTATAGTAGTTTATGTAGGATGGACCTGTTATTTCAGCAGCGGCTTGGACTCTGATAACTGATTGAAAAGACTTGCTGTTACATTATGAACTGATGTGGCCAATGTGCTTTAATGAGCGCAGTATATATAGGATATTTACATACTTTAACCATTGACAGTGAATTACTAACAACTTCTAGATTATTTGTCAATAAATTTAATAGATTCAGGATGATTTGAAATCAGTTTGTTGATAGCACCATAAGTTTATTTTTTTGACCAAATACATGACAAATTAATTACAGTTAGTTATTTAGCAGACGCTTTTATGAAAAGTGACTAAAGGCCAACTTAAGGATTCGACACTCTACCAACTGTACCACATTCAGCTTGAGCTGTAGCTGTAGCTTCTGTCAGTATCATTTGGAAATTAGTGGTAATTACCAAATGATCCTATGGTAACACACTAAACTAAGATGGTAAACATGGTTTAACATGTTAGCATTGTCACTGAGAGTATGACTCTCAATCAAGCTGATGCTGGCATTTAGTTTAAAGCACTGCGGTGCTTAAGTACGTTCTCTCAGGGTATAGTCGTGTAATTATTTAATCACTATGATTATGATGAATTGTAGTCTGTGAAACTGCTGTGGTACTGAGTTTTGTGATATGTTCATAGACTTTTGAATGTGAATTGTGGCCTGGTAGATGTTTTTCTATGTAGAAATGGTTGAAACTGTGCTGTCACACACTGTGCCAACAACAAATTCCAGCAGTTACCTTTGTGATCATTAAAGTGAATTAAAGTGCACTGAACTAGCAAAGGAGAAAGATATAAAAGGCTGCTTTGTTTATCCTGCTTCTACCACAACCTGTGTTGTGAAATTAAAGGTTCATGCCGTCCAAATTAAAATCACTGTCAATTTTCCATTGATCAACTTACTACTTTAAAGGGGTCCTACCATTGTGATTCATGACCCCATGAAACTAAGCTTGGTCTACACATCATCCCTTGTCTTACGCTGCATATGTATGTCCATGAGTGGTGAGCAAACCAAAAGCAAACCAAAACCAAAGAATGATTGTTCCTACACATTCCTGATTTGGTTTTTGGTTTGTAAGTGTTGTGAGTGACATGGCACAGCGTATTAATTAAGATAATATTAGAGACACCTCTGATGTAACACAATACACCTGGACTGGAGACAGTTTGAGGACACTTTACTATGACTTCTTTAAAACAAAACTTTAACATAATAAGCTTTGGGAAATATAGGGAGAAGTGACAGGGGTGAAATGCAACAAAGGTCATTTACTCAAAACTAAGCCCCAGCCAATGAGATTATGTATCTCAACCCACAAAGACACCTCAGAACATAAAATAAACACAGGTGTGCAGATAATCCAAGAATATCTGACAGTGGATTTTTAGTTCTTGAATTTAGTTGTGTTTTTACACAATTTTTTTTTTGTAAACCACAAAGTGAGAAGTGAGTACTTTGCAACTATTTTCCACTGGCTGTTTACTTTATAGTGGCTCTTACATGAATTAATGAAATTAAACGCATATATTTAATAGATTGTATTACTGTCATAGTAATTTAATGAAATATATTATAGCAAAGGTATAAAAATATTCATCAAACAGAAGATGAATATTTGCAGAAAGACTGATTTATGAGTGTCTTTTAAAGACTCAGAGAAAAACATTCAGCGTCCCTGAGGCAGTGAGATTTATAACTGAATACTTCACTTTTTGGCTCAGGTTGAGGTACAATATATATAAATTTATCATATCCCTGGGATATTTCATATTAAAATGTGCAGCTGTCTTGCAAAATGTAAGTGTAAATGAATGTTATGAGTATGTTTTATTTACAGTTACCATTTGAGATCACAGATTCAGGTCCCTTATCAAGAAACATGTTTGGAAAGGTTTAAGTACAGTCATGCAAGTTAATTTTTGCACCTGAGACCAAATACTAATCCATCCATTAATACAAGGCACAGAACAGAAACTCGACCGACTGATATAAAACCCATTCACATACTAAACGGAAAAAGTCCAAAAGTAATGAAAAGTAACATTTTATGACATAAAGATATTGTCTTACCTCTGATAACTGACGTCCATTATAACTTTCTTATTGTCCAGCACAGAGGAATGTTCACTAGATTAAAGAAAAATGTTTTTATTTCATGACTGCACATTCTTTTGACCTCTGTTTGCTACAAAATCCATTTTGTTCCAGGCCTTCTCATGCAGCAGATATATGGCTTCATGCCAATGAGTTCAATGAAATGTTTTCAATCAGTGATCTTTAAGTGACTTCCCTAACCTTCAATCATCTCCTCCTCGTTGACATTTGAATGGATTTTCCTTCTTTTCCTTCGGATCTCTTTAAATCAACTGGGAACCCAGTGCTTCTAATCCTATGGATGGGAAATGAGATTTGAGATCATTACACCTTATAGCCTTGGTCAAAAACTACAGAGAACCTTGTATCAAAAATCCTTAGATTTTTGCTTACCCAAAAATCTAAGGATTAATATAAGCTGCTTATCAGAAAAATTGGATAGGACCCTTTATCCAAATACAGCACTTATATCAAAATGCTCCAAAAAGTCTTACAATGTCCATAACTTTGTAGATGCTGTAGGAGAAGACAGTGGCTTTGGGTGGAGTAGCCAGGGGCAGCATTGAAGTCACCAAGGCAGAGATGGTACAAGGTAGCAAGACAGCAGGTGCATTATAATGGCAGAGGGCTGGATACAGTACATTCACACAAATGCAAATCAAACAGGTATAAATATTAAAATTTCCGTAAGAGTTTTGATATTATTGATGCTCCTGTAAAACAATGCCCCTCCCTGACATCAAAGATGTTTTTAACTAGGCCTTCAAGGTGCCACTAAACCATCAGTTATGTACAACAAGAAATTCTTTGTGTCTACAAGCACCCATTCATCCATAAACTTTACCTGGAGCCTATCCCAGCTGTCAGTGTGCAAGAGATAAGGTACAACCAGGACAGGTTTTGTGTCTATTTCATGGTCAACACTGAGAGACATACACAGACAGACAACCATTCACACTGACAGTCAGGAGTAAACCCATGCAAACACGTGGACAACCTGCTAACTACACACAGAAAGGACCACAGCTGGCCAGTGGGTTCAAATGGGGGATCTTTTAGCTGTGAGGCTGCAGGGACCTTACCACTGTGCTGCCCCTTCTACAATCACAAAATGTAAAACGTCCTTAAAAAGATGTTCATTTAGTCAGGATTTCAGGCAAACATGATTTGTAAATGCTTTGATAGCTACAGGAAGATTTACACCGAGAGGCCAAAATAAATTAGTATGTGATGAATATAATAGAAAACAGTCACAAATTATAAATATATAAACTTAAGAGGATTTCATTTAGGCTGTTGAAAGTCATGCGTGCTTTTCTTCTTAGTTAGTACCATTTTTTTAAATATGCTATGTTAGTTTTACTTTTGCTTTTAATCTGCTTGTGTAGCACTTTGATTTGTCAACAAATGTAAAGTGCTTTATAAATAAAATGAATTATTATTATTATTATTACAGGAAAAGTTAATATTTCTTTATGGGCAAATGTAAATCTTTAGAGAATTTTTCGGCTATTGTTTAGAACAATTCTAAATATTTATATATTTAACATAAGACAAGCTTTTGTTTTCTACAGAAAAGCTGATGGGACCAAAAAGGCACCCTGTAAAAGAAAAAGAAACACAACAACCTGATAATCCATCATAACCATGTTTGCTGTGGTGTGTAACTGAATTCATGCTTTTCAACTAAAGTTTTCTCTTTTCCCAAGAAATAGACTTTGGCACCTCAAAGTCTGTCTCACACCTTTTAAGCAATGGTATGTGTTAATCATTGTGTCACTCTTCTGTGTACAAAACACACTGCTTTTCGACTTTTTCAGAGTAGCAAAAACGTGTTGGTTTTATTCAGGACCTGGACACGCTCAACTTAAGTTACTGAGTGAAAAAAAAATTTGCTGATACAAAAGTAGTTTGTTTAAGGGATAGCACAGCATGTAATGTTGTACAGGCTTGACCTTAGGGCTATCAGGCTACAAGTAAGGAGGAACTAACTTTAGAAAGTTGTCAGTCAGCAAAAGAAGTGTCAGATGTGATTGTTAAACAGCATTCCTATTCTCATGTGACAAATTTATTGGGCTAAAAAAAACATAAAGGGTTTAGCCATTGTCTAAATGAACTGTGTATTCCACAATTACCAGGGAAATACTAAAAGCAACAGTGAAACTTGCTTCGTCAGCCTGGGTTAGAATGTTGTCTGTGATATGATGTTAATTGTCATACTCTGCAAGACATATTACACATGTGCAATAGGTGACCCATAGTACAATGAAAGGCCAATTAGAAGCTTTAAACTTGTATTAGAAATATTGAAACCAGTGGAGCATGTCTGGCTTAATTTACAATGTAGGTCTTTGTCACTGACGAGCAAGCTACTGTGAGGAGAGTAGATTCAGTGCTGGGTTTAGTTTCTGTATGGTGATTGTGGACTTCAGAAAATGATAGATGTTTGAAATTTTCATGTCCAATCGTGAACTATTTGATAATGTAGTCACTTTTTTCTGAATGCTGTTCTTTTAAGATTGTGTACTTATTTCATGTATTTTCAGTTTATATCTTAAAGAAACCTAGAAATAATTGTTTACTGTCATTCCAACCTTACTAATACAGAAAAAGCAGTTGCGATAAGCTAAGCAAAACTGAGATTGTGGACCCGTCAACATGATCCTACTTTACTTATCTTGGTCAGACATTATATGAAACAAAGGGTCACAATCCTTTCCTGGACATGTTGCAGTTAAGAAGACAATGCAGAGTAATATTTATTCCTCTAGATTGATGCCTTTGATCCATTGTGATTATAAAAGGTTAACTGCTGTAGTGGTCTCACAAAAATCTCAATTTCAAATATATATTGTGGATTTAAGAAATTAATTTAAAAAACAAAACAGGGCAGAAATAGATTTACTGCAATGAAAATAGAAAGTAAATAAATCGATGTGAGCTTTTATTACATCATCCCCAGTCAACTGTATGTTGCATGCATCATGGATTTGAAAACAATGTATAATATAGTAACACATAATATGCAATAACAATCTTCCCTAACAAAGCTTATTGTTTTTTTTTACTTTACTTAAGCTATGTCATGTAATGGATAAACAGCTCGGTGCACAGACAAACCTTAATAGTCACTATTCTAACAACATGTTGCTCTAACATCATTCTCTACAACTAAGACCAATTCTCTTATGTCCAATCACAAATCATCTGTTCATTAGAGAATCATTTTAAACACCAGTTTATACACAACGGAACTTTTATCTTTATTGCACTACTGATTCATAAAAGCGTCCATTTCATTTACGACTCTTAATGCCTTTCCTGCTGCAGTTGATCCAGATGACGACTTAATTTCACCAAGCAAACATAAATACAAAACCAACTAAAACATAAGCCCTGAATTTGCGTGTGTGTGAGGAGAAGTTTGTAAATTACTTATGTGGAATTGAATGATGCCGTTATTCCATGGAAAGGCCTCACACAAAGGCTGAAATGTCGACAAACCAGATACCCTTCCCATGTGTGCATGTGTACAGACATCTAAAGATAAAAAGACAAAGAATATTGCACTAAAGAGTGATGATCAGTGTTTTATCAGTGGAGGTAATGTTTGACTTTAGTTACTACTCACTTGAAAAGAGATTACAGAAAAGCATAAGTCACGGGAGAGATGCAAGTAAGTTACTAAGTCAAGCATAGGCCCTTGACTACAGTGACATCACTACAGTATCATTCAGAAATGGAAGGAATAGGAAAACACAAAAATCTGTCTAACAAACTCAATGGCTGTGCAAGTACAAGACCAGTGAGGGAGACCACAACATAACTATGAGGACTCCGCAGGAGTTACAGTTCGATCCCTGGGCCCCAGCTACATGTGGGGCATGTGTCTCTGGGCAAGACACTGAACCCTCAACAGCCCTTTCCCATCCCCAGCTGTGCAGAGCCGGTAAAAATTGGGGAGGGTTGCGTCAGGAAGAGCATACGGCGTAAAAACTGTGCCAAATCAACATGAATAAATAAATAATACTAAACAAATAAATAAACAGAGCGTGTAGCACGTATGATCAAAAAACGTGCAGTTCCTCTGTTCGTCCACATGACGGACCTGAGCGTCCACTATGATGTGCACCACTATGGCTTCCTCTGTTTTGCTGAGCTGGTAACTTTTATTTACCCGACAGACTGTCAACAAACTAACCTGGCGTTTCTGTTAGCATAGTTAGCTTGATGGTTTACGCCGTAAACTAGAGGAGCTAGAGGGGGAATTAGCATTTGACCTGTGCGTGTTTACTCGGTGAACCACTGTTCGTGTTTACAGCTGGTTCCCATAACTCGACAAGAAACACATGGACGAGTCGGACACGGCAGCCATCCTTCCCGGAGATGTCCTCAACGCCACACCGACGGACGATCACACGGCCAACAACGACTCATCCAGCGGCAATAATGAGGCTGACGTACCGACAACCCTCTCCGTGCGAGCACTGTCTCCATGCTCGCTGCCGGTGTCGGTGGAGCCAGTGTTGTTCCTCTCCATGTTTTCTGTGGCCCTGCAGGCGCCTCTGTCCACCCAGTATCTGTGGGACCGCATCAGTGAAGATCTTGGCTACAACGGTTCCAAGAGGTCGGAGTGCAGCAACGGCTCCGTGCCCCCCGACCCTCTCCAGAAGGTAAACACCGGCCTCTGCCGGTTTACGGTTCCTTATAATGTTCCCAGTCACATAGTCACATTTCTGCAGGACTCCCAGTAAAACCAGTCCGCTACTGCTGCTGGGGGCCAAACAAACCGACTCGTCTACATTTACATACATTTACATTTAGTCATTTAGCAGACGCTTTTATCCAAAGCGACTTACAAGTGAGGTACAAGCAAGCGAGAATCTAAGTCAAGGAGAAAACATCAAAGCAAAGCAAAGCGAAAGCAAAGTCCTATCAGAAAAGTGTTCACAGTTCACGAGATGCAAGTGCAATTGGTCTAGATGACACATTGAGTAAATATATTTAACACCCTGATACTCGAGCTGTGGCTGTAGATCTGGATCAAACCCTTTTCATAAAAAAAAAACCGAAGCTGCTTTTAACTGTTGCTGGAGTCCACATTGTTAAGATATGATAAATCTGTAAATGTAAAGCCTGACATCAACAGGGAGAAAATACCTACGATATCGCTCCTTCAGCCACAGTCACACAGGGGTTGAGATTTGCAGGCAAGCAGGGATGGTAGCCTGCCTACCATCCTCCTTTCTGCCACCTCCTGTTCTGTGTATTGTGGCATCCCGAGGACTGAGCTGGTCTTTCTGATCGACTTATCCAGTCTCTTCCTGTCTGCTGTAGAGATCCTGCTTCACCAGCAGAATGTTGTTAGTCCAGGTCTGATAAGTCCCAATATAGGAGTCTTAAGATCTGATCCTTCATCTTATGGCTGGATGGGGACATGAAATGCAATTTTCACAAATCTGAAAGTTGGTTGGTTTTTAAAGTATTAAAGCTTTAACTACAATGTCAAACAGTAATTAGTCGAATAAAAAGAATACAGTCAGCTCATGGGCAAATCCTGTTTCAATGTCTTTTAATAATTTTAAATAACTGGTGTCAGGTAGTTAAGATGTAAGGCAAACTATGATTGAGAAACAGAAAATCTGGAGGGAACTAAAGTCCAAAGTAAAGTAATGGTGATTACAACACCACTAATGTGAGACACTGTATAGTGTACAGTGTCCGAGGCTGTTTTAATCTCTCTGGACAGTTGTTAACATAGAATAATTAAGATAAATATTACAGATTGGTATGTATTTTTTTTTATTGGTAATTAGCAGAGAAAGCAGGCAGTTTTCAACATTGAAGGTAGTGCTGGTAAAGACATAGAGAACATATTTGTCAAGTACATAAAAACACAATAGGAAACCAACACTGAGGAAGCTTATTGTTAATAGAAATGTTTTCTTAAAAAAATATTAAGTTAAGATCAAACGTGTGCATTACACGGACAAAAGAAATACAAAAAAGTATAAATCTTTTTGGTGTAACAAGGAAAAGGCCACAATGAAAGTGTTTTTTTTAAAACAGCATGCAAAAACTACATAGATTTCAAGAGTCATATTCTTCTGTAAATAGCCTAAATAGCATATTCAGTGTTTTAAAAAAAGTCTTTGTGATGGGGGCAGCTTTAGCTCAGTTGGTAAAGGCAGTCGTCCACGGTGGTTTGATTCCCAGCTCTGGCTATATATGTCGAAGTGTCCCTGGGCAAGACACTGAACCCCTAACAGCCCATTCCCCTCCCCAGCTGTGCAGTGCCGGTCCAAGCCTGATAGAAATTGGGGAGGTTGCGTCAGGAAGGGCATCCGGCGTAAAAACTGTGCCAAATCAACATGCGGACAATGATCCGCTGTGGTGACCGTGAACCCACGGGATAAGCCGAAAGGACAAAGAAAGAAAGCCTTTGTGATGAGCAGTCAAGGAACAAGAACTTAAAGTCATCATAGCACTTAATCCAGTAAAACATCTGACAGGAGGAACAGAAAGTTCAAAATAAGCAATAAAGATGTGATGACCATGCACAATTTGTTTAAAACCAGCAGTAGTTAGATAGAGTGGAACATTTGTTATACACTCCAATAAGTAAAACTTAAAGGTAAATGCAGTCACTGCTAGGGAAGTGAAGACACCTAAAACGCTGTTAACCGAAGTGTGGTCGACCAGGTTACATTTGTTCCTGTAATTTTTTTCTAGGAGGTGGAAACCTTAACAGCTCACTGGAATCTGTACATCAGCTTGGGGGGCTTTACTTTAGGCCTGTTGGTGGTGCCACTCTTGGGCTCTTGGAGTGACCTCGCAGGTCGCAGGCCAGTCCTCATCCTCCCCAACTTTGGCCTGGCCTTGCAGGCAGGGGTCTACCTAGTGGTGATGTATCTGAAGCTGCCTGTGGTCTACTTTCTAGTGGGCAGGTTGCTTAGTGGCCTTTTAGGGGATTTTAATGCCATCCTTGCAGGCTGCTTTGCATACGTGGCTGATGCCAGTGACAGGAAGTCTCGCACCTTCAGGGTGGCAGTGCTAGAGGCCTCTCTGGGCCTTTCAGGCATGATAGCCAGCATCATTGGAGGCCAGTGGCGGAAGGCACAAGGGTAAAAAAAACATTTTTGTTGCACAGGCACAATCTCTAGAAGATGCTTCAAATAATTCACATAGATCAGAATCAAGAACATCTGAGTCTAAAATCAGTGCTCATGTTTGTGCTTATTTGTACTCAGGTACATTAACCCATTCTGGTTGGTGCTGGCCACCAACTTGGCTGCAGCTCTGTATGCCTTCCTGTTTGTACGTGAATCTGTCCTGCCAGACCCAAGTGCAAAGCTTGTCACCACTCGCCATCATAAGGCTGTCTGGCACCTCTACATAACAGGAGGCAGTCGCAGTGCGGCCGGTGGAAGATTTCACAGATGCAAGCTTTGGCTTTACACACTGTGCTTCTTTCTCGTGGTGACTGTACACTTTGGCTGCCGGGACCTGTATGTGTTGTATGAGTTAAGCTCACCACTGTGCTGGGGGTCAGCCCTCATTGGCTACGGATCAGCGGCTCAGCACCTGGCCTATATGAGCAGTCTTCTGGGCCTGAAGATCATGCAGTACTGTCTGAAGGACTCCTGGGTGGCTCTCGTGGGACTGGTCTCCAACATCATTGGACTGCTGGTCTTCTCTGTAGCTGACACCACCCAACTCATGTTCACAGGTGAGAGAATCTGCAGTGAGTTAGTGGCCTTCAGATGATATTTTAAACAACCTTCTTATTAAAGTTACATGTTTGGTTAAAAATGTATTTCTAAAATTTATTTATAAAAAAGACAATACTAGTAAGATGACTTCACAGTCCTATTACACCAAGAAATATTAAGGATGCCCTTTATTTGGCCAAGTAAAATCCTGTTATGGATTTTTGTGGGATTATCCTTTGCATTAAAATTTCCCATAAGTAGACATTTTATAACATTGTACTACATATTAGCATACTAGTTTTGTTTGTATTAGGCTATGCCCCATTATTGCTGCTTTCCAGTTCTGCCAAGTGGTTTTTAACAACGTAAGCTTTTTTTTTTCAACCACCAGTGAAAATGATCTCAAATCATTAATAAAATATCCTTCATAATGCAGCTTGGCGTTTGATAGACTGAGTCCTGACTAGCGGACACTAAAAACCTGTAGACCCCCTGCCTGAACCCTGATATACTATTACTAAGGTAAACATCTTGAAGTGAAAATGTGTTTATTTGTCTTGCACCAGGTTATGGTCTATGTTTCCTCTTCATGGCTACGACGCCTGTGCTCAGGTCGAAGCTATCCAAACTGGTGGACCCCTCAGAGCAAGGTCAGTGAATAGTCATGTGCAAATACTATGTTTGAAACAGCTTGCCACATCAGACTGTGCATTGGTTTAGAGATGGGGGGGGGATTTTATTTGGAGGACACATCTAGAATTGAGAACCTGCTCAGAGTGTTAGCTGTGTTGTGCAATGAATTAGTGACCTGTGATAGGATGAGGATTCTACAGGCACAGACTCGGTCCTACAGGTTTTGTACATAACACTGTACTTACTCTCTTCTCCCAGGTGCTCTGTTTGCCTCTGTTGCCTGTGTGGAGAGCTTATGTTATCTGGTGGGAAGTGGTGTCTTCAACTCCCTGTACCCAGCCACCCTGCACTTCATGAAGGGCTTTTCCTTCCTTTTTGCTGCCATCATCCTTTTAATCCCTGCTGGAATAATTGGGTGAGACTGCTCTTGTCTATCTGTTATTGATCTGTTTTTTTTTACTGTGCATAGTTATAAAATCAAACATTTAACACGTCTGTGAAACAAAAACCCAATCTATTCACACCTTATTAATATAAACGTTATAAATGAATCACATGCTTTCTCTCTAGGATCCTGCAGTGTTTAGACCAGAGAAGAGACCACATATCAACATCCTGATGTAAATAAAGGCAGAGTACAGGATCCTGTTAAGAGAGTTAAAGTTCATGTCAGTTTGTGAGGTGAGCTGCTTTGACACAGAAACCTTGATCAAACTCTAAGGAGATGCTGGAAGAGACTTTAGATATAAACACAATGATGGACCTGCTGACTGTTGTCAAGTAGCTCAGCAATGGGAGTCTTAAGATAGGTCACACCAAAGTGATCACGACTAAAGGATGAAGAATCAACGTTGTGATCCCCATTAGCTGAAAGAAAATTCCACTCTTTTTCAGCAAGATATTTCCATTCTAATGTTTGAATCCAGTATCAAATGAGGCGATACAACCTCCCCTGTAGCCTAACATTACCCAAAAGACACACCATACAGTTTTGAGATTTATAGCAGTTGACTTTTTAGAAGGGAGGTGGCAGACTTTGCTTAGTACTGAGAAATGTTTTAATGGCTACAGTTCCCATCATATGAAAGATTGGTGATATGTTAATGAACCATTCTGAAATAATGACTAATTTGAGCACACACAGTGCAACTTGGAAAACATACCTGAGTATGGTGATCCAGTATATGATAATCCCTTTCCTGTCTATTGACTTTAATTATCACCAGTGGAAAGTAACTCAATACAGTTACTCAAGTAATTTTACTTAAGTAAAGGTTAGTGACTATCTAACAACACTGGATAGTCCCTGGATCCCTGAAGCCCACAGCCTACATGTAAACAGGGGTCAAGTCTTAGTAGCATGATGAAGAAAGCAAGTGCCAAGTCTGCTATGAAATGCACAAAGGGAAGTAACTGGGTTAAGTCATCTACTGTGATTTATCGGCGCGAAGATTATTTTAGATCATGAAGTTAAGCCATAGTTGCCAAACCACACAGTCATGTTGCACAATATAAAACATTGTGTAACATAACTTGTTTTTTATAACAACTTCTGCTTCTGCAATGTTAAGGTTATTTTGTTTAATGGAACAGCAGTGGGCAGTTTGTAATGAAGATGATTGTTTGTGATTGTTGAGGGATGTTTTTGTTTACAAACCACACACAGATAAATGAAGCTCAAAACTACATATCACTGTTTAAAATACATTTTATTTTTGATCATTTCCAATAGACAGACCAGATAGTTTCACACTGAAAACATAAAAAAAGGTGGTTTACCCTGGTTTACTGCTTCAAACAAATCCATGTCAATCATACAGACAGACAGACATTGGAGGCAAACAATGTTAAGGCAAGATAAGAAAGTCAGGCTATAGTTATACATGGTTTTGTTGAACAATATGTGACCAACACCTCTTGATGATTCATTGGCTCAGCTTAATTTGAAAAAGTTTCCAAATTATTTGCCACTGATCTTTAGTATTTCCACAAACATCTTATTGTGTATCGTATTACTGCATTTCTTTGTTTTGTTAAACTTTTGCTATTAATAGACTGAGGGAACAAGGATAACATTTCAGCTGCATAGCGGACAAATAATTACTTGTCAGATCTAACACTGTGGTGAATGAAACCTCATCAGCAGCATTAAAAAGATTGATGTATTACACTATGCTTCTTTATACTCAATGAGTTAGTGCATTTGTGAGTATTGCTAAGCTAGTAACATTTGTATATTCTTTTAGAGAAGGAAAAGTTTAACACTACACGGCTGTTTTTTTGCTGCCTGTACACTCCTTAAATCTATATTTGGTTATATTGTTGGTGCAGACAAAGAAAACTGAAATGTCTGTAAAATCTGCCTTGGTCCTGTGAATCTGTACTGCGAAAGCTAAATAAAAGATAATTGCATATTGCAAATTTATTAAGACCGGTGTGTTAGTGGATGCCTCAGAAATTGCTATTGATGATTTTGCTGGATGCCAGTGATGGCTGATCTATCACAGTTATTTTCCTGAGAGAAATAAGGCGTACGCCGTACCTGATTACACATAGACAGCAGTGTTAGCATACTAAGATCAATGGCCTAGATTTCATACAATCCAAAGTTGCTTTTTTTATTTGAATTTCTAATTTTCAATACATTAGGTTTACTAATGGTTTGTGTATGTGAGCATATCATCTAATCAAATTAACTTTAACATGCATTAGGGCATAGCAGGGAAAGCTGCTGGACACTTCACCATATAGGCCATGTGGAATTTGGGATCATTGAAAGTTGTTAAAGAAAAGGTTAAATTCTCTTTATGTTTTATTCAATTCTTTTTCTGCCCTTTGGGGGCATCTGGGCAATCGGTTTGGTCTTGGTGTCTTTTCAGAAAGCGCAGGATCTTCTCGATCGTGGCTTCCTGATACTCATGGGACCATCTGTGTCAAGAGACAGCAACAGGTAATGGATGATACCCATTAAAAAAACAAAGTTAATAAAGCATTTATAAGAAATAGAAGGCATAAAAATAATATTATCCTAAAATGTTCCTGTGTAATTATCACACAAATACAACTCAAATGATTACATTAGCTTTTAAATCTGTTGGGAGAAAGATTTACCCTCTTTATTAGTTATTGTCCCAATTACATTATTATACAATGACTCACTTGATGCCATTGAAGTTGAGGATAGCTCTCATGTCCTCCGGCAGAGACATGGGGTCAGGCCACATAAAATTATCGGTGACAGGAACTATGTTCTTCTTACCAGCCAAGGCTGTGACTATCTCCTGCAAGATGAGATGAGATGCTTAATTGTAACATCCAGACATGTTAAAATACAAAGAAATGCAGGAAGTAAATAACTGTGATGCACTATTTTGCTTCAAACAGACAATATGGATGTGACCGCATAGATAAAATTGCACAAACACATGCAATTCGCAGGCAGTCTGAAAAACCATACCAGTTTCAATTTGTTCACCTATTTAAATTTATATGTGATTAATTAAGCCATGATATAATTTATTAAATGCTGTTATAAAGTGATAAATTCTGATAAAACTAGAGACCAGATAATGAGACACACACAACACATAGCCCCTCACATGCAGAGAATGGGAAACGTCTGACCTTATGCACCCAATCCTTCATGGCAGTGTCGCCCATGCACTTATCGAGAGCATTGGCAGACAGGACCAGAATAAAATTGCGTGCTCGCTGTACACTCTGAATCAGTTTGTCTTCAAATTTGCCAGCCTCCAACTTTTCCACATCTATGAAGACGCTGTATCCTCGAACCTGAAGGTGCACCTTTAGAAGACTTGGGACAGAAGGAGATGAGAAAGTCAGGAAAAAGTGAATGTTGATGGTGATGATGAACAATAGCATCTGCTAAAGGTACATTTTGTACTGTGTGTAGCTTTGACCCTGTATGTATCATTTCAAGGCTTGTACTGATATAAGAAAACCCCAAACAAATTAAATCTTGACGTTTTCATTTATTAATGATGTTTGCGTGTACTGTCATTCTGCTTCAGCTTGACAGAAATTATTCAAAGCCCAAAATTGCCATGACAGTCATGTCCATAATAAGTGTATAAACTTTCATTTACAACTCTACTTCCTCTTCCACTACTCTTGTTTCTGTTCTCACCTGGCCAGCTGTGAGCCAGTAGTCCGACGATAGCTGATGAACACGTCGGGCCCTGCAGGCTGGGCATCTGTATGACAGGGTTTTAAAGGCTTGCGACTAGCAGACAGTATCATGGCTCTGTGGACCCCGTTGTCTATGTGACAGTCTTGCTGGAGCTGCTGATCTGTGATGTGCTGGATGTTGCTGCGATCGACTCCGGACTGGACCAGGCCGTAGGTGTATTGGCGAAATCGAGGATCCACCCCAGCTAACCAGTCAGCCATGTTGTTAGGGTCACATGTGGAGTAGTTGGCATACGTTTTCAACACACGCAGGTCTCTCAGGAACCTGGAAAGTTGAAATGAACAAATGAAGCAGGTTGTACGTTTGCTCACATCCATGTGTTAAAGGCTTTTCACCACTTGCCTCTTTCGAATGAGTCCTGCAGTCATACCCAGATCAGAGTTCAGATCCTGTTCTGTGATGTTCAGCAGGAGGTCTCCATCCACCTGGAGCTCCTAAACAGTTAAGTAGGTGAAAATATGTCAGATACATCGTTGACAGCTGACCTCTGACTGCTTAACTGACCGAGGTTTTACTCACCTGGAAACAGTCACTGAAGGTACTGAACCCGACTTGCTGGAGCCAGGTCAGCACTTCACCGGTCTTCCAGTTGGGCACACATGACAGGATATGTTTGGGTACTTCCTCTCCCATCATGTTCAGTGCCCTCTTGGCAAGGGCACAGGCGGTGCCATTACTGGAGTACATTACAATTCTTTTAAGGCTATTCACTGCTCCAATCTCTTGAAATATCTTTAAAAAGTAGGAGAAATTAAATCTCAGTCACAACAAGTCAATGAGAATATTACCTACATTTTGAGCTTTATGAGAGGCAGACAGTGAGTGTACCTTAGTGTTGCGCTGACGGGACTTGATGCTGGTCTCAACGCAAAGGTAAAAGGCTGCGATGCACTTTCCCTCCACCCTTGTGCCATCCAGTAGTGGCAAGAGGTGCTGCAGATCAGATGCCGTCCTGCCCTGCATGCAATCTGCACTGTCCAGTAAACTGCGGGCAAAGTCATCTGGATCCAGTGATGCTATGAATGGCTCCACCAGCTCCAAGGTCCCAGATTTCACCACTTCTTTCTCAATTTCCCGGTTTGCAGCTAACACAGTCACGGCCAGGCATGCGTAAAAGCGAATGAGTTCCTCCTCTTTGGAAAAAGCCAATGGGAAAAGCCACTCAGCTGCCTGTTTCTCTATCATTAATCGTTGGCAGCGATGGCCTCCATACATGGCACAGTTAGCCAGGGCTATAGCGCAGTGCCGCAGCACAGTGGGATCTGTACTTCGGCACCAGAAGAGGAGAGCATCCAGGGCACCGTTAGAGATGAGGTGGACAGATGTCTCTTCAGTGTGTTTGAACATGTGTTCCAAGATCCCTGAGACACTACGAGCCAGCTGGGCGTCCTCCTGCTGTCGTGTCAGGTTGAGGATAACACCCAGACCCATACGAGCTACATAATCTCTGTCAACAGAAAGTTAACACAGTCACAAGAAAAGTGAATGGAACTGTTTACAACTTCCCACTTTTCTCAATACATTGGTTAAGAAATGTGACCTGAACTTCACCAAAGGCACAAATATGAACAAACACAATATTTCTAAGCTGATAAAACAAAAGTGAGGTTAAAGTGAGGTTTAATTTCTGGTAATTGAACTGACTTCAATTCATTAATGAAATACATTTCACAGTAGTATCAGGCAACCAGTACTAAAACACTTAATCACTGAATGATTTTCAAAACTCAAGATTTTTTTATTTATTGATTTTTTTTCCTTACATATTTTCAATTTGTACTTCTGGCATTTTTAAAACTTTTTAAAACTTTTGTTAACAATCATATATTTGCTTAAAATTATCAACATGCTAAGTGATAAAGTAAAGTCAGTGTCTCATCAACACAGATTTAGAGCTGATCCGTATAAATAACTGCATTTAACATTTACAATCCAATAAAAACGACGTTGCATTAATGAGCTGAATATTCAAATATTTAATATCGCACCTTTCTGTTTGTTCTTTACCTGTTCTCTGCGATCAGTATCTGCTCTAGCAGTTTTGCAGATTCATATGTGATCTCCAAAGCAGGTGCCTGCAGGAGCTGAAGCAGCAGCTCCAGCCCTCCCTCCAGACGGATCCTGTTGCACAGCTCTTCGGCCACCTGACGTCCAATAGTGGGTAAAATCCAGGCCTCCTCCACCAACTGAAAGATCTCCGCGATGGCCCTGCGGGTCTCATCTGAATGAGAGGTGTCTTTGGCTGGCTTCAGCCTCTGGATGGCAGAGCGCAGGGCGGGTAGAGACATGGTCAAAACCGCCTGGACATCGGCACTGATGCCGGGAGAAACTTCTCTTGGGTTGGATACTGATCCAGATCCGCTCCTCCCTCTCTGCAGTCGGTTACCACAATCCGGGACAGTGAGTCTGTCTGAGCTGAACATGATGGAGAAACGTCGATAGAGCCTAAACAGGAAGAGCGTCAGGGTAAAAAGCATCTACAGCGGAAACAAGTGTGTGAGCAGAGGCTGTGGGTGCGTGTTTAATTGTGTTTGTTTACAAAGGTCTCTGCTTCCTGCTATCGTCCTTGCAAGCGCAGCCTGCTCCAACAGATGCACCAAGCAAGGCCTGTAATGTAAATCAAAAGTGTCAGCTTTCACCAAATTACATCACTGTCTGAATGTCAGGATGCGAGAGGATTTTTACGCAGATTCCATCCTTTACAGCTGCCGCTTTGTCTTTCTTATCTTATCAAGCACTTTAAAGAAATGTCCTGAATAGGCAGAAGCCCAGCATGGTGGACCTCTAAATGTTAAACCACAAACTAAATCCTACTTCTTTTTCCAGACGAGTAAACAAAACTGTTGTCATCTTTGTCTTGCATTCACAGAGGTCTAGCAGACAAAGAGGGCTGCTTCCTCTGCATCTCACGGGTTATTCTTTTCTTGACTCCGCATCCGACGCAGTGTAGCGTCTTGTTTCCTGCAGAAATCTCCGATTTGTTAACGCTGTCCGGTAGCAGCACCTGCCCTGTCGCATCCTTTGGTCAGACGCAGCAGACTGTGGACGTTTTAGGGGTCTGCACCGCCCACCGGCTCAACATCGTCAGAGGTTTAAGCAGCAACCCCCCTCCTCCACTGTCTCCAAGCAGCATAGCCGGTCAGAATCTATGTGCTCACCATGATCAGACCCTCTGCTGGAAAGACTGGAGAACCACATCCGGGCCAGCCCGTCTTTGTTTGTTAGTATGTGGAGAAGGAGGATTACACTTGAGTCATTTTCAATTAAAAGGAGATTTGTGCCATGCCTAAAACATGTGGAATTAGTTAGTAGTAGTATTAGTAAGTCGGGGGAATTTGGTAACTTCACCCACCCTTTACCTACATTTGGTCATGTGAAGTGTTTTATCCATAATGAACTGGATACATGCACCTTTTAGCGTAAATGAGTCGTTGTAAATTCACAGACAAAATGGACAAATCCTTCTATCAAGTAAAAAAGCGATTACATGTAATCTGAGCCAAAAGGGAAGCCCAGGTGAGAAAGGAGAGGCCCCAGAACTCTGCTATTGATTGAGTATTTTTGGCTTGTGCACGTTAATAATGTAGTATAGCCAATGTTTCTAAATTAAACTCAAAACCGTACACAAAGTCATAAGATGAAAGGACTTGAGTGAAATGTTATTCTGACAAAGCTTCTGCTTAAACATTACACACACACACACATCTATGATAGCATCTTCTGTGTTAGCTTGTTACACTGGTATTTTGCTTGCCTTTCTTCACAGGCCTAGCAGTGACACACTCCCGCACTTCACCTTTACGTTTAGTTGGGGCCTGAACACAAATGATAACAAACACGTGATGGTGCTGGTGATGAGTGACACTTCCAAAACTGCAAAGAGAAAAATCACTGCTCCTGAAAACTATGAAAAAAATGGCAAAGGCTGGTGGTCAGAAGTCAATAGATACTCACATGGCTTGAATGTTTCCTTCCTGTCAGCCTCGTTATTTATGTCTGTGTCTCTGTTTATTTACTGCTACAGAAAGAGATTTGAAATCAGGTTAAAGCAAACAAAGATATGGGGTGACTGACACATGTTTCCAATGATTGGAAACACACAGTCTGTCATTACTCTCTCATTCGGCTATCTCACCCACCAGAGGCAACATGGAGCTGTGGGGCGTCCTGCTGCTCACTCTGCTCGCAGAGACTTTTGCTGCAGACGGTGAGTAAAATATTGCAAATGAAGGTTTTAATGTTCAGAATGCATTTGTATGAAGCAGAAAGAGTAGAACTGCTGGTTTCTGTTACTCCAGCAACTACTCCAGTGTAGTATGGTCATGTTTGTTTTAGTGGGACTACTTCAGTGTGTCAAATGCTATGTATTACATGCAGTTTAATTCGTGAGTGCCAGGTCTGCACAAGTAAATATTTATCACATTGAAGATTGGTACTAAGTACTATGTTCATTCTCAAATAATTCAAATTTTTTAAATATATGGGAAAAGATGGCCTTTAAAAGGCCAGGATATAATAGCCATTACAAAAGTTTAGGACGCAAAGTTATAACTTCAATTTCAATAGAATAATGTGCACAATAGCAAATTCTCATGAAGAATGAAGTGGAACCTGTGACTTTTTGGCTCGATAATTTAACATTTCCAAACATCCAAACATTAATTGGAATACAAACAGGATCCAAGATGAAGAAGAAAAAAAGACAGAGCCAGCTACAATATTAGAAGAAAATGATCTCAGTAATTAAGAGCAATGTAGCAGTAATCAGCTCAAATCCAGTTTTTCTTTTTGTCTAAAGGGAAATTCTATTTGGACAAAGGTGGAATAGGAATACACAGAAGCATTATAAAATACATAAACTAAAAAGAGACATTGACTTTAAATCTGTCATTTTATGTGGAGAGTCCTGTGTGGGCCGCTGTGAGAATGGCTTTGACTCTCAGAGGAGCTGCCAGTGCGACTCCATGTGCAAGTATTACAAGAGCTGCTGTTCTGACGTCGAGGTCGCCTGTGGCAGGATGAGTACGAAACTTCTCTGCTTGTTTGTGTGTAACAGACATCAGTCAGATAGTCACTGACTTTAATCTCCCCTCAGCCCGTGGAGACACGTTCGCGTTTCCAGAAGATGGTGATTACGAGGAGCTGTTTGACAGTACCACCTCATCCCCTGGACGTTCAGCACAGTCTGTTACTGTTGGGAGTCATCAGCCGGAGCCCACTCAGCTCCCCGAGCCAGACTTTAGTCACAGACCACAGCATCGTCCAGCGGCCACACTAGAACTGACCAAACCATCACAACTGGTTGACAAAATTGTCCAGAACATCTCTGTTAGACAGATGACACCTACTTTAGACACAGTGCCACCTTCACATAGGGTCCCCATCACAGCTGAAAGCCAAAAGGCCGACTCAGCAGATGAGACGACTGCTGTTCCTGTCACAACAGATCCCACTGCAGCCCCTGACCCAGATGCCGAGGTCTGCAGCGGGAGGTCTTTTGACTCTTTTATGCAGCTGAAAAATGGCTCTGTATATGCTTTCAGAGGTGAGCGACAGATAGTCCCATCCCCTGATATCCCCTTAAACTTAAATCCCCTTATGGTTTATCTTGCACAATGTCTGCCACTTGTTGTAGCACAGTTATAAGGAAACATGTGATCTTTCTATGTGGGCGTAATATTATCTTGTGTATTTTAGGGAAGTACTTTTTTGAACTGGACCAGAAATCGGTGCTTCCTGGTTATCCAAAACTCATTCAGGACGCTTGGGGCATCAGTGGACCTATTGATGCTGCTTTCACTCGTGTCAACTGTCAAGGGAAGACCTACATCTTCAAGGTGAAGACCCAGAAAGTTATTCTCCAGTTATTGGTACATCAGACTATTGCTGCAATAAGAAAGTAATATTAAAACAATTTTCAACAGGGAAACAAGTATTGGAGGTTTGATAATGGTGTACTGGATGATGGCTATCCTCAAAACATCAGTGTGGGCTTTGACAAGATTATTCCTGATCATGTAGATGCAGCGTTTGCCCTCCCTGCTGCGGGTCACCATGGAAAAGAGAGGGTTTATTTTTTCAAAGGTTTGATACAATATAATCCAACATTTCAATACAATATTTCTGAACACACGATCACCTGGAAAGTATTCATTTACCCTACATAAACTTACATCTTGTTGGTATCTCCAGGGGACCAGTATTACATGTACGAGTTTTTACACCAGCCGTCCCACGAGGAGTGTTTCGCTATGTCTGAAAGTTCTCCGTCCACACTGTTCAGGCGTTACACCAATGTATACTACAACAACTATGAACGTGTTTTCAGCGAGCTCTTCTCTGACTGTGAGTTGTTACTGATCAATTGTGCTTGTTTGGAGTTTGTGGGAATAATTGTTTCTCGTTCAACCTAATGTTTTTCTAACATTTCTTAGTGCCTCAGCATCATGACCCCCATCACTTCATTGACAAGGACTGGAAGGGCTTCAAGCCTCCAGTGGATGCTGCCATGGTTGGAAGAATCTACATCAGTCGCCGGAGGTGGACACCACCACGCAGCAATGGCTACCAGCCAGACCAGCAGTGGGGTCAACAACAAGGACAACAGTGGAACCAGCAGTACAGGCAACAGTGGGGTCAAAGCAGGCAAAGCCGGTCTCCCTCCTGGACCTCCATTGCAGAGCAGGGGATGAACATGGGTCAGCATTTTGCTGAAAGGGGGATGGAAATGGGTCTAAGGTTGGCAGAGAGGAGGATGGAACTGGAGGAGAGGCTTGGACGAGATTGGGACAGACGATGGGATCAAGACTGGAACCAGGACAGAAGGAGAGATCGATACAGACAGGACAGCAGAGGCAACTATGACTCCAGGGATGACAGGTCGTACTGGGGCGTGCCTCGGAGGAGTCTGCCCATACAGAGTGTCTATTTCTTCAAAGGAGGTAATGCAGCAGATTTGTTGGCAAAGTAATTCAGGTCGCTCAGACAATATTGGTTAAAAGATATTTATTCTCTGAACAGCACAGTTCAACTGGAATCATGTCCACTATCTGTGCCAAGACAAACTTGAGATAGCAAACCCATGATTGATTAACCTGTCTCTATTTTTGCTAGTATTTGTTTATTTTTTCATTTATTTTAAAATGTCAAAATGTAAGAAACAGCAAAAAATGCACATAGGTTCTTACAACTCCAGGTGCTCGACCAAACCCTGCAGCTGATCTTAGATTTAAGAACACTAGGTGGTTTCCATTTAAGCCTGCACGTTTTAGCTTTTTCAGATCGATTAACGAGAGACAGCACCTGTGAAATGAGTTACAGGTCACAGCAGCTGATATGTGACAAGAACGCACTATGTTTATCAACCCTACCCCACTGCTGTCTCACCACACAAAGCCTCTTATTAGTTTCATATGCTGTATTTTAACTCACAAAAAAACTGTGAAATGTGTTACAGGTCACAAACTTTTTTTCACCCTTACATCATATGTCATCCTGTTTATGATTGGTCTGTGATGAAAGTTTCAAACTATTTATGTTTATTGACTAATTGTTTTATATTTTAGACTTTTACTCTCCAATTAAGACCAATGGCTACTTGTCTAACTATTCTAAGAAATATAGAATGACTGTTCTGTTTTATGGGTTTTCTAGACAAATATTACAGAGTGGACCTCAGGACTAAGAGAGTGGAGTACGCCGTACCTCCATATCCCAGATCTATTGCCAAGTACTGGCTCGGCTGTTCAGACACAACCGGAGCAGAGAAGTAGTTTCAAATATGTTCGTTTTTTTATTATTGTTTTAAGTTTGCATATAACATTTCATTTCTCTCTCAGGCTGTGTTCGTAGTTAAAAGTGTAGCATTTAACTATCTGCTGAACATCTTGAACAAATATTGCAGGCCAGTCAAAGTCCACACAGTGCTCACACAGCCAAAGTCCAGCTGGTCGAGTTTTTTAACTCTGTAGTTATATCAGCTCTCCTCATAATCACATGACCTATTTTATTAAACATAGCTAATGAAAACAAGCAGATGATCTCAGCACTTCCAGCAGTCTGAAAGTCAGAATATACATTTTTGGTCGGAATTTTTAAAAGTCTGTGTTTAATAAATTTGTAGCTTTCTTAATTTGTGCTGTAACATTAAAGAAATGTTAAATTGGAGTGACATTACTGCCACACATATAGTAAGTGACTGATATATTCTAAATCATTTATGTCCAAATCCAAAAAGGTTAATTATCTAATGATTAATTCTGAACACATATACACTTATGACACAATAGAGCAGGTAATAAAGTCATGACACACGTCCAAATATATTTTTCTTTGGGTAAACAAAAAACAATTTGTAAATTGCTATTATGTTTAGTCATTCAAACATATTGTTATGCCACTGTCAAACCAGAGGTCAGAGGTCGGCGACCGGGGGGGTTCATGCTCAAAGGCAGTTTTACAACACGGCTATAGATGTGAAAAAATGTTTACAATTTCAGTTTCCTGACATCTTATGACCAGTAGAAAATGATAAAATTGCAATATGCTGACAGAACAACATTATTACATGTCAGTGGCATTTGCACAGATGTCCACAGGAGGAAATGAGTCACATCTTTTTGCATATCTACAATCTTTTGCAACATGTCCTCCAAAATTAACAACTAAAAACATTACTGTCATTTGTCATTTTTCCTTGTCTTCCTGTTATAACCCAGATGTTCATTAGTGTTAGATTTTCCATTAAAAAAACAAATCTCAATCCCACGTCTCCATGTCTCTCTCTTCCAAACATAAACAGAGATGCAGATCCTACAGTACTTGCATGTTACAGTCACAAACTTAAATGCTGTTGTTAGGAGAAATTACTGAAATATCACACAAAATCCTGCAGTTTTTGTCACAGTGCTTTAGCCTATAAGCTGCAAAATGCTGCATATATGTCAGTATGTAAACTGCACTTACATTACACCTACAGTAATAAAAAATGTACGTGTGTAAATTACTCAAATTGCCTTTTTCCATTTGTGCCTGTTGTAATTGCAGAAAAATAAATACTGCATGCTGTTGTATTTCATCAGACCTGCTGACATATTAGTAGCTCAGAAGTTATGAGGGTTTAATTATGACATTTTCATAGCAGGGTTCATCATTCACACTGACCACTGCAACTTTATTGGCGATAACCTCAGTGAGACTCCCAGGGTCTCCTGCTGGGCCCACAGTTAGGTAGTCGCTCTCAGTTTGTCCTGCAGCAGGCCGAGCACCCTGCTGTGTGCTTCCCTCAGCCCTGAGGTCTGGTCCTGAGTCAGCTGGAACTCCCTCTGGTACACTCTTCAATATAGATGACAGTGGCCTTTTTGGACTGCTGCTCTCTGACGATGGTGCATCATTAGCACCCCTGTCAGGCGACTCAGCAGCAACATGCTTCCTCCTGATGGGCTTGGATACACCACCCTCCCCTCCAGACGGCCCTCCCTGCTCCCACATACTTGCCCGAGCTCCAAGCTTTCTCCTGGGTGGTTTGGTAATCCCTTCACCTCCCTTGGGTTTGGGCTTTCCAGGCTCCTGATCCCTTTGTCTCTGCAGGCTCCCAAGTCGGCGTAGCATGGCTTGAACAGGACCTTCGGAGCTCGCCTCGGTTTTTGACACCTGTCTCCCTGCCCTACCCACTGTCACATACACTGTGGTGACCTTATGTGACCCCTCCACCTGAGCATCTGGGCCAGATGTTTGCAGCTGTGTCCCTTTATTAGCAGCTGTGTTGGACATAGTCCGTCTTCGTCCTGATGCCCCAGGGACCTGCATGTTGGCCCAGGATGGAGTTCTTTCATCCTGGTCCACTGTCTCACAGCTTGAGTCCTGGTTGTCTACTGCCGGCACATCCACCTTATCTTCCTGCTCCTCACCATCAGCTGCATCCTCCTCCCCAGTTCTAGCTGCACCTCCTTGACTTTGAAGAGCAGAGAGCATCAAAACCCCCCAGTTTGTTTTAGATTTGTTGCGTGAGCCAGTACTGGGGTCTTGAGCTGAGCCACGACGCTCCTTTGGACTAAAGCGGGTGCCCTCAGCAAACGAGACAGATGGACGCTTGGATTTGGCGATGCTGGAGGTGCGTGGGATGTTGAAGGGCGAAGTGATGTCCTCACTGCTGAAGCCTGATGGGTCTAAAAACATGTTACTCTTTGAACTCAACTCCTGGAACTCGCCACCTGCCACCTCTGGGATGTCTGTCAAATAGAGAGAGCAAGAACAGTCAAAAAAAGACAAAGACAGATGTTGCATTTCTGCTCACAACCTAAAGAGGGCAATATAAAGTTTGATGAATTATATCCCTGCTCCCACCTTCTCTTGGAGGGACACAGTAGAGAGCCTCTCCCTCCTCCTCATCACTGTCAAAGGATGAACCCTCAGTGACCCAGCCAGAAGAAGGGGGCTCAATGAAGCTGTGGTTAAAGGTCAGCTCTGGGTCATGATGAGATACTAAGTGTGTGGCAAAAAAATAGATCAGAAATACAAAAGATAAAGTTCCATAGTAAGTCTATAAATCCACTAACAAGATCCATTTCGTTTCCCTTTAAATCAACTATTAAACTATTAATTTGCAATTTAAGGGCATGAAGACGTGAATTTTGTTCCGTTTGATGTTTGTAGTTCCACTGAAGCATATTCCCCTGCACATATTTCACCACTAAAAAACACAGGGACATTTTATAAATTTAAAAAAAGATATATCTTTTCTAATTTAGGTTCATAAATCCTGCATTGTGTTTCATTTCATTTTTAATTTACAAAATATGCCGTGCTGTCTTTGTATACAAGTAGAAAGACAGACTCTTTATAGGTTTGTTCTGGTAAGGACTTATGGCAACAGGTACTCTTTTGTATTTCCATTGGGCGACTGTGGTGCAGGAAGGTATACTGAGCCCCAACTTAGTTGGCCAGCTGCATAGTTGCATAGCAGCTCCCCCATCGGTGTGTGATTGTGAGTGTGAATAGGTGAATGAGAAGCAGAGTAAAGTGCTTTGAGTGCCAATAGGTAGAAAAGTGCTATATAAGTGCAGACCATTTACACCTGGATCTAGGGGCTGCATTAAAGTGTGTTTCTTTATTACACTGTGAATACTGTGTTTTCACACTGACCAGTGACACGGGGCAGACCAGAGGACCAGTTAGAGATACAGGGGAGGGCAGCACCAATGTTAGCCAGGACACTATAAACATGATATTTCATCCGAACTGACAAGCCTCCATCAGCCAAAGTCGCCCTAGAAGAAAAAAGGTTTATATGATAATAATTACATAAGACTGCACAATGCCACACTCCATTTGATCCTCACTAATTAAAATCTTTGATATCAAATATCATTTCAGCACCTGATATGATAATACAAGTTAATAAAATCTCCCATAGTTAATTTGATAGAAAAGACTGGCAGAGGAAGCTTTTTGATCCGTATGGACTATGTACATACAGTATCCTCAAATGCTCATTTTTGACACTGAGCAGTGTAGTTCAGTTCTGGCTTGCCTCTATGCTAAAACATAACATTGATAAAGGTAAATGAGATCCAGACCTGTCTTTGCCATCAACAGGTCCTCCTCCACAGCAAAGACAACAGCAGAGCACAGCTAAGAACATCAGGAGTAAGGGCACCAGCACACCTGCTAGCACAGCAGATCTGGCCCCTGGTACACATACACACATAAAGAAACATGTGAGGCTCATTAGGATCATATAATAACCCAGGGCAAACTAATGTACACATCAGTGGATGGAAATTGAATTAGTACCATTAGGGCAGAGTCCAGTGACTGGGTGGCAATTGACATTGTCGCCGCAGTCACACACAGAGGAACAGTTGAGGCCAAACTGAAGGGCAGGGCAGCTGCTGTTACAGCTGGAAAAAAAGAATGAGGTAATTACACCTCCACAGTAAATCAAACTCTGTGTATGAACGATGAATCATGATCTAAGTTAGTGCTCAGTGACAATGTAATGTGCCGTCATAGAGCAGAAAACCAAAGGGACCTTAATGGATGTAGTGCATGTTTTAACCTTAAATTGCATGCAATCTACATTAACAATAACAATACTGCCAACTCAGTTTTCTAAAGGATATTCTACTGTGGGTTTTAGCTGCTCAAATTATAGAGCTGTCATGGGTTGAAAAGTCTCAGGTTTAAGAAACAAAACCAGATTCATATGAATCATTTAATGTTTCCTGAGGGTTTGTCCACTGAGTTCTGATACATAATTTAGGGGTAAACAGTCCACACTTGCTCATTTGCTCATATCTTATGATGTAATATAAAATAAACTCAACTATGATGCATCCAAGTACTGTAGTTTTTTTAGGGATAGAAAATAGGTCAAAAGCACATGTTCATAAAGTGGTTTTGTAGTTTTTTTTTTAATGTTTTTTATGTTTGTTACAAACATATCTCAGTTTTGACAAATTATGTAGTTACTGTGTTTTAGGTTTGTAGGTTATTACTGTGGTATTATTGGTTTGGCCCCGTTAGGTCTGCTTAGTTACAAATAGTGATAAAAATGTGGCACACATTGTGTCCATATTTTAAAGCTTCTATCTCAGTTTAAATATTTGCACAAACTTTTACTATAAGTGCTCTAACGTCAAGCAACCTCAAGAAAAAAACACTGTATGCTGACACTGTAGCCATATTCATTTTAACGGAACAGAACAGTCATGACTAAAAAAAGACAATGAAAGATTTATTTAAGGTTGTGTGTGAAATGGAGCCCGTCCAAAGAGAAAAATTGTTTCGTTTTGTAACTCCTCACCTCTCCCCCTGAAACCCTGGCTGACAGACACATTTTCCTGTCACATGATGGCAGTTACCATGGAAACAGGGACTGCACAGGAAGGTGCAGGCATCTCCAAACGTCCCGTTAGAGCAGGTCTCATCACACCTGGATAATGGAGCAATAACCAACGACATATATAATGAGGACATTTCTAATTCTAAACCTCAATGTCACTAGATGTTTTGTCCATGTGTTTTGTGTCCCACACACTAAGTTTAAAGACTTATGAACAATGTAGTACCCTATAGTCACACTTACCCTGATTCCACAGTCTATAAAAAGCACACAAACAGCACACTGTACAATGCTAGCTATGTTTGACATGGGAAGCATTTTAAAAACCTTTAACTTTTACCCCAGACTACAAGGAACATACAACCGGATTTGCCTGTGTAAGCACATTAACTTACAGCCACTTACACTGAAGCACATGTAGCTTGTTGAAAATGAATAGTACTGTAGTTATGATGAGCAGGTTAAAATTGTAGGTTAATCTATTAAATGGAAAAAACTGGTTAATCCACATGATTCTGTCTGGGTTTGGTTGTCTGACTATAAAATGCAGTTTGGTAGCCAATACTCAGGAGTTGGAATTTCCCAAAGCTATATGTACAATAAGGAAAGGCTCCTGTTCCTGGTTTTTCGAAAAATCAACACAGGATGAAAAAAACTAACATTTTATTAGGAAATGGGAAATGACGAATAATCATAATGAGAAATAATAAAGCAAAAGAAATTGATACAAAGGTCATATCTTCTAGCATATGTGATTTGTTGGTCTAAATGGTCCTGTAACTGTCAATGTAACTTTAAGTACAACATGTTCAAACACACACATGCATCACACCTGGGTCCGATCCATCCTGGGTCACAACTCCAACATGCCCCAGTTCTTGGGTCACAAGGCTCATTATTCTTGCAGCGTGGACACTTCTCCTGGCAACCATCACCGTAATAACCGGGCGGGCAGGGTTGGTCACATCGTGTACCGTTCCAGCCGGGCTCACAGGCAGCACAGGAACCGTCAGTGGCAGAGCAGACCTGATTGTCTTTACAGTAACCACAACTAAGGATGGGAGATACAGTCAGAAAAGCCAGGCAGAGTTAATTAAAAGTTATGAGTTATAAATGTTATGAGGCTCAGCAAACAAATAAACACATATTACCTCATTGTACACCCACTGCCATATTTCCCAGCTTCACAGGGCTGATTGCAGAAGTTGCCCTGGTACCCTGGGTGGCACAGGCATTTCCCATTGACAGGGTCACAGCTGCTGTGTCTAAATTCACAGTTACATTGCTGGTCACAGTTCAGTCCCCACCAGCCTTCCTTGCACTCACACATACCACTCATCTGATGACATGGCGACAGGTTGCAGCTGCAGTTGTGGGGACATTTTATGCCCCAGTGGCCTCTCTGACACTGACACTGGCCTGTTACCTGGTCGCAGCTGGTGCCCACAGAGTTCCTGGTAAAGCAGTTGCACGGCTTGAAGCAGGTTGCCGCCCACCAGCCTTTGTTGCAGGTACAGTTTCCATGGACAGGGTGGCATTGGCCATGGCGGGCACACTTGCAGGTGTACTGGCACAGGGGACCCCAGCGGTTTGAGCTGCAGGTGCACTCACCAGTGACAGGATGACAGTGACCATGTGGGTAGCACGGACACACCTGACGACAGTCTGACGCCCAGAACTCAGGAGGGCAGCCTGATAAGCAAAGTCTCATGAAACATCAACTGTGCTTTAACAAACTCAAGGTTTATCTCGCAGCCTTTTTGAGGGTACAATCCTAAGATTGAATTGATGATATTGGTGCTTTCACTTCAGTTGATCTAAATGCATCTTTTAGCATTGGTTGCATGCAAGTAATTATCTGTATAACCATTTTGCAGTAGTGACTTGATATTTAGAACCAAATTTCTATAAATTTAGAAAAAAGGGATTAATGAGCATATACAGAGGCTAATTAACAGGCGGATATAAA
This sequence comes from Channa argus, assembly GCF_033026475.1. Classification (NCBI taxonomy): domain Eukaryota; kingdom Metazoa; phylum Chordata; class Actinopteri; order Anabantiformes; family Channidae; genus Channa; species Channa argus. The sequence goes on along the minus strand of NC_090202.1, from coordinate 11,873,122 downwards.
TGCACTTAATTTTCATCAGTATCATCTTATTAGGCCCCCAATTGTACTTTTACACAATAAAAATGTAAAATTCTGTGCAGTTTGCGCATTGTAAATGACAATACAGACACATTAATGAATCAATGCTAAACAGTTTCTCTTGTTTATAGTGACTCACGTGTTTTACAGTGAGCTCCATAGTAGCCAGGTGGGCAGCGGCACACTCCAGGATATACACAAATCTCATCCTTTAGACAGGCCTGCTCACCCTCACACACAGCTGCACATACACACACATACACACACACACACACACACATTAAAACACATCAGTGAATGAGAAAAAGTGGAAAATAAATAAAAAATGTAGGCCGTGAGAAGAGTGCTTTCCATTAAGACTCAGTAAACTCACGTGTGGTGCACTCGTTACCCTCTTGACGCCACCCAGTGCAACAGACCAGGCTGGAGGGATCACTGAATGAACAGAAAGTATTCAAAATATGCCTGACAAATCTGAAACTTAGCAACTAAAACATTCTGTTATATAACCGGGAAAGATAATCTACAAACACAAACAGGAAGAGAAGAACTACATTTTAAATGGATTAAAACAAGGAAGTCACACATCTATACTCCTTGAGAAGGTGGAGCTCCATTAGACATTCATTCACATATTATTAAAATCAAAGTATGATAGAAGCAGTATTAATATCCTAGGATGTCTAAGTCATTTGTAGTGAATCGGTCCTACTGGGACAAACAGTAAAAGTTAACATGTGTGAAGGATTGGTTGAAGTGTACCTGATACTGCGACAGACGTTCTTTCCAGCAGGATCCAGGGTGTGTGAGGAAGACAACCAGCAGGAGAGCAGGACACTTAGAGCCCTGAGGAGAAGCTTCATCTCCACACCAGTGTGAAACCAAAAGCTGGGACCCAATGTCTTTATTTGTCCTGACTTTTCTTTCGATTTCTTCAACTTGTTCTCCTTGCAGTCAGACGAAAGCACAATGAGAGGCAGTATCTCTTTCTGTCTACACTCCACCCTTCCCTACTTCCCCTTTTCTCCCTGTTTCTCTCCTGTGAGTCGTCTTGCAGCTCCAATGCGGCCAGAGAGGTCGAGGCTCCCAGGTTTCCTCTTCCCATTTCCTGGGGAAGTCAGAGCCACTTCCTTCAATTCAGCCAAATGGAGAGCTTTTTAAAGATGGTAGAACACTAACACACTAAACTCACCACACACGCTGGTGGAGCACATCCAGACACACACGTCTCTAATGTTCAACTTTTTTCCAGAATCTATTGTTGACAGTCTTCCAACAGATGATGACGCCTTCATCCTCCTTTTAAGTCATGAGGTAAAATGTCACAATGCCATTTCTAGTATTAGGTGTTTCTCTTAAATAATGCACTGAGATCATTTTAGTTTTTAACATAAGTCTGTGTTTAATGAATTTGATTTAAATATTTCAACATTAACATCAGAAAATCCACATTTTGAATTCTCACATTTGAAATTACTGCCATGACAGTTGACCTCTACCTCTCATTTTTGTCAGCAGAGAAAACTCTTCTGTGCAAGAAAATTAAAAACAGGCTTACAAAAATAAACTGCGAACACTGGTTGTTAGGAAAATGTGGTCCATGTAGAAGGTCATACATTAACACTCTCTCAACAAATACAAAACCACTGATAATTATGAGAAGTGCAATCTTCAGACATTTAGATGGAACAGAAGGATCGGAGAGCAAATGTGGTTACACTGCGGTATAATATTATGGTTGTCAAAATACACTACTTCTCATTTCCACCAGGGCGCACACAACTTTCACCAGAAGTAAGCAATGTGCAGAGGCTGGTACACTAGCCACTGTTTACACACATATGGCAACACTGTATCAAATGCACACCAGCTAGATGCTTTAGCTCTGTACAATAAATGACATCTAATAATTAGGAAAATATATTTGTTTATGAAGTTAAGGCTTATTAAAACGAATCTACTCAGAAAAACTATGACTACTTCTGTTTTTCGTTGAAGATAAAAGTGCTTCAAATGAGAAATACAAGAAAGGTAAAAGTTACTTAATTTTGTGATAAAATATTCATTAGTTACAAAAGGAGCCAATGCCCTCTTGTGGAATAGAAGTGAACTTAATTATCTCGTAATTATCTCTTTTTACAATGGACAACTTCATTTCACGATACACTTTTGTAATGTCTTTGGTTTTTTAAAAAATATGCTATAACACTAGCTGTATGTAATAATTTGAAAAACAGCAGTAAAACATTTATTACAATAGAGAAAAACAGAACTGTCATATCATACAAAAGAAACTTTTGTGGTGAGTTATAAACTGTTTTACAGTTTACCACAGAGTTCAACAGTGTTCCTCTTATTTAACGCTTCTATGTGAACATAGGGGGACAAGAGTGAGATTAACATAAGAGGAAATCAAAGTAAATATGATAAAAATCAAGCCTGGAAGTTTCTATATTCTCTTTTGTCTTACTGTTTTTGTGTTATACACACTGGTGCTGCTTTCAAATGTGTAACCTGGTTCCTGAGCTAAAATCTGTGTGACTGTGGGTTAGAAGCTGAGGGAGAAATTTTGATAGGGAAGAGAAGAGTATCGGTTTCAGATCAAATTAAGACTAACTTGGGGAAGTCTCAGGTCAGTATCAGGCTCAGGAACACAGCTGATCCTCTGTCTCATCCGTGGCCTCTGAGTCTCCGACGATCTCCCAGTTGGAGGCAGAGGTGCTAATTTGAGTGGGGCTTCGACCACTGCCTGACCGTGTAAAGAAGCCAAAGCTGCATGGAAGAAAAGATGCCTGGGCTCAGACCTGTATTCAGGGATTACAGCTAAATACAGTCCTGGATTGACAAAGCTCTCAGGACAGTAACCTGTTAGCACAGAGCAGTGAAACCACAAGTGTTTTATAGAAGCAGTTGTTGAAGCAGCGTTTTAGGTTTTTACTGCCGGTCTTCACATTTTTTGAGTGTTATAGTGCAAAGTGCTAATGTTGTTAACATTAAATCTATCATTCTTTATTATAACTTTTCTCTACTTGCATCTCTTCACAGATTTTGGGATAAAACATTAACTTGTTAGGAAAAAAATGCAGCTGTATGTTCAGTTTCTCAGTCCATTTATGTTCAAAACAAAAAAGTTCCAGTCACATTTCTAACTTAATCAAATTGTCAGTCATGAGAATTCCCCCACCCAGTTACTGGGTAAAATGGATTTATTAGAAATGCCCAACCCCCATTTTTTTTTGCTGCAGATACACCATTGCCTATAAAGTTGCAATAAATTTGTATTCAGACACATTCCTCTTTTTTGGTTAATTGTGTTTCATTTTTTACTGTGATATGTTTGGAAGAGATTCGTCAATAAAGTTTTGAGAAGATATACACTTTATCTATAAAGAATAAATCCCATTGTCATGACATCATGACTGTGTTTTATCAACTTAGAAATATTCTGTTTGTTGATATTTGTGACTTTGTAAAATATCAGGTCACATTTCATGACCAAGAAAACCAGGAAATTGTAAACAGTGCCTTTACCCTGCCACTCGACTTGTAGCTATAAGTGTGTACTTCTTGTTGTAATTTGGCAAGTGCTACTGTAGCCTACAACGGCTATATAACATAATTATTCATTCAGCTGTGGAGACTCCTGAATGGAGGAGCCAGAAGCCGTTGATCTACTGTATGTGGCAGGTTGTTTTTTTTTACTTCTGTTCACTTTAACAATGAAAAAAAGAAAAAAGTTCCTCAATGTTTTCCCCTTAGCTTGTGGGTCAAAATTGACAAATGATTAATGTGCAATGTAAACTCATACAAAAAAGAAAATTGATTTCTATGTTGCCAAAGCAAAAACATATGTAGAAACCGATGTGAAAGTGAAAGTGTGAAAGTGAAAGTTTTAAAGAGACAAGGACATCATATGTAGCCTGTTCACTAAGCAGCAAGTCTAAATGGTGCAGGGTGGCAGTGTTGGTAGAAGCTGTACTCACAGGTTTCGAATGCGAGACTCAGCTGGTTGGTCATTGTCATCTACTGGTGGGCCATCTACTTCTGTCTGCCCAAATAGAGAACTCCTCTCTTCATCATCACTGTCAAAGAAACACACTATAATTAAAATTTTCATCTCTTCTGCACATATTTCTACAATGCCACATTATTTCCGGGTATGATGAGAGAGACCTGCTGCTGCATTCGTTCAAAGGAGTTCCCAGCATCTTGGCCTTAATGAGCCGTCTCTTTTTTTTGATGGCAGAGCGAACAGCTTCTAAGAGGAAACCGGGGCATCGCTCATCATTCAGGATCTCCCTGCAGTAATCATCATTTTCGTTCACATGTAAAACCATTAGAAACAATGTAAAGTCAAGTTTATTTTTTTATGAGCAATTTTGAAACATCTTATACTAAAACGTTCCACACACAAATTGGACCCACCTTTGATAGTAATTGAGCTCCTCCTGCACCAGGAACAAGTTGGTTTTGAGCTCGTTCCTCTCAAAAATGATGTCACGCACCTCCTTCTTGGTGAAGCATGGCAGGTCAGAATCCTTATGGTCTGCCTTCGACTCTTTTGCTGGCGCTCGAGCCGTTTGATTTGAACTGGACTGATGGGAGATAAAAAGGGTGATTGGGTTCATCCAAAGTACATGAACCAAAAAAGGTATGTCCTACTATAACAGCATAACATGCATACAGGTGTGTTGCTGTTGGTTCTGTCCAACTGTTCTTGCAGATTTTGTATCTCTTTGATTTTCTCTTTGAGATCGGCCTCCATATCGGCTTTTCTCTCCACGGTGCTCGTCAGCTGGGCCTGCAACACAGTCTGCTTGTGTCGCAATTCTCCATTCATCTTCATGAAGCGCTCCAACTGTTCCTGAAGCTACATACACACACACAAACACAATTAGATATTGTACATGTGAACCACTAAACAAACCCACCTAACAGGTTTTAAGTCCAACAGTCAGTTGACATAGTTCCTATATTATGAATAAAGTTTAACCCAAAGACGATAAGCCAGGGCTAAACCAAAAAGACAATCTGGATCTGGCTAATAAGAGCAGGGGCAGAATAGTAAAGGGAATACTTTGTGTGCATGCGTGTGATTTGGACCAAATGTCTGAGGAATGGGAATGAGCCCACACATTGTTAGGGTAGCATTCATTTTAATGATAAAAAATCTAGGCATCCGTCTAAGCAAACAGTGAAACTGGTTCATTTTTGTCTGTCTTTCTTTCCAAAAACTGTGCATGAACAAATACACATTCAGCTATTGCAAACAGTCACACGCACAAACACAGTAGCTGTGTGGGGAAAGGAAACTCTGCCCGAACTTGTTTTAACTTGCAGCTTAATCTTCACACATAATGTGTACTGACAGTATTTATGTGTCTGAACTTTGTAGTCAAAGCCATAAACATGATTTTAGTGTTTGAGAGTATCACAGTGTTAGGGATGTAATGCACATAAGATGGCAATGCTTTAACAACTGTGCTGCTCTCCAGTCTAGAAACTTTAAACCTGGTGCTAATCAGGATTCATAAGTCGGGTAATGACAAATTATTTGAACTGAAAGTGTGTCAGGCACAGCCAGCAGAGTCATGTGTTTTTCTCTCCTTACCGCCTCCACCTCTTTGGTGATGGTAGTTATCTCCTGGACTTTGGCCCTAAGCTCATCTCTCTGCTTGTCCACCACCTGCTTTAGCTTCAGCATCACCTCTCGTTGCTGCCGCTGGACATGGTCTGTACAAATACACACACACACACACACACACACATACACACACAGACACATACACACATAAAGTATCAGTGGTTTGCTCCTAATGTAATCTTGCCTTCCAGATACTTTCAGTTCTGCGATAAATCCAAATTATTTTGATCTCTATTGTAATAACAGAAGATACCGCACTTCTAGATACAACTCTTACCACTCATTTTTTTTTTTTTTATGATTTCGGTAAACATACTGCCAAGGCAACTAAAGGTATATATTTTAAATCATACAGCTCACTGTGGTACCTTAAATCTAAATCTATGCAGATAAACTGAAATAATCAACACCCCATTTGAACCTCACTCACCAGAGTGAAACACAGGAGCCTGAGAGCAGTAATATTCATTTAATAAAATAAATGATTGTGTTTACCTGACATGTGGCCTCTTGTCATATAAATTACAAAAGTATAGAGACAGCAAGTTTTGCTATCACTACAAGAAAACAAGGGTCAACAAAGTGACTCCACCTTTAGAGGAGTCAGAAGAAACACTGTTTCTGTTTCATTTTGTCAGTAGGGTTCAGGGTGTGCTTTTTTAAATGTCCAGAGTGAGCACGGTCCTCTGCTGAGCACTGTCACACAACAAGTAAAACTTCTGCTGCTTCACCCCACAAAAAAAACTGAACTATAAACACTACAACAACAAGTTTGGCTGCTTTCAGCCTCAGTCCCTAACCCAGATTTTCACTAGAGATACTTTTGCATGCATTTGCATTCCTGCACGGGTCTCTAACTGAAATCTACTTGTTTAAGATCAGGATGTGGATCAAAAGTGGATAAAACTTGGTAAAATAAATAAAGAAAGTAAGTACATTTTGGGTATTTGCGATAATCATTTGGTGCCATTTAAAACATATTATAATCTATGCTAGACTATCCTAAAATACCAAAGCATAACCCTTTCCACTTCTGAATTTCCATTCAAGTTGTACATAATTTAAAAAAATATAAAAATTTCCATGAAGCTTTATGAAATATTTAAAAAGTAATTTCTCCATTTTGGGGAAGAACCTATAAGGACTATTGAGAGTGAAAGTATTTTTTAAAAGCCTTAACTGATGTGTGAAGTGATTAAATCGACACAATACACATACTTGTCATTCTATGTGAAAGTGAACAAACACAGAGCACACCTTCTTGTGCATGGCTGCCCTTCAACCTGCTCTGCAGCTCCTCCCTGTCCTCCTGTAGCTGCTGCACCTGGTCCTGCAGCTCCTCACACCTACTCCTCCACTGCTGCTCCTTCTGCTGCAGCTCCTGCTTGAGAGGGGTCAGAATGTAAAACCATAACCTCAAACTTTCTACTTTTGTTCAGAAAAAACCTATTTGTGTCTAGGATGGTTTTTTTTTGTCGTTTCGGCTAATGTCATAAGGTCAGGGTGTCGCCACAGCGGATCATTAGTATGCATGTTGAATTGCCACAGCTTTTACACCGGATGCCCTTCCTGATGCAGCCCTTTCTAATTTCTACTGGGCTTGGGCTGGATGGGGGTCCAGTGTGTTGCGCAGGGACACTTCGACATGTAGACGGGAAGAGCAGGGCCCGAACCTCCATCCCTATGGTCAGTGTCTGGCCACTCTACCAACTGAGCTGGTGTCATTTTGTTTAATAATCAGTACCACTGTGCGGTTTTAAAGGTTCTAAGACATTTCTACGGCAAAATCTGACATCTGTGAACCACACCTCTGCATTCACTTTCACAGCAAACAACACAGTCCTGTCCAGCATATAATCAGAACCTCGTGTGAAGGGTTTATCATGCTGGTGAATAGGCACTAAATAAAGACATTTTCAAATCCAACAGTGACATTAAAACTATAGCAATTTAAATTTTAATAGCTGACCACCTATATAATTACTAATAATGCAAAACTTTAAGCCCATTGTCATGTACACAAACACTTTGTACATGACATTGGTGACTTGGAAAATGATGTTAACAACAATGTTAAAAACTTTTACATAATTTTTAAGACTCACATCTCTGTAGTTTCAGTTTCTCAAATGTGAATATTTTCTGGTTCTTTTTTCTTCTTGGACAGCAAACTCCTTGGGATTATCATTAAATTTTGGAATGTTTATAAAGTCAAACATTTGAAGATGTAACCTACAAAGCTTTAGGAACTTTGGTTGGACATTTTATACAATTTCTGTCCATACAAGTAATCGATTAATCAGAATTGTCGCAATTTACATTTATTTTAAAACCCTTTTGGTGCAGTCCTACTTTCGTGACGTTGCCTTGACAATACAAGTGGCGGCAGAATTTCGTTAGCGGAGTAATATCCTGAAGTTGGTGAAGAAACACCTGGCAGGCACAAGTGGCACGTTCAGTCCCAAATGCCAAATCCTCAGAAATTAAAAACAGCGTATAATGGTGTAAAGATAATCCCGACTGTGTCAATCTGTTTCATACAAGAGCAGCGTAGGACTTTTATGATTATGCTACATTTGGAAATCATGTGGCTTAACGTTAGCTAACTACACCGTGTCCTGTCTATCAAGGTCAGAGTTTTGTCACGACACAAACTTATGTTACAGCTGCCACATAGTAGTAACGCTGCAATAACACGGTGGGCGGAAGCCCCTGGCGTCGTTGGTATAACTACTGTCCAGGACCAGCAGGGAGGATTAAAAGCTCCCGTCACTCACTCGTATTTCGTTTTTGTCGCTGCCCTCGTCGCTTTCTTTCCCTCCACGTCTCTTCTTCTGCTGCAGCTGTATGGTCTCGAAAGTCCTGAGCAGCTCCTCTTCCTTCACTTTGTGAGCGTGACTCCGGGACACGAAGCTTTCCAGCAGCTCCAGCACTTTAACTATTTTGGGCACCAGACCTACCACGCTGTCTTTGCCATAGCCATCGATTAGTTTCTCCACCTCAGTGCCGATTAGTTTGGCTATTTCATACACATCCTCCACGGTTAGAGACGAAAATGTCTTATCGAGGCAGCGTTCCGTGTTTTCGGTTTCTGAGTGTGCTTCATGTCCCTCCATGTCTGAGCCAGGGCAGCCCGCTTCACATGCTCCTGATCGACTATCGAAAGCGACGGTGGCTGATCAGCGCGACACGTGTCTCAGCTATAAAACACATTAGCGCTAAAAAAAATAAATAAAATAAACACGTTCGCAATAGCTCCGATGTTAAATTGAAACCGCGTACATCGTTGGCCCCACGCTACCGTCAAGCCCGAACTTGACCTGCTGTTCTTCCGACAACTCCTCCAGCAATAATCTGCTAGCTCGCAATACTACAGACTGCAAAAATACAGGAACGTCAAGTACTACGCAATCCTGTGTATAACAAGGCTGAACATCCCGGGACATTACTTCTGCAGTCTACTCGATGCGGGATCCTCCTACTTCTCCGACCAATGTACTGAGAGTACACAGAGCTACATGCAAAAACTGGGCTGCCAGGTCCACCACACTGATGCGTGTAGCAGAGCGTGAGCTCGGAAATTTCCCCTGCAGATCTATCATCAGAACTGCAGCCTATAAATATCCAGTCAATGAGTGAAGGCAGTCAAGTAGTTATGAGGCGGAACGTAGTTTAAATAGTTAAACATCATTATACCAGTCTCTCTTATTACAACTTTAATACTAGGTCCACTTTCCAAGTTCCTGATATTCAAGAAATGTCACTGAAACCAAGTGACCTGTAGGTGCGGTTGACCTCTGGCTTCACTAAAGATGTAAACATCCCACAAAAGCTCTCTGGCACATTCAAAATGAACTTCAACATCTCAATCTGCTTCTGCTTATAACACATAAAAACGTTAATGAAAGTGAATTACAATATCATATGACAATGTTAATAAAACGGTTTTTATTTAAAGCCAAGCTACAATGTCACAGGATGCACACTACAACATAGTAACAGGGCATGAAAATGCAAGTTTCATTTCTTAAACAGCTAAGGGGAAGTAAGTGTTTTCCCTTTAGAAGCAATGTCAACTATGAAATATTACACTGACGTATTTGTGTACTGAGAACTACACACAAACACACATTTTAGATCATCCAGAATCCATAACATTATAAGACTTACTCAAAGAAGCCTTATTAAAACAAGACAGTGAAACTAAACAAAACATTTGTAGAAAATAGAAAAAAAAAAAAAAGTTTCTTAAAACGGTCCTGAAGCCTTTACATAAGAATTTCCAAGCATCACAGTTACATGTGCTCAATAGAAATATTACAAGCGCTGTTCTTTACTGGCTCCACATGATTCTGGCAGAGATATCTACAAAATAACCAAGAGAAGAACATCAGCTTTCAAGCATACATGTCCTCGCGATCAGCGTTGTAGATCTCACCCTCCTGCAGTGAGGCAAAGTTCAGGAAGTGCGAGGGCCGGTGGACTTCATGGTAGAACTCCTTGGGGTTGGCCAATTGCAGGTCGTACTTCATATTGGGATCATGGCGCACACCTGATGCAAGACAAGTTAACACAATCGTTGACGTCAGCTATGTACAAACTTCTATGTATTCTCAACATGGGGTCAGTAGCTTGAGCATTATACCATGCATGATACAAGTATGACAGTGATCCATAGTAAATAATTGTTCAATCAAGCTGACATGGGGACAGAGTGGAAATGTCAATGTGTGTCATTGATTTCTGACTCAGAATATAAAGCAGCAGTACAGAGGATATCACAGATGCCGGTATTTTAAATAGGAATTTAAAAAACACCAAACACAAAAAAAAAAAAAAATTAAAAAGTACTGACCCATGAAGTTGTAGTTCCAGGAAACTTGTCCTGGCACCATGAAGAAGCCAAGGAAGCGGTCAGAGAGCAGCATCTGAACTCTCTCATAGTGGGACGGCAAGTAGCCTTTAGGGTTGTTGCCCTTGTCCGTGTTCTGCCGACCCCACTCGTAGCCACTGGGTGTAAGCTTGTAGGCTGTGAGAGTACACGAGCCTGGGGTGAAGCTGAAAACCAGAGGGGAAATGCATTTAAGTACTATTCAACTACCAGTCAATATGCTGGGATTACAAATCTTTACAGTAACAATTTCCTACAACATTTTGCCATAGGTTGTCTGCATAAAAATATAATCACTCTTGTGATCCTGTATTAGTCTAGACATAGGCCTGTAACAATTTCAAGCAATGACATGGGGACAAAGCTAGGTACACAAAGATATGGTAACTTTGCATTATTAACACAGGTGAAGTTGATTATTCTATAGACACTGACACAATCTTTTAATAACATACATCAGTTTTAATGACCTGATAATTGTGGCAAGTAAACTATAAATCCAATGCAGATTTGGAACAAAAAGTAAACTGAATCTCTCACAAATCGTGCTTTGAACAGCAGACAGCAGGTGTTTGGTAACAGCCTACCTGCACGTGATGATGATGGTCTTTTCTCCATCCCAAGAAGGGTTGTCAGCCATGACCTTGGCATGGGTAGTGACGTCCTGTGGGGACAGCTGGGGAGACTCATTAGGCTGGGTGTGGATCCAGCCGAGAGGCTCCATTTCCTGTTTATGGACGGTAGGTTTTTAAAAATTGCTAGGACAACTAAATTAGTATAACTAATAAACATCCAGAATATAATGCAAAGAATGAGCTGGAACACACAAAAATATTTGGGCCTTACTTTAAGGTATTCATGTCCAGGCAGCTGGTTGGGCAGGTGGACAGTCTGGTGTGTCCCCCACTGTGGCACCATTACAATACAACGGATTTCCTTCACCTGGGGGTTGTCTGGTGGGCTGGTGCCATAAAGATAGCCTGCAATCTGAAACAACAGTCAATGGTTAGTATTAGACAGTTTTTAATCTAGTACAGAAGTGATGAGGGATCCTTCGATAGAAATTATATTAAATAACTGTACTTTTTTTAAAAATATGTCTAGACTACAGTACTATGAATCCTCAGAATACCTGCGCTCGCAGATCTGAGATGCAGATGAACTTCTTAAGGACATTCTTTGGCAGAATGTAGGTGTAGCCTGTTTCCTTGATGTCATCAGATGACACATAGATGTGATTGGTTCGGAGATGAAGGTTGGCTGCAGATATGGCCCTAACAGAAGAACAAGAAACATTAAACCAAAGGGACATGAAAACCAAATGACTGCCCATTTAACCATTTACTACAAATATGCCATTCATTATAGACGAGCTCAACATTTAACTTGTTCCTGGGCAAAGAAATTCCACAAAACAGAGCATTAAATTGGTTGCACACCTGACTCTCCACTCAGTCTTAGAAGAGAAGGTCTGCGTCTCGTAGTTGGAGGTGGTGGAGGTGATAATCTCGTCACCATGCTTGTTGACAGTGCGGGTCTGTGTGGCTGTCAGCTGTGACTGTTCTTTGGTCTGCTTCTCTATCTCGGCAATTTGCTGACGCTGCTGTGATGGGGCTGAGATCTCCATACCCAGGATGATGTCACGGATCTCAGACTGGGTAAGCGAAGCAACGTTCACACTGGGAGGGAGAGGGGGGGAACCATTGACTAAATGCAAGTCTTGTTTAATTCTAATCTACTGAGTTATAACAAAAAACTGCAACCCATCTGTGACAAGTATTCCTTTATGAAATGTTCTTTAAATGCAAATCCAACACTTACTTGTTCTTTTTACCGTAATCTGCCAGAATGAGATCTTTAAGTTGCACTTCCACCTTGATCCACTCCTCATCAGTAAGAGTGGGCCAGATATGGTGGGGCTCAGTAATAGTTGTCTTGTCAGGTTTTAAGATCACCTTGGCCCTGTCATTGTTGACATGGAGTGCTCTGAGGATCAGGATGAGTCGGGAGAAGGCCTAAATATGAGGCAGGTGAAAAAGCACAATTTATACACAAGGGAAGAAGTTAATATCACCAACAACAAATACAAAGTTTATTTTTGTTAGGAACCAGCTCAGCTATAGTGCTCAGTCTGTTCTGGAGTAGTTATCTGTATTGTTAAATAAGCATACATGTTTTTGAACAGGTTGCCATAAAGTTATTTCCTAGGGAAATAAACATAAAATAAATAAACCTCTAAACCTTTATTTGTCTAAATAAACAGAGACAATACAGTGGTGCAGATTTATTACAGTGGACAAGAGTAAAACTCACTGTGTAGGATGATATGGTCTTGAGCCAGTCATCATAGAGGTTGAACAGCACCATCTGAGGTTCTGTAGCCTTCAGGATTAGGTCGCCAAACTTCTCCACCTTCAGACAGGCCTGGAAGGGCAGCTGCAACTCAGAGCCCTTGATCACAATGTTAGGGAAGTCTAGCAAGTGGACCTGCAAGGAGAAAACAATGGCATTAGATTATGTATCCAACATTCATAAAAATATAGGAAAATAGGAATTCCTTTATGGCTAGAAATGATTGTAGCAGTTATTAGCATGTCCTGGCCTCACCTCCAGTGGGTCCAACATGCCCTTTCTGGTTACAATGATCTGTTTTGGCTGCTCCTCCACAGGGAGGGAGCGAATCAGAGCAGCTACTTCTTCAGCTGTCTTCCATTTGGCCAGCTACAGAGAGAAAACAAATACAGAGCTGAACACTTAGGAGGCAATAAACATCTAGGTGCAGAAGAGTAAGAAACAGAATGCCTGTCACGTAGAAGAAAAATCATGTCTATTATCTTCATTTTATTGTTGCCTTACTAAAATCAATCCAACAAGTTGAAAATTATTTAAAACTAATGAAGATCAGAAGCCTATTACAGTTGGTTAGCACGGTGGTTAGTAGGTCAATAACTGTACCTGTCCCAAACGTTTCTGTCCAGCCCACACAGACGTGTGAATGATCTTTAAGAAGAGCTGACCAGTCCTTGGGTTGAAGATGAAAATGGCTCCATTGATTGGCTTTGTGGTCAAGTTACCCTCAAAGGTCTGTTGAGACAGATTGAGGATATACATGACTAAATGCAACATAATTAAACATTTTAGCCCACAAACAACTCTTAATTGAATTAATACCATACAATTGTCACGCTCACCTTGTGAATGGTGACTCTGTAGACATTGGTGTCATCCACAAACCAGATGATCTGGTTGGAGAATAGTTCACCATAGTTCTGTGACGACAAGTATGGCTCAGTGGGCTCTGAGGAGTACAGCTGCAGACCCTTGCGGATGCGCTCCCTGAGCACATACAGGGCAGGGTTGGCCTTCATGATCTTAGCCATGGCCTGCTGGATAAGAGGCTTGCTTCCAGGGAACCAGTTACCATAGGCACTACACAAAGACAACAAATCAGGCTTCAAGATTAAATTGATAGTTTGTCTGTGATAATAGCTGAAATAAAAAACAAAACACTTCAAAAAGATATCAACTTATATTTAAACTGATGTGAGCATTTCAGACAAATATGTGTACAAAACTTAGTGTCAAGTTTTACTAGTTAACTGCAGAACATATGTACATATAGAAAAAAAATGAATAAAAACGTAATAAAAACTAACTTCAATAAATTACTTACGCTTAACTCTATTGTATGTCAAGTCTAGCAAAAGTATTTCTGTATTTATACTTGTACCAATCCTAACCTGTGAAGGTTATAAGCCAGGTCTATAGCAATGAGCACGCCGGTAGGGGAGGGGTAGATACTCATGTTGTCGGTGGTGTAGTCCAGGAACTTGGCCCGGGCATAGCGCTCAATGTCATGTGAGTCGTAGTCACCCCAGCGGAGCTGAATGTCAATCCAGTACTTTTGCGTGGTGGTGCTGTCCATCACATCTCTGCAGGACAAGATTAACAATCTAATTAATATGTGTATTACATTTACCAGTCTTCTGGTGTGGAGAGGTGTAATACTATTATTAAAACAGGACCATGTGCAAGATAAAATAAAATCACCATGATAAAGCAAAAGCAGTATGATCCTCAAAGAAAATTTTTATAATCTTTAATAATGTAACAGGTCATAAATATTGCTCCAAAAGTCTTACTTCGAGTCAGCAAGTAAAGAGGGTCGAGAGACGTTCCACTTGTATGATGCAAAGAGGAGAATGTCCGCACAGGATGAGTTCATCTTGTATGACTTCCTGGGGTGGATGGTCTCCTTCTGGACTGTCTCAATCTCCAGAGCATCCAGCTCCTGGTCAAACACCTGAAAACAAAAGCAAAAAATTATGAGAAAATTAATTTAAAAATAAATCAGTTAACTATCCAAAAGCTCAGCTTGCTATATTTCTGCTGTTTGGTGAATAAAACCAGCCAGCAAAAGGACCTCAAATCTACCTGACAGAGATCCATGACAATGCTCTCATGAATCTTCTGCCACAAGTGAGCCCTGAAGATCTGAATGAGGGAGATCTTCAGCGTGGGGATCTTGCCATGCATAAAGATTCCTGTCAGGTCAAGTTGCACCTGGAAACCCACGTACACCTAAAGTAAAAAAAAAAAAAAAACAACAAAAAACATTTGAACTCTTGACATTATATACTTTTCCAATTAAAAAAGAAATGTTAAATAATCTGATGAAAGCACACAGCTGTTGTTCTGTACTGACGTTGGCTCTGTTGATGGTGGGTGACCACCAAAGTGTGAAGCGACGGTTGGGGATTTGATTCAGACCAGACCTCTGGGCATTGGTCAGCTTCTTCCATTTCATAGACTCCTCAAAGCCACTGGCCTTCTCCCTAAAATAGAAACAAGACACTTTAAGTGTTTCCTCTTGTCCACTATGCCTCTTAACAATTTATGTTTTCATTTCCAAAAATAAAACTTCTCCACAAAATAAAGAATTCAAGTGCATTAGTACTCTTACCAGAAGAGACCCTCCCAGGTAGGAAAATAAGTGCCTTTGAAGAGCGTGTGTTCCAGGATGCCTTCGACACCACCCAGAGCCTGGATCATGTCTGTGCGGTAGTTGTTCAGATTCCACAGTTTGCCATCATGCCTCTGGTGGGTCCACCAGAACGGATTCTGCTTCAGTACCTGCACTCAGTCAAGACAGAGGCATCAACACATGTTCGCATGTTATCTAATGCTAAATGGTAAATTTAATAGACCATTAACATAAAACATTTCCATAAGTTAAAAACCAAATTGTAACCATTTTAATGAGTTACTGCTAGTATCACCAATGAAAATAATGAACAGCTAGTTACAGGAGTAATGTGGCAGCAATGTACTGCTTTTTAGATACCACCAGTGATCCTTTAGCTCCAAACTTAGACCAACATTCGTGTATAGCACTGTAGCTTTTGCCCATCAAAGAATGTTTCCATCATACCTGATACTGTTTAAAGTCTGTCCTGACTCTCCAGCCTTTGTCATATGCCAGTGTGTGTCTGTCCTTTTGGAAGAGTGTGTTGATACGTGGGATTCCTCTGTCCCACGAGTCCTCCAAATCCTCCAGAGTCAGGCGCCTGAAACACAGAATACACCTCATCTATTTTTTTCCCCCTAAGCATTTACTTAAAGATCAATTATTATAACAGCAGATGCGATGAATCCTAGCTTTTTACTTTTTGTCTCTAATATATACTATAATAATATATATTAGCAGTTAAAGGTCTTACCTGTTCTGAGCAATGGCCTCCTGTCTTTTGAGAGCGTACTCAGCCCAGACCCTCTGGGAGTCGATAAACTCACTCTCCCATGGTTGAATGTAACGGTACAGGTTAGGAATCAGCTGGTCTTCTTCATGACTCATTCCAGACCTGAAGTGGGTGATGCCCACATCTGTCTGCTTGGACCATCTGTTCATTAAAGAAAATAAATGTCTAAATTTCTGTATTAGCACAGCTAAATCTATTTAAAATTAAACTGACTGATAAAAAGATCAAATAACTACAGATAGACACACTGACTTACCGCAGGTCTGACTGTGGGATAAGCACGTGACCCATTGACAACATACCAAGACCACCCAATTCTTTGGGCGTGTAGAACACTACTGGAGGGAAACGGCTAGGCATTTTGGAATTTAAGCCAATCTTTATACGTGTCTGGATCTTGTTCTCACACTTCACCAACAGGTCCAGGAGCTCCTGGGTATTGACCACAGCCTCACGGAAGTATGTCATCAAGCCAATCAGGGCTGTGTTCCATTTGTTCACAATCTGGAATTAAGCAGACAACATACGAAAATATTGTGAAAAGGTATAAATCTTTACTTTTCATTTTAGGCATACTAGCTTTATAGGATAAAGTAGTCTGCTGACCTTAGTGAATGTGGTGGATCCAGATGCCATAAGGATCTGACGCACTCTGTTGTGGAAGCGCTGCATTGATTCATCATCTACACGAAGGAAACACTGTGCAGTCCTCTCTTTGGTTACCTATTCATACAAAAACAAGGCTAACGTTAGAGAAGCATGATGTTGACTGCTGGGAGTGAGGAAGTATCAATACTCTAGAAGGACATTTTATCAATTGTAGTTTACTGAACTAAGCAACTGATCCTGTCACAGGCAGGAATATTACCATTTCTACTTTTGCACATCAATTTCTTACCTCATTCTGCAAGTTCCACACACCGTCCTTATGAGTAAACTCCTCGTAGCTGGTGCGGCACTTGGGAAGGATGCGACATTCAAAGCCACACATGTTGAAGAGCAGGTTTGGGTTGTCTTTGCTGTAGACTGACACAAAGCTGTTCTCCCACTGGACTGTGGTCACGGATCTAGGGAGGCGGTTCTTGATATCCCAGAACACAGCACGTCCACTGGGAAGAATAAGATCAGAAGGCTAAAGCAATTTGTTTCCAAACCAACTTAAATAATTATAATGTTCAGAAATTCTAATATTCAAATTATCTGATGATGAAAGGCCTTGAGGTTAAACTCACAGGTTCACATCGTGCTTCATCAGTCTCATGCGGGCATCACGTGGCCAGCACTTCTTGTTGTTGTAACCTACAATGTTTTCATTGTTGGGGTCTGGGTGCTCTGTCAGGTATCTCTGAATCAGGTCCCTGGCCTCGTCAGCAGAGAATCTAGAAGAATCATGAGAAACATTTATTACAATTTGCTTGCTCTTACACATACACACTATCGTATCATAATAAGAAACAAGTCAGAAAGTGCTGCCTTATTCAAATCAGTCCCACCTGAAGAAAATGTGGATGCGATCAATGTAGCGGCAGTACAGTCTGATTGGATGGGCGCTCTCTGTGGATGTGTCTTGGAAACTGAGGAAGTCATTGGGCATCTGGGGTGGGCCAGCCATCTCACTGGCTCGGTGGAGACCCAGGACCAGCAGGTCCATCACCAGGCCATAGTACTGTACAATGAATGAGGCAAACTGGAGCCCCCTGATGATGCCGTAGGAGTTTGTATGATTCATGTCCTAAATAGTGACAAGACAAAAATACAAAACATTTAGTATCAAGTAAAAATTTTACTGCATCAAAATGGGATGCATGTTTGTCATTTAATGACCCAATAAATCAAGTTCATTTATAAACAGAGCTAGAAATTACATGTGATTTCAAAAGGAATTATAGAAAAAGAGCACATCAAGAATCTCTTGTCTAAAATAAATGATTACTTACTTTGTAGTTGATAACCACATTGTTCTTGGCTGTCATGTAATCAGCAATGTTGTGGTCGACAATAAGACGCAGCAGCCTGTTGAGTAAAGTCAAATCAATCTTCTCATACATCTTCTCGTAGCGGGACTCCAGCATCACATTGCATTCTCCCTCGGCAGTTTCCCACACATCCTGCAAGTTGTTGATGCCTGAGGAGAAATAAAAGGCTTTTAGATGATGCTTAACTTTTGGTCTTTCTAATAAAGGAAGGGAGGGATTTAAAAGTATTAGTTTTATTCTATCTGAAAACATTATCAACTATTACACAATAGGTTCAGATGGTAAGTCTTTAACCATTTGTTTTTCTGCACTTACCTTGGCACCACTTGTAGACTAGCAGTGGTGGCGGTTCAGTGTCAGCAGGTTTGATCCAGGGTGGAAACAGGCGTCTCTTGTCTGCCTCGTACCACAGGTACTGGTCCAGGTAGGCGTCTGTGATTTTCTCCAGGGGTTCCACATCATACACTGGCACCAGGTGGCTGTACAAGTCCATAAACTCAATACCCACCTGCAAAAAAAGGTGATGTTCTGAGACTGACATAGGAATCAAATATTCTGGGCAAAGAAACATGTCTGCAACAGGAACACTGAGGATGTTCCAGGAAAACATCTACTCCACAAATAAACTTTATGTGTGAAAACAATACTTTCACTGTGAGTGAAAACAAGTTGATCCTGACCTCTTTAAAGGCTCTCTGTGTGAGCAGGTGACGTTTGATCCTGGAGAGAGCCTCATGCGGATTATCGTACGCCTGCTCTATCAGCCCCAGCTCCTCCCTCTGACTCTGGTTCAAACGAGACTTCACACTAGGGAACACAGAGACAAACTTAACGATTTTAATGTTCTTTTTCTTATAGCGTGAATACCTATTGATGAAAATAGGCATTATTTACCTGTATGCCTCCTTGAGCCTCTCCAAAGCCAGGATGAGCAGCTTGGTGTCATGTTTGTATGACAGTGGTGGGAAGGGAATGGGCGAGAACCGCCGACTCTCCAGCCAGTGCACAGTGGTGGTGTAAATGGCTACTGCCTCTTCAGCAGTGATGTAGGGGCCATCCTGTATGGACAACATGTACAATTGAGAATGTGGATGATGATCAAGAACCCTGGCTATAAAATAAATGAAAAGTTTGTTTGGAAAACACTGTTCATGTATGTTATTAGCAAATACAGATATAGAAAATGAGAAGAGGTGGGTCTTGGGGGGTGGTGCAGTATAATCATCTTCTAAAGCTAACATCTAATATCTGAACAGTGAGAGACCAACTGGAGCAAGCAATTAATAAATAAGCCACCATTCATTTTAATATACCTCTAGTTCTTACATACAGGCAAGCAAACCAGGGCAAGTCCACTTTTGTGAAGAGAGCAGGTTGACAGGTTACTAGTCTGTGAATTTGTGAACATTACCTTCAGATAGTTGTGCTGTCTCTCCTGTTCAGCTTTGAGGTACAACCGCGTTAATCTGCCCAGGTTCTTTTTACACACAGTCTTGTCCACTGTGGCTCCACGCCGAATTCGCTCACGGTTGTAGTGGGCTGTGTTGGTCCACCAGTCAGCCTTGGCCTTCACGTAGCGCAAGATCATGTTCTCAATGGGAGTGGGCAGGCCTGGCACCTGAAATGATTAGAAAAATATTAGGAATCTCAGTATATTTTGGTTCTTACCAAACTTAAAATAGAACAGATATGGTGAACTTAAAGGTTAACACAATGAAGTGATCTTTGTGATGAACTTACCTTCCAAGGAATGTTTGCCTTCCAGCATCTCCAGGACTCACTGAGGTGCTGCAGGATGGTCCTGGCTTTGTTCTGTTTGATACCCTCTGGCATCATGTCTAAGATGTCATGCATCACTGCAGCACGCAGCTCCAGGTCAAAATGAGACTCCACACGCTGCTTGGTCACCGTCTTGGCAACACCCTTGGAGTGACGTCCTGTAGAGCCAATCAGAAAAGGCTTCTACTCAAACTGGAATAGTTTCTACATAGGAAATCATCTGTGGGCATCATACCTCTGATTGCTAAAATAATTACCAGGGAAATGTCTATACACATACCTTCAAACTGCCTGGCCAGCAGATTACCCAGCCACCTCTCCAACAGTGGAGTGATGCCCCTCATAAAGAACAACCACACTCTCCAGCCAGGAGCCCAGAAGCCACAACCTGGACCCTTGCCCACAGGACCCTGATTAAGAAAGACCGACAAAACCTAAATATGAAAAACTTTCGGCAAGTGTGTGTCTTTTCTGTCCGTAAGTTCACCCACTAACAGTCTTTACTTGAAATAAACAGTGTGTTTACTTACAGTGTTGAAGCGATAGTAGATGAGATGCTTAAGATCTTTACACATCCGGATTTGTCTCATCAACTTGTACTTGTATCGGTACATGCCTGTGAGCTGACCCACATGAGCAAAAATGTATTGCAGTCCATCTGCCAACTAAAATACAGAAGGAAAGTTAAGACATTAGCCATGTGTGAAATCACTATGAAAATGTCCAACTAACTGATGTTAAAACAGCACAATCGCTGAGACAAAATACAGTGAATGCAAAAATGATTGTTCTCTTTTATTGAAGATGAAAGGTCCAGTTTTACAAAGTAAACAATTTGCCAGTCTTCGACAACAAAAGCTTTTAACAGTGGCAAATAACTCCAGTCTAAGAGCATCAGACATGTCATCTGTGACTCTTTCAGGCAATAAAGTTGCCTCTGCACCTTCAGAATAAAAGGTTTGTAATGCCTTTTATTGTTCCTGTGTTAGAGGTGGAATGTTCTGGGCACAAATGTTGCCAAACTAACCTGGAAAGCATCAACATTTCCAAGTCTGTACTGCACATGGCTGTCCACCACAAGCTTGCTGAGACGTAGCACCTCTCTGCACAGATGGAAAGCATTACCAAATCGGGACTTCTTTCGCTCCTGTGGTCCAAAAACAATAGCATAACATTGATCAACAGGTTTTGTGAAACGAGAGAAAAAGTGACAACTTTAATTTCCACAGCAGCACAGAAACAGAAAAAACTCCAACAAAAAGAATATTTCTAGACTCTTTGACAAATTTCTAAATCTTAATATTAGGTTGTTTTATACTGCCAAATAAGGTAAGTGAGAGATGATCTGCTCTGGAGTAAGTACCTTTGTGGTCAGAGTCTTGACGGGCTTCAAGTTGAAGTTATAGTCCAGATGCAGGTAGTTGAGGTTCTTACGATGGATAAGCAGATTGAGCATGTTGTAGCCCTGTCTGCATACCTGCAGCCCCACCTCCACCCAGTCCAGCTTGGTGGACTGAAAGAACTTTGTGGCTTTGAAAGAGCGGAACAGATACCTGAAAGATAATGGAAAATCTTACAGAACAACTAAAAGATGAGCGGAAAGATATACACTTCAAAGAGATTAACAGCCAATGAGAATCTGGTGTCTACTGATGCTCACCTCTTTTTCTGGGCCTTGGGTGGTCTGTGTTTGAGAGCATTTAGCACATAGTACTTCAACAGTTTCTGGTACGACACGCGCACTTTTACTGGCTGTCCTGCAGGGCAGTGTTCACGATACCTGTACAAATAAATAAATACATACATAAATAAATAACTGGGTCACAACAGGCAAAACCATAAAGCAAAAGCAACCATGAACAGAAAGTAAAGTGTTTTTTTTAATTTGCCCACCAGTTCTTGATCAGAGGGATATCAATGGCACGTCTTGTGCGGCCAGATCGCAGGTTGAAGGGTCTTGGTGCCCACAGTAAAGCAATGCCATTAGCTGTGTTGTCTGAGTAGAGTGGCGTCTCTTTGAGGAAAGGCTCCACATACTCTGGAAGCTCAAACTCCTCATCATCATCAGGCAGAGGTTCCTGACTCTAAGTGGGGAGCAAAAACAATACAATAAAACATTTATGAATATTGACTTAACATGTAAATAATATTTATGCTTGGGTTTTACCCCAGGTTACTTTAACAAAAAAAATTATATCTGAGCGGCGACCTGCTGATTGCATTTGCAGCCAGTACTAAATAAAAGAGCCACCATTCATTTTAATATTCCTCTAGTTCTTACGCACAGGCAAACAGACCAATGCAAGTGCGCCTTTGTAAGAGGACTTCAAAACTTTGGTTTGATTCATTTTTATTAATTTTATCTGGCAAAGGTGGAAAATGAATGAACAGTCACTCATACCTTAACCGAATGCCTGTGAGAAATGGGGTTGATCAGGGGATCAAAGTAGAACGCTGGAAGATCTGGATCCTCCGTCTTGATAAACACAACATTGGGTGTATGATACCTGCAAAGGAGGAGCAGTGATTCATTTATTTACAAATAATCTGAGAGATAATTAAATTAAACTAATTTTCAGAGTAACTGATTAAGTACAAAAAGTACATAGCTACATTTAGCCATATTTGTCTGGTCCTATATCTTACTCCCACTTTTAGAAACCACTACTCCACTTCTTACCATGTAAGGTGGACATGGTGTGGCAAGTTGTTGTACAGGTAGGGGAAGGCAATTTTGTACTCTGTCCTGATGGGCTGTCGAATGATGATTTTGTTGATATCGTTGAACTCATTCCAGTCTTCATCCCTGCAGAAGAAACAAAAAGATCAGCTATGGTTCAAATCTTCCATCATCTATTTTTAACTTGCAGGTTCTGGGGAAAAGAGGAAAATCATTCTAGGACAAGATACAAGCAAAATAACAAGAGGTCCTTACTGGAGGTTGATGTCCCTGACGAGTGGCTCAAACTTTGGTCCCCCAGGGATGGCCATATTTAAGGCCTTGGACGTAAAAAAAGCCTTGAGGTCAAACAGGTAAAAGTAATTGAAATCCACAAGGTCTGTCAGCAGTTGATTGGCCAGACGATACAGTGTAGACATCATGGGCAACGTGAACTGCCAGCGACGGTAGGTGGTGCCATTCACAAACCTGAGGAGGACACAAATGTATTATTTTTTTTTTTAAAAAAACCTTACATTTCCAACCAAACATAAACGTAGCATTTTTTTTCTTTAAAGACATATTTGATGTCTTACTTTGTAGTGTCTTTGAGGGGTTGGTGCTCATAGAACCATTCCACAACTGAAGAGTCTTCCTCAGAGTCCAGCTCCATCTGGATGGCCTCCAGTGGTTCCACATCAAGGATGTTGTCAGCGTAGTCCAGTGGCGGCTCCTCATCATCAAACGGTGGAAAACGCATTCGCTTGAAGTGCCGACGATCACGCTTCTCACGACGCATCATGATCCACATTGTGCTGGAAGGAGGAGAAACAGGAACACCAAAAATGTAAACTTCAAATTATAATAACGTTACTAATATTAATAACACTATGCACACAGTTTATGTTTCTGAGAAGTGTAAGTGGGTTGCAATGGTAACAATACATAACTCTTACCCCCACTGTGCAATGTAGACTGGCTCTATGACCCAAGGGATTTCATTCACAAAGGAAATCGCTCCAGTGATGTGGTAAAGGACAGGCACATCTCGGATCTGTTCCCAGGGCATAGGCATGTTCTCCAGCAGTTTCAGCACTGCATGGGGCATATACTTCAGGGCACTGTTTGACCAGAAAAGAATTAGGTTAGGAGTACTGACAGATCTTCTTAAACATGCAATCATATCAGTGTTAAGTAAAATATATTTTTAAAAACAAAGAAATTGTGCATGTAGCTAATCATTTTTAAATTTACACATTCTTTAAAGTGTACCCACAGTGTATCTTAAGATGTTAATCAGATAAAATAAATGTTCATAATTTATTTTTTACCCGAGGTACACCCTTTTGTCATGGCGAAACTTTCTATTTGTCATGTCTCCATGGTCCCTGATGATTTTGCGGACATGCTCAGGTGGCATGTCTTCCTTTTGAGCATCCACAAAGCCAAACTTTCTCTTTTCTGAGTAGCGCTTCGCCTGCAGCTGCTGCCATTTTCTTGCTGTAAAGTTGGGAGAAATTTTATGCATAATGATAAAATTGATCATGCCCGTTTATGATAAAAAACTATAGCTTTAGACCACTAATGTGCTGCATTGAGAGAAACATACCTTTCTCTTGCAATTTCTCCTCAGACATGTAGTCTGGGACCGGTGCAGGTGGGGGTACACCTGGTGGCATCCCTGCAGGGACTGCTCTGTAGGGGAAGGCAGCTGCCATGGTACCTCACTACTAAAAACATAAAACACCAAACAAATATTTATACCATACACTGTGCCTATGTCCATTTTGTGCGCGTATTTAGCATTTGTATTTTGCAATACGTTTGGAGCGATTACAAGCCATGGGAAAAACAATTGTATTCTTACATATAAATGTTACATTTATGGTCGTTATGGCCATTACATTGGTCGCAAGTTAGCTAACGTTACCGTATTCATCAAAACGAAATGTTATAAAGACACTACAATCTAAACAAAGTTTAAAAAGACGATCCAGATTGAAATTGATTTTGTTGATACCTTTACCAGCATAATGCCGCAACAGAAAGTAGTAGAAATGAAGGTAACATACCAACTTAATTTAACCCGGAAAATAACCATAGTTAACTAGCTAACTATTAGCTGTACAACATGGCTTCCTGAACGGCGCATTTTGTAGCGTTAAACAAGTCTTAAGACACAATCACTGTTAACTCATTGCACATGAAGTTGGATTTAAAGCGTAAACTACAATTTACTAATTCATTTCAATAATTTACACACTAAGCATGTAACACAT
The DNA here is from genome assembly GCF_033026475.1 of Channa argus. NCBI lineage: Eukaryota > Metazoa > Chordata > Actinopteri > Anabantiformes > Channidae > Channa > Channa argus. The sequence continues at coordinate 11,848,117 of NC_090202.1, read as the reverse complement.
CAGTCAACGCTAGTACCACCGCTACAGATTAGGCCCAGCGTGCATGGAGCGGTAAGCTAAACAATTAGCATCACGACTAAGGAGCGATTGTTAAGTTACAAAAAAGAAAATGCATGAGGCACCACACACCTCGCTAACTTCACTCCCAGAGCGATTTGGTAATGTTGAAAACTGTCTTTTTTCAGACAGTCGGGTACCACAACATTTCCCTTTCAAAGCAATATTGTCGCTTTTTCCGACTCCTTGCTGTATTGATGTGTCTTAACGAAACTGCACCACACACGACGAACTACGGCAGCCACACGATGAACGCAGTTCAGTGGAAATCACAAAGAACAACTACGCCAGATGTAATATTTCCTACTACTGAACCGTTCACAATCTACGTCCAAAAACACGCAAACGTTGGACGAGCGCAATTTCGCAAATACCCGGATGTTCCTGTTTCCGTCTCAATACCGCCCCCTGCAGTGTTGGAATGTAACCTACCAATCGCTAGCAGTGACAACAAAGTACATGGTACTGAATGGCTGTTCAATTTGAATGTAGCCATATAGAGTATTAGGGATCGTAAAAGCGCAGGAATATATGATGATAGTGGGAAAAGCTGGTGATTGTCAACTGTTACAACCCCTGTGGTGTCCCTATCTCTAAAAGTAAAGGGAAAGTTTAAAAGAAGGTGACGGCATAGTGGAAGGAAAGGAATGAGTACTATGGCCCCTTTGTTGTGTTGGAGGATGAAAGCCTAAGTAAAAAAAGAAAAAGTGGAAGCAGCATTTTTGATGTTGTGCTGTGGTGTTGTGGAGGGACTGGACTTTTAAAAACTGTAACTGGGTTATAGATTTCTTAAAAGAAAACCATAAATAGGAACAGTTTTGTCAAACAACTATATGGTGGTAAATGGTACACTACAGGAAATTATTGTTTAAGATTATTTTCTATTTTAATAAAAGATACATATGCAGGCATATGCAATGAATGAGGGAAGATAATTGTTTGCGGCTGATGGTGGGCTATGAAAAAGAGAGAAATATAGAGTATATAGTTACATGAACCCAAGAGGGAGTACAAGTAAAAAACTGGGGAACAAAATAGGGCTTCAGATTTCCAGTGGAATAAAACAAAAACTATGTTTTTAAAAAGGGTGGGGTACAAAAGTTATCTGAAGCCTTATGGAACTATTATACAAACAGTTCACAGAATTTTTTACACTGAAAGACCCTCCTGCTGCAACCCTATCATTTTATCCATGCTCAGGACCAGCACCGATCCCTTCTGCATCCCAACCCAATGCTCTACCACTGAGCCACCAGGCCCCCTACAAACTTGCCAAACAAGTCATAAGTTAAAAGATGTTCAAGTTAACGTCAAATAATCAAAAGCACAGACTTGCTGACATACAAATATCTTTTGGTTGCAGCCCCTTTGTTTTCATCGTTGGCTCACAGTAAGTTTCAGCACACTACATTGTGGTCTTTCAACAGTAAGCTTAAAGCAAACAAAGGTAGAAAATGAGTGTGTGTTGGTACTTGGTTTAGAACATGAAGAGGCTTTCTTCAGTCTGAAATATCTCTTATCTCTGTTTTAGCAACATGACCACTTTAAGGACAGAATCAGTATCTTGTCTTCTTCTTTTATTTTACCTTTAAAGACACAAGACAATGAAAGTCCTGTTTATGGGCCCTGGATCCTTTGTATAATTTAAAATAAACTCTCACTAGAGCAAAAAAAGACAGAAAAGGAAAAGAATCAGGACAATTAACAACAGAATTTAATGTTTGGTAAGACATGTTTAACAAGACACATGAAAATGGTAATGGTAATGGTAAAAATTCACATAGCAAAGGTTTCCTGCACTGAACATTGACTTTATGTAGTATCAGGAACAACCTCAGACAAAACATCCCCTAAATGCACACATAACTGTCAACCATAACCATCTACAGCTTCTAACATAATTTCATACCTGAATAATACCACAAAATATCCCACGTTGATTTTGTATGCAAAAGCAACACAAAAAGACATAATATAAACTTTGTTGATTTGTAAGTTGAGTGTAGTTTAATAATAGATGATAAGTACATGTCTGCAAATTCCAGTCAAACCTTAAAATAAATACAGGAAAAGTGCTGCAAGCCAGTCTCATTTACACAATGCTCATTAAACAGAGATTAGATTGATAACTTAAACCATTAAATGCAAATTAAATAAAGCTTTTCTTTCTGTTATGGTAACAGCACTGGGTTAGTGAAGTGGTCCGAACAGGCCTTGTGTTTGTCAATTGAGAGATCGACTTTTTTACTATATGATGGAGTGAAGGGAAGAACAAGAAGAAGAAAAATGAGCTCCATCATCACTGGGAGGTCGTTACATCTGCAGCCAGCTCAGGTCATCAGCCCTGAACAGATGAGGAAGTGAGAAAAACCCTGTGGTTTGGGACATGTTTGCATTGTACAAGAGTAAGTCAATCATTTACTAACCCTGTATAGCGTTATTTGACTTTAATAACCAGGTTTACAACTGCTCCTGCTTCTGGGGTCTGTTTTAATTTTAGTATAATTATATTTAAAGCTGCTTTAATAAATATGTTTCATATTAACAGTAGATCAAATGACAGTGAAACATTAGCACAATTATCATGCCACTGTGGGTTTACTGTGAACTCTATGTTTTAGCATCTTTCTTGTCATTATTTTGGTTTTAAAGCCAATATCTGCTCAACATCAACTTTGTGTATAGCTAATGAGGTTAGTGGGTCATTGAGTAGCCAAAGAGCCAAACATATTTCCGAGGGAATAACGCTAATTACATAACGCAGCTTATATCACACAGAGAAATCCATCAGTATGTTTAATTTTAAGTAAATTAAAAAGGTTTTAAAACAGAATTTGTCTAAATGCAAGATGTCACTCACTGAGCCTGGGCCTTTGTTATAATCTGGCCAGTTGCCATCAGCTCTGCGAGACGAGCCACAGCAGGATCGAACATCAGGCTTGCTGCAGCCACCACCACTTCATTCCTGTTGGCAAAAGAGAAATGAAAGAAAATTAATACAAATCCTATACATTCTCATAATTTAGCATCAAGAGTTGCAGCTGCCCCTCACTTTATGTAAAATGCCAGGAATTTCCTTTCTTCCATGTTGCCTTTGAATATGATTTCTGTGTAACCTTCACCAAAGCCTAGACCAAAAAAAAAAAAAATACATAAATAAATTAAAAGGGGAAGAAAATTCAACACAGCCGGGATTTAAAATTTATAATTTAACTTTAACATTATGTCAATAAAAACCCCAACCTGTGTATCTGATGCTCTTGCCAAGAAGCACGGTCCAAAAGAAAGGAACTGACTCCAATTTGGTTGTTTTCTTTAGCATGTTCATGGCAGCAACTCTTCCTGATGTAAAACATAAAGAAAAACAAGGAGGATCTTGTTATTCCCAATTATATTATTTTTAACCACAACTTGTTCTTGATTCTTTTTTTCTTATATGGAACAAAAGTATAATGTGGTAATACCCAAACACAACTTCACTTAATCTACCACCACACATCGAGGCACATAATACAGCCCGTTTCTCTGACTTACCTTGAGCTTGTGACATTTGCCAGTGACCAATGTTAACCCTTTGGTCTCTTTGAATAGCCAGAGGGAAGGAGGTTATATCTCCAGCACTAAAAACATCTGGAATATTGGTCCTCATGTACTGTTAGACAAGTAAAGCATGTGAACAACATAGGCCAAAAAAAAAAAAACTTAAAATGTTTATATCAGTGCTTTTGCTACTTGGTTTTAATAATTACATTAATACTGCTTCACTGGCCATGTCAACATCAATGTAATTAAAACTTGGCTCCAGGATACGTCTTTATGGACTATCTTACCTTGTCAACAATCACAGCTTTACTTGAATCCACTTCCACACCGCTTCCTGCCAAGAAGTCTGAATTGGGAATTACACCTGAAAAACAGAATTTTGCACAATATGTCTGAATTTCAAATGACATTTACGTATAAACATTATTATTAAGGCAGAGTAGTGTTTGTGATGCGACACAATCGTAACACTTCATATATCACAGCATAGTAAGCAGAACAATAAAATACCTATTCCAGCAATCACCACATCAGCTTCTACAACTGCACCACTGTGTAGCACCACCTCCTTCACCTGAAAAAAAAAAACTCATTTAACAATCTACACTGAATTTGAAGCACAAGCACAGGTGTAATGAATAAAATTAACAACTGGCTGGCTCCTAGTCAGGATTCACTGGGATGCTTGAAAAGGGCACAGCCAGTGCGATGTTAAGATAAACACCTGTGCTTTTCCAACTATGACAATTTACAGTATCCTGTGCTATTAGATAAAATGTAGATTTACTTTGCCGTTCTCTCCTTTGATCTCAGCGACTCTGTCGTTCATGTAGAACTTCACATTTTGTTCCTCCAACATCTTAAGGCACAGAAATTGATTACACTTAACAAAAGCTGAACATTACATTGTGTGTCCACATTGGCAGACTAGTCCCCTAAAGAGTACTTACTTCCTTAGTCATTTTACCAATCTCTGGGCCCAGAGACCGTTCATATGGGTATCTGGCAGTGCCAACCACAGACACACTGGCAGCTTTGTTTGATAAGTAGGATGCCACCTCCATACCTGTTTGGTTCATTATTTAAAATATTTAAATAGCATTTAAAGAAAGGGGTGAACATAAATCAGGTAATAGCAACCTCCAAATGGGGCAACATGTCAACCGGAAAATCAAACACAAACACACGAACAAGTCAAGGGTCATTCTGCTATGTAAAGAAAAAGTAATCTGATAACCTATGAACGATGCTCCGATAACAACAGCTTTCTGGCCGAGGCAGGAGCTCTGGATGTCTTTGGCATCCTCGTAACTCTGCAGTAACTTTACTCCCTTCAAGTCACAACCAGGACAGCTTAGCGGCCTTGCTCTGTGAACAAAATAAGGACTATTATGATACTGTTGCGAAGAACAATTTCTCGTTGATATTTTTTCTTTTATGTGTTCATAAAACACAATAAAGTGCAAAAATGAAATAAATAAACTTATACATAAGACAACTTATACATTTCCTTTACTTTTTAAAAACTTGAGAGACAGGATTATGAGCCTCACCTACAACCTGTTGAAACAAGGAGCTGGTCGTAATGTTGCGAAGTACCACCGCTCAACTTAACCTCCTTTTCAGCTGGGTTTACTGACACCACCTGCAACACAAACCAAGTCTTACAATAACCACATAGATCAGGTTTTGCAAGGCACTGGAAATACATCACAAACAATAGTTTTTGCACCTCACCTCTTTCTGTGTCCACACCTCTATTCCAAACTGTTGATAAAAGTCAGTGGGCCGGAGAAGGATGCTGCTGCTGTCCAGATTCATAGCCTAAAAAAGAGATAATGCTATTACTAAACTGCTTATCTACAAATCTGGGTGAGTAGCACTAGGGGAGAAATATAGAACAATATGGGTTACATCTCCATTTTAGTTAAGTTTTTACCTTACTCAGTTTGGGCTTGTCATATGGAGGAAGAGTGTCTTTGGTCACAATGATGACTCGACCTTGGTAGCAGTTCTGCCGCAGTGTTTCAGCACAAACCAGAGAGGCAGGACCTGAATGTTAAAATTTCAAACAACACGTTTGACAAGGTTCTTATGCAAACATGCCAGGACTAGATCTCATTTACTCGGGCATCATCTTTAGACCGGCACAATTCACTTGTTAGTGGAATTCTTAAGTTTGTTTACATTTTTGCCTCCAACCTGAAAAGTCAGTTCAAAATAAATGGTGTCGCAATAATGAATGACTTTGAGGTTTGAACTCCCAAGCAAACCTTCTTGTACTTATAGCATCTAGCCCTTACCCCCTCCTATGAGCAGAATCGTATGTTTGATGTCTGGCACCATACTGCACATGTCCTTCACTCGCTTGGTTAACTTCTGAGTCTGAGCAAAACAAAAGAAAGACTGTTTAAAAGAGCCTAGAATTTTTAAACATAATAAAAGGAAACACTAATTCTTTAAAGCCATCTTACTTTTCTGTTGATGGAAACAAAGACCTTGCCATCCTCAACTTTGACCTGTTTGATGAAAAGAATTTACAGAGCTGAAATGTAACAAATGGCACTTATTGTGACATAAGGAATATTTTTGAGGTTGTACTGCTTCTTTTGCAATGAAACACCTAAATCTAATTTGGGCGAAGTTTTTTTCTTATAATTCTAATGATATGATTACATTTTTGCAATTAATGTGACCACATTTTAACCAATTCAGTTAACTTTATTTATATATTGCCAATTCCCAACAAAGCCATCTCAAGGCGCTTTACATACAGGTGGTCACATAATTGCTTTGCAATTACTTTTTCAAGGATTTTATAAATAAATGGGAGAATCGATATCGCTGTGTAATTGGCTAAATCATCAGGATCAAGACAACGTCCAGGTATATCTCCGCTGGACTCTTGCTAAAAGTTCAATAAGTTGTTATTACCTGTTGAGGCATGACTTACCTTATAACTTGGTAGACAGTCCAGTCCTGGATACTCCTCAATATCTCCAGTTTTAACATTGAAGCAAGCACCATGAAAGGGACATCTGACACGGTCCCCAATTAGTGCTCCTGTATCCTCACATGACATGCACTTAAATTCAATACTCATTCATAATACAATAGTTAAGTTCAATGTTTAATATTTCATAAAGTAAACAAATCATACATTAACATACAGAGGTTGAGATACTGAAACTATAGGAAGTTTTACCTTTGACAAGAGGAGCATTGTAATGAGAACACTGGCTTCCAATTGCACTGTACTGACCCTGAGTACGGACCAACAACACCTTCTGATCCAGCACAATTACTTCCCTCATCCTTAATAAACACAAAACAGACAAGAACAGAAAAGACTGGGCAAATGTGGTTTATAGATACAAATTATTCAAACCAAAGACGTGATAAATGATTTGATCAATCCTTCTGTTTGAGTAGTGAGAAGAAGTGTTGGGACTTACTCTCCATCTTTCAGGTCAGTTTCCTGACATACCATCCCAATTACTTCCTCCTCTTCTTCTCTTTGACCTGGTCCCTGGCACTGACTCATACTGTAACAGTAAGAGATGGACATATTGTGAAAACCTGTTAGGATGAAAGACTTGAATTACAGACTTGGCTTTGTGTGAACCACAAACAGGCTCACGATACAAGCAACGGATACATGAGACGGTCATTAAAAATGACTATTTTGTTACTTTCTTTTTTAATCTTTATGTTCACTATAGAACCTGGAGTCCTGCAAAAGGTGTGGCTCCCAGAGAGCCCTGATCTCAACATAATGAATTCAGCCCAGAATTCATCTGTGGCACAGTGTGTGCAAAACAAGTTCTTTAAAAACAATAGTATACTTAGTACTCTGCTGTTTTAAAAGCAAAAAGTGGAGACACATATTTTCTTCATCACGATTAATTGCTAAATTTATGAAAAGACAGAAAATAGTGAAAATGTCCATTGCGTATTCTGTTTTGTCTGAACAACAGTCCAAAAACTTTCGTGAGACCTTTCAAAACGTTTCATGTAAAACAAGGACAAGGAGCAGATCGTTACAGCTGAGATCACAAATAATCAAATGCAAGTAATTGCATTTGAATTTTCTTTCAATCAACTAATTAATTGATCGACTTTTTTTCTGTTCCACACTCGTTAATAAAAACAATTGATGACGCGTTAAGAACAGAAACCCAGTCCTAGACATTTGTATTTTTGAATTTTAGTTATACACACAAGCCATATAGTTTCAGTGAAGCTGACAGAATTTAGTCTATCAAGACAATCAAAAATCTGAAAAGTCATCGGTGTCTTTCTTGGAATTGTTAACGACGTTGATTCACACATTACTACAAACTACATTTTCTTTCTAGATTAAACGCCCATGTTTAACATACGGACTCATACATGCTGTAGCTGCATTCATTTGTAAAATATCAAGGTTCAGTAACGCTGCGATTACCTGTTTTCTCCCTGGTTGAACTGACACCTGCGTCTGTGGAAAGTTTGTGCTGCTGAACAGCGGTGAATTCGACAGTACGTTCGCTACCGGAACTAAATGAATCGTTGTTAAGCAACAGGAGAACCGCCCGCGTGACGCTCAGGGTCTCGTGCTGCAGCGCGCGCTCCTCCCACAGTCCACCGTGAAGCGGAGGTGAAAGATGTCGCTCCATCAGTCCTACTGGTTGGAAAACGTGCTGCGGACAGTTTGAAGATGAGTAACAGGAGTCGCACTCTGTCGGAATTCAATCTCTTTTTTGAGAAGCATTTGTAAGTATTGAAAAATTGAAATAGTAGCTAGCTAACATTTAACAAGTAGCTAGCTAACATAGGTGTCCTCCGCACAGTCCGTGGTTTATTAGTTTCCCCAGTAGCTTCTCCAGACTGGCTGTTACTGGTCCTAATGTTTCTGCCGTCTTTCTAAAGCAGAAAATTAACGAATAGCAATTAGTCGGATTAATCCGAAAAGATGTGGTGGAAGCGTTAAATACTATTGCTCTTAGAAAAGTTCAAATGATTTGTTCAAGCTGAGAACAAACGTACAAAAGCTCTAAAACTGTCTTAAAATACAAAGCCCAGCGAATCTACTAGGAAAAGTATGTATTTTAAATAGCACTGAATTCACGGCTGTTGATAACATGACTGTAAGTTATAAGTTTTGTTCAGATTTATTCCAAAGACTCTCAAAGTTAAAAAAATTATGGCAAAAAAAAATTGTAATTATTTATTTATTATGCGATGCAAATGAACACAGCAACTTAATGTGGAACAAAAATGGCACAGCTGGGAAAGTTTTTCACGTCTCTGCCACAGACAAACGAATCCAGGCTGCAGGCTGACAACTAAGCAAACACTAATAGTTTGAGCATATTTATGGTGGTTGTGGACAATATGTTTAATCTAGAGAATGACTGAAGTTATTGTTTAACAAAATCTTCTTTATGTGGGACAGTTCCGTTTGTAATGAGGGCTAAATTTATGGACACTTATTATTTAATAAACGTATTTAATAAAACCCTCTGAGGTCAGAAATATACAGCGATTAATTAACCCCTTATCGTAGCAATCCGAGTCTCAACTGTCCCTGGACTGGTTACTGGTCTATGCTACGGCCACACACCATAACCATTCATACTCACATTACCTACAGTCGATTAAAAGTTATCAGTTAACCTAACTTTATGTTTTTGTACTGCAATAGGTAAAAACTCACAGCCAGCAGGGGGATTTGAAATAAGATGTAGTAGTGGGGTAGCAGCACTAATCCCTCCACCACTGTGCTGCCCAGGCAGGCTAAGCAAACATCTGGACCAAAATTGATTTATAAACTGATCATTAGTATTTACAACTGCAGTGTTATGGAATAATCCTTCAATTGCTATTATTCATTTATACGCAATTTAGTAGCTGCTCATATGTGCACAACGCTTAAAATGTAAAGTTAACAATAGTGTAAATGTAAATGTTGCTGTTTTATTACATATTTTAAAAAATAAGTTCCTATCCTTTTGTATAAATAAAGATTCTTGGATCAATGTGTTTCTTTTAAATAAAATGCTTTGGTAATAAGCTGTAACGTGACAGTGTATTCTGACTCAGAAAAATTACACTTTGCATACCATTATGTATGCAGGGCTTCAGACTAACACAACACACAACACACCTGACACTTTTCTCCACCCGTTCCAACCTACTTGCACTCGCCTTTTCATCTTTTTTCCACACTCTCCGTTGCTCTGAACCGTTGACCCTAAGTACTTAAAGTCCTGCACCTTCTTCACCTCTGCTCCCTGTAACCTCACTGTTCCACCTGGGTCCCTCTCATTCACACATATGTATTCTGTCTTACTGCAGCTAAGCTTCATTCCTCTGCTTTCCAGAGCAGACCTCCATCTCTAGATTTTCCTCCACCTGCTCCCTGCTCTCGCTACAGATCGCAGTGTCATCTGCAAACATCATAGTCCATGGAGATTCCTGTCTAACCTCATCTGTCAGCCTGTCCATCACAAGAACAAACAAAAAGGGGCTCAGAGCCGATCCTTGATGCAGACCCACCTCCACCTTGAACTCCTCTTTCACACCTACAGCACACCTCACCACTGTCTTACAGCTCTCATACATGTCCTGCACCACTCTAATATACTTCTCTGCCACTCCAGACTTCCTCATACAATACCACAGCTTCTCTCTTGTCACCCTGTCATACGCTTTCTCTAAATCTATGAAGAAACAATGCAACTTCCTATGATCTTCTCTGTATTTCTCCATCAGCATCCTCAACGCAAATACTGCATCTGTTGTACAATAGTGCACATGTTGTACAATGATGCATCTATTTTACCTGTTGTGTGTCTGCAGATGGTCCATCAGTTGTAAATGTTTAAACAATTTAAACATGGATAATGTCCAGATGCTATTAAGATAGTTTAGATGCAAAATTGTTTATTAATTTGTTAATTCCAAGTGGTAACTGTAATAATTAATCAAGTGATGTGTAATGAATATTGTTGATAGCTTGTAAATATGAGCCTTTTTCACTACTATAACGCCGGTTTTTCCCCAGAAAACTCTTATTTGTATATTTTCTGTTGATCCATATTATTATATAAAATAATAAAGATATACATAAGAGGAAATTATCAAAAGAACGTAATGAAACAAAACAATATTTGCATCTAAATTGTAGTAGAGTAGAATATGTAAAGTCGTGAAAAATGTAAAAGTTAGAATGTGACACGGCCAAATAACCAGGTGATGGCGCTGTATCACTAGCAATTACAGCAGTCTTTTGGTTTTACGGCCAGGCCCTGTTGTGAAAGAGCATGACGCTTTTTTTGTCCTCCGTCACTATCTCTCTAACAATATCAAACAACACTAATACATAAAACATGTGTACATAATTAATGTTTTACAAATCAGTGTACCATGCTTAGTTCTTACGCTTTTATGTACACGGGTTATGGACTACTATTTACATAAAACCATCGTGGTTTGTGAACAAGTGAGTTGGGTGGGAAACAATGTTACCTTACAGTGCTCTTAGTAATTTACCATGTCTTTGCTCAGACAGTGCTTCTTTGAAAAATCACTTTTTTCTACCATGCAGAAATAGATGCCAGTTGTTAAATGGTGTCTACATACACAGCTATACATGAAACGAAAGATACACAATAGTTTTATTAGAATAATTTAATTGATATAAAGTCAAAGATTAAGATAATAAGATGACAGATTTGACCAAACATTTTATGCTAAATACCAGACATTCAATATTATTGACATGCTTTTGTTTGTATAAACATTGTTTTCAGTTTAGAGTGTTAGTGTTTGCACATTTGTAAAATCAATAATACACACATTAAATAGAAGTGGATAAAATGCCCATTTGCTTAACTTCGCTTTTGGATTTTTAAGCTGGAAAAAAAAGCATTGTGGACAATGATGAGATAGCATTATGAGAATTAAATATTTAGAGCTGCAACAATTATTTTGAGGGGTTTGTCCTTTAACAAAGCATAATCAAAAGTTATTTTGATGTGAATAAGATGTCTATGAAAATATTCTGTTTTTCTAATTCTTCGGTATAATCGTAACCTGAATATTTTTGAGTTTTAGATGGGTTAGGCTGACAAAACCAGAAGACACCAAAACACCCTGATGTACATTTTAAATTATTTCTTTTATATTTCACAGCAATGGCAATTTTTTATTTCAAAAATAATAATCAAATTCATCAATAACAAAAACAATGCTGTGGACAGTAGCAGTATATTTTCGGATTCAGGTTTTAAATTACTGATAATTAGCACACGTCTTGTCTGAATTCTTGCTTATATAATAGTGAATATATGAATGTGTCATGTACTGTTTATATTAGTGTATTTTGCGTCCTGTGAGTTGTGTGACATTTCCGACAGCACTGAATGCCACACTAGCCTAAACGTGCTCTTGGCCCCGCCCCTTTATAGTAGAGCGGGGGACACTCCGTTGTTTGGTTCCTGTTGATGTGAAAAAGTTACAGCAGCCAGTGGTGAGGAGGCTTTGCACTAGGGCGGTTTCACTAGACTAGATGACGCTAAAAGGCTTGTCTCTCCATTCACCTCTAACGTAACATTACCAGTTACACACGGAGCTTTTCTTGCCAGGACTGTTGCAGAAAAGAATCATAAACGCTCAGGCCGTGCCAGTGGGATTTCGTTTGACAGACTGTCCACGCCTTCACTTTCTCTGCAAAAAACACGCTTCTTCTGCGTTTCATGACCAGAAATGATTGGACGTATATAAACGCGATTGTCTCGGTCGTCGCTCTTATTCCATAACCGTCTGTCTGGCTGGGGCACAGTCGTAGGCTTCCTGCATTATATATATTGCTCACATTGGAGGCAGCTTGTAACCTGTGACGGTTCTCACCAACTTGACAAACATTTCAGGGATGGAGTTAAGTTCAGTGCTTCTAACGACTGGGAGCTCCGTTGGATTTTTCAGACTTGTCAACGCTGGGGTCGGTAAACTCCCCTTGCCCCAGTCTGCCTGCAAAAATGCATGGAAATGGAGAAATATATCAACATCTTTCGTGCACAGTTTTATCACTGCGATATGGGCAGTGCTTTGGTAAGAAAAGTACATGTTTTGAATTTTTTTTTTTTTTTTTTTTTTTTTTTTTTTTAATGGAATGGAAAATATTAGTTTACACGTTTGGCTTGCGAGCCTTGTTTCAGTAATGGCTGGCTTTTGGCGCGACCTTTATATATTCAGCTAGATTATTCCCTTTGAATCCTTTATATATACTAGTTATACCAGTATTCATAGCGTCATCTGGAATAACGATATGGTGTAAGTAGCTGACTGCATGACTAACACAGACAGCATAATTAGCTACATAAAAGGCCTAATATAAATTTAATGGAAATATATCACTCAAATAAAGCTCCACAAACGTGCTCCTTTGAAATCCTGTATCTTGTGTGTTTTTTTGTTTTGTTTTTTTTTTAGCTTTTTCCTTCACCCACGGATGGCCGAAGACTTGATAGAAACTCACTCTGTGTTTTCTCATGCGCTGGTGTCCTTTTCGATTGGTGAGTAGCACTTCTGCAGTGATCAGTGCTCAGTTGCAATGTGTCCTACTGTGAATGGGCTAGAATGCACATGGTGGAGTGAGGGTGCACACAGAGGTGCTGCAAAATCCGAGGAGTGTCATGGAAAATGAGACCTACAGTTTTAGGTAATGGATTTTAAAGTTCATATAAAACATGCGTTTTACCCAGCTAATGCAAGTCCTGTCAAGTGTTTATTTCCTAATTGGTTCGTTACGAAAGCGGTTTTTTTTTTTTTTTTTTTTTTTTTAATCTTAAAAATTTGGACATTGAACTTTTACAGCCTTTGCATTATCTGAAGATGTTATGGAAAGCATATTGTCTATATGAATGTAGTAAACTGAGAGAAGCCATGCTTTTTATACACTACTAGCCCTTTTAATGCCCATTGAATTAGCATTTAACATTCTGATGTGCTGTATTATCTTTAAAGGGCGACTTCACCAATTTTCAATTAGCTTTCTATGACTTTAGTTTAGGGTGTAAATGTACATTCATGCTTTAAACCTTCCCTCTGACTTCCCTATATTAAAATATTTCTTTGCTTCTAGCTGAAAAAAACCTGTTGGTGAGTTTTTTTCACTAGGAGCTCAGATGATGTCATCTGAAGGAGCTCTGCAAAGGCAGGTTGACCCCGATTACAAACTTCATAGTGTGAGCAACAAGATGATATAATCTCAACTGAGGGTTCCTTTCAAGTGATGTCCTTTGGAGGCATTTTTCAGCTAAAACTAGAGAGATATTATGATATAGTGAAGTTAAAGGTGAGTTTAATGGGATTTATGTACATGTACTACTCAAACTAGAACCAAAAGAAGCAAGTTGAAAATCAGTGAAGGCATCCTTGAAATGCCCAATAAGCAGGAATTGGTATTTTAGTGTGATCGAAGACCGGATGCCGACAAATGTCTGTGTCCACTCACGTTGGTTTTGTATGGGCTGGGTGGGTGTTAGACAGGAGCTCCACGTTCTTAAAGGAGAGAAAGCGGAAGACCTGGGACCAGTGTATGTTGGGGAGTAATTACATTAATAGTGGTAATTTATTGTTGGCCAAATACATTTAAAATGAGACGTTCTTTTGATAAATGGCTTTCGGCTTTTCCATTCAAGGGTCGACACAGCGGAAGGTGTTCCGCACGTTAATTTGGCAAGAGTTTTTACGCCGGATGCCCTTCCTGCCCATTTAGTTCGGGCTCTGGACAGGCACCAAAGTCGCCATTGATGACCCGCTGCTTTCTGTATCCCAACCCAGTGCTTTACCACTGAGCCACCAGGCCCCCTTAAAATGAGACATTCCTTCCTTTAATTTCTAAAATTTGTTAACCCACCACTCACTTACACATACTGAAAAAGTGTGTGCACACACTCTCGCATTAAGCGAAAATTGAGAACACAGGTGTCGAACTCTGGGCCTCAAAGGCCACAGCCGTGCTTTTGAAGTCTCAGGTTTGTCAAACCAATGTGCTGAATAACCCTGACATGGTGAACTTGAGACTATTTTATTTCAGAAAAGCTGATCAGAGTCAGTTTAGCGGACAGAGTATGTTTACTCTGAGTGTGTGTGTGTGTGTGTGTGTGTGTGTGTGTGTGTGTATGTGTATATATATATATATATATATATATATATATATATATATATATATATATATATATATATATATATATATATATATATATAATTATAACCAAGTGAGTACCATTTGTCCACTCCTGTGTTAAAAAATGTGTTTTTACAGGAAATTCTGAGTAGATGAAATGTGCATTCTTTTTGGGATACATCTATTAACTCTGGACTGTCTGCAATTAATCACATTTAAGAATTTTAATTGATTGGCCCAGAAAAATGTCAATAAATAACACAAATAGATTTTGGTATTGTTCTTTCAGTTTTAGTAGACTTAGGTTCCCTATATAGACTATAGGACTTGAATCAAAGACCTACTCATTAAGTTTTAATCTGACAGGGGCAAAAAGCCAATGAAAACAGATTCAGTTATTACACCACATAAATAAATAAAGCATACACACATGGACAAAACTGTTGGTACCCCTCTATGAAACAAAATCTACTATTCTCTCTGAAATAACCTAACAAGCGTGACAAATGTAAAAAAACAAGAACATAAATTGACTTGATTTCTGATTCAGCAGAATATTTATTACATAAAACACCAAATGAAAATGGCCTATGTAAAACTTTAAAGATATGACACACTTACCCACGAGAAGCTCTCATGGTTGTAATTGGTCCCACTATCGGATAATTGTGATAGTTATTGTGACCTGTTGTAAATTATGTGCATTTAAAGAGGTTTGTTGTAGCTGCATATAGTTGAGGATTAAAAAATTACTCTGATTTAAAAGTAAGTTTTAAAATAATGCTGTATCATGCTGAACTTGTTTTAACAGCATTTCAGTTTAAATTTACATTTAAACTATATAAATTTATACAATCACTAACCTCTGTGTTTCCTAAAGATTTTTATTATACTTGTGGTGGTGGCTGGAAGGGGGCAGGGGTGTCAGAGGTGAACAGGGTTCCACAGTAATTATAATTATTCAATCTAAGTTTATCAAGTATTTCTGCCAAATCTGTTGTGTAATGTTGATTGTATGATATTTGTTTGTTTTTCTATATTAACACTTGACATTATTGTCCAACTGCTGCTTGCTTCAAATAGGTCGTGATTCAGAAGTACAATTTGATTCACTGATTTAATGACATTATACAAACATTTAAACTGGGACATTCTGAAACTGAAGCAAGATCAGCTGGGGGGGTTAAAGCTAAGGTAGCACTCGTCTAGAAAAACTCTGTCCACTCTTGTTTATAGTTGTTGCAGAGTAAATCTTTGGCACAGGCAGCGGTCTTCAGAGGTGAGTGGCACCTCTCATCTCTTATATCCAATCTTCCAATCTGGCACAGACAGACAGCTGTTGGATAACAAACAAATATTTCTTTTATTATTAGAAAAACTAATTTCCTTATTGTCAAACTAATTTTTTCTAAATCGTCTTCTTCCGGCATAAGTTTCCGAAAATACCCACTTGCTCCACATCTGACTTGTATCCTTTTATCTCTTCTGTATTCTGTCCCGTCTTTGTTTTTCTCATATTCACTTCTTTAGATATTGCCCTCTGTGATTAGCCATGCTTTAAACTGTGTAGAAATTGCCTGGATGTATGTTTTGCCAGAACACAGAGCTATACAGTTCCATAAAGCATTGGGCAGTTCTCTCGGGAGGTCTCTGGGACAGGCTTCCAAAGTTCAATAGGCTAGTATCTGGCAGTCCAGGCACAGAGCAACAATGACAGAGAAGCCATTTCCCGTATTAAATCTCAGTGTACTATCAAAATGATTTCAAGGAGACATTTCAATGTAAAAAATATTATTTACTGGTGATTTAAGTTTGATGGTTGTCCACTGTTTTGATAAACCCTTGACATGGATAACGCTTACCATATTGTAGTGATAGTGGTAAATATAAAGATTTCAGTTCGATTTTGATTGTCAGATACTGAGATCTTTACAATATAGCCTCCGTAAACCAAATTAGAGAATTATACTAGTTAGATTTAGCTTGATTTCATTAGGATTTCTCAAACCTAATTGCCTTTGCTGCCCCTCATTCTTAGAATACCATCTTGCCCTGTTATTACTTTTTCTCATTAATCCATCAAGTATTCTAGAGCAACTAGTTGCGTATCACGGCTCTTCAATCTACAATTTATTGGCTTTATGCTGGGCCACAAGGGCTCCCCAAGGATTCCTGGGATGGTTGACATTCTCTCAGAAAGCCCAGCCCTGGAAGCTGGCAGAGTGAAGAGCAGTGTTGGTATGTGATGATCAATGGGGTGCATTATGAGCAGTCCCAGGCACTAGGCGTAACCCTGTGCAGTCATGTGACGTTATGAAGACAACAACTGTGCAAAAAACAATATACTGTATCAATGGCAACAGAAAGTGGAGTCATTCATAAAAAAGCAGTGGTGGAGTGCTTCTCGCAAACCCTCCCAATAAAAATGTGGTGTGATTATTCTGAAGCTTCAACGATATGTTAGTCTTTTTTTGTTTGTTTGTTTTTTTGCATTTAAACCTAACTAATTGTGATGCCATGCTGCAGCCCTCGCAGTGACATTCCATAAATGATTTTGCACTTGTTGAATGACGACCTTGTCTACTACACAAAAAATGTCTTGCTGAAAATCTCAACAGTTGATATGTTAAGTGTGATAAGCTATTTCATGAGCCTTTTGACTCTGTAGTTCATTTTCCATGTTGCTAATAATAACCAGTTTAAAGTGTAATTCTCTTTCTACCTGTAAGGTTTAATCCATAGCATACAAAGTTACCTACAATACAGAAAAAGGGACCTGCTCGTTGTGACCACATGGGCACATTTTGTTGAGAATTGGTCGTATAGCTATTTAAGTTTACACAGACCATAGAGACAAAAATCCACAGAATTAAAATGTTTACATTTCCTAGTAACTCAGTCAGTATCAGGTTAAGCGACTAATGTTAAGTTTCTTATACTTAACTGGGTTATTCCGGTTGAGTCATGATTTTGGCATGTAAGCTTGAAAGCCATTTGTTTACCACCTAGTCTAAGAAAGAAACTCCCCAGTTATGCAAACATCTTGAATCAGTTCTTTTGAATATTAAAAAAGTATATTTAGTTTGGAGGATTTTACCTAAAACCTACTTTCACTGGCTTTTCTATTCAGACTTTGGTTGATAGCCAGTAGAAAGTCACGCAGTGTTAGATTCCCTCATTCTCACAATAGGCATTAATTGTAAAATATAGAGTAGGTCTGAAGATTCAAATTTATAAATTGATGTTGCAATTTAATAATGCAATTTGGTAAATTGCAAAAGCTGTGATGAAATTGTTTTTTTATTATTATGTTTCAATGCTACAGTATGACGAGAAGCATTCTTACAGGCTTCACATGCAGAGTTCTCCTGTCCCCTGCCTCCAGAAGGGAGTGCAGATGAGATACAGAGAGTGGATGAAGAAAGACACAAAACAAGCTTAACTGCAGTGCTGCTAACTAGAGAGAATGGCCTTGGCAAAGCAAACCCCAATGAAAATGAGCAATAGACCTCTTAAGCAAAACAGTAGTCCCATTTTGTTTAAATATATATTGTAGTTTTAAGGATGCCCAGCAAGAATAGGTGATGTGCTGAAGATATCATGCAAGGTAACAACACAAATATCCTTCTGCATTTAAGAAACCCCCATAGGCTTAGTTTGAAAACAAATGTAAAACAGCACTTGTTTATATTGAGCCAGGTATCAGTGGCTGAAGTGTGTGTCACTTTACACAAAAAAAATAAAACGTATGCGTTAGTTTAATGCAGTTTATTGTTAAAGTTCACTGTTGTGTTCTGGAACACATTAGTGACAGTGTGAGAGAGGGGCTACGCTAGCTGGAACCTTGACGATATGTTAATTGGAATTTCCAGTCTTTTAACCCATTGACCAAGGTTGTGTGGCAGGGGGAGATGGTAGGAATTGAGTGTAAAAGATTGAGTTGTGAACAGAATGATCGAATTAATAATTTGTCTAGTTTATAAGGTATTCTGTGTTTGGGTATTCTTATTGTTTATGCCTTTTTTGCACTAAATGTTAGAGTTGAAAAGGAACCTTACAAAAGTCAATATTGCCATGTTACAGAATCTGAAAAGGAACAAAAAACTAGAAGAAAAAACTAAAAGTAAGCAAGTTGTTTTTATTTTTATATTTATTTATTTTTGTATCTCATTCTTTGTTCCTCAAACCATTAGTGTTGAATACAAATATTAAACAGCATTGACTTTGTATTTTAAAGGCACATGGGAAAGATAAGACAATTAATGGGACCATTTTATTTTTTATTTTCTATTGGCTGGATGTTTTCCTTGTCCATTGTTAATCCTCATATAAATCACTATAAACTATTTTGAAAACCATATGCAAATCAAATTCTTCATGGCAGTCTTGTAATCTTGTAATCCTTTTTTTTGGTAGCAACTACATAGGTTTATGGTGACCAAACCAAACATCAAACCACATTGACACAAAGGTTCTGGTGTCAAATTCCCAATGTAAAGGTGTTAATTCCAAACACCGAAGCCCTATGCTCCCTTGTCACATTCGCAACACTTCATAATTTATTCAGCATGCTAAAATCTGTCACCATGGATACAGCTGGTGGTGTGGAAGAGGTGGTGTGGATGGATATGAAAAGCCCCCCTCTGAGACACATCTGGGTTGCCATTGCTGTCATCATGGAAGCTAGGTCTCCCCCCCCGTGGCTCTCTTGATAAGCTTGAGGCTGATTTTGTCGTGTTTTTGTTTTATTTTATGAATTGTTGATCCCAAAAATGCGATTAACATGGACTAAATGCTGTCTATTTTCACAGGTTACTTCATATATGACTTGTTTGACATGGTGATGAACCAGAAGCTGACTCAGTCTTGGGAGCTTATCTTTCATCACATTGTGGTAGGTTTTTCAATCATTACTTTTATAGTTAAAATTAAGCTGTGGTCCAAATTTAAAATTTAATCTATGCTGTGACACCTTGAACTGTAACAGTCATGTCTTTTTAAGAAATAATATCTATACCAGTTACCTCATGGAGTTACTATGCAGTTGCTTACATTTACATTACATTTATGTCATTTAGCAGACGCTTTTATCCAAAGCAACTTACAAGTGAGGTTCAAGGCAGCACAAATCTAAGTCCTATCAGAAAAGTGTTTACATTTCATGAGATGCAAGTGCAAGAAAGAGCAGAAAGTAAAAAAAGAGTGTTTCTGCATAGACAAACTATTCATGAAATCCCCAACATACCTGTCAGAAGCACAGATGTGGGAAAGAAAAAACAAGTTTTTCGTGTCTAGTCACAATGAACAAATAAGGAAGGAGCAAAGACAATTCTTGTGTAACTGACCCCCTTTCCAATCATTGAACTTTTAAAGTCAAACTCCACCTGACACCCACAGCTTATTTTCAGTTTTTTATACCACTACCACTTTCCCTAATTGTCATGACCTGGTGGTACTAAGCAGTCTGAAATGATGGTAGTGTTTTTCTGAGGGAATAACAGGTCATTTAACCCTTCCTCTATTCCTGCTTTTAAAGGATGCCTTCACTGATTTCGCACTTGCTTTGGTTGGTTCTAGTTTGGGCAGTACATGCTGTTAAACGGTGACTTCCCTATATCAAAATATCTGTCCACTTTGTGCTGAAAAATGCCTCCAGATGTCATAACTTGGAGGAACTATGGAGTTTGTAATCATAGTCAAATTACTTTTCCAGAGCTCACACATCATCTAAAGTCCTAATGATAAAAAACTCCTCGAATGATGTCATCTGGTGGTGTTTTTCCAGATAGCAGAGAAATATTTCAATCTAGGGAAGTTTAAAAGCAGCAATGTGTATATATATATATATATATATATATATGTATATATATATATATATATATATATATATGTATATATATATATATATATATATATATGTATATATATATATGTATATGTGTATATGTATATGTGTATATGTATATATGTATATATGTATATGTGTATATGTATATGTATATATGTATATGTATATATATATATGTATGTATATGTATATGTATGTATATGTATATGTATATGTATATGTATATATATATATGTATATATATATATATATATATATATATGTATATATATGTATATATGTATGTATGTATATATATGTATGTATGTATATATATGTATATATATATATATATGTATATATATATATATGTATGTATATATATATATATGTATGTATATATATATATGTATGTATATATATATATGTATGTATGTATATGTATATATATATATATATATATATATATATATATATACACATTGCTGTATGTATGTGTGTATATATATATATGTATGTGTGTATATATATATATGTATGTGTGTATATATATATATGTATATATATATATATGTATATATATATATATGTGTGTGTATATATATATATGTATATATATATATATATGTGTGTATATATATATATGTATATATATATATGTGTGTATATATATATATATGTATATATATATGTGTGTGTGTATATATATATATGTGTATATATATATATATATATATATATATATATATATATATATATATATATATATATATATATATATATATATATTTCGTATACCATGAGAGTTTCTTGTTACACAAGCATATAGTAGAATATAACTGCATGTGATGTGAAAAGCAGTTTTGCTGGTCCCCAATGTCATAGTCCAGGAGAAACAAGACTTTTTATGCAAAGCGTTTCCCTTCTTATTGCCTGAAGTCAAAAGTAAAGCTTCTTGTTTCTGTCTAAGAAACTTGAGTAACTCATTACTCATGAAGGAAAGTACAGCAATGTGAAATTTGTCATTTCTGCCATTGTTTAATTTCGGCTGCTGTGTAACTGCTATGTATGTGTACGGCTAATGTAAAACTAAGGTTTGTTTGTCTTTCTTGTGTGAGGCCTTCATCTTCATATTAAGAATGTTTCAGTCCTTTTTGCCCAATACTTGGAAATAGTGAACTTGTAATATAACATAGGAGCCAGAAGAGAAGGATGCCAAATGGCAGAGGGGCTGATTACTTTTTCCACAAGGATGGAAAGCAAAACAGTATGTCCATGTTCCCCTTTCAAAGTTTATTAGTTAAAGCAAATTCTTCTCCTCTGCTCTCTCTTTGCCTTCTAACACAGGTTTGAACCTCTGCAACATTTTTGCTTTCTGCTTTCATAAGTGTTTGTCAACCTCATCTCATTAGGTGTAATAGAATTATCATTGCAGAGGAGCTGACACAACTGTAAAGCAGATCCCTTATTTAAAACTTATGATGTTACCAATCAAAATGTTTCTGCACTGTCTCATTCCCCTAAATTCTAATCAGGTGGCTCTCATGTGGTTCTTAATTGATAATTTTTTTTTTTTTTTTTTTTTTTAGCTGAAGAAGTCTGTCAATATGAATTGGTTAAGCACATCAGGTAATCAAACAAGTAAAGAAGATGATAATGAGGCTCAAAAAGTTTATCAGAGAGAGGTTTTAAGTTGGTAAAGAGCTAGTTCTCATGGGAAAAGTAGAAAACAGCTCAGCTTTTAGACCTTGTGGATGAATGGAAAATGATTCTCATGAAGAAAAATCTGTTTTTGACTGCACAGCAAATTAAGAGTGATCTATTAAATGCAGGGATACATGTGTACTTGTCAAAAGAGGACTTTGTGATCGGAAACTCACAAGATGGAACTGCTTTGGTGGAGCTTTGGGGTCGTGACCCAAAGCTCCACCTCATCTGTCAAATATGCATGTGGTTCCGTTATGGCTCAGGCAGGTATGACTTCTTTTGAACAATTTTAAACACATGGCCAAAGCAGCCAAAGAGATTTGTAGGGTAAAGAGGTAAATATGCTCAACTAGCCAAGTCAGTAACCTGATCTTAATCCTATTAAGATGCATTCCACCTTATGAAGTAAAGACTACGGGTAACTGAAGGTATGATGCACTAATAGCCTCAGGCAAAATAAGTCTGGTGATGCCTATGGGCCTAAACGTTCAGGCAGTCACAGATCAGAGGATTTTTCATAAACACAGCTTTAAGATTTTTTTTAAATGTAACTTTTTTTCTCAATTGTCCCCACAGAAGTCAAATGAAAACTATTGTATGGCATCTTCAAGAACTTTCATAATTGTTATTAGTCTGTGGTGCTTAAACATGTTTTAAGTATAACCATATTTTGTATGCGGCCCTCATCATTGCTAATTTTATTTATGAAATTCCTCGTTAGCAATCAAAAAGCTTAGCTATAGCATAAAATTACACTAACATTAATTACACCAATTAGTGGTAGAAAGAAAATTTTCCTTTTGACCCTCCCGCTTCCATCTGTGAATGGTATACAGTGCGTTGTCAATTGACCTACATGTATTATTTTGGTACATCCAAAAAAACATTGGCATGTCTTTGTATTGTAATAACATTGACTCCTTCGTAGGCGCTTGCATCATATTTGTTTTATGGAAATCAGCTGTGGTTAGGTTTTATTCTCCTGAAGATCCATTTTGCACCTACAGATATTAATGGAAGTTGTCTCAGTTTACTGCTCATGAAAATAGTTGTCTCACATATACCATATATCACATATATCACATGGCACCTTTTGACCATGTTGACACCATGTGACACTGGAAGTTGTTCTCTGCTAAAAAGTTCCATGTCTTGGCATGTTGAACCAGAATATCCTGTATTCCTAGTTCTGTCTTTCACTCGGTGTTCCCCAGTGTTGAACAGTTCCCTTTTGTTTTATTCAGCTACTTCTTTCACTAGCTG
This sequence comes from Channa argus, assembly GCF_033026475.1. Classification (NCBI taxonomy): domain Eukaryota; kingdom Metazoa; phylum Chordata; class Actinopteri; order Anabantiformes; family Channidae; genus Channa; species Channa argus. The sequence continues at coordinate 11,824,544 of NC_090202.1, read as the reverse complement.
CTGCTTGTTGTGGTGCTGATCTGTGTTTCCTTAATGTTATGGCACTGAGGTTGAAGTCTCAGTTGGTTCGAATTCTCCATTGTTGCTGAGACTGCCTTGTTTAAACGAACATATTGAAAGCTCAGCTGGTTATTTGTCTTACGGCTGTTCTTCCTTCAGTCATTAATCCTGCATTTTCAAGACCATCTTGAATAGCAATTGAAAACATAGGTCCTATCCTGAACAGATCACTCTAGTGTAAATGAACCATACTATAATATACTGCCTTCAGTTTACATGTACACACCCATATAAACACATGCATATGCTTTCCAAAGTCAACCAAGGCTGGAAAGCAGAGTGACCTACAAAAGTGGGTGTCATTTGTTCACAGTTGGCATAACAACAAAGAATGGTGTTCACAGAGATATCCATCCATCAGCATGTTATGAATACAGAAGGAGTTACAGACACCATAATGTACTTCTCTTTATTATAAGATAAGGTGGGGCAGAGTAGGGACTGTGCATTTGGACTTTCGAGATTCCACACCTGATTTCCTAGAACCAAAGTATAAAGAGAGAAAGAATAAACTTGGACTAGGTTTGTTGTGGGAATACCAAAGTACTTGCATATAATAAAGTATGGGAGGGGATGCAAATATGTGAAAGTAAAGTGTAGGAACGAGCAACGGGAACAAACAACAACTTCACGGCCATTTTTGTCAGTATATATCCCAGGTTTCCATCGAATTCTTGGGGAAACCCAATACAAAAGAAAACAACAAACATAAATATTTTGTATATTGTACCTTGCCATCGTTGATGCCACTCTCATATCTTTGTTTTAACACGTCACCAATTACTTCGTTAATTTTGCTTAAAGTTTGAAGGGCTGGATCAAATACCAAAACCATCCATGTGTTTATTATACTTATTTTATTAATTACACATCATTCCATAGCAACTTATATTAACACAGGCTCCCAAAAACTGAAGTGTTAAAATAGAAGATTTTGCCTTTACAGAGGGTTAATTTGTGGAACCTTTATTTGACTCAGTAAAGTAACTTTGTGTTCGTTGTGTTTCCAGTTATGATAACTGGCTTCTATTGTCAAGACGAGTAGTTTCAATCTTTACAGTCTATTTTCCAAAAATATTGTATATATTTTGCGAATATAATCATATTTAGGAATATGAAGCTAACACTTTGAATTGGATGCAAAATACTGGTAGAGTACATGAATTGATAATAATAGACATTTTTCTGTTTGTTCAAAATATGTATTTTTCCTGCTGTGTTCTCTGTGAGAAGAATACTTTCAGCATTGTGCTTCCTGGCCCTAATGAGTGTTAAGATGCATTGGAAAAGCCACACTGGCTTTTATCTTTCCTTTGCCACTCTAAGACGTAAGGAAGCGGCAGAAATATATACATTATGTTCGAGGCAAAGCAAATCACTGTTCCTCCACACCCAGTGTCTGACTGTACCCAATGAATCTAAACCAACCTGTTAACGGTCATTAAGCCACATCCTGATGATGATTCGAGATTCAAGCAGCTTTTTCATTCCCAAAGGGAAATGACTACGCCTCATTATAGCTGCTCTCTGCTCCAGAGAAACAAACCACACCCAGAGAAACAAACCACACCCAGAGAAGGACCACACCAATACCAAAGGAAAAAAAAGCTCCACTATCTTTCAATAAGAATAAACAAAACAAGGTTTACAATAAACAGGTGTGTGAAGCAGTGCAGTGGATAATTGGACAATGATGATAGGATGACATAAGTTAAGATAGTTTAAAAGTTATATATATATATATATATATATATATATATATATATATATATATATATATATATATATATATATATATATATATATATATATATATATATATATATATATATATATATATATATATATATATATATATATATATATATATATATAAAAAAATAAAAACAACAGTCCAATCATCAAAAAGTAGGATTGAGCTAAATATGACAGAAAAACATGATGGGTTTTAGTCTCCAACACCACGCCCCTTACAGAAGGGGACTTGGGGCACTTGGTAGTAATCAGTCTTTATCATTGTCAGTCTCTGGGGGCTCATCCCACCAACCATCACACTGTGCAGTGGGTGGGAGCAACGGTCCAGGATTGAGAGAAGTTTAGAAAGCATCTTCCTGTTGGCCATAACATGCAAAGGGTCTGAGTGCTCCCCAGGAACAGAGCCAGCCCTCTTGATTGATTTAGTCTGTTAGTGTCCTTCCGGTTCTTTTGTTCTTAAGTGCTTGTGGTTGCTACCTGCTTAAATCCTTGTGTGTTGTTGCTGACATGGAGTGAAGCCACCACATAGCACTCCTCACTCAGTTATTCAGTCTGACAACACACCTTTGGTCCTTGAGCCGTTGCCATGAGCCTGTAGAAATGAGTCTCGTGGTATGTTATAGGATGGAAGTTGTTCCTACGGTATGTGTGCACACTTCCATCCCACCAACACACGCCCTCATTTGTGTACGCTGTGTGATGCTCCTGAAAGCTTTCTGGGTTGTTGTTCTTGTCTTACTTCACCATCCGCTTTGTTTTTTCATTTATCGTTCAGCATAAACATTGTCTACTGTAGCAACCAGGTTTTCTGCTAGAAACTGGTTTGACCAGAGAATTGCTAATCACCTTTGTGTTTGTTCTGACTACTGTCTCAAAAAATGTGACAGGAAGGGAGGAAAGCCAATTTTCATTTTTAACCACAGTTACTCAGATTTTGGAATGGACGACACAAAATATTAAAAGTGGTAACATTTGTACTATTGTTTTTTGCATTTGCAAAGGTCTCCCACTCACTACGTGGGTAGGGGATCAGGGGTAGTTTGTTGGATATTGAATCTGCATGGGCACTGAAGAACGGATGCTGTTCATTGTTGTAAATATTAACTGTGATGATCATTAACTGTGCAAGGAAAGGTAATTTGCAGGAAAGCCCGATCCTAATTTCTAGATAGTATATTAATAAACTTAAAAACTACAATGGTAACTTTTAAAAATGGGTAATGGAGCCAGTGTTTCTAGCAATTAGATTTGTCCTTTCTTAGGAGGAACACAATTAAATCAGAGTTATCACCTACGTTAAAAGTGGTTAAAAGTCAGTATTGGGCTAGCGAGTTAAAAAATGTAATATATGATTCGTTACTCAGTACTTGGTTAAAAATGGAAATTATTACTTTACTAATCACAAACCTGTCAAAAGTAACTTATTGCATTTGTGGTTATATTACTTTAGTTAATGTTAGGGTTTAAAAGATGGACGGAGAGTCAAAACTGGAAAAGAGCAACAACAACAAGCCTGGTTAGGTCTTTTTTGCTTGTTGTCACCTGCTGTTGGCAATAAAAATCCAGTTTTGATTGTTTTGCCATTGAAGGGTTACAGCCATCCTCCGTGGCCACAGTGGACTCGTCTGTGTTGGGGTGTGTATACATGCCAAATGAACATGGGGCCCGAGTATCCTCTGTGGTGAACCCAAACGTGCAGAATAAGCCAGATAGAAGCCCAACTGGGCTGAAGTGAAAGTATGTTTTTGATGAATATATTAAGTAGTTTCACATATTGTTGCATTATTTTATGATTCTTGCAAAATCAGTAAGAAAAAAACAAAACCAGTTTGTATGTATAACTTATCCACTCCACTTAAAAAGAAAAAGAAAAAAACTGTGAAATAACTGGATCAAGCAGCTGCTGCTAAACAAAAACCATAGAATTATAATCTCCTGTGTTGTGCTATGCCACAAAATCAGCTACAGGTGAATGTGTTGATTGATTGTACGTTGTTTTAAGAGCTGATTGTTTGCAGCCACTCATCAGAGGTTTTGAAATACAGCTCCTCCCGTGCGGGACTGTCCTCTTCACTACTGCCAGTCCAGCATGCATTGCGTATTCTATTTGGTTCTCTAATGATGTGTAAATAGTAGTGTTCTCTTTTTAGCCTGAAGATGTAGGATTTATTTATTTATTTATTTTAAATCTTTTTTTTCCTCCTGCTTTCAGTTAGACGTTTAAGTAGGTCCTTTGTTTTGTTTTGTTTGTTCAGGTAAGAGCAGGTAATTCTGGTTAGTTGTGTTTTTGCGGGAGAAACCCTGAAGACATTTTTCCTTATCCTTATTTAAAGTTTGACTACAGTACACAATCACCCCATGTCATTGTGTAGTTCTTTTTTAAACAACGGTGGAATTCTATGAAATCCTGTTCTATTTATTTTCTGGATACCACTATACTTCTCTGCCAATCTACCCATTGCTTCCCACTGAAAATAGGAAGTCATGGTCCCTTGCTGCTAGTCTGTAGAGATGAGCTAATTGAGCCCACAGGGAGAAAATAGAAGAGAAAAACACAGTTAATGTATGTAAGTGAAGCCCTTTACTTAAATAACATTTTTTCTTTTTTCTATTTTTTTTTATTCATTTTAAACCACACTAATACTTACTTCAATCCCCATACAACAATTAACATGTTAACAATTAACATTTAGAAGGTCATTTTAAATGTTTATTCTTGATTTAAAATTAGCACATGGCAAAACAAGCGGATTTTAGGCTTTCAATTTGGAGTATTCAGTCTTCCTGAGCATATGAAGATATCTTTTATTGGCAATTCAGCACAATAAGAAAAAATGAGGAAAAATGTATTACTTCTGGCCATTTTAAAATCAGCTTACTACAGAAATATTGTAATACTGTTAGCTTTCTCTGACATTACAGCCTTAGCACATGTTTGTGTATTGTGTCACAATTTGGGAGGAGCCAGAGGAGTTAGATAAACATTTTTTTTAAATCCAAAGTGACAATAATGGCTCTACTTGACCTTGTGTAACGCCCCTTTTTAAACTATTGCCCCATTACTAAACTAGCCCGTTAAACAGTTTTCCCCAGTTAAATAGATTTTCTACACATTTTTTATTGTTAACACATTTTATTTATGATAATAAAATCAACAATAACTTGCAAAAATAACTTGCATTATCCACCAGTGCATCTTTATTATCCTGCTGTTGCTCACCACAGTACAATGTATGAGCCAGCTGCTTTGCTTTATGGATGAGTAACAGAGGGCCTGTTCATGTCCACTGACCTTAAACATCAACTTTATTGGCTTTAACTTTATTGTGTGTTATAAAATGTAATATAGGTTTGTCTATAGCAGGTTAGGTATTAGATGGCACAACTTGTCCTAACATCAATAAAGGAGAGCTCACCACCACAAAACCAGATAGACGTGCAGGAATTAACAAAATGACATTGTCCCATTAAGAAACATCCAGAACCATCCCATCCAGTGTCCACATTTTAGGTTTTGATTTGATTAAACTTCCTTTACAGTTTTGTAAAGTCATATTCGCATATCTCTTTGACGCATCGTGATTGATTTGATGTAATATTTTGTATTAGTTTATTTAGTTGAATTGTTTCTAAATTTAATCCATCTAGGGTATTTCTTTTTTATCTATTCATTCACAGTTGCTCTGCAGAGTCACGATAGCTAGTACTGTGTAGTGTGTGTTCAACGCTACTTTACTACGTACACTTTGTTACATACAATTTGACCTCATCTGACAGTTGTGTAAGGGTTTTTGTGACTGTCCCAGGCCTATTTTTGATCGTGTTTTAGCTTCCCAGGTCAGATTAGATTTTAGCAAAGCCATGCTGAGGACGGCTGGTTAAAGCTGTGCACTGGCCATGATGTGTGTTTATGTGAGGATGAATCCTACAGTGTGAGTGTGGTCTCAATTACTACTGTTTGTGGTAACGGTCCCAAAGCATGCTTATCTATCGATCTATCTATTGATCGAAATATATTTTGGCTGACTTTTGCCTATATTGAATGCTGTGATCAAAAAAAACCTACTAACCAGTTAGTTAGTAGGATAATACTATTTGTACTAAAATTTGTTGTTGCTCGACAGGGACTTTGATAACAGCACCTTGTTTACGTAGTTTTCAGGGTCCAGCATCTGTATCACCCCATTTGGGCACCAGTGCTCCCATAAGAGGTGCTCATGTATGAGTGAATGTGGCTTTGTTTTGTGCTGAAAAGCCCTGTGTCCTGTTGACATAACTGTTTGTCCCAGCATGCTGACTTACTGTTTCTAAATTCAGAAGTTTCACAGAGGTCATTGTAGTTGTGCACTGACAGTATCATCACTGTCACCTGACAGGAGTCATCACCATGTGAAGAGTTTGATTGGTACTGTGATAGATCAGATCCAGTTTCATTGTTCACATGCATACAATTAACTAAGTGTTTTTTTAAGATACATAGCAGTAGGTAGTTTTTTTTTCTCTTAACCTTTCCATCAAGGATTAGATATTTTAATAACTACTAGCCCCAGACTGCCTTCAAATTTAGCATGGTAGTTCATGGCAGTTCATGTTTTCAAGAGAAGTACTTTTATTGTCCCTTAGCCTTACTTATATGTCAGTTTCCTGTATGTCAACTACAGCGTGTCTTAAAAAAGGACTGGTCAAACTTTAATGTAATTTGCTGCATATTATTTTGTATAAAACAGACAAACAAGCAAAAAACATCTCTTGAAGGAAAGTTGTTTTTTTTGTTTTTTTTTTTCAAAGCGCTTTGAGCCAAAGAAGCTTTAAGTATCACAATGGCTACATAATGTAAGGGAGAGGGATCACACGCCCTGTTGCCCAACCTACTACCATTTGTCACATGACTATTGCATTACAGAAGACACCCCATGACCTTATTCAGCATCACAAATATACAAACAAAAGATCCCTCTCTAAATGAGCCATGGCTGATAGCAAAGGTCATTCTCTCACACAGCAGCATGTCTCATGACTTGTACAACTAGCTTTGACTGCAGTCTACCTGTAGTCCTCTTCCTTCACCATCTCTCTTTCGCTGCCACCACTCACTCTTGATTTATAAGCACGGTCGCCTGAAACCAGAGCACAATCTGTCGTAACAGGGTTTGTTCTCATGCTACGCTATGAGTGTGCTTTGTATGTGAATGAAGCTGCTGAAATAGGGCAGTGTGAGTGGGTGCCGGCTCCTATGGAGAGTTGGCTGATCAAATTGGTTTGGTAACACATTTCTCTCACCCAGATTTTACACCTGCAAGACAACTGCCGTGTGTGTGTGGTAGACAGCAGCTGTGCCTCCTGTCACAGCATATACGACACTGTACATAATCTTTCCCCCTGACTCTTAAGTGAAAAAAATAAGGAGACAGTATTTCTTCATTTGCTTTTGACAGCCTTTAGTTTTTCTGGTTTTGGATGATGATGCTGCCACCTTGTGGACTGCATCTTTTAGTTACATCACATACTTTCATAAGCATTACTCAACAGAAATGAGCCAAGTGAGTGGTGTCCTTGGTGGGGCAGTGTGAAAAGAAACTAAGAACTGAAAGAAAGCATTTGGATAGCAGCACTGAACTGGAAATTGTTGTTAAAGTTTGTCACCTCCACTTAGAGAAGAACCACTGTTCAGTCACTCATACTTTTATTTCATAGTACATTTTTTTTTATTAAATGGACTTATGACACATGGTGGTGTATTATTTGCCGGGCTCTACTGTACTTTCATTTTTTTCTAATATTCATTATTTGAACATTTTTCATTACTTACTATATAATGTCGCACCTCTGACTTATTTCTCATTGCCTCTTCTTCTAGGTGATCACCTGTTTCGGCCTCTCTGTGCTGTCATGTCGCTATGTGGGATTTGCTGTAGTGGCTCTGTTGGTGGAGATCAACTCTGTATTCCTCCACCTCCGGCAGATCCTGCGTATGGCAAACACTGCTACAGGAACACTGTACCGGGTCAACAGCATGATAAACCTGGGTACATATGTGGTGTTCCGCATCAACACGCTGGCCTGGATGACCCGCTGGCTAGTGCTCAATAGGGACAACGTGCCCCTCGTGGCGTACACTCTGGGCAGTGTGGGTATGGCCATCATGACAGTCATGAACATTGTCCTTTTTTATCGGCTGCTCAGGACTGACTTTTTGAAAAGCAGCAATCGGGAGACTAAGAAAGAGAAGGAGATGTAAAAAGGACTCTAGAAAGAGACACTTAAAGGCTTAGATTCATAAACACACTCATTACTGTATTATTACCCTGTGGTTGAGTTTTGGTATGAGGTAAGGAGGTCTCTATAGCAGAAACAAATACATAATATATTTAGTAATATCATTTAAAAAACTAATTAATTAAAAAAAAAGCTTTAATTCATCACATGTTTTTTTTAAACACTAAGTAAACATCAGTGGAATTGCCACCCTCTTGTTATTTTACACCAGCAGCGGGTACTGTCTTTTTGCAACAAATGTCCTCAAATTTGAACAACCTGCTACCTCCGAAGCTCGTTTCAGTTCTTTGTTTCTTTATTAGAGAAAACAAAAAAATAAGGGAGCAAGTTATTTAGAGTGGCAAATAAATATATAAAGATTTGAAGTAGCATTGATTTTACTTTGACAGCACAATATGAATAAAACAAATTAGATTTGTATTTGGGAGATTCGATTAGATTTTACTAAATTGTAGTTAAGTATCTAGGAAAATAATTTATAAAGCCTGAACAAATCTGTGATCTGTGATAAGGTCACTAAAGATAATTACTCTGTATAACCCATCCATTAAAACAGCTTGTAGCTCTCAGATCTCAGTGGCAGATGGCACTGTCCACCACTCAAGTCATTGTGTTAGAGATCTAAATTGAGCACATTCTGGCTCAGTGGACTATTGGATCAGTTACACTGGTCAAAGGGACAGAAGGTCACATCTGACTTCCCAGCATCCTTCAACAGTGACATCAGTGTCCATCAGCACTCTAGTGTCTGACAGTTTACACTGCCTGCTGCCTTTGTGTGTACATCTGTCACATAATGAGAAAAGTACACTAGCTGAACTATAGTAGATAGTGCTGTATTACAAACCAACAGGAATATTTTCAGGATTTGTCTTTAGCGGGAGAGTGTACACTTTGCATTTGCTGCTTTCAGACAGGCAGGTGGAGGATTTCACACTCCTCAACATCACCTCAGTCATAAGAGGAATTCCTGGTGTTGGAACCGACAGGTGTGTTACATATTTGGCTACAAGCTCTGCTAAATGACATCATAGTATCATAGTCCTTATATAGCATAGAAATTTTGAGCTATTCTTGGTTTGTGTGTCAGTTAATTGTTTGATCGGTTAAATTGTTTATGTTTGTAATTTATTTGTGAAATACAATTGATTTATAGTAAAGGTGATCATATAAGTTATGTTTTTTGCCACTTTGGGTTCTAATGTATGCTTATTTCCTTTACGCAGGTAGAATGTCCTTGACTGAGTGTGACTTTGAAAGTGTTTATATTCAAGCCCTAAAGTCAGACTTTGCAATCATATTAAAAACACAGTAGCATGTCAGTGACCCGAACATCCTGAGTTCAGTTCAGAGAAAATATCAGACCCAAAGTGTAAGCGCCTAAATGCATCTGACTGACAAACAAACTTTCCTCAAATTTAACTTTCGTCAATGTAAACGTTAAAGACATAACTGCACAAAAGAGAGAACGCTGTCTGGCAGAATGGCAGTAAAGTTTGAATTTTTCTTCTTCTATCTGATTCCCACTTGTTTTTTTTTTTAAAAAAACAGGAGTGTATCTTTTTTTTTTTTTTATTGTCTATAGTTATTTACATAGGCTTTGAGGTTTTATGAACAGCTGGAGGAAGTTTAAGTTCTTTCTAACAAACAAGCTTGTCTTTGTCAATGTGATGCATAAGTCTATAATGTTATAGGAATTCTATATCAATAATTTCAGATTTGTTCATTATGTTGCTGTGTGCTTGTAGGAATTGCCATGTGAACTCAAATTGGTTTTCCTCAACATATAAGTGTAATGCTATCTGGGTGGTTTAAATTTCAAAACATGATTGAGCCAATGCCACAAGATGAAGATGATAGAGGTTTATGAATGTGGGTAGTGAACATTATTTCATAATGTTTTGTTTTTACAGATAAAATAGAAGCAGTTATGAACTTGTTTTGACACACAGCTTCATCTTTCTCATAATATTGTAATCGTGGCAGATGGCTGCATTGATCTTTATATTTTTTAACAACTCTGTTATTAAAGAGATTAATGTTGTTTTGTTCGTTTGTCACAACCAACAATCCAGTTTTCCATTTCTATTTTTTTTATAGACTAGATTTTTTTGGGGGGGTGATTGGTGAAATATTATTTATTGGTAAATATTAAAAATTGAAATGAAAAGAAAAAATGAAGACTTTACACTGTGCAGCCAATCAAGGACTTATGAACCTTCCATAAGGGGAACAACCTGCAACTGATCTTCTTAAAACAAAATCAGCCACTTAATCAGAACATCAAACTGTCATGTTTCACACAATTTTGTCTTAAGGTGTAAATTGTTTTTTCATGTTTTGGCAGTAAAGTTTTGTAATTAGAACGTCGATTTATGTGTTTATATGATAACATTTGTGTAACATGAAATAAATACTGAAGAAATTACTGTTTTCTTTTCACTGGCTTCTTAAGGTTCAGAGAGTTACATGGTGAGGTAACTGTAGCAATGCCACTGTGTTGAAGCCCCCCCTTAATAAAACCACACGCATATAGGGAATTACATTATTAGCAGTAAATGTACTTAGATTAACAAAAGTAAAATAACTTATTTTGAGGTTTAAATGCATCCGGGCAGAGTTATATTTATATCAGTTATAATGATTTAACTTATGCATACCAGCATTTTATTGTTGTAGCTGAGCCACTTATCATGGTTTTTTGTACATTAGAGTTAATAGTTCACTGTGTTAAATTAATTAGTTTAAGCAGCCAGGAAAACTACGGATGTAGCTGTGTTTTGTTTTGTTATGTTGGAGCTGTTGGAAAGCATACAGTAAAATATTTATTATATTTCGTTTCATTTAATAAATATTTACCCGACACTTAGAAATTGGAATACTTATCTTGTGGAGGTTGTATTTTGATAAGGAAATGCATTTCCCTTAGCAGAGTTCTGAAGGACAGAAACCCATTTTAAATCGCCTTTATTCTAGTTTTTCTTCGCCATGACGCGATCTCCATATTGATCCTCAGCGCACAGCTGATATCTGCTGGTACTGACACTCCTCCAATCAGCTGCTGCCGTACGATGATCTCGCGTGTTCTGGTGACGATGGCTTGTTTTCATCATTTCCAGCTCAGTCCTCCACAGCAGTTTGGTGTCTCAGTCGGTGGGCGCACAAGGAAGGTGAACGCTTGTTGACAATGGACTGCGCACTTCCATCGCGGCGCCTCGTATCGCTTCGCATCCGCACCCGCACGTCCTCCTCCTCCTCCTCCTCCTGATGCTCGACACAGATGTTGCAGCAGCGAGGAGCGGCTGCCTTGCGTCGTGGTGGTCTTACATTTTTACGCATCTGTCCGGCAGTCTCTTCCTCCTCTAATCAGACGGCGTCACATGCGGCTGAATAGCACTTTGACGCTTAAAATAAAATGTGTTTGGGTGAAAGCCGCAGCCTACAGGTTTTGGATCAGCGCTGGAGGCCAGCATGCCCGGATCGGAGGACGTTTTTATAACGCTTGCAAATCACATTTCTTAAAATTGGTTACTTAACGTCTATTCCAAGGTAAGCAGGCAGACTTGTATCGACTTACTGTGTAATGCAAATGCGTGTTTATCGATCCAGCTGCATCCTGACGGGAGCTGCATAGTTTCTCCCATTGCCATCGGTTCCTCTGGTCATCAGTACTATTCCTTTTTTCTAGCCCCAACAGGACCTCCATACAGAACTTTCTGTCATCCTTCTCTGTGACAAATGCAAATTCACAGTATGAGAAAGCGGCATTTAGCAGATAAGAGTTTAAGCGTTTAGTCATATGAGGCTATACCAACTAGTCTGTTGGGCGACTTGAACTTGAATGGTGCTGTTGGAATAAATAAAAATCAGTCTCATCCTGGTTGGCCCCTCTGTCTGTCCCTCCAGACTCAGCCATGGGTGATGAGAGCAGCCTGGGCCGGCAGATTGAAGGTGTGGAGAGGAGCATGGTGTTCCTCAGGCAGGAGCACCTCACTTTGCTTCATGGTCTTCATCTGGAGGTCCTCTCGCTGCAGAAACGATGCTCAGGTGAGGGGCAAACTCCTACTGTGTGTGTGTGTGTGTGTGTGTGTGTGTGTGTGTGTGTGTGTGTGTGTGTGTGTGTGTGTGTGTGTGTGTGTGTGACTTATTTAAACCATTTCTCTGTGCCATAAGCCACATAGGCCAACTCTGTGTACTAACGCTGAACACTAAAGAGTTTTAAATGATTTATCAGTTTATAAGATCAATGCATTTAGTATAATCTAAGTATATCTTCAGAGATTCAATCACCAATTGAGGCTTTTAAAGGCTGCAACTGTTTTTCTTTACCTGTCTGCGAATATTAAATTCTTACTCCAAAACAGATTCAATATGTTCTGAAGGTTACCCACACATTATCACATTTTAAAAACCAGATTATGCTTCACTTTCAGCAACATTTAGAATAGAGATGCGATCTCTAAAATACTTTAAATTAAGGATCCATCTTCTAGTGTTGCTTGCTGTCTTTTCTGGTTCTTTAACTCTTTATTAATCAACATAACCCCCAATACCATCTTAGTTAATACTGTTAATTACAGGCTTATTTTCTTACTTTATAATAGTCCTTTAAGCCTGCACCCTCATACTCTTATATTTCTAGTCAAGTTGCAATTTAAACCATTTGATGTTGATCTTTTTAAACTGCATGACAAGTATTTAATTATGGGAGGAAGTTGCTGTTGTGATGCTTTGTTTAGTTACAAAAAGCAGGACAGTTGTTATCATATGGAGAAGCTGATTGTCCCGAGAACCCAAATGTTTGCAGTCCTCATTGTTCACTGATCGTGTGTCTGCTCCATCAGTTGATGCCAGACAATGACTACATTGTGATATCATCCCACAGCTTCTGAATATTAGACCATTTCCTGTTAGGAGCACATGGCTTCACATCACAGAAACAATATAATCATCATGCACAGCTTAATTTAATCAAGCAAATGTATATGAACACACACACACGCACACACAAACAGGGTTTCTGTTTAATTTTATTAATTCCCCAGAGGTTTTCTTTGTCCTTTATTAATGCAGTTACCTGTCTACACTCTAACCAGGCCACAGTTCAAACCTAAAACCCTTAAAGTAACTAGTCTTTGTGTGAGAGGGAATCACCTTACTTCCCTATACAAGCAGATTTTTATCCTAACAAGTATCTATGTCCTGTATATATAGTAGATGTACAGAGAAAAACACATGCAGATGCAGTTTTTTTCATTGTCATACAAACTGTTCAACTTCAGAAAAGGGCATACAAACATATGCATCATGGTTAATCCATAGATCCCTACTACAGCTTAGCATTAGCGATCCTTATGAAGGAGATTGTGGTAACAAATACAGAAGGGGGAGGGTTGTGGGTGTGTGTGAGAGAGAGAGTGAGACAGAGGCTAAGATGGCTCCAAGCCAATGTGACCAGTTGTGCTGACAACCACCCCCTCCTTCATTTGTAGCTCTGCTGCACAATCACATCTGGTCAATAAAGCTGTGCATGATGATTACAGTGTTTGTGTGATGTGAAGAGGCAGACAGAAAAAAGGAGACTAACAAAATAATAGAGTGTATTTCTGTATTTCCTCTCCCTTTTTGCCTACGGGATCGCGTACTGGGAACACAAAGGGCAGCCCACATGGTGCAATTACAAATAGTTTAAAACGTTTTTTGTTCGTTTGCAAAAGTTTTGTTTATGTGCTCAGTCAGCTCCAAGAAAACGAGAAAAAGTGTGGCCAGACCTTCAGCGAGACAATGGTTTGCATTATAAAAATGATTTATTCAATAAACAAGTCTGAGAGCTTCTTAGTAGCAAACAAGTGAAGATATTTCTTCCTCAGAAACCATCAGCATAAATATACTGTACATATTGTTCTTAAAGCAGCTGGGGCCATGTGCTGGATCTGTTTATCTGTTTGCATTGTCTGTAATGCAGCCTTTCATTTACTCAGAGGTTTCTGTGGGTTTGCATAGGCAAGAACATTATTTATATGCTATGTTGACTAAAACAGAAAAAACTACCCTTTATGTTGAGCATCTTTAAAACTTATTATGAGGCTCTCATTCTGCAGTAAGTTTCTGTTTTTATTGCAAACTGACTGCTCCTTTGTCCTTTGTCATTATGAAAAGCAAATTTTATGTTACAAATCTACAGTTTGTGATTAACTAATTGAAGTAAATCCCTTCTTAAAATGAGCAAGAATTAATTATTTCTTGTAGAACCTACATTTTTTTCTATAAATATAAATGTAGGTTCATGCAGCTTGTAATTTGCGTCCATCTCGCAGGTTTGAGTTTGTTATGTAGCATATCAGAGCTGCCTTTGGGCTGCTGACCTCTGTTATTCTAACTCCCCAGCAGAAAGGCACTGGCACTTCTGTCACCTTAAACAACAAGAGGGGCTTATTTTCTGTGCATGCGCTTTCCTTCACGGTATCTTTGCAACATTCAAGGTTAGGATCAAACAAAGACCTTGAATACTCATTGAAGCTTTGGGAGATAAGCCCAACCTACAAAGCAGTACACAGTCTGGACAATGAAATGTGTTGAATAGCTCAGTTTAATAATTTTTTTTACAGTTATTTGAAGAAATTATTTTGACAGCCCGTTTGCTGCTGTTAAATGAATAACACGAATGGTTCTGGCCATTGTGAATGAGGATAATAACTGTAATCCAGTCAGACTTCAACGCCTACCGCCTTCTTTTCCATTGTTTTTACTTTAAGTCCTTTTCTTTCTGTCCTCTTCTTTCCCTCTGTCTCTCTCTTCATGCCAGCTGCATGGGTGGGCGTGTAATGCTGACTGCAGGAAGAAAGAGAAAGGGTGTGACAGAGAGTGAGAGTAAAAGAGATGCTAGAAATAACTAACGTCGGCTATTCTCAATTGATCTGTTTCATTATTAAAACACAATATTTTAGAAGGAAAAAAACAATCTCCACTTTAGAAAACTTAAATGAGCACTGATGATTTAACAAAGAAGAGAAAGATCAAAAGAGAGCGACAGATTTAAATTGACCATATTTTCGTTTTCAAGTAAAAACACCTCATTTGGCGGCTGCTGATGGGACATTTATGGCCCCGGGAAAATGAAATAAGAAATTATTGGAGCCGCACATGTATACGCACAAACACCCACTGCTGTGTTTGTGCTGAACACTGAATGTGGACATTTCTCTGCTGCAGTCAGGGCTCTTTGAATGACCATCAAAGTGATGGAAAGACCAGACTTGACGAGCAGTCAGTGCCCCACAGTCAGAGACTGTAGAAGTATTTTTATATAGCTTAGTATCTCATACCAATACATTATCTTTTTAAAAACGTGTCTCATATTATTGCTGTGTTGCAATAATATGAGATATAATCCATTCAGCATATAAAAAATGCAAGTGTGCCAGATATGTCATATTTGGACTTCATTAATATAAAGTCATATTAAAACCATATAGCTATATTACTACCTTCTAACACAACTAAAATGAAGTCTTATAATCATGGCTTTGAAAATTTAAAGATGTTATAATTCAGACAGACCACCAGTCCATTGTCTGTCTGTTGGCACAAAGCAAATAGATGTAAAAGCTTTCCACTAGTGCAAGACATGAAAGCAATCTACAGTGTCACCAACAGTATACCAGTATTCAGGAGAGACACAAGTTATCCAGTAAAACACGCATCATAAATGAATCTAAATTAACCAGCTTTGCCAACAACATTACATACCACCTTTATGCTCCCATCAGTCTGCAGCTTTGGAATAAAACAACTCTTAAAAGTGTAAAGAGGGTTTTGTGACTAATGTGGGTCTGCTCAGGGTTTTAACGCTCATTGGAATTGTGTTTGCATTTCCTCTCGAAACAGAGTTTTTCTTCAGATTGTAATAAGTAATGTAATAGGACATCGTTGACACGCAGCTTTAATGAGTTTCAGATTTACCTTCCTCAATTTATTTATGAGCTCACTGAAAATGTGCTAGAAACGGCATCAAGCAGCATCTGTTGTGTTAACCAGCAGCAGCAATCAAAAAACATCAGCGTAGAGCTTTAATAAGACAATTCAGCACATATGAACATCTAGATTTTATAGAATTATATTTCATGTTTTTTATGTCACTTTTTCAATTTTCTCTGGGATTTTGTCTTTTTCTCATGTTTTTCAGAGTTGACAAGTGAAATGAAGATAAAGCCTCCAGGCAGAAGCCAAATAGGTATTTTAAATTTCTACTTCTTGTGTTTTTGTTGTCTTTGTCGACTTAGACATGTTTACATCATTGTGCTGGTTTGACTCTGCTGCACTCAACCTCAGTCCTGTTTCAACCATTTCTCTATGTCTGCACTTCTGTTTCCTACCCACCTTCCCATCCCCCAGGGGTCAGATGCCTGTCAACCACGCTCCTCTCTTCTCACCCCTCTCATTCTCCATTCCTTGAAATTCAGGCCAGAGTTAGTATTTGAAAAACCATACACAGACTTAATCAAGGATGCAAAGTGCATCTGCATTTTCCTGTGTTTATTCGCTTTTTTCACTCATGCTTGCAGATTTTTTCTGTGAAAATAATTGCTCACGGCTCTGTGGGGATCCCTGCAAGTGCATAGACAGCTTTCTTCAACATATTTGGCTCATAGCTACCATTTGCCAGAACATTTGTGGTGTCTTGATGCAGGGATGGGCACCACAGTAACAAGACCATAGAAAAAAGCATCAAAAAGCTGCATGAATGTGCGAGAGAGGTTTTAGAGGGGGGGAGTAGTGCTTGGCTGCATTACTCAGCCATTAGACCCCATCTCCTTTTCCAGGACGGGTTATCCCCCAATCCATCAATACAGCACAGCCCTCTGTTCTCCTCCCATACTGACAAATTGATCCATCCTCTTTTTTTCCCCTACTCTCATTTTTCCTCGCAGTCCCAGTGGGGGTGTCCACTAACAGACTATGCTGAGAGGCATAGAGCCAGGAGAGGAAGAGGTGGATGGAGAGGGGTAATGAGAGGTAGAGAGGAGAGCGATTAAGGGAAGAGACAAGGCAGCAGAATGTGGTCAGCGGCAGACGTGGAGGAGGAGAGAGGAGTATGGAAGGATATGAAGATCACATTAAATTGTCTATAGTTAGCACATGAGCTCAAACTGGGCGTGACAATGGGCGACAGAAAACCTGAGACTGATCTGTTCTCAGATGATCCATCCTGGAAGACAGAGAGAATTGCGAAAATAATGAAGGAATGGGATCATAGAGGAGCACATTATAGCTAGTAAAGCAATAAGATGAAGCATCTTCGCCCAAAGCTTTTATTATATGTGATATTATGACATTATTACTACATAATGCCATAATATCACATATATTACATTTATGAATTCCACGCTTTAATGTTTCACTTCAAGAACTCACCCAACCTCCCATTTTCTGGGAATGTTATCTCCTCCTCCTTTGGCGAGCTCCAGCTCAGATAGCCCTGAGGTTGCTGCACTGACTCAGGGCTTTTTATCCATACCTCCTCCTCCTCTGGGAAATTTCACTGGTATAAAGAGCATAAAAGAAATAAATAACAATCTGCAGTATTCTGTGCTAAACTCAACCTTGGAACAGAGAGTGAAATAGCCTCAAGTAAGAGTTAGTCTTTGTTGCTGTCTTGGGAATGATGCTCCAATCAGTATTGGTTGATGATATGATAGAACTTAAATAGATAAACTATTTAAAATATAATTAGTCATTTAATATTAGCTCCTACACCCTCTTTATCTCAGAGTTACAGGAAGAAGAGGAGCTCCTGGAGGCTAGTTGTCGGGACCTGGAGAACCGTCTGGCCGACCAGGACTGCACCATAGGAGAGCTTCGTAAAGAGCTGAGCCACAAAGGGGCTTTAGTGGGAGCCCTCAGAGCCAATCTCAAGGAAAAGGAGCGTCACTTCCTGGACGAACTCAAGCGTCGCAGCCACTGCTCAACCATCCTTAACACGGAGCTGCAGAAGCAAACGGAAGCAGCAGCATACCTCTCGTTTCAGCTGCATGCTGCCAGGCAGAAACTTCACCACCAGCGAATGCAGCAGAGACAGGGACTCCTTGGCAGAGCAAATAGCCTGGGGGCCCAGTATGGAGAAGAGCAGAACTCTGTTTCTCCACAGATCGCCTCAGGAGCCTCCCCTACCTCTCCTGTGGTTAAACCTAAGCGTAAGAGCACAAGGGCATCTTCAAGAGTCGAGCGTGCCCGGGAGTGTGTGCCCATCGAGAAAGTGATGGGCCCTGCAGAGCCCACAGCCATGCCGGACCCTGCACTCTTCCTCCACCCTCGAAGGCACAGAGCTCGAGCCAGGCACACCGTGGCACAGAGGCCACCTCCACTAGGCCTGGATAAGGAGGATGAGGAAGAAGAAGGAGAGGTGGGGCCAGTGGAGTCCCAGGATGAAGCTGTCAGACTAGTGTCTTCAGCTGCAGCTCCCCCTGCTGCCGAGACAAAGGCAGATTAGTGAATACTGTGACCTGTGCTTTTAACTACAGTTTAATCACTGTATGATTATTGTCTGTCAGTTAATGCTCTTAGCTGTTGTTCTGCACATTGACTGAATTAATAATGAGACTGGTTTTAGCTAGTGAATTATCTTACACTTACAATAGACACTTTTTATTATGTACTTTGATATAATCTTAAATAACTTAATATAAGTGTCACTTTAGGACAGTCTTCAGTGAACTTAGACTCCTCTGTTTACACTGGTGTCACCTGCTTTATATATGGTGGGGTCTTATTTAAAGCATCCCCTTTTTTTGGCTTGTGGTGAAGAAGATGGTGACTTGGATGAGTAGCAACCATTTTATGTGGGTAAAAGCCCACCTGTTTAGCCCAACTAGCTTTGAACTTTCAAGGTGCACTATGAATCACCCTATGTGGCCAAACGTTCATGTAGCCTCTAGAAACAGTGGCTTTTGGTTCTTTTGGTTCCCCTCTTGTGTTTGTGTTACATTTAGCTGGTTGCACACTTTTACACAGTGTGCAAGTCATTAACTGCAGCTAACTATATTATTAGTAATCATGTTTCAGTTAGCTTTCCCTGACAGTTTTTAAAACATACATTTGAACTTTTTTTGCAGGAATATTTTAGTGGAAAACATCAGAATCCGTATATAACGTGGTTACAGGATGCTGACTGAAAATTAACTTTATCCTTGTTAACTCGCTTATCTTCCTCACCTAATTGACATGTTATCATTGCTGGTATTATTATTCGTTTTTAAATACTCTTGCTGTGAGAAGTCAGAATTTCTGCTTTGCAAAACCAGAGTCTGATTTGACCACAAACTACCTTCATTTCTTTAACACGGGTCCACGTGTATAATATGCTTAATGGTAACCTCACTCTTCTCAACATCATTTCACACTGACCTCTGTTTGCCTGTAGTCTTATTTGTATTTATTTCAGACCAGATTATTTCAGGTCCATAAAGATTAAAAAAAAGATGATTTCTTCAAAGACTAGATTTGCAGTGTTTGCTCTTTTATCAGTGCCTGTCTCGGGCGGAGAAAAGGTCAGTCAGCAGTAGTGTTGGCCACATTTAAGCATTGCCTCCTAAAACAACACAATGTTTAGCCTGTGTGTTTTGCTACAAAAATGCTGAGGCACAAGTCTTTTTACTATTGCTCTTTAGGGACTGCTTGCTGTAACCATTCAGGTGATAATCAGATCTGAGTCACTGGACCATGTGTTTTACTCAGGTGTGGTTCCTGTATTAGACACAAACTAACAGATTTTAATGTAGGATGTACCTTTTACATGTATCAAATCACTGGAGTTAATGTGAGAATTTCAGTGTATACACAGAGAAACTGGACATTTCTTTACTGTGTCTTTCTGGTTCAACTCTCAACTCATTTGGACTCTGCTTGGAATTAGCATATTAAGGTGTACTGTAACTACTGAATGCAGTGCAGCACTCCAGTTTGGTTTTATTTCAAAGTTGTGTGAGAGTCACTTGATACATGAGCCATGACATCAATAACCCCAGTTTTTGATATGAGCCTTGCTTCTAAAGTTATACTAATTGTCATAAGTTGCTGTGAGGCCTTTCTTGCCTATTACAGCTGCAAGTAAGAAGTTTAGCATTATCTTTTTGCAGTATATCTCCAATAAAGCAATACAGTATATTAGTATATTTATATATTATTAGTAGGTCACATCAGTCAGTTTAAGGACACTGGAGTCCATAAAATTGATTTTATGAATGTTTAACTTTGTATTTTGTAATTGTTGAGCTCAATATCTTTTGCTTAATATTTTTCTGGATTGTCTTAATTGAAAAGTTTTACAAAGTTTGGCTGATTGTCAATGAATCTGTACATGAGTAATTCTTTTGTTATATTTTATAGGAAGGCATATCCAAGTAGAGGAATTATGGATATGCTGCACATGAAGCAGCATTAAGCATATCTTTATGCAACATGAGACTGTCTGGATGAAAACAATCTAAACCTGTCTTCTCTCCACATGAATACAAATGTGAGAAAGTTTTCTTTTCTTTTCTTTTTTAACCTCTCAGATGGTAAGCCATTAGCATGATGTGTGCACTATTTTTCCTCAAGCTTTATGTGACTGTAGGGGATTAAAGTACAAAGTTTTCTTTTCCAACAGGAATCCTGAACTTAGACTGTTAGGCTTCATGACTTCATCACCCCACTTGTCATCCAAATGAAGCGGCAGGTAGATAAAACCTTTAGTAATCCATTTAACATCCTGCTACCACATCCTAGCATCATCTCATATTTTAGATGATCTATATTTCTGCGTTATGTAACTTCTTGGGCAAGTAATCGAAATACTGGCTGCTGTTTGCATCTTTGCTACAGTACATACATCACATAAGCTGGTGGCTGCTTGGTGGGGAAAAGCTAAATGACCCAAAGAGGCCTACCACTTAAATCAGTGCTATAGAGATGAAGGGTATAATGCCTTAATGAAGATGTGTTCTAAGAGTGTAAATCATCACCACCTGATTTGCTTTCTGTACTTTTCAGAGCATATCACTGGATTTGTAACATCATTCAGATGTAGCAAGATAGCTCATTTACCCACAGAGAATGTCTTCCATCTCTTTACACGCCTATATAATAACTCTGACCCTCACAATAACCATGACAACAAATGTCAGCAGCAACAGTGTCTCTTTACTTTTCTTTGTCCAAATATCATCCTTCTGTTCAGTCCTGGTTGAGGTCACCAAAGTTTATCTTGCATCTTATATGAACATTCCACTGTATGCCGTGACATAAACCATCTTCATTGACGTATTATGTGGTTTCTAGCAATAATATTGTTTGATACCTAACAGGAAATATAGTCAGACATGGCTTTGAGTTGTTGCAGGGCTTTGCGCCTCGGGTGTGCGTAAGCTATTGACTGATTACCGCATATACTGTGTTAGCTTCCTATAGTGATCTATTGTACACATAATTGAATAAAATGATGGATTGACACGTCTGCTGCCTGCTTCTTATTGAAACAGAGTAAACTTTTTTAAATATTATAAAATTTTGGTCTCAGACACATCTATTAATAATGAGGATTCTGTTATGTCACTTTGGCCATAGAAGAAACCTTTAACAAACGTATTATGAGAGAGAAAAGCAAGTGAACCCCTTTGGGATAACCTGTATTTACATTATGTATCTACACAGATCAGACACAACATTATGACCACCTGTGCAATTTAATGCACCTCTCTTATTCTAAATAGGGCGGTCAAATCATTAGAACCACCCCTATAATGCACTCCAGTAAGACTCCACTACCACCTTTGACCTTAATAGTAAACAGTAGAATTATCACCTTTCTCACACTAAAATGGAGTGCATCAATTTGCACAGGTGGTCATAATGTTTAGCCTGATCAGTGTGAACTAGTGAAACATCAGATTACATTTTATGCAAAACAGGTTTTGCAGAAAAATTAGGTCATTCAGTGTTAAACATTATGAAAAATTAGATCAGTTTATAATTTATTCTCTTTTACATTCATTGACAGTCATTGAGTGAGAATAAGTCAGATACGAAAAGTGTAGTGCTATAAAATCACAGAAGGTAACAGTTTTGTATTCTTCTGAAAAAACCTTCAGCTGAGCATAATCTTCTCTGCATTTCAGTTTTAGGTTTAGATCTTCAACATTCCTCACAATGTTATCTGCATCATCTGAAATTTCTACTTTATTATGTTTGTATGGTGTTTTAAAGTCAATAGGGTACTTTGTTAGCTAAAGAAAAATTATTTTGGAAATGAAAAAAATCAAGGGAAAGCCATTTTTTGAGAGAGAGCAGTTTATTTTGTTGCCAGTATATTGAAAATTTGGATCTGTGATTTACACTGTGCTTAGATATTAGTATTGGCATTAAGACTGTATAAGTCTCCATCCATTCTATCCATCCATTTTCCGTAACCACATATCCTTTTTAGGGTTGCAGGTAGGGTGGAGCATATCCCAACTATCATTGGGTGAGAAGTAGGGTACATATCGGACAGGTCACCAGTCTATCTCAAGACAGACACAAAGAGCTATACACAGACATACCATTCACACTAACATCCACACCTACAGGCATATTAGAGTCACCAATAACCTAACATGCATTTCTCTGGACTGTGGAAGGAAACAGGAGTACCCAGAAGGACCTCACACAAGCACAGGGAGAACATGCAAACTCTACACAGAAAGGCTGCAGCTGGCCAGGGATTTGAACTGGGAACCTTGTGTGAGGCGTCAGCGCTCTGAATGAGGCTTGAATAACAAGGTGCTTCATGAGGAGACAAAACTATACCAGTATTACTGTTTGACAGAATTACATCATTTCTATTCACCTGGCAGCGGTGGAGGAAATGATAACAAATAATCTCTTGTATGAATTCCTATGTTACCAAACAATTGGGCTTTACTTTTATTGTTAAAATATTCTTATGGTTGCTCTGATAAGCCTGTGACACAATTTACACATGTGCTTATCCCACTGTGATGTGTCAAGTGTTTTTGAAATAAGATGCTAACAAAGCATTATAGGTAGCTGTGCCAGTTAATGGCACAGTTTGGAGTATGCACCACTATATAATACTATATAAGTGCCTTAAAATCATGCCTTATTATTACTTGATGTAAGGCCATGTAAGGGTCACAGTAGTAGTGAAAGATGGCAAAGTGTATCTTTTGTCATGGTATCAGAGGCATGGACTTTGCTCTCAAAATGTTACAATTAAAATATACTGGAGCTGGGTCAGTTTGACTGACACATTGATTAATGTGTAAACAGACATTCATAAGTGCTTAAGCAGAACCTGCTTAAACTACTGTAAATTAGTCCAGCAACCAAACCATAACATTGTTAGGCTTTCTGTGTCAACAGTGATGTACTAATTCAGTAAGAGTTGCACTAAAATGGTAAGAGCCTTGAGGTTAGGCCCTGTCTTGAAGGTGAACTCTGTGTTGTGGTTTTATGTTGTATATTCCCCAAGTAATGGATTTTAACATATCCCCACAAAAAAAAAAAACTGGGGCAAGTCAATGCTTCACAGTAAAACTATACACAATACATAATGAGAGGAAGAACTGAGCTGCATGGCAGTTAATACGGCCATAGTTAAAGTTTTTTGTAGAGAAGTGCTGCATTCATGTTAGTGAACTGCAGCTCTGTCTGTGGAGATTACAACTCTCAAAGGAGCTGATAAAAGGTCACTCTGCCAAAGGTCAGCCAACTGAGTAAAATCTATATGTGAGATACAGTTCTGACTTGTCTTTCCACGCAGACATTATATCGTTTTATTAACCTGCGCAGGATAAAATTTAAACTGTCCATATAATCTGAAGAGTTTGGAGGAACCATTTGTCACACTTGGCTTGCCGTACCGCCACGCTCAGTGGGTGGGGAAGAGCAACGCAAAGGCAAAGAGGTCAAGAGGAGGGGAGGACAAAACCACGTGTGATCACTACCATGTACAGCACTGTCCTTCCTCGGTAGACTTGTTTTTGTACGCACGTACCCTTCGCATGTAGCCAGCTAGCCTGCGTTAGCCGCAAAAGCAGATATTTTTGTATTTCTTTTACAGTTTCACTTATTGAAGCAAAGCTGCTGGGGGATTTCTGTTGCTTACACTTACTGCCGACCATGGTGAGCAAGACAGATGACATCCCGGCGTCATTGCCTGATTGTAATCCCGTTGATCTTGCGGATGAAGCCGGAGATGGAGCCCAGGACAGCAACGAAGCTACCAAGACACGTCTGAAGGACTCCTGCGGTTGTGGTGAGACTATGTGACTATATGTGCTGTTACAATACTTGACATACATAAAACAGAGATCTATACCTATCATCATACATGCAGTTGAGTACATCTGTAGCCAGCATCTATGTGGAATAATTGGTTTAGTAAAATAACATCAACAAGACCTTATGACATTTACCTCCAAGGTTTGTTATATGAAAGTCCTTAGAGCCAAGTTGCTGGTCTTTGTGATCTAGCTCTAAGCCTCCTCCCAACCACCTCTTTGGCAGCCTCTCCGAGTTGACAGTCCACCTTGCGCCTAGCTGTTTCTGTTAATTGGGTGCTTGATGTTAAATAGATATGTTACGACTAGACTATTGCAACTAGTAAGTTAACAGCCAACCCAGAATAATATTTTTTTTATGGATTCGCACTCCGCAACTACTAATAAGTAATATAACCAAACCTGATACTGCATGCAGGCTAACCTAAACAACTTAGCCTGCATGCTAACAGTAGCCTCTTCATTCAGTGCGTAGCTAACTAGCAAGCAGCCGCTCTGGTTAATATCGGGTAAGTCTTTCCATGCTTAAAAGAAGACCAGACGCACCGACTGGTGTTTTTCTAGTACAGAGCAGCCCGGCTATGTAGCACATGATTTGTTAAGATAACACTATGCAGCAGCTTGAGTTGGCCAAAGTCGTATTGACGCACATGTTCGGTAACAGCATGTCAGGACTGAAGGTCACCTTCACTGGAGCTGCGTACTACCAGCATTAAAATAGGGGGGTTAAGTACAAGGGGGCATTTCATTCAAGTTTTTTTTTTTTTACCGAGAACCTGTATAAACAATGTATTGACGCACCGAAAAGCTGGTATTTAGTACACGTAAAGAGGAGTCGGTTAGTAATTCGTCTGCCTGCCAGTGGTAACCCTCTAAAGCGGCCCCACCTCCTCCCCGCCGAGGAAACTTAAATCGAATATTCCTCCTCGACCTGGAAGCGGAAGCTGGTAATTGTAGGAAAAAGTCATGACTGTGCAAGCACGGTGAGAGGGAAGGTTACGCTAATAATACATGAACAGCCGCGTAAGCTGGTGAGTATCCTCACATAGAAAACTTTTTTGGACCAGCAGACTGTTGTCGGTGGAGGCAGATTATCCTGAGGTGAGGACTGTCGGCCGGTGAAGATAACGTTGCACAACTTGTAGTAGTTAAAGCACTGAAGTCACTGCAACCTGACTGTGTGTCACATGTGGGACCTTGGATTGTCTCTGCCGATAATAATTTAGTGGGAATACACAGGTGAGAGCGTCAATTAATTCTTCTGTGTCAGTGGCTGCGTACCTCTGCGTATTACCACTAGAATGTGAAGTGATTCAAAATTGTAGCACAATCGCACCATATTTGTATTTTTTTAAGAATAGTATATTTGGCCATGTTGGCCCTGGGTTGTCACTAATGCAGCAATAAATAAATATATAGGGAAGCAGATTGTAAGAGCTCATGAACATTGGAGGGAGGATAAAAGCCCCAGCACCTCCTGAACATGAGTTGAAATTGAATTGCTGCAATGGTTTGGAGGAAAGGACAGTGGCTGTCCTTGAAAAATAACAGTTCACTCAACCTTGTAGCAGAAAAGGAGAGAAGTGTTTCTAATCTGACTCTAGGATCTTATGTGGAAACTGGTGTTTCGCTGTGAATGAAGTCATCTCTATGAAGAGCTTCTTTTTTAAGAAGTAAACCATTAATCAAAACCTCGTGATTAAACTTTGTGAAAACATCGGTGATGAGCGGGTAAAGCCTTTCAAATCTTTATAGATTTTACTCTATTTGTGCCCAAAATTGATCGGAAGCTTTGAAGCTTCAAAGTACAGCGACATCTGGTGGCTTCTCAAAATTAAAGACAGGGACTAAGGCACCACATGGGGCTGTTTAAAAGTTTTGTCTTAAGTGTGTTATTAAATTTGAAATATTGTCATGGTTGATGTGTTCATGAGTCATAATTTGAATAATAATATTTATGAACTTTGTTTATACCATTTTGTGTAAGTTGGGAATATATTGTAATAGTTTTATTATAGTTGTTACCCCACTAAGTCAGCCACAAAGTCACTAAGGATTTCATAAGAACCAGGGACATTTGAACCTTGTGATTTCATCAGCCACATGATTAATTTTTTTTAAGTTTGATACAATCTCTAATAGTGTATCAAAACAGTTTGCTTCATTAAAATAAAACAAGCTTTGGAGCTTCAGTACCACCCCACCCATCTCTAAAGAACATGGAAAAAAGCCTGGTAAATATTTTTGAACTTGTTTTGGACTGATGTGACAAAAATCAATTAATTTGGTTAATTCTTAATCAAATAATAATAATTAATAATCAGATAAGGTCAAGCACATTTGTCCTGAATCTGCATACTGGCAATTGTGAAAAATGGAGGGAGTGTATATTTAGTGCAAAAGGTGATTTTTGGGTGGGGATGGCATTCATAGGACAAAAAAGGCCTTTAGACACATACTGTAGGATATTCTGGAGTATTGAGGGGGTTTTGGTGTGAAACTCAAACATTCACTCACTACATTCAGTGGTTAATACTAGTATATCAGAGGGTCAATGTTTTTATTTTTTATGGCTCTGTAGGGGCTTAATGCTCCTATGGGTTTGAAGACGTGACTAATTCCAAAAGTCACTGTCCTTGTGTGGCATTTGGAAGCAAAAAATGCCTTAAGCCGATCAATTATCCAACTGTTGTTAATACATACAACTCTGTGTGTTGCCACATAATTGTGTGATAAAATATTTTAAGACGGATTTATTTGCTCTCAATAGATGTTTTTGTTGTGAAATTGTTGTCTGTTTAATATTAAGTGATTACATTGATGTCAGCCTCAGCTCTGTTCAGTCTTTGTAGCTTAAAATGCTGATTAGATGGATGACTCAGTCTGTCCACCACGAGGCTGCCACTTTTTTGTGCAGCAAACATTACAGAGAGACTGCTGTTGTTGATGTTGATTTCAGGGTTGTCTGACTGGTTAATGTTTTCATGGCAGCAGGCAGCGTCCCCATGTCAAAGGCTGCAGATTGGAGTGTTTGCAGACTGTTGCTCTAAATTTCTTGTTAACGAGATGTGGGCTAAGGTAGCTCATCTGTTAGCATCATCTGAGCAAGGATTATACATGAACAGTTAGTTTATATACTGTGAATACTTCAGCATTAAGTTTACAGGATGTGTATGCTACTATTTCATGTTACGGTTACTCGAGGTAAAACAGTAAACCTTCAATTCTTCTTATTTTCTACTGTTTAAAAGTTTTTTCCATTTTTATTCTATGTCTCATCTATTTTAGCAAAAGCAAAATGTTCAGCTCTTTTTTTTTCCTTTTTTTTTTAAATAGTTCAGCTTTCAGCAAAAGCAAACATTTCAACCCTTTCAGCAAAAACAGTTCAGCTTTGCTTGTAAAATCCTTTTAGTGCTGAAGCATTCACAGTGCATTTTATTTTTGGAAATGCTTTTTCTAGTTTTTCTTGATTACTATTGTCAAGCCATGAGTGTGTGGGCAGAAAAATATTCTCTCCATTACTTGATAGTGTTAAGTCATGTACAGGTTAAACTGTTAATCCTGTTTGTAGTTTTACTAATATTATATACTGAATACTGTTATTCAGATGTAATATGCCGATGCTGACACATCCTTTCCCTCAACCCTACCCACTCGTGTATACTTTAGATATATTCCTAAACGCATGTTACATAACATCTTTTACATTACAATTTGCCCTCAGAAACTCAGGGCTTCTAATATTGTTTAATGAAAACATCAGATTGTTACCTTCACACACACAAAATTACATGTTTTATCATTTTAGTAACAGTTTTATGTTTGATTACTAAATCTCTTTTCAACATGAAACCAAATGTATGCTACATCTTCATACATTAATGAGGCATCACCAGTCTCTTCACTCCTCTATTCCTACTGAACTTTCCTCGGTTTCTGTTGGACTAAATAAGTCAGATTTATAACGCACAGACTGGCTAGATTTCCTCATCACTCACAGTTCTTCTGGCACTTTGTCATAGGTTGAATGCTACTGGCTATAAACTAGTTCTTACTCGTGTAACACCCCTTTCACCCTTTGTCCTAATAGTTTAAATGTAATTTGATACAAACTGCCTGCTCTGAAGAAATGATATTTGGGTTTCATGTTTCATATCAAACATTTTTTAATCAATTGGTGTAGTCTTTAAAATGTTGCTTAATATTGATAAGAACCCAGTTTGACATCTTTGTTTATCTTGATTTAAAAAAAAAAAAAAAAAAAAAGAAGAGATCCAAAGTTATTCAAAAAACAACAGAGTTAAGGGCTGACACTAACAATAAGTTGTTAATTCATTATTCTATTTTCCTGACTAAAAGATGCTATAATTTGATTGAATTTTTTAGATGAACGAATGAGTTTAGCCCCACTGCTTGAGATCATATTGGCTGTTTTAAATACTTCCAACTTGCCTCACATACAACACTGTTTATAGCTCTCAGAGAACTGATGAGAAACAAAAAATTTCTGTCCTGATACTGAAAACACAAACATAGAGCCCTCATTCTCTCCTGCTTTGTGACATTAACTGAAATGTCTGCTCTGAAGCTCTTGTGTTTGTTATTCAGAGCGTGGCCTGTTGCTCCAGCTCCTCCACCCTATCCCACCCGGGGTCGTTGTCCAGTTGTGAAGCCCCGCCCCTCCCTCTGGCTGCTTCTCCTGAGTAACCCTGACGCTGTGTTACCCTTGACAGTAAGCAAGGACACAGTGGCTGGCAGTCATTGTCCCAGTGAGAGAACACAGTTGTCAGACATCCACAGTCCTGCGTAGCCACTTTGAAATAATTTACCAGAGATCATCATTTTTATTCATATCTTTGAATTCTTTTTATAAATGTAAGCTACTCTAAAAAGGGAGAAACAGATGATGCATCATGAATACATGAAATTACTAATGCAACAGTGGACCCTTCAGTCATTAGCTTACATTTTTTTCATAATGTGGTTTTTATAAAGCTGAAAATATGTCTATATGTCTATCTGTCCTCCCACCAGAATGGGTTACTGGCTGATGTGCTGTTATTACATCAGTCAAATTGCTATACAAGTGAATGTTTAAAGCTTCTGTGTTCAATCCATCAAGTCCTCTTGGATAAAATTAATCCAGGGTTGCAACATAGTTGGGAATGTGGTACTTTATTTCTAGATCAGCTGGTTACTTAATGCCAGATTTGTGATAGAATCATTTGTGTGTTGTGGCGTCAGCTTTTAAAAGAATTTGCACTTTGACAGATAATCTCAGTGCAGTTGATCATTGATGTAGTGAAATCATTACGCCTTCATTCTGTTTACTTTGCATTAAGTTGTCTTTTAAATGTAGTAACCACAGCATTGGCACAGTGTAGTTTAGCTTTGTTGACTCTTGTCACCCATTCATGAAATTTTACCCAAGGTTATTGGTAGATTAATTCAGCCTGTGGCCTGTGTGGCATGTTTGTCACCTGGCTGCCTGGCATCATCTCTTTGCATGTGGTAGGAAAGTCAGTTCTTCAGTTTTTACAGTCACTCATATTGCATTGATTTGATGAAATTGACAAATTGCATCTGTCTGAGCTGGTGGTTGACGTATGGCATGGCAATGTGAAGACTGTGTAGTTATGGAACAGATAATCACCTAAATCTGCAGCTCCCCTTCTTGTACTGTTTTAGCTGTTTACTCATTGTTCTGATAGCAACATCCAACCTCAGTGAGCAGCTATTTTCATTTTGGGGGAAAAGCTCTTAAAAACCCAGCTGGATAGTTTCGGCTCCTTGTACAGCAGACAGACAGAGCAACAAACAGGTAAACGTAGTTAAGCATTGAAACCATAAATCCGTAGAAGTTGGTAATGGCTTAAAACTAAAGTCAAGAGAGTAAGTGTTGGACTTCAGCCTGTATTGAACATGAACTCTGGACACCGTTAGGAGAATTCAGGCGGACTGGGCTTTCAGGCATGCAACTCATAGCGGGAGCTCGTCCCAGTATGAAAATCCCCTCAATTTCCATGCACGATCAGGGTGCACAGGAAGCGCAATGTGATATCAATTTTTACATTTGGGAAACAGTGTTTTGTTTACAGCACATCTGAGCTGCGCAATTAATAATAAAAAACAAAAAGGCTCAATCACTCAATTACGACAGCAGTTGAGTGATGCAAACATCATTAACATGCCCCGATTGATCACTTTAAATCCTACAAATGATTCTGCGAAAAGCAGTGCTGCATGCACGAGCTCACAGGCATAGTACGGACATGGCAATAGGGGGCTCGAAGGAAACGATCCTTATAATGTCGGCAGTGTTTTACCTGAATGTTTTCATTCACATATGCACCCAGTCCTAAAAATAAGTCAGGATAATGTCAGAATTCCACTGCATGTCTGAAAAGTGCTTTTGATTCACCAGTTGGCCACACATACAGGTCTACGAGACTAGAACTGTGAAAAATGGTAATTGGCCAGTAACTTAAAAGATGATTCGTCATAAATCTACTGTAAGGAAATATGAATGTCTCCATTTCTGGATTTGAATGTCCCACTGTGCACTGGTAACCTGTGCATTCCTTTTATTGCAGCGCACAGTGCTGATACAGCCATGGTGAATGGTGACGGGGCTCATGAGCACATGGAGGAGGCAGAATCTAAACAGGATGGTAATTGTGAGGCAGATGGAGAAGAAGAGTCTAACGAACAGGAGGTGATAGTGATTCAGGACACAGGCTTCACTGTTAAGATCCAGGCACCTGGAACAGAGCTGTTTGACCTGCAGGTAAGCATTATCTCCTTTTGTAGCGCCATGTTGGGTGTCTTCACTAGACACTGAACCCCTAACGGCCCATTCCCATCGCTAGCTGTGCAGTGCCGGTCTAAGCCTGGTAGAAATTGGGGAGGGTTGTGTTAGGAAGGGCATCCAGCGTTAAAAACAAAATTGCTGCCTTATCGGAGGAGGTTGTCCATACCACCAATGAACTGACTAAGGCAAAACAGATTGGACCCATCACAGTTTTTGAGGTTATATAAATTTAACTTTGTGACGAGTAGTTACATTTATGGGAAGGTGCATATCGGTCTACGGCTCTGTATGGGGTCCATTAAATCTAAGCCATATGCAGGACCTAGGGCACAGATTCAACACAAAAGTATAAATCAAGCTTTACACTGCCCTGTAAGCATAAGCGGCACTGTTCTGTATGTAAGCAAATGTTTTCCTTTACACTGAAAAATAAAAGGCCATTAAAGTTAGACCTAAGAAGGTGATGTATCAAACAGGTCCTGTCTACACAATTTGATCTCCCTTTTTCAAACCTGTCCATTAGGTGTCTCCCCAGGAAATGGTACAGGAAATCCATCAGGTGTTGATGGATCGTGAGGATACCTGCCACCGCACCTGCTTCTCTCTGCAGCTGGACGGAAACGTGCTGGACAATTTTGCTGAGCTTAAGTCAATCGAGGGCCTCCAGGAGGGTTCTCTTCTTAAAGTGGTAGAAGGTCAGTCAGACATCTATTAGCAATTTGAGAGAAATGAATTCATACTGTAGCATACTTGATGGTTAGCTCAGCAAGATAATATTTGCCAGGCTTCATCAGTCTGTATTGTACTAAATATCAAATATGAAATATAAAAATATCACTATTTAAGAGGCACATAAAGCTGTATCAGTCCGTGTGTTAGACACCACAGCAGATATAATAAAGCATCTAGTGTTGCATTTTTTCTTGTGGGGACCATCCAGGAAAGTAAAACTAACATGCCATTAATTAAGGGGTTGAGGTCAAGCAGCGTTGAAAGGTGCAACCTGACAAACCTGATAATCATTACTAATCAACTATAGCAAATTCCATGTGTCAGCATGAAAGTGATGGCTGTAGTAATAAATATTTATTAAAAAAAACACGTATGGTTTAATGATTTACCCTTCGATCTCCATTCTGGCACAATAGCCTGCATTACAAGGTTTTACAGTATGTAGCTGGTGGCAACAGCTAAACTGCACTGAGTCAAAGTTTCTTACGAGTGTTTATTAGCCTGATCTGAAACAACTCACTGCTTACTATATGTAGCCTTTTGGTTTCTTTTCTTTTTGGGTTGATGTTTCTTTAGAGCCCTACACAGTCCGTGAAGCTCGTATCCATGTGCGTCACATCAGAGACCTGCTGAAAAGCCTGGACCCCTCCGATGCCTACAATGGAGTGGACTGCAACTCCCTCTCCTTCCTCAGTATTTTCACTGATGGAGACCTCGGAGGTAGGACATTTCAGACATAAAACACATTATTGCCTTCAGCCAGTGGAAAACCATGTTTAAAGCACTAGCTATTTGTTATGCAGTCATAAGTGTCACTAACTGTTGATTAGTGATCTTCAAACATCCTCTTTCAGGCTTTATCACTTATGGATTTAAAAACTTATTTTGCACTTGAAACCTTAATGACTTGCTGCTTAACTTAATGGTTTCTTTAAAAAATTAAGTTGCTTGTAATCTTCCTTGCACCTCTCCATTTTCTTGGGGATGCAATTTATAATTGTATTATGTGTAAGTATTATGAAATGTCTGACTTGAACACCCTGCACTGAGAAGTTACCTTTCTTCCTCTATTGTAACTGCAGATAGTGGAAAGAGAAGGAAAAAGGGCAATGAGCTGGAGCAGATCGACTGCACCCCTCCAGAGCACATCCTTCCTGGCAGCAAGGAACGGCCCCTAGTGCCCCTCCAGCCACAGAACAAGGACTGGAAGGTGAGGAGGAGGTGAGGCCTAAGGGCCATGACATACCAAGCTGACATAGTGTTGCACAGTATATCAATACTAAAAAGGTATTGAAATAGCCTGTGCCAAAACACATTTTATAAGTATCGGTTCAGGAATGACACTACGTTAATCGGCACATTTTTGTTTTTTAAGTTGTGTGGATGTGGGACAGGGAGGCAGTGTGTTTCTCTGCAGCACTGTTTCCACTGCCTGTTTCTGGCATTGTGGGCATGCCTATCATGTGCACACTACAGGCAGGCAGCTGTCATGTTAAAGGACTAAAATAACTGCAAGCATAAGACATTTTTCTGATCGTACACAAAGCAGAGCATGGCTTTATTTGTTTATGGAACCGGCAGACTGGGTGAGATGACGGACAACGCAAAGCCCGTCTCTAAAAGATCTTTCAAACTGGTGCAAATCAAAGAAGGCAACAAGTTCAACTTAGCAAACCACCACAGTGACAAACATGCCAACCTAAAAGAGCAATAGGTTAGCAAATAGAAGTTAAATTTATTTATTTTTTTTTTAAGTTAAATTACCCCTTTGGCCAACATCTCTATATGCTAATGCAACGTTCACACTGATGACATTCACTTTACCATAAATTGCAAGTAGCTTAAAATCGAGCATTCATAGGTAGCATAATGCAGACACAAATTATAAAATATCAATTCATACTTAAAGACCTCCACCAAGGAGGTGTATTGAGTCTTATTAGATACTGTTAAGTGAGATGTTGTTGCATATATAAAGTTAACAGGTTTTCCCTTCACTAGCGAATAAAAAAAAAAAAAAAAAAATGTGTATGTATATATATATATTTTTATTTAGTGTATTTAGTATTTAGTGTATTTAGTGCAGTATATATATATATATATTCGCTAGTGAAGGGAAAATCAGAATACTGCAGACCTGTAAAACCTCTAATAAGCTTTAAAACCTACATATGTAGAAAAAAGCAGCAAAACAAGCAGACATTACCTACAACGCTACTAAGCATAAAAATGATAGAAATATAATTACCTGTAGGTCTGGCACTTAATGGTGCTGAGGCCCAAACCCATGTGAATTAAAGTAAACTGAAGACAATGCATCTGTTTGGTGAAAGTCTGCATTCTACAGCAGGATTTGTATGCATACAGTTCCATGTTGTCATCTATTGTTCCGTTGCTTTCCCTGATGTTGTAGTTTCAGGCAGGTATTGGTTTACTGACAATGCTTAGTCATCATCAAACTGCTTTATTAAGAAGAGTGACAAACTGAATAGTTTAAACACTATGTAAAATTGCAAACTAACTACTGGGATTGTGATCTTTTATTTGACATGTTACTCTAATTGATTTTGACGTGTCCTCTTCATTTACTCCCCAGTCTATCACACCGGTCCCTGTTGTTTTTACTTTCTGCTAAAGTCAGCTGCTGTCATTAGCTGCTAGTGTTAGAAGACTGTAACTATGGCTGCCTTTTGTTTTATGTCCCATGTAGCACCTGTAGGTGGCAAATTAATAGTTGCTCCCTGTTACACAGGATACAGCAGACCTGAGGGTGCTCAGGAAATTTGTAGAGGACAGAGTGATATTTGGTAAACAAAATATTGTGCATTTATGTTCATTATTCCGATGTTTAACTCCCCAGCAGCCTATGCAGTGTCTGAAGGTCCTGACCATGAGTGGCTGGAACCCCCCACCTGGAA
Source organism: Channa argus (assembly GCF_033026475.1). Taxonomy (NCBI): domain Eukaryota; kingdom Metazoa; phylum Chordata; class Actinopteri; order Anabantiformes; family Channidae; genus Channa; species Channa argus. The sequence continues at coordinate 11,789,673 of NC_090202.1, read as the reverse complement.
ACAGGAAGATGCACGGTGATCTCATGTACCTTTACATCGTGACGGTGGAGGAGCGTCATGTCAGTGTTACTGCCTCTACCCGCGGCTTCTACCTCAACCAGTCAGTCAACTTTTTAGTGTTATTTCCCCCTTACAGCTCTGTGGCCTGACTGGAGTGAACTCTTAGTCTCAATAAGCTCAAATTTTATGTGGAGCATGTGGCAGTGGCACTTTTCTGCAGAGTAATGTAGTGTTCAGTTCAGCTTAAATGAAATGGTTATACACCAGTCAAGCCGTAATCAATTCATCAGAAGTGCAAGAAGTGCTACTGTGAGTAAAATTATGTTGAACTTACACCAGACAGTTTGACACTTTTTTTTTTTTTTGACGTTTTTCTAGTAGATAGTTTCATTTAAATAGAACATGCATACATCACACATAGCTGTACTTTCTTTAAGCTGAGGACTGATTGGGAGACAAGCAGATAGTCTGTTCAGTTTCAGATGAGTTTTTAATTTTAACAATAAAAAAAATAGCAATGAGTTAATGAAGTGTAGTATGACACCATGAAGTAGAAATGGTAAAAATACCATACTGTGCTGTTAGGAGGGAATGTACCAGGCCTGTTTAGTTGGTAGGCTTTTCACTCTAATTAGGCAGACTTAAGGTTCTAATAATGATTGTGTGTATTGCAGATCTACTACCTACACCTTCAACCCCAAACCAGCCAATCCCAGTTTCCTGAGCCACTCTCTGGTGGAGCTGCTGAGCCAGATCAGCCCCGCCTTTAAGAAGAACTTCACTGCCCTGCAGAAAAAAAGGTTAACGCTTAACTTTGTTTTAATGTCATTGTAATTTTTCTCCCGTTAGTAGTCAATTTCAGTTTAAACTGAATGACCTGTACTGTGTTTACATGCACCCAAAGTAACAAAGTTCCTTAGAGAAAATAGCTTTCCCACATAATCAGTAAATGGGGTTTATATGCATTTAGCACTTACTTCCAATCCACATACATGCAGCAGTCGAGTTACCTGATTTGTCGGAGAGAGTACAGACCGTCAAGTCATACACAGTACAATCTGGCTGACTTTATTTTTTTAAAAAGGGAGAAAAACTATTTATTTTCAGTCAGACTTTGTGCAGACTATGGTTTTAAAAACAGGGCGGCATCGCTCTGTTGCTTTCTCCCTCATTCAGCCCTTCACTGCTGCAGATAACCCTAGTTATCTGTATACATGGCAGAGAAATCAGCATCCTGAGAGAAATCAGGTTCACATAATCCCCTACCCCAATTACAGAAATCTGTTTTTCTCATTACATGAATTTGCAACTGTAACCTGGTTACTGAAGTGCACCTAAAAGCACTGCTTGTAATACATGTCTCTCCTGATTATGGATACCTATTTTCTGCTTAGAATTGCCTTCACAAAACCTTCCATTCTTCGCTACTGGTACATTCCACTTTGGATTACTTTTTTCTGCACTCACTCTAAAGTTTATTTACTTTGGGAAAACATTTTTTTAGCCAGGAGGCGCAATAACAAAATAAATGGGGGGAAAATTGTCAAAAGAATATTGCTGGGACTATGTGATTATTTCATCTGCTGTAATTTTGGCAACATATGAACTGTTCACAACAGGAGCAAATCTCTTCCTTCTCTACTTCATCTTTCTGAACTGTTTTAAAAGAGCTCACACAAGTGGTGACTTTTCTTTCCTGTTGTCCTGTGTTTTTTTTTCTACAGGGTCCAGAGACACCCATTTGAGAGGATAGCTACACCTTTTCAGGTGTACAGCTGGACTGCTCCGCAGGTAGACCATGCCATGGACTGTGTTCGAGCGGAGGATGCTTACACCTCCCGCCTGGGTTATGAGGAGCACATTCCTGGACAGGTAGGCCCAGCTGAACACAACAGAACATCAGCCAGAAAAGTAAAGTAATTTTTTTTCCCAGTGTTAACTATATGGATGTAATGATGCATATCCAGACGAGAGATTGGAATGAGGAGTTGCAGACCACCAGAGAGCTGCCCCGAAAGAACCTCCCTGAGCGGCTACTGAGGGAAAGGGCCATATTCAAGGTACTGCTAAAGCTTCCCGGTTCTGCCAGTTAGCCCTGCAGCAACATTTTCATAGCAAACATTTAATCAACTGCGTACTCACTCCATTGACAGGCAATGAGTTGCAAATTTCAGAATTTTTATTTATTTTTTTGTCTTCTACAGGTCCACAGTGACTTTGCAGCAGCTGCCACTCGAGGCGCCATGGCAGTAATTGATGGAAATGTCATGGCTATTAACCCTGGTGAGGAAACGCGTATGCAGATGTTCATCTGGAACAACATCTTCTTCAGCCTTGGCTTTGATGTGCGGGACCACTATCGTGAGCTGGGTGGAGATGCTGCCGCTCATGCTGCACCCACCAATGACTTGAATGGAGTACGAGCTTACGGGGCAGTGGATGTGGAAGGTCTCTACACTCTAGGAACGGTAGTGGTGGACTACAGAGGCTACCGTGTTACTGCCCAGTCCATCATTCCAGGGATCCTGGAGCGTGAGCAAGAGCAGAGCGTCATCTATGGCTCCATTGACTTTGGAAAAACGGTTGTGTCCCACAGCAAATATCTGGAGCTGCTGGAGAAAACCAGCAGGCCACTAAAGGTTAGTATTGCAACTGTTATCCCTAATCAAATGATCATTTAACATGAGGGTAATCCAGGTTAGTTTCTGTTCATGTTGAGACACCACCACAGGGGTTGTGTATGGTCAGATTCTCTGTCTCTCCAAGTTAATGTGACATATACTGGATGTAAATTTTAGATCCAGAGGCATAGGGTGCTGAATGAGAAAAACGACGTAGTGGAACTGTGCTCCTCTGTCGAGTGTAAAGGCATCATTGGAAATGACGGCAGGCACTATATTCTGGACCTTCTTCGCACTTTTCCTCCTGACCTCAACTTCCTGCCTGTGAATGGGGAGGAGCTGCCTCCAGAGAGTCACCGCCATGGATTCCCTCGCAAGCATCGCCACCGCCTGGCTTGTTTACGCCAAGAGCTCATTGAGGCCTTTGTTGAACACAGGTAGATGTCTGTTCTTCGTAACAGTATTTTTCACATGGAGAGAATTTCTACATCTTTTTAACCACTGGTTCGTTTCCTCTCCAGATATCTTCTCTTCATGAAGATGGCAGCATTACAGCTCATGCAACAGAAAGCAAACAAGGACTCTAACAAAACTGATACACCTGCCATAACAGAAACCTCAGAAACTCCTACAGAGAGCAGTACTGATACAGCCCAGACACAGAGCACTACTTCAGACTCTACTGATGCAACAGAGGTCTCTACAGACTGCACAAGCCAGACAGACAGCAGCACCTCTGCTGCTTCAAAGGCCGCAACTGACGGTGAAGGAAACTCCTCAGAGCCCACCACAAATGGGCCTCAAGACCCTGCAGCTACCCAGAATGGGGAATGCAAGAACCCATTGGAGGGTAAGGAGTTTGAAGAAAGTATTCCAGGATTAGCTCAGGCCAAAGAGCTGGCGGAGACCTTAGTTGCCGAAGACGGATCTGGTATTGGTAGGTGTAAAAATCAGGGCCAGGATGCTGCAGGGAGAGTTACTCTGGTGCATAATTAAATGCCTTAGTGTTTACAATTGTCTGTTAAAGAGCAAATGTTTTGGCAAAATACTACTCCTCTTTGATCAGAGTGTGTATGTGTATGCTTTAGAGAATTATATTACCAAGCAATGGATTTTAGTGACTTCTCTACAACAGACTAACTGTCCCTGTTCAGTCCTTAGCATGTGGTGGTGAAGTGTCCCCAAACAACCTATGCCTTTTGTGGAACTTGACCCATTAAATTAATAAATTGATAAGTCCATGAATGCAAAAAATAAAAAATAAAAATCTCTATCCTTCATGTGCGGGATAGTTGATAATTAATTCACAATATTTTTCTTTTCAAACACAGACTAAATCTGTAGTGTTTGTAGTCAGTTATAACCAATTTTAAATACTTGCCCATGGCCATCTTTACAGAAAGCTTTAATATCATTACTTGTCCATGTTGTCTACAAAAGTTAACCCAACCTCAAGTTCAATGGTACATTTTGTCATATTATGTAGTAACACAAAATGGCCTCAGATTATTGTAGCACGTCTTGCTTATTGGAAATGTTGATATACACGGTCATTATTATGTTTAACATTTATTTATTTTTTTTATATGTGCCATAAACAGACCCTAAAAGCCGAGAGGTTGTGCTCAATGCTTGCAAAGCAGTTGGCTCTATCAGCAACACATCTTTTGACATTCGCTTCAACCCTGACATCTTTTCCCCAGGTGAACATGACAAAGATGACACATCCTGTATAGAGTGTGAGAAAGCTTGACAGCTGTAGAGTGTATAAATGGTAAATGCAATATAAACCAATTAATTTAAATGAGGAGTTGAATCTTTATCTGTCTAATTTCTTACTTGCTTGTGGTCATTTTAGTATATTTAGCTGCAAATTACCTTGTTAATAAGTGAGATTCAATGACACTTAATGTGAGAAAAATTGTCAGAAAAGTTGTTTGAGTGTCTCTTTTCAAACAGGAGTGCGTTTCCCAGAGGACCATGCAGATGATGTACAGAAACAGAAGCAGCTGCTTAAAGATGCTGCTGCCTTCTTGGTGTCCTGCCAGATCCCATCATTGGTCAGTGTCATATATACACCCCCAGAGCCAGGTCATTGTGGGTTGAATTCTGACTTTAAAGTGGTGATGTGTGTCTTTGTTGAATAATCAGATTAAAGACTGTTTGGACCACAGCACTCTACCTATGGATGGAGCCACACTAACAGAAGCCCTTCATCAGAGAGGCATCAATGTGCGGTATTTGGGCACTGTTCTGGAGTTTGTGGAAAAGACCCCTGCGAAAACCCAGCTGGAGCACATCTATGTAAGTCCGTTCAGACAGTCACCATCTGACACTTTGTGTTTATTCATACTAACATTTATTTTGTTCTCTACCTTAGAGAATAGGGATTTGTGAGTTGATCACCAGATGTGCAAAACATATCTTTAAGACATATCTCCAGGTTGGTACCATTTGACATCCATTCTAAATTCTTTAAAAGGCAACCCTGCATAATTCAATATTTTCACATTTGGCCTCATTATGTAGTGCGTGGAGTTGTCTGCCCTTTCTGCTGCTGTAAGCCATTTTCTGAACTGCTTCCTGAGCTCCTTCCCCGACGCCGTCGCCCACCTGCCTCCTGACGAGCTGGTGTCACGCCGTAAAAGCCGCAAACGTCGCAACAGGGTCCCTGGAGGTGGAGACAACACAGCGTGGGCCAGCCTGACGCCCATTGAGCTGTGGAAGAACATTGCCTCTGAGGCCCAGAGCTACTATCACTTTCACTTACAGTGGTGAGTAATGCATAATGTTAAAGCTAGAATGATAAGTTGCCTCTTGCACTTTTGCTAAATTACTGTTGACAAATGTCCTGTTACATTGTTTAGTGAAAGTGTAGACCAGGTGGTGGAGAAATACGGCTTTCAGAAGATCACTCTGCTCAGAGAAATTTCGATTAAAACTGGCATCCAGGTAACACTTGTTTAGTAAACACGGACCACCCCCCCATAAGTCTGTTGTACCTCCTCTGCTTTTATACAAATGACCGGTTTTGTTTGCCTTGTAGATTCTTATAAAGGAGTACAACTTTGACAGCCGTCACAAGCCAGCCTTCACAGAGGAGGACATCCTAAACATTTTCCCTGTTGTGAAGCATGTAAACCCCAAAGCCTCAGATGCCTTTCACTTCTTCCAGAGTGGACAGGCCAAAGTGCAGCAAGGTGAGGCTTGTTTCCTAATTTCAACAGATGGAATCAATGAAACGGAACCTAAATATAAATAAGCATTTTTAAAATTGGTCTGTATTGATCATTTGATTTGACTGCTCTTCTATTTAATTTCCAGGTTTTCTGAAGGAGGGGTGTGAGTTGATCAATGAGGCTCTTAACCTCTTCAACAATGTGTATGGGGCTATGCATGTAGAGATCTGTGCCTGCCTGCGCCTGCTGGCACGCCTTAATTACATCATGGGAGACCACGCAGAGGTGGGCAAGAATTATTTAAATGTTTACAAAGTGTACTATTTATTTAGTGGTACTGAATGACAATTGTAAATTTACCCACAGGCTCTCAGTAACCAACAAAAGGCTGTTTTGATGAGTGAAAGAGTCCTTGGCATCGAGCACCCCAATACAATCCAAGAATATGTAGGTTAACGCTTTTAAATATAGGAGGACATCGGATCATACTGAAACTATATAATATCCCTTTAACCTTTTAACCTATACATATAATTCCTTTCACTTCTCAGATGCACTTGGCTCTGTACTGCTTTGCAAATGGCCAGCTGTCAACTGCCCTGAGGCTGCTTTATCGTGGCCGTTACCTCATGTTGTTGGTTTGCGGAGAGGACCACCCAGAGATGGCACTCCTAGATGTAAGTGCAGTGGTGAATTTAGATTTACACAAACCATTTGCACACAGAATGTAACATTGCATTACTGCTGATTAACTAAGATCAATCAAAATTTTCCACTGAAAAGAGACATTCTGGTGCTCTCAAACAGATTTAAACGTATTGGCTATACTTGTCTTTGGCTTTCCTTGCACAGAGCAACATTGGGCTGGTGCTGCATGGAGTGATGGAGTATGATTTGTCTCTGAGATTCCTGGAGAATGCTTTGACCATCAACACAAAGTACCACGGGGCCCGGTCTCTCAAAGTAGCCCTCAGGTGAGGAGAGATTCATCACCCATATGCATATAATAGGAATAATACTGACACCATGATGATTTACACAATGTTTTTGTTTTTACAGTCATCATTTGGTAGCTAGGGTTTACGAGAGCAAGGCTGAATTCCGCTCTGCACTACAGCATGAGAAAGAGGGCTACACCATTTACAAGAACCAGGTGAACCCTGCATAACTGCACTGCTGTGAGCTGCTGTTAGCTTGATTAGTTATGATGATGTGATATCTTAATTATATATATATATATATATATATATATATTTTTTTACTGCTCTCAGATGGGTGAGGCACATGAGAAAACCAAAGAGAGCTCAGAGTATCTGAAGTATCTCACCCAGCAGGCTGTGGCTCTTCAGAGAACCATGAATGAGATCTACAAGAATGGCTCTAATGCCAGCATCATGCCCCTCAAGGTGATGGCTCTCTGTCAGGCCTGATTTATTTATTTTTTCCTTTTTTGTGCCTACATTTGTTTTGCTACAAACTTTAGTGCTGATATTTTATCTTGACATTTTTGTTTCCAGTTTACTGCCCCGAGCATGGCCAGTGTCCTGGAGCAGCTTAATATCATAAACGGCATCATCTTCATACCTCTCAGGTAGAACCGGGAAGGATGATTTCATTACAATTAATTAATCATTTAAGAGGTGCTGTTATCCAAAGCGCCAACTAAGCACACATCAGGGGCATCTACAGTTTAGTGTCTTGCAAAATGATACTTTGGCATATAGCCAGGAGGAGGTATTCAGTCGGTGCTTGAGCTCATTTTAACAATTAATTAAGACATGTATATGGCCTGTTTACTGTATATAAATAATTTTGGAGAAACTAGCTGATTTGATGGCAGTAACACATCTCAAAAAAGGCCAGTTCAGCAATGGACTCTCTTTCGAAGCCATGCTGTTATGAAGGATGCAATATGTGGTTTGGCATGGTCTAAAATATGCAAGGCCTTCCCTGAAAGAGACATTGTCTGGATGTCTGGTACATAGAGGTTTTAGAGCACATGTTGCTCATTGATGATTCCTTTCCAGATGCGTAAGCTGCCCACATCATAGGCATTAATGTACCCCCCAATCAGAGATACAGCCTTTTGAACTGTCCCTGATAACAGGCTGGTTGGTCCCTCTTCTCTTTAGTATCCCGGATACAATGTCCATAGTTTCCAAAACAAATTTCAAGTTTTGATTCATCTGACCACAGACCAGTTGTCCATTTTACCTCAAACCATTTTAAATGAGCTTTGGCCCAGAGAACACTGTGGCGTTTTTGGATTATGTTCACATATGGCTTCTTCTGTGCATGATACAGCTTTAACTTGACATTTGTGGATTACAGGATGAGCTGTGTTCACAGACAGTGATTTCTGGAAGTGTTTCTGAGCCCATGCAGTGATGTCCAGTAGAGAATCATGCCTGTTTTAATGCAGTGCCATCTGAAGGCCCAAAGATCATGCACATCCAGTTATCACCTTAGCCCTTGTCCCTTGTGCACAGAGATTCCTCTTGATTCTCTGAATCTTTTAATGATATTGTATACTGTAGATGGTGAGATCTTCAAAGTCTTGGCAATTTTACATTGAATAAAAATTTTCTGAATTTGTTTCACAATTTTTAGGTGTAGTTTTCTGCAGATTGGTGAAGCTCTGCCCGTCTTTACATTCGAGAGGCTGTGCCTCTCTGAAATGCTCCTTTAATACCCAGTGATGTTACCAAGCCAATTAACCTAATTAGTTTTTAAATGTTCCTCCATTTGCTTTTGATTTGTGACAGTTACTTTTCCAGCATTTTATTGCCCCTGTTCCAACTTTTTTGAGATGTGTTGCTGCCATCAAGTAAAATGTCTTAGTTTCAACATCTGATATGTTGTTTATGTTCTATCGTGAATAAAATATGGGTTGATGAGATTTGCAAATCAGTGCATTCGATTTTTGTTTGCATTTTAAGCATCCTCCCACCTTCTTTTGAATTAGGGTTGTAAATGTCAGTTTTTTTTTGTTGTTGTTTTTTTTAGAAAGTGTTAGCGAGTCCAGTCCTTATCCCTTTGTTTTGCTTTTTCAGCCAAAAGGATCTGGAGAATCTGAAGGCAGAAGTTCAGAGGCGACAGCAGCTGCAGGAGCTCGGGAAGGGTGAGGAGCCCACTGAGTACACCCCATTGGAAGTAGAAGACAAAATACCCATTGATTAATATCTGAAAGCCCTCAACACAGCTACTTTCTGCTGTGTGGGAGAGAGAGGCCGTGATGCAAGAGCTCATGTTACTGAGCCTGTGGACCCATGAACCAAGCAGTGTAATTTCAAATCGACAAGGGGAGGGATGGGGTCAGGGCCGTCCAGAGATCAAACTGTATGGACAGGAAATTCCTACACCGTAGGATGGAGATGTACAAACATAGAATCACTGTTAACGTGCAATCAGAAAATCCCCGGCCCAAGAACCTGGTGATGAAGCCACTCGAGGTCTTAGCCACTTACAAATACATTTCTGTATGAAAGATTGATTGCAGCCGGGGGAGTGAGACCAAGGACGACCATGACATTGTAAACCAGAGCCTTATCCATTGCACCATGTTCTTTAAATATAGCTTCTTAGCTCAGATTTCCCCTCTCTCTGTTATCCCAGGACTGCATTTTACCCAACCATTCCCTAAAGAGCTTTGAAGACCCCCCAACATGTAGCCACCCCCTAAAGGTGCTTCAAATGATAAAGCATCTACCCTGTCCTAGAACTCAGGGGTACTTTTTACTGTGCACTAAGACCAGACTACAGTCACTAAATTTGATTTTTGAAGTGGGGCTTCAGAATGTAAATTTCCCTCTTTGCAACAGTCACCCATCAATGTTACGTATCCCTAATGGTTAATTAATTTAATAGTTCTTTTATTTGTACTTAGAACATCCCAGGTGGATGACTGCTGTGTCCCATTGTTCTTTTCTCCAAGCAACTAAACCGTACAGTGACACTTTAAAGAGCATTCACCTAGTTTGATTTCATTTGCATTTTTTTTTTTACGTAAATAAAATGTATTTTGTAAACATGCACATGAGATGGTATTTTAGGCCTGTTAATCAAGTGATTTAAGCCATGTCTGTTTATTAAAAATGTATAGAAGCAGTAAAAGATGTATAAATCTCTACCGAATTTAGACAGATTGCTAATGGAAAACTCATATTTGAAAAACGTCCACCTTACGCAGTAGATTTATCTACACTATCTATAGACTAGCTGTGTTCAATCCTTTGTTTTTACACATTGGAAGAAAATATGTGCATGTATGTTTGTATGTGTGACAGTGTGTATCTTTGTGTAGTCCAGCAGAAAATCTATTGGCCAGGGTGGTTGCTGCATTTGCTCTTTCATAGTTTGAATAGAGGCTAACATCTGCTTTCCAAATGTTTTATTTTTATATTCATAGTAAACCTGTTGGACAGCTGAAACCTCTTTTCCCAAAATGTTTATGGTCACAAATGTTGTAATTGTAACTGAAATTAACCAATTAACACTGTTGGACAGGTGCTCAACATTGGAAGTAGTGACTGACATTGTTACTGGGGGGGTTTGGTGTTATCTTTCCATTGTTGGGTTATGTCGTCTTTCCATATGTAGCACAGAGAACCAAGCCTGGAGTGTGTGTTCATTGAGCAGTGTTTAGTGCACTTTCTAGTGCTGTTTGGATGTGTTACTATAGTCACAACATCACCAGAAGTGGACAAGAAGGGCTACTTCAATATGATGTACCAAAAAAGGACCGATAATGGTTTGTTTGCGCTTGTATACATGCATTGTATCCCTCCCATGGCGGTTTTGTCATTCAATTGTTGCAGTGTCTAAGTGTATATGATTAAAGCAATAGAGAGATGGTGCTGGACCTGATTGTTTTTGAAAATGCTGTTTTACATGGCACAAAACTTGTCAGATGGACTACTTACTATACTATGTGAATTACCCTCAAACAAAGGAGCAAGGGTGAGCTCTTGTTCCTGGGTGATGAGGTTACTGCTGTTATTTTCCTGATTGTGCGCCTAAAATGTCAAATCAATAGTAGAGCATGGTGTGTGTGTTGTGCCTAATATTTATTCTTTGTAATGACACAGAGATAAGGACAGTTAAAAGGAAAAAAACTTTAATTTATAAAGGTGAAATATGCCTCTTGGGTCTTTTTTATTTATTTATTTTTTCTCTCTCATGCTCTTTTCCCTTTTCCACTGCTCTTGTGCCACATTTATACCAACAGTGTCCATAAGGTGGCACACTAACTTTTGTCTCATAGTGAAGGACACAACACACTGACCTAAATTACAAGTGCAAGGACACAAACACATAACAAAGCTTCAGTTGATTTAGACTTATTACAATGAGGGACGTTTATATTTTGAGCATCTCTTAATATTAGTCCCTTGGCCCACAATTACAAGGATTGCTCTCTGTTGACCTCACATAGCAATACATCTATTAAGGTTTTTTATTAATTTAGGATAGAATAAAGTTTTTGAAAACACATTTGATGAAATGTCTTTTTTTTTAAATGCTCTCTCAACAGTGTTTCTGTGCTTTTGGAGAAATCAGTCCACTAGAGTTCACACATTTCTGTTTGAGCAGTCCAAGTGTTCTTCGACATTGATGTGACAAGAAGTGGTGTAGTGACAAAAACTAAACTCAAAAGTGTGCAAAGTGCTGTCACCTTGCATTCAAGAGTATTAATGTTAATATATAATGCAAACCTATAAATAGGCTGTGGAAAAGAAAATATCTTTACTGTAGAAAAAATAGGGTATGTGAACTTACAATAATATGAACTTTTGCCCACTGGTGGTATTACATTTATTGTCTCTGACACCTGAAATAATGTCTGAGGGATTGGCTTGGCTTGTTCTGTAAAAAAGGCTTAGAATGGGAGATGGAGTGTGCTGCTTCAAAAATTTGTGGCATTTGTGGATTGCTCTTTACAAAATAACCATTTAATTATTCTTTGGTCGGCTTTCTATCAAAACAAATAAAGCTAGTAAAACTTTTGTTTGGCATTTTGATAACTTATACAACAGTAGAATGGAGATACATTTACTGATTAATCTTATTGTTTTTGCCGACAGCAATTGGTATGTTATTAGTTTTTCCTTCCTTCCCTGTGTCCCTTTTGGACCCCGATAATGCTGATGGTAAGAAAACAAAGAGTTAATAGTTGGAAAAAGCAATTATGTTTTTTTCTGCTGCCAAGGACGTGCACGCTCCCGTCACACCATGAACGCGAGCTTTGTGCGCGCGCCCGGCTAAAGTCGAATGCGGTACGAAAAACAAGCGAGCAGTAGCAGAGCGACAATACGGGCGCAGTTTACCTCCACATCACAAGATCAGAGTTTGGAGCGGAAATTTCACGCCCTGTTGGGTCGTGTTAGTGTTGGAGACGGTTGAGGAAATCCACGGACAAAAGCAATAGGGTGAGTCAAAATAGTTGTAAATTGTGAAGCCGGTCGGTGTCGAAGGAATGAGGCGTTAGGTGGAGAAAATGACGATGTGGCTGCAATTTGTGCACCTCCTTTTTATGTCTCAAAATGGCGGACAGGCCGCTTGGACGGGAGCAGCAGGTACTCTGTCAGCGAAGTGTATCGTTTTGTCCAGATAAACAATCAGGTGCATGTAGATTAATTCAGGTCTTTAGAAGTAATATAAGTGAACGCTAGCTGCTTGCGCGTATAAGCATATTATGAGACTGTAGTGTCCGTCAAAGGGAGGAGTTAAAATAGGCACTAACTTTCTGACTGTATCGCCGTGAAGCTAACTTAGCTTATCGTTAACTTTAGCTAGCTAATGATAACTTTCAGCTACCGTGGCTGTCAGGACGATCATCACCGTTACCGACCATAGTGTACAAAACATGGCGTCTAATGAGTAACGTTAAGGCAAGGCCAACGTAAACTGCAAAGCAGTGAATCAGGCGTTCGCCCCAAGTTAGTAATAACCAGTGACGTTAGTGCGTGTTGGTTAACCTTGTAACGTTAAAGACCTCGACAACAAAATAAAATGTAGCTTACGTCAGGTCACACGACGGTTCCGCCGGCACCCAATGTTAGCTCTGCCTAAATATTGTCCTGTTATTACAGTGTGGACATTGTCAATCGGCTCAATCTCTGCAGCCTCAAAGGACGGCTGTATCCAGTCTTAGCAGTTGTTAAGGGTGCAACGTTATAGTCATGATCGTCATCTGGTTTTCGTTGTGTAATTGTTGTGCAGATATAATAATCATGAAACAACCATGTTGCGGTATTTTTGCCATGCTTCAGAGTGACATTATATATTTTCTCTGCTGCCATGCTCAGCGAAAGAACTTTCTGCTTTATGGGATTTGTTGGCACCAGAAAATCAGGGTGGAGCACCTGGGGTACGATGAGTTTGTATGAATTGTCTACCCAGAAGTCAAGTGTATGATTGTTTTATGTGTACATGCTTTCTCTGTCATTGCACTGAGGGCACACATTGAGATGAATTCTCACAATTACTGTATTGGCCCATAATGTTATGCAGTCAGTCAGTCAGTCTCTCTCTCGCTAATAATTTTGTCGTTTTGTCGGATGCAAGTCATATAAGTGGTTAAAGCCAGAATCCCGTTATGGGGTACTTTAGGACCAGATTGCAGCTTATCAACTGAAATGATGGGGCATTGCTTACATTGTTACATTGCTTACATTAAATTGTTTTAACTTAAAAAACAAACACTGACTGTGTGGTTTCTACAGGTAAGACAATCTGTTTTTTCTTACTCAGATGCTACAATTTCTTTGAGGAATGTGATCCCTATTTAAGCGTAGACTTATTTTGGCAGCAATATCTTAGCAGTTATTGGGGCTTTGCAATAGAACATTAACAAGAGACAACTATCATTAATGCTTGTTTGATCGCAAATAATAGATCAGAATTATCATGCCACCTGTAGGAGGTCAAGATAGACCGACTTACGTTTCTCTCTAGTTAGGATATCAAACCATACATTGTTGTTTGTTGTGTTACAAGCAACACAATATGTTGTGTAGACTCTTTCTCTCTCTCTTTCAGGTACTCTATTGTTTCAGTGCTGGTTTGTGTCTTTGTAGTAAAAGTAAACAATGATTGTTAGAGTAAAATGTGTGTTTTTGGAGACGGGCCCTTACTGTATTACCTACAGACACTGTTGATGGTTTGAAAGGCTTATTTTTATTGTAAATGCGGCAGGCTGAAGGGCAGACACCTTTTATTACTCTCTTTTTCTTTATGTTGATCAGTACCTAAGGTTGATCTCTTGACATTTCATCTACCAAGTAGCTTTCTGGTCATCACTGCCTGCTGCCATCAGCAACTGTCTGTTAACATATAAATGACAGCTTTGACATATTGTTTTGATAAGTACTTGTAATTTATAAGGAATCGACTGACAAAGTTGGCATGAAGCGATATGAACACTTTGGTCAACAAGCCCCTGAGGCTGCTGAGTTGAGTGTTAACTACTTGGTGGTTGGTTTGAAAATATTTCCTATTTGTCAGTATGGCTGCAACAATTGTGAGAGGCTCAGTACCCGCACCCACAGTCTAAATTTGAGCCATAATAATCTTTATGCGGTTTGGTGTTCCTGTGATCAGTCCATTGTCTTCTCTGTTTACTTCCTCAGTAGATTTGAACTCTTGTCTGCTACCAGTAGTATGTCCCAAAAGTGTTGTCAGACATGCTTATCAGCTGTGTTTTAGTTTAATATTATTTTATTTTAGGATATGTTGCAAAGATGTCATGAGTTGCTTCAAATTGTCTCACATTTATCTTGGTGTGTTAGCAGGATGGCATGACTGTTTCATTGCAAACCTACACACCTACAAAATAGAGATAAGAATTTTCTATCTCAAATCAACTTTCTCCAATATTAATATGTGGTTTCTATGTCATACAGGTTGAATCCAAATGTCTGTTGAGTGCATATGACAGTAACTCCATAGCCACTCCAGTGTCCTAAAATATTAGTGGATTCACCTTCTGCTTTTATTGTCATGCATTTTGAGCTTTTTCTCCATTCACAGGTTGATCTGGCTTATCACATTTGTTCAGTTTAGATTCTTGAAGGCAATCAAGTTTAATTATGAAATAACTTTCCTAGACACACATAATATGAAGGAGAAGTCATCAACAGAAAATGAAGGTGCTCTAGATTCCAATTGTTTCAGATGTTTGCTTTTGAAAGAGGATAATGACATAATGACACCAATACAGAGGTAATAGTGAGGCGTCAACATTGCTCTGATTATATGTTTTGTAATGAGCTACTGCCTGTAACTTTCACACTATTAGTTAGAATCTGTGGTTTGTTATTGTCCTCATCTGACAGTGATTTCCTTGGGTGTGTTTTTCTGGTGTGTTTACTTGTGTGTAGAACACTATTTATTAATCATCTGTCTAAATGCAGAATTTTAATGTGTTACTGCTGTAGCAAATGCTATGTTATATTTTTAACTAAATGTCAGTTGATTTGGATATTTGCTTCTTCAATTATGTTATGTTACAACTTCACTTAAACTGAGCTTTGCATAGTTTGCCTCAAACTGCTGTAGTGGTCATCAGCTTTTTCTTTAACATCCTGTTGCTGATTTTTAACTCGGATGTTTTTTTTACATGGTTTTCGTTTTGCGTGTATGGTTGGATTTGAGTCTTACATGTCAATTGAACAGCCATTTCAAAATATGTAGAATCTAATGATTGACTTGATAAAAAAATAGTTTGTCTGTGTTGGCCAACAGAGAGACATTTTCCACTTATCATTATAGATGGTGCTTTAAAAAGATTAACCTGTTTGAATTCATTAGTAAATTAACTTACAAAGCAGTTCTTTACTGGAACTAGTCTGTTGTTGTAAAGTTACTGCTGTTCAATGTAAGAAAAACTCATAAGCATTATTAAGCATCAGTGGGAAGATTTATAGATGCACTAGCCCCCCCCCCCCCCAGCATGATACAACAATCATCCTAATTATGTGATAGTACAAACATTTTGCCCAATATTGACCACTCTATTTAAAATCAACGAGGGGGCCAAAACCTTAAAAACAAAGAAATATTTATTTATTTATAATAGAAATATGAAAACACTATAGTTACACCTTTAAATCCAGCAAAATATGCTGATAATTTCAATAAATTTAAACAAAGGCAGACTTACAAATGACTAAATTGCCTTTGTTGTAATGTCACATCTGCATCATCAGCTGAAATAGACTGTGTGTGAATCTCCTCTAATGCAGCTTGCTGTTGTTTCCAGTTCTCATTCTGATTCCGTACTCTTGTTTCCTTCGTCACCACCCCCATCCCTTTTGTTATGCAAATCTAGCACATTGTCTAATGTGTCCAAATGTCCATGTCTTGTACTTTTGTTTCCTTATTGCATGTCTTTACAAAGATTCAAATTGGCTTTATTTGTACTTTTGTGTACTAGTCTGACAGATTTTGTAAGGCTTGTCTCAGTAGACTCTCACTCATTGTTGGTTTCCTAGTGGATACCTGCTTTTTTAAAGTGCTTTTCAAGGTGATGATGCAGTTTAAAAATAGACTTCAATGACTTCACATTAGAGACACAAACTATGTGCAACTGTCATAACTGATAATCAGCAACTCTTAACAGTCAATAGCTTCATTATTAACAATTAAGGAAATACAGCACTCTTTAGTGTGCACTCTTTATTTTAGACTAGAACAGTCTAAAATGGTTTAGCCACAAGTGTTGCACATTATACAGTGCATCTGGAAAGTATTGACAGCACTTAACTTTTTCACATTTTGTTATGTTTCAGCTTTATTACAAAATTGATCAAATTCTTTGTTTTTCCTCAAAATTCTACAGACAATTGCCCCAAAATGACAACACGAAAAAAGATAATCTGAAATCTTTGCAAATTTATTAAAAATAAAAAAAAAGGAAAACATTACTTAACCGCCTTTGCTTAATACTTTGTTGAAGCACCTTTAGCACTAATTACAGTCTCAAGTCTTTTTGAGTATGATGCTACACGCTTGAGTTGGCCTCCTTTGTTATCTTGGCTGTGTGTTTAGGGTCCTTGTCCTGTTGAAAGACGTCTGAGGTCCTGAGCGCTCTGGAAAAGGATTTTCATCAAAGATGTCTCTGTACATTGCTGCATTCATCTTTCCCTCGATCTCGACTAGTCTCCCAGTTCCTGCCGCTGAAAACATGTCCATACCATGTTTACTGTAGGGATGGTATTGGCCAGGTGGTGAGCGGTGCCTGGTTTCCTCTAGACATGACACTTGGCATTCAGGCCAAAGAGTTAAATCTTTTGTTTCTCATGGTTTGAGAGTCCTTCAGGCGGGCTGTTATGTGCCTTTCACTGAGGAGTGGTTTCTGTCTGGCCACTGTACCATACAGGCCTGATGCTCATTGGGACCTTTAATAGTGCAAAAAATATTCTGTACCCTTACCAAGATCTGTGCCTCGATATAATCCTGTCTTGGACGTCTACTGACAATTCCTTGGGCTTCATGGTTTGTGCTCTGACATGCACTGTTAACTGTGGGACCTTATATAGACAGGTGTATGCTTTTCAAAATCATGACCAATCAACTGAATTTCCCACAGGTGGATTCCAGTCAAGTTGTAGAAACATCTTAAGACCATCAGCAGAAACAGGATGCACCACAGCTTAGTTTTGATTGTCATAGGTCATAAATACTTATATACATGTGATTATTTTCATATTATTTTTATTTTTTTCATTTTTATTTTTTGTATTTTTGCAAATATTTAAAACTTTTTTGACTTTTTCGTTATGGGGTATTATTTGTAGATTTTTTAGGAAAATAATGAATTTGATCCATTTGATCCGCTGTAACATATCAAAATGTGGAAAAGGTCAAGTTCTATGAATACTTTCTGGGAGCACTGTATTAACAGGAAAGAAAAGAAAGGAATTGTGCAAATACATTTCTTAAGAATCCGTACTTTGAGAATGACATTGTGTTGATTGACATAACTTATGAAAAATTACTCCAAGTGCGGCAGTAGACCAGTGTTTGTGTAAGCAGTGCTCTGGCTGTCTTCAGGGATGGTAGATATGACTGTTACATGCATGCTAACTTGAGGCAGGCAGCTCTCATGTTGAATGAGAGACATGGGTGCAAGTAGAAGGGCTCTTTCCAGTCATACATGGCTTTTAGAAAACCACACTGATGAAGGGAAATGTGGCATTATTTTGGTTATGTCAGGGCCAACGGAGGGAACCACAAAGCCTATCATAGACACACATCATACAGACACACTGATGCAAACCTAAGCAGGCAACACATCCAACTTGGCAAATTATCTCACTGACAGATGTGAAGATTATAAAGAACAGCAGGTAAAGAAATGTATTACATAATGGTACCACAATTGGTTGACCCAAATAGATGTCAACCAAGTGTCCTTTATTTTGTAACAGGCACAATAAGTCGCTAGTAGTAAGGAATTCATCTCACATGTTTTAAATTTGTCAATTATTTCTATTAATAAGCAATGTGTATAGTGCATCACAGACTAGGCATTTTGACTTTTATTAGTATAAAGAGAACTTTTACAGAAATCAAACTACTGTAGACCAGGGGTGCCCAATACAATTGGGAACGATTGCTCGGGATCTACTGGTCGATTGCAAAGGTAGTGTGGGTAGATCGCATGGAATTAACAAAGTAGATGTCAGCCCATCACTATGAAATTTGTCACTTGATTGACATACAGGGCAGCCAGTCTGACATCTGACTTTTTCTGACACATGGGTCACGACGCATGCGCATGCATACACCGGCGCCAAGTGCTGCAAATCCCTAGCGAGATAGCCTCTGGACCATATGCATCCCTGGCTGATTCTATTCAGTGCAAGTCATCAGAGTAAGGTAATGACAAAAAGAAATACAGAGTATATTGTGCAACATATATTGTGCATATAAAGAATTCTCAATATATTCATAAATAAATATGTTTTGTATTTTTATAACAGGTAGATCATTTTGACTTGGTCATTTTATAGGTAGCTCACAAGCCAAAAAAGTGTGGCCATCCCTGCTGTAGACCATGTAAAAACTTGAATTTTTTAATTAACTTGATTTTTTCCAGGTAAATTATGGGAAATATAAACATCTGTTAGTTTGAAGAAATGTTAGTTTAACTCCTATTTTCCCCCACTTCTGTGAGGGAGAATGGCATATGTTTTATGGGAGGTTGTGTTGCAGCTGTTGTTGGTGTCCTCTGTTGTTTCAGAGGTGAGAGATATTTATTAAAGGGTTGATGATGTTTCACTGCAGAGTTTTACAAATCCAGGAATTTTACCTACGTGGAACAGGAGCCAAATAGGAACTGGCTGAACAATAGCAGCAGGACTCTTGTAAAGTGTGTGTGTGTGTGTGTGTGTGTGTGTGTGTGTGTGTGTATGTGTGTGTGTATATATATATATATATATATATATATATATATATATATATATATATATATATATATATATATATATATATATATATATATATATGTATATATGTATATATGTATATATATATATATATATATATATATATATATATATATATATATATATATATATATATATAAATGTAGGGGGTGTCTTAGTTTATTAGTTTTGTGTTGTTGTTTGCAGCTAGATTATTTGGGTGGAGCTTATCCCAAACATTAGCACCAGAGATTTAGTTCTGCTCTTCATGGCCACTGACACTCCCCTCTTGACCTGCATTAATGGGCAACTGCTTCTGTTGAAGTTTGGTAATGGCATGAGACTTAGCGAATAGCTAATGATAAACCACGCGGCTGCCATTTAACAAGTTGCAGCATTCCTCCACACAACAGCCACAGTGAGCACAGGAATCTACGTTGAGGTGTGTTTATTTTAAAATCTGTGCAGCAGGTAATCAGCAAACACATGTAACAGTGACTGCTATTACATGGATCTAAGTAACCGGGTCACAGTCTCCTTTCTCGCAAAAGCTGATTTCTTAAATGTAGGGTATTAGGGAAAACTGGTTTCTCCGAGTAGATTTCTGTCGGAGAAGGTCGATTAGTCTGCCATATATATGTGTAACCAAGTTTCTAATTGGCTTTGTTCAACTGCGCATATGCTTAACAAAGGGCGGCACACAGTGAGCTGCGCTCAGATAAATAAAGTAATGAATGAAAGTAGAGATTGGGAATGAGTTAACTGGTTAATGCTGCATCATTTTTAAACAAAGTCCGCATAAGATCTGAAAGAAATGTATTTTACACAAGTCTCTCGTACAATTTCTCTGAGTAACCTGGCTTTTGTATGTACAAATGGTCACAAAGACACATCGCCTAGTGGGGCAGCCAGATACTGCAACTGAAATCATTTACACTACGGTTCAGTTACTGAAATTCTAACTGCACAGCCTTGTAGTGTGTGTGTGTGTGTGTGAATATATATTTTTTGTTTTCTTTTCTTTTTTTTAAAGCAAATTATTGATGGTAGTTTGTCAGTTAATTGCTCCACATCAGTGATGGCAGCGATGCAGTTATTGCTTCCCACAACAATACTTCTCTTGTAATAAATTTTCAAATTTGCACTAATAAAGTTTTTACTGACAGTCAGAGTGATGTCATTGAGTCATCAGCGCTGGCCAGCAAGTCCTCGTGAAGGTCTCATAATACACAATGACTTCAGGAAATCTGACAAGAGCACAGCTGTTAGTCAGGACTGTTCGGCAGTGTCCTGTTTTGTTTTTCCGTTGGTAACCTGGAAGAAGTAGTCTGTTGCTCAGAGAATGTGGGTCAGCTCTTGTATTTACACAGAGAGGAATGTTCTGCAAGAGCAAACTGTGGTCTAACAGCAGAATGGTGACAGGAGAGATAGCTTGTGAATGTAGATAGAAGTGAAGCTAAAAAGCAAATCAAGGAGCACGTCATTGTAAGAAAATATCTTAATGAAATATCTTATAGGTGGGTTTATTCCATAGCTTTTATTAGCAGGACAGTGAGTGCTGTCACAGCCTTGTTTGGGCAGTCATATTGTCTTTCTTTTGAAAATAACAGGTAATGCATTAAGCTGCATTTTAAGCTTCTGTTGTTTTTTCCTTTGTTGCTTCTGCAAGTCATTCTATCTGTGTATAAACTAGTGCAGACAATCATGCAGTATTCTGCCAGACTGTGAACAATTTCCTCCCCCCACTCTTCATGTTGTCTTTCATGCATACCCAATGGTAACTGTCCCTTGTCTCCTTTTCAGATGCAGTGTAGAATTAGCTGGTGACTGGTCTGCAGGCTCGCCATTTCTCTTGTCCCTGGAGTCAGCCAGCTGGGGGACAGATTCCTGTGTTCCCTCCTTTTCACTCTTAGTATTTGTCTGGACAAAACCGACCACTCACCATTGGAATACGCAGCTCGTCCTCGCCCGTGTTGCTCGGATCAGTACAGCTCATCTCCTGACTGAGGAGAGCACAGCAGCTGCAGAAGATTCACGTTATACCGACTGATCCCTCCCAACCCCACCCACGCTACCCTGTCAACATGGTGCTGTCACAACGGCAACGAGATGAACTGTAAGTTGCCAACACACCTTTCATAACAAGTGGCTTGTATGTACATATATATGCACTGGAAAATATCCTTTCCAGTTAAAGTCCATGGTAACTGCTCCAGTTTCTGTATGTCCTTAATGAGACATCCTAAGTTACAAAAAAAACATTGCATTTCTTTTTAGCATTTTGGGGAATTTCATGCCTTTGTTAATAGTGGAGTGAGATAAGGAATAATATACAACTAACATTCCTTGCTGGACATGTGCTGAGGGCTTTGCAGATGGTGGTTGGCATCTTAGACTGTATACCATAACATGTTTTGTGATAATGATGTTTAATTTGAATTTGAACAGTATCCCAGCATGTTTGAACCTTTAGGTTGCCACTTACAGCTACTGTTGTGGTCATCTGAATTAGATACCCTAAAAGTGTGCTACGACAAAAGGACCTGGTAAAAAATAAAAGACCTAATCAATGGTTACTTGGTGACCTGGCTAGTTCCTTGAGTTTGAGCTGAAACACATTTTTATATTCCAAATCAGGCATTTTCAGTACTTAAAAACAATTACACCCATTATTATTGTCCTTTTTCTGACAGTAGAGAACATTAGATTCCAGGCAACAGAGTGTATTGACTTGGGCAATTGGTTAAATTTTGTTGTTGTTTTTTTTTTCTGTTCTTCTGATCTCATAAGTAATCAATGACTGGTTGAAGGATTCTGAGTATCCCGGTTGTTTTTCAGGACACGTTTATTGATTCTCTGCTTAGACTGCTCACCCCAATAGCATTTAAAATTCAAAGTTTGCTTTTTTGTTACCTTAGGGGAAGCTTTATGTCTCAACCTTTGCCCTAAAATACATGCAAGGTAAAAGAAAACAAGGTCCAGAATGGTGTACTGCGTTTGAAGGACTGATGCTTTTCATACAGTTTGTATTGTGACCACAGGAAACTGTGTGGCCTACAAGTCATCCGGCACATGCACTAGAATAAGAAGTACCTGTACAAGTTCTGTGTAGTGTATGTACTGTATAAGTGGAAATGGTGACAGTGATTATGGGGGAATTGTAGTTTAGCCCAGTTAAGTTTGTGGGTAATTAAGCCCTGCAGCAGGGGCTAAAGAGTTAACGCAGCTCGATATGAGATAGAAGGTCGTGAGGAGGAGATGAGATGATCTTACAAGCACTTTAGTCTTTATGAATTTCCCTTCACATAACAAATGTTGAAAGAAATATTTAGCACATATTTTTAAAAGAATCTGATATTTGACCTTATAACTTGACTGTGAAATTGACCATGTTGATATTAATTTTGTCAACACTCACATGACGAGGCTCTTAACATTCCTACCAATATTTTTGTGTTTTTTAAGCAGTGTGAGAGGGGTTGGTTGGTATGGTGAAGCCCATTGGAATGCTGACACTGCTTAGCTTCTTCTAGACCCCTCGTTTCTCCTCTCTTGCACGAGTCTCTCCTCCCACAGCTTACAGGAAACTGCGACCTCCTGAGTTATATTCATGTATCTGTTGTACCCTACTGGTTAGAGATGTCACTTCAATCAATTGGTGCTCTCATTGCTTTTGTCTGCAATAAAGTAGCCTTAAGATCTTGATTTGTAACTGACAGCATCACTTTGGGAGGAAAGCTTGGAAATCTGCAGTCATTTTGTAATCAGGCAATGTAACAGAGGGGGTAATGGGAACAGTCACTGGTTATTTGTTATGTAATTTTCTTTGTCACACCCATCTTTTTTTTAGCAACAGTGAACAAACATAGATTTTGGTCCTATTGTAGTAAAAAAAGTTTAAGATCATAAATCTTAAAATACAATTAGAGAGGGAGTTTCATCTTAGTTTTTGTCTTTATATGAACTTGGATAGTCAGTTGGCTTTAGGGTAACCTGTCATGTAAATAGAAAAGCTGGTTTCTGAAATTGGGGCAGGGGGTTGTGGAACACCAGTCTCTCCCCTTGCAGCTGTCTCTCTGTCTTCATAGAAAAAAGAGCATTTCTTTACTTTACAGTGAGAATTTGGGACATTCTTTAAAAGTAAGCCAGAGGTGGAGGAGAAATCAGTTTTACTGCTCTGCTGCACGAATATGCAGACTTCTAGTAACCTGGTTTATTAAGTGCATGTAAATTCCATATCCCCAACCTGGTCACTTAGTGCACGTAAACACAGTCACAGACCTGCTCTTTGACAGGAAAGATGACATAGCAATTTTATTAAGTCAATGGGGATCAACGTTGTCTAAAAAGAACAATATTCTTTGTCCCTCACACTGCTGCTGTTTGTCAGCACTACAGTCAGATGCTGTTATTGCGTATCATCTTCACAACAACTCTGTTTTTATGAGCACAGCCAATGAAAGCACATTTGTGTTTCATTCTAGGGTCGGGGGATTTATCACTGCTGGCATATACTAAAAATAGATAAAGAACACAAACTGTCTGCTCTTCTAAAAGACCTAAAGGCACTAGTGTGCGGATGGAGCGTTTGCTTTTGTACTTTCTCTTTGCTTTACAAAGAGAACCCCTTTAGTCCTGTTCATACCTTAGGCTACAAGTTGGTAGATTGTATAATTTTGATCCTTTGTCTGCAGGCTCTTAATGTGATTACATAACAGATTAAATGCCACTGAAAGGACATCAAGATGACTTAAACAACAAAGACTTGAAGTATGAAGGCACTCTGTCAAAGCTATGACACAAATTTGTTTTAGAGTTTTTGATTGGTTTATGGACTGAAAAGTAAGTTTCCTGGACAAACATGCAAATAAACAGAATTAGCTCAACCATTACCTCCATTGTGTTCCAAGCCTCCATTTCAGACTTTGGACAAAGGTGTTGTAGTATGTAGCTGGTATGTAGTGGTCACCAATGTTCTAAATTGAGACCAGATTGAATGAAAGGGGAGGGAATATGCAGCAAGTAATGTTAAAATCAGAAGGTGATAAAACAGAAATCAGTTTTATAATTTTTCCAGAAGAGATGATGCATCTCCCCAATAAAATAAAAACCCTTTACCTCATTAAAATAAATCTGTAGTAATAGTCTTATTTAAAAGTAATGACAACATTCATAAACATTTTTTTGCTCTGTCTATTAGGGATATTTTAAGGTACTGTAACATTTTGCATTAGCACACGAAAAAACTGAAAATTCTTTAGTCAAGTAGCAATGTAAGCAAATGAAGACATTGGAATTGGTTTGGTGCTTCTTTTCAAAATCGTGTGTGTGTGTTGTTGAGTGCGAATGGGCAAATGAGAAGCAGTGTAAAGAGTTTTGAGTAACAATAGGTAGAAAAGCACTATAGTGGCTTGAGTTACTGATTCTGTGCATAACTGACCGGATTTGAGGAAACTACAGCCTTTACTACAGTGCTTTAGTCTTTAATTGCACTACTTGCATTTATTCTGTGTCCCAAAATGCAGTATTTCAATTACTTAAGTGTCCAGATATCAGGAGTGCCTCCTGAAGGAGGAATTGCACATGCAGACACTTTGTGTTGCATGTTCTCTCCCGGAGTCTCATTGGTGCTCAATGTATTGAACATGGCCAGGTGCATCTTCAGGGGGTCTGTCAGCATGACTGATCAGATTTTTGCCTTAGAATTGACAGAGGGACTGGTATGATAATTGTGTCTGTGTTCTGGATTCATTGTCCCATATCAATTATTTTCAGGGGATGAGCTGAAAGGATAAAAAAAATTAATAAATTTATATAATAAATAAATAAATTAATTGGTTTAAAGAAGCGGATGAGGAACAGCCTGCTGGATGTGTTTACCTGAAATGTTGCAAATGTGTGTAGGGGTAGAAAATTTCTAATTTTCATACCAGTATTTTCAAAAACTGGTTTCTGAACAATACTTTTTCTAAAACCTGTTGTATAACGTGCATTTTAACAAAAAGAAAACTTCATATTGCTCTCTTTATGATTAGTTTTATTTCAGCACCTTGTTGTTTTTACACTCGGTTACAAACAGTTTTCACATTGAGGTGGATTTACTATTGGAATGTTGGATTAGACTGACTAAAGGCCCTTTCCCACATGTACTGGAATCCTGACATTCTCCTGATTTTGTACGGAGGGAGGGTATGTGAGATGCTCCTGACGTTATTCGGACTTCATCCTGTGAGCTCCCTAGTACAGTGTCCGTATTACGTGTGTAAGACCATGCGTTTAGCACGCTGCTCTGTCCCAAATTGTAAGGAGGAAAAGTGAGTAAATGGATGTATGGATAAAGGTTCTTATCAATCTATCAATCGATAGAAGATTTTTCTTTAGAATTAAATAATACTTTAATGCTATTATTATTTTTCTACACTAACTTGGATCTACTTGAGTAAAAGTATCATTATGTACTTTTCTAGTCACTAATGTTTTGATACTAAAAATGGCATGATTTTTGGGGATTGCTTTGTGGCCACATGTTCTCCTCGAAGTTATCAGCTGTTCTGTATTCAGTGGTTATATGAAAGAATATGAAAGAATGAGGTTGTGGATTTAGCACTGTCATTGCTTGTTAATACAGTAATGATATGCAGATGCTGATAAAATAAATGTGAAGCTGTTTATGGTGTACTTTGAACTAAAGACTGGTTTGGGGTCATCTGCTGTTTGCGCACTGATAAGCACTTCGGGCAGCATACACCGGCACAACCTCTGTTGGTGAGTGTGTGTCCCAACCCAGTGCTCTACCACTGAGCCACCAGGCCCCCAAATAACATGCTGGATGTCTGACTCACCACTCTTCTCATAAGATCTGAAGTCATCCATCTCTTTCTTGTTTCATCCCCATCGGTCTGGTGGTCTCACTCTATAAGCATCTTACAGTATGTGAGCTAGGAGCTGTGCTTCAGAGGTCTTATTGACCTCAGTACTTATTTAACCCATGCAGCTCTCACAAAGGCTGATAAAGTAGCGGCATTTCTATGCAGGATGATGTTGCAGTGTTGATTAGTAGCAGGATTTTCAGTTCTCCTACAGAATACCGTAACTGCGTATAGCTACAATACAGGCTTTCAGGCTCTGTATTGTTCTTTTTCCCTTTTATACCTTTTCTCTTCATCCACATAGTTTCCCTCCCCTCTTTCTCACTATCTCCCCATCACGTCATCTGGCTGTGGGCTGCTAGTAACCATGGAGACCAGCCAGTTTGCTCTCCTGTCGACATTGGTACACATTCTCCACTTTTATTTCTCTTTTCCTAATGTAGTGGGTACTCTACACTTTGAAAACTGCTTGTTTATGTATATTTTATTTTGTTTGGCACATCCATGGTAAAATTGAAGTCAGGGTAGTGGTGGAGCCTTTGTCGATGTGTGTTTCTTTACTGAGGCTCATTGACAGATATCCATTCTGACCATATGGGCCACTGGTGCTTAGGTACACTTTTGGAACAGTAGTCATTCATAAACAAAAAATGTTTTCCTGTGTAAATATTAGCCATGATTTTGTTCATTGTTAGATCTATAAAAAAAATACCAAAACCAAAGACACTCAAGATGAGCAATAACCTTAAATTCCCCTCAGAGTTCGCCACAGCAGAACATGTTCCCCACATTGATTTGGCATGAGTTTTTACGATGGATGTCCGTCCTGCCCAAACCCTTCCATTTTTCTGGGCGGAGCCGCTTCTGGTGGAGGGTGTGTTCCAATCCAATGCTCTACCACTGAGCCACCAGACTCCCAAATAACATAAATCATATACCTAATAATTTTTAGGTCCCCTCTGCTGCCAAAATAAGCTCTGATACATTAAAGCATGGACTCTTGGCCTTTAAAACAGTCTTTGTTATCTGGGATCAAGACATCCAATCAACAGGTTTCCAATAAAGAGGTGTGTCTTTCCAGTGAAATATTTCCTTGAATTACGCATTTGTGAATCCTCGCTAATCTGTCCTTAAACACTGCTTCTTAAACTTCCATCCTTGCTCCTCAGAATGAAATTTTGTCTAAGTGAATAGATAACAGTTTCACGAGCATGCAGTGTTTCACACTCTGCACTTGTATGAGAGGAAGAGAAAGCCAAAGACCTGGGAACTGTAAACAAAAGTGCTTTACTTTTTATACTATTCTTGCTCACCACATACTGTTTATAACTAGTTCTAATCATGCATATGTCTAATAAGAAAAAACAGTACAAGTTGTACTGGCACTGTTAATATTGTGGTCTCTTTTGATACATTATTGCTTTTGCATTAGTCACAGTGGTCTCTCACTAAGGGGACTACCACCAATTCAATAGGCTGAATTAGCTTAAAAAGCCACCTGAGTGCGTCTCACTAGTGCTGATGGTGGTGAACACGCCACAAAACCTAGGCTGAAGGACACACGCTACCAGCCCCATGTTACAAGATGGTTGACCATCAGCGGTTGTGTCATGGCACTGAGAAGAAGGGCTTAGAACTATTTCCTGCACGAGCGGGCGTTGAGGAGTGAGGAATAATGAGTTGGGGGAATTGGGGTCCACTAAAAATAATACCCACATGGATGCCAGGACCAAAGGCTTCCTAGGTATTCTTGATGGGTGTCATTTTTTAAGTTCATCACATTAATTCACTTTACATGCCAGTGGTTGTAGTGTTGGAGTTGATGGATGTAGAGCCCTAAACAACAAAGAGAAGCTGAATATTCTCTAGTTTGGCCTCACAAATCTGGATGCCCTCAAGTTATAAGAGATTTAGGCATCTGCTTAATTTACAATCATAATTTTAGTGTTGATAATTAAAATTTTGGCGGATGTAGCCATTAATGGGAGCCAGGTTGCCTTCCTTATATTCTGGTAATCTAATAAAACACCTGCTCACACACACAATTTTGATGCACCCATGCCAAATCATAGCTTCTTTGTGCTTTACTTATTCTTACTGCTTGCACATTTTCTTAGACATGCTAGCACACCTCAGACATCCCTGCTAGTTTAGTAGACTTGTGGCCAGCTGTCAGAAGAGTACATGACCTCCTGTTACCCTTGAGCTGTTATAAGGTCTGCTCCTGTTGTCATGGGGATTCAGGTGGGCAGAGGGAGACAGGGCATTAAGTGTTCAACACTGACTGAGAGGGTGCAGGGGGTACAGGCTGGGATGACAGATTGTACAACCCTCCCCCCTTATATTGGCACCTCAAAGTATTGCTGCCGGACAGCTTGTCTGGCTTCTCTAGGCATTAATGGTTAGGTTTCCTTTGCGCAAACAGAGGAAGGCTCGAATTTAGAAAATGTAAACTGTTGTTGTTTTTTGTTTTATGTTTTATTTACATTTTTATCAGACCAAATGCTACTCGTAAACTGGGTCAAATTATCGTAGTTCTCCTTGAAGGTAAAAACGTTTGGGTTCTGGATTACATTATTTTGAGAGGTGTTTTATATTTTTTTAGTTCAAATCAGCACGGTCAGCAACTACAACCTCACCCCCAAAAAACTTTATGGGAGGATCAACAAAAAGACGGATATAAAATGATAGTATTGATTTACTTTATTTTAAGTAGTAGAATTATAAAAATGCATATACTATCTACTGACAAATCTACTGTAAACAAAAAACAAGCATTATGGTAGTGTCTAGTTGCCTTGCTTTCTGCTCTGCCTGTCAAATCTATTGTTTGCCCTCTCTGGACATCATCTTTATGTCTGCTTTCTGAAAGGTCTGCTGTTCTGTGATATTTGCTTGGGTTTGTCTGCAAACCTATGTCTGAAGATGTGTTACTAGAGTAACAAATATCACTAACCAGAATCTTATTAATTTCAGGGGTTATTGTAGATCTGAATGATCTGTCTGTCTCTCTCTCTCGAATTACGTAGAATTACTGACTCTCATTTTCCCCATATCTACACCATGGGGAGTCATCCCTTCCCATTATTTGCCCAGAGCAACAAGAGCTCATTATAGAAGCCAGGCAGATGTGTTCTCAAATTGTGCCAAATGGGCAGAGGTGTGTGTGTGTGTGTGAGAGAGACAGAGAAGCAGCACTCTTCATCGTTATCAGTAGAGCTCTGTATTTTACGTATTTTATGTACTAAGCATTATTATTATTATATATCTAGAAGCTTGATAAGACAGTCTGGATGTGTGAACAGTGTGTAAAATTTACATCTTTGTCTAACACATTTCCTGAACATGTTCATTTTCTGTCTTTGTTTTACAGAGCTGAATACACCTCCAGTGCTTATGTCATTTCTTTCGGCACTTTAACCACTATCTTGTCTGCTAATCAGGAGAACTAATTACAGGTCCTCTTTGTCTTTTTCAGAAATCGAGCGATAGCCGATTATCTACGTTCCAATGGATATGAAGAGGCATATTCCACTTTCAAGAAGGAGGCGGAATTAGATAATGTGAGTAGATTAAGGGTGGACACACACATCCGCAGAGCCAATCAGACCAATTTATACAAACAATATGCCTTGATTTCCGTATTATTTCTCATTTGATTCAACATGTTCCCAGGTGTGACTGGTAGCACCTGCACCCAATTATGGTTTTCTGTCTGATTAGGGGGTCTATGCTACATGCTCCTGCTAATTTATTGTGATAAAAGCTTTTATCTACTTGTAAATATTGAATTTACAATACCACTCTGTAATATGAAATTATTTATTTATTTAGACATAGACTTGTAAATCACATTGAAATACCTTTTAAGTGATGAAACATTAGCCAGGAGTAGACATAAGGTCTAAAAACTTTTTTTCCCAGGCTCTACAAATAAAAATAGTTTTAAAGGTCCCTTGTTAAATGCAGCTCACATTTGTCTCAAATCATTAGACATCTGTTACATTTTTGCCCTTTGATTATAATGTATTGGAAAAATAAATCATCGAATAAAATTAATCTTAAAGGATGGCTTTACTTTTGTTTTTTTTGTTTTTTGTTTTTGTTTTTTTGCTATTAGCTCTGACTTCCATACATAAAAATATCTCTTTACTTCTAGCTGAAAAATGACTCTAGATGACATCAATTAGACGAACCTTTAGTTCAAATTATGTCCTCTTGTTCATACGCTCAAACTATGGAGTTTGTAATCATAGTCAACCTGCTTTTCCAGAGCTCCTTCGGTGATGTCTCTGGAGGAGGGTTTTTTTTTTTTTTTTAAATGTATTGCCATAATGCTTTTTCCCATATGGTTTCTAAATTACATGCTCTGTCCATGATAGACCTTTATATTTAGCCAACTAAAGGTTTTCATTGTTTTTTTTTAGCATCATCATTCCACTGCACTTGTATTTAGGAATGTATACTGTTCAGCGACAATATTTAGGGGGTTTAAATGGACTTAAGTAAATGGTAAAGCTAGTTTCTGAAATTGGGTTTGGAGATTAGGAAAATTTGGTTTCCTCAGGTAGATTTCTGTCTGAAAATGTCGATTTCTCTGCTACGTATACGCATAACCAGGTGTCTAATCGTCTTTCTCTAACTGCACGTATGTATCCAAAGGGTGCAGACAATAAGCTGCATGCAGCTGAGTGAAACAATGAATGAAAGGAGAGATTGTTAATGGGGCCAAGTCCGACAGAAATGTAATTACCACAAAGTGCCTCATAGAAGTCTAAAAAAGTCACTTTCCGCCATGGATTTTTACCATTCAGACTTATGGATCATCCGCATGTGTCTTTCCTTTCTTTTCCCCCTGTGCTGCGACACACACACACAGAGAAAGAAAAGACAGACACCAGCATTTTTCATCTCTATACAGCTGAAATCTGCTCCAGGCTTGCAAAATAAGTCAGAGGTGGAGGAGAAATCCGGTTACATTTGTGCTGCATGTATACGCAGATTTCTTGTAATGTTGGGAATTTACCTCAGCGTAACCAACTACAGGAACTCCAATGACACGCAGCTCCGAGCTCCAAGCAGCCTAGAAACTAGTAGCTTAAGGCGAGCACCTTTCAGAAAAAAACACACCAGGGGATCCTCTCTGGCTGGTTTGTCACCAAAACCCACATGAGAAGCAGAGATTGCTGCCAAATAGACCTTAATTGTGGAAAAAGCCTTGCCCTTCTCCAACAACTCCCGAAGGAAGCTCAGCACATCCACCACCAAACATTCAAAAGGAATGGTGTTCCTGGCACCACATCAGTCTTCAAAAACCTGCCATTTACCACTGCAAGGGGATCGGGTGGAGGCAGCTCTAGCATTTTGAATAGTGTCAATGACCAGGCCGGGTGCATTCAGGTTCCACCATTCATGTGCCAGGCCCAGAGAGCCACCTTTTCTGGATAAGGTTGAAAGATTCCCCCCACAAGCCTGAGAAAGGAGGTCCTGTGCCATTAAAATTAGTTACAGGCCCTGCTCCCTCACTCTGGCTAGTGTCGGGGAATCAAGCTGAGAGGTGGTAAAGCATTCAGTAGGATGCTCCACCATGGGAATGCTATAGCTACAGGAACCATCCTAAGGGACCATACGCCATTCACTGCCTTGCCCATCAGTATCGCACCCCACCATTGTTGCAATGTCGCAACCCAGCGTTGAAAATCCCTCATCAACAGAATCCCAAATGCACTACAGATATGACTGGCACCATGAGATATATGAGGTTGCTGAGATAAGTTATTACTGTGTTGCAATCTCTGATTGAATGGGAGCATATTAAACAATCGTCTATGTAGGAAAATATTAAATACATCGCTGTGTCTCAGCAGAGACAGAACTGCCTCCACACACTTGCTTAACACCCTTGGAGTTAGTGACAAGCCAAATGGGATGGTCTGATACTCGAATGCTGTGCCTCAATATGCAAACCTCCAGATGTTGTCTGTGATAAATAGTGATGTGAAAGTATGTGTCAGAGAGATTGATTGTTGTAATTGTAGTCTGTAACCTTGAAATGTTGTGGTCAACGCCCAGGGTTGGACTGCGCATGTGTGCCACTCTTTTACTTTAGCAGAAACTGGGCCGATGTCACACCTGGATGACGTCACCTCTTTTCCGAAGTTCAAGTCCCCCGTCTGAACTCCCTCTGCTGGGAACAGAGGAACGTGACAATTTTGGGTTTTTGCACTCTGCCCTCAGCTCTGTGCCTGCCTGAAGAAATACACCTTTTATTTTACTTTTCAAACTCATAACTGTTGGAGTGACTTGGTAACACTGGGGAGTGCTTTGTGACGCTGGTTGTGTGTCTTGAAATACTTGGTGACACTGTGCTATTGGTTCCTGAGTCTTCCCTCCCTGAGCTTGACGAGATTGAGACTAAAAGAGGACATCTGGAAAAACTCAAAGGAGCTGTGATTTCACTTTTCTTCCCTTCATAGGTGGGGGGAAGGTGAGAGGGTGAGGCTAGGATGCCCGTTTGTTTTTGCCATCGCCAGGGTCGGACAGTTTCAAGCTACTACTTCAGCGAATGAGTGCTCCACGGTCTGGGTTTATCAGACTTGGCCTGCTGGTTGGGCTGCTGATCTGCTGCATGTCTCTGTGCCCTGCCAACATTCTGTTTGCCACTGGCTGCAGCAGCAAAGCCAGCCCTGGGCCTCTGTGGGCGGCATAGGGTCGGTTTTTTGTAGTAAGCAAAGGTCATAAGCTTCAGTGGGGCGGCTGTAGCTCAGTTGGTAAGGCAGTCGTCCACGGACGACAGGGTCATTGGTTCGATCGAAGTATCTCTGGGCAAGACACTGAACTCCTAACAGCCCCTTCCCATCCCCAGCTGTGCAGTGTCGTTCCAAGCCCTGTATAAATTGGTGAGGTTGTGTCAGGACGTGCATCTGGCGTAAAAACTGTGCCAAATCAACATGCTGACCATGATCCACTGTGGCGACACTGAATTCACGGGATAATGTGAATGGACCTAAAAAAAAAGGTCATAACATTCGCCCTTGTTTCATAAGGATGCTAGTTTTTCGCATCTTTTCCAAAGTTGAACCAAAAAACACCCTCGTAAGATGTATCCATAATGTTTGCCTTCTGCACATCACTTAAATTTGAAATGTTTAGCCAGAAAGCTCGTTCACCTAAGACTGCCAGGCCCATCACTCGACCAGAGGCCTGGACCACCCCCTGTAGGAGTGTAATATGAGGTCATTTACTTTGCAGAGTCTTTAATCTTTGGCTCCAATCCTTTGGCTGGGGTTTGGCTGTAGACCTAACTTAGCTCACAAAAAGTTGGTCACTGTGAAATTACCACATAAAGGCTCGTAATAACACATTAACCTATTAGGTGAAGCGATGGCTGTGGGGTTTATTCCAACCCTACCGCTGTCACTAAAGGCAGCTTGCTGTAACATGTTAGCTAGACCTTTTTGTTGTTGTAGTATTAGCTATCATGCTATTACTAGCAAATGTTGTTGGCTCAACATGACATGTTAGCCTGGTTTTGCTAAATCGGTAAGCAAATACAAGGTAGCCAAGGGAACAGGTGTTATTACCATTCACCGAAAAACACATAAACCTTAGTTCTTGCGATGGACTAACCCAGCGAAATATGTTTACGGGTCACCTGTGTACTGTTAAGCAGGTTTACAGCTGCCTAAGATACACTGGGGGAGCTTATAATTGCACTTTAGAAGAAAGCACGAATGCGTTAGGAGGGGGCGGTCTGCCATGATAATAAGAAAAGGGCAGAGCCTGGAGCACAGGTCAATAGAGCTACTGTAGTTGGTCAGACCAAAGTGAATCCGATAGTGTTAGAAAAAAAACAAGGTTTCTTAAGGACATGTATACACTGCTCCCTGATTTCCTGAGAAAGCAAATTTCTCATTGTATCCTAGTGAAGTAGAAAAGTAAAAGTAGTCCAATATGAAAACAATGTATTTTAAACAATGCTGAGTGCACAGCCATATGTTAGCAGCACTATGCTAAACAGCCAAATTTAAACCAAATTGTATTTTTATCGCTTTAAAAGAAATCTATTTAAATGTAGTCATTATGGTTCAGAGTGAAAAATTTATTTTTATTTATTTTTATTTTTTAGTGAGTATCAGAGTATCAGGTTTGGAAATTAGTGCTATGACAGGGAGTTTCCAGTACCAGGTTTTCATAAATGGGATAACTAATAGTCATGTCCAAATTTTATTCTGCGTGAATGTACACACCTTCACGTGCAATAATTATGTACATGCATATTATCCTCAGTAGAAAAACTGTCAGGCTGCAGTGAGGTCTGGCACTTGTTGTTTTGTGTGTGTGCCTGTGTGTGCGTGTTGCTGTAATAGGTCTCTAGGCACATGCAGGGAGTTTAGATGATGGCAGACTTGTCCAAACTGTGTTCTCTACAGTTTCTCTCTGTTTATTCTGCCTACAGTGTCTCACTTCATGTCTTTGTCTTATTATGCTTCTCATGTTGAGCTGAGGAATCACCTCTTGTCATTGAGATGTGTTAAATATAGGAGTTGGTGTTGCCTACAGTGCTCCACACCTCTATGCCATCTGCTTTTGTTTCCCGCCGAGGCTGAGGAGCTAGCTGTGAAATTGGAGTGCAATGCTAATTTTCCCCCTCACTGATGCTTGTGACAGTCTGTCAGTGTGGGTTTTTGATGCTTTGATAGTTAATAACAGCCTTGAGGCATGGATATACATGCGTTGGCATCAGAAATGGATGGGATGTGTGTTTCTGTGAAAGGACTACACAGGGGAAAACCATTTTAATCTAATTGCATTTTAACTACATTTACAAAAAAGGTAATAGTCCATAGTAGTTTAAAACATTTCATTTGAGAGTTTGCTATTGTTAATATTTGTAATATGAGTTAAATAAACTACAGGATATAGATAGACTTTAGCTAAATGAAATAAATAACATTTAATTGATGGAAAAAAATCCTGACAGTTTTGAAGCCACTAATCACATTTTTGATTAATGGTTTAAGATGATTATGACTTTTAATAAGTGATGTTTTGCTATTTTCCTTTTTTTCATATGAATAAACATGAGATAAGGGCTGACCAATATGGGGGAATAATTGAATAGCTTTTTTTGAAGAGCTATTTAAAATAATTATTATTTTTAAGTTAGTTTTCTCTGTATTTTCTCAATTGGTGAATTAATCATTTACTATGTAAAATGTCACAAATTAAGTATCCTAAACCTCCAGGTGATGTCAATATGTCTTTTGTTCAATCCATTGTAACATTGCAAGAACATCCTAAGATATTAAATTTATTCTATTGTAAGACCTAGAAAAACTGTAAATGTTCTTATTTGAGAAGCATAAGAGATCCATTTTAGCTTGAACAACTAGTAAAAAAGGTGGTACTACTAAATACTAAAATGTTTTTACCCTCAAATAGGCGATCATTTGAGTAATTGTTGCATCATATCAAAATTACATTTAGTTGAAACCCCAGTTTTAATTTGTTTGCTTGTAGAAATGGAAGAAACATACCCCCCCCCCCGCCATGTTTTGTTTGTTTCTAGGCAGTAGGGAAAAGGCTTTCTGCTCAATGATGTCTGTTATGTAAAAAGTAGTGTCCAGCTCATGGTATTAACCTGCATGTGGAATTAGGCTTCTGTCTGCCAGGACTGCCCCAAGTTAACTTCGACCGCTACCTCCAGGACCGGGTGTGTGGCTGCAAACTGCCTAAGCTTTTCTTGTCTGCCAGAGATTAGTTTGTGTGAGAAGGATTAGGGTGTGTGTGTGTGTGTGTGTGTGTGTGTGTGTGTGTGTGTGTGTGTGTGTGTCTCTGTGTGTGTGTGTTGTACAGTAGGTTGGCTGTGTCAATGCCATGTGTGGGGTGTGTAAATAATTCCCTAATTTTTTTTTCTTACTATAGCCAAAGACCCTAGCATGCCCCCCAGCCCCCAAGCTGGCTCACCTCCCACAACCCCAACAGATTATGCTGAGCCCACAACATTGATTGGCTTTCTTCCTTTCTCCACAGAATGAAGAACTGGATAAGAAGTATGCCGGCCTTTTGGAAAAAAAATGGACCTCAGTCATCAGATTACAAAAGAAGGTTTGTGGGGCTTTTTCTTCATCAAAGAATACTTGTTGGAATGAAGTCTTGTGAATGGTTTGTGACATTACTGCTAAATCTGCTGCAGTGCTGAAAGCATTTCTACAAAGGAAAGCATTAACCTTTAGTTAGTGTTCAATAATTTGTTTAAAACACAGTCCCCAGCAGCTTAACAACCTAAAAGCTTTTGTTTGAGTCTTTGCAGTGCCTCCTGGGTATGATCATGTGCACATTTCTATATACGTTACTTTTTGTTAAGTTGTACTTGCCCTGGACAGGTAATGGAACTTGAATCCAAACTGAATGAAGCTAAAGAGGAGATTACACTGGGTGGACCCGTAAGTCAGAAACGTGACCCGAAAGAGTGGATCCCACGCCCACCAGAAAGGTACGCTCTGAGTGGCCACCGCAGTCCAGTCACCCGTGTCATCTTCCATCCAGTCTTCAGTGTCATGGTATCAGCCTCCGAGGACGCAACAATAAAGGTCAGTGTTGCTGGTGATGGTGGAAATGGCAATTTGGCAATCGAAGGATTTGTTGCAGAAGTTGTGATTGAATGGGGTTGTGGAACTAATCTTAATCTCTTTTATTTGAAATGGTGTTCCAGCAGTTTTTAGGGCTTTCACACTATGCCTTGCAGAAAACTGAAGGTCTGCAAGTTGTTACATTTTAGGATGTTTTTGACAATGTAATTTTTCAAATGAGGCATTATAATTCATACAAGACAGCATTTCCTCATCTGCTGTAATTCCCCTTCCTAGACACGCCCTAGATTACACAAGTATCTCTCTGTCATCTATGTATCCCAAAACCCTATATATAAACTTCACACTCTGCTCTATTTTTGCAGCAGTGTCTTTTCCCTGCCTCACTGCACAATGCCAATACTCTGCTAGGCTATTTGTTCTGTATATTTTATTCATGAGACAGTAAGAGACACATGTACATCTCTTCCGCTACACCCACACAGCAGTCTCTCTCTCACTCACTCACTCACTCACTCACTCACTCACTCACTCACTCACTCAGGCCAGGCTTCACTTCCTTTCCTCAGTTTCTCCTCTTCCTTCCATGCCTTCCTCTCTCCCTCTGCAGCCCTGCCCCCCATTATGGCTCATTTATCTTCCACCTAAAGCATCAGCTGCTCCACCATGTTTACCCACCATCAGATCCCTCCATGCCTCAGAAAAAGCTAGGGCCCAAACCTAAAATTTAGCCTTGCTTTCCTGCATCACTTTCTTAGTTGCATCGTCTTATTTTGTCCTAGCCTGACTCCGCCGGTGTCCTACTTTTCTCCTCCTGAACAGCCTGGTTAAATTTTTAACTTGAGGGAGTAGACCTTGTGCTCCTGACACTGAAAAGTAGACTCAGAAGCTCATCGGCTTTATGCCCTATGCCAGTGCCTAATCAGAATACTGCCATTTGATTTAAATTAATTAATTCAGCCTTTGTGTTTATGATGGTGCTTTTTGGTAGTATGGATTTCTTTTACTTGCTGTGCAGTGAGTGATCTTGCCAGGCTAATTAAAATTAATAGAGGACACAGAAGCCACAGGAAGTGCTTGTTAGAGTAGTATAGAACAGAAGCATTTAAAGAAATATACAAATTGTTTATTGACATACTATTTTACCATCTTTTAAGCTATTATAATTAACATAATCTTTCAAGGAAACATCAGTAAGTTCAGTAATTTCTGTCTATTGTGATAGTAGGTTATCTTTGAAACTGTTTGTGCAACAGGCACTGTGAAGCTGGGGCTTTAGCAAACTCTGATACAAATTTTTAAAAATTCTATATATTTAATAAACCATGACTTTGTTAGGTGTTTGAAAGGCCTGATAAAAATTATTTGCTAGATCAAAACCTAGATCACAACCTAAAAATTTGCTGGGAAATTTTTGGTTTGGCTTTTGGCTTAAATTTATCTTTTGATGTATGTGTCCTACATGCCATTTTAAATAGACTAAACATTTAATAAATGATCAGCATTGATGGATATTAAATAATCATTACTTGCAGCTTTGGTTACTTTAGTGCAGTATTTCAGCATTGTGGTATTTTTTTATGAGTTTTTCTGTATCTAAACCATTCTGGTTTCTCCATCACTCATGTTTGTTCTGACCACTGCTTTTTTAGGTTAGCTGATATCTGATCCTCATCCTTTTTGTCCTTTTCCTTGTTTAATTCCCTCTGCTAATATGACACATCTTGTATATCAAGATGTTACCCTGAGGTCAGCTCTAACCTTACAGTATTTAAACAGCAGGCATTCATTTAAATATTTCAAGTTAGGTTCATTTAAAAAAGGCAAAGAGCTTGGGTATTAGCTTACACATTGCTTGGTTCATAAATTAGACAAAAAGGCTTTGTATTACCAGTGGGCTTTGAATGACAAACATTCAATTATTTCAATTTTTTTATGTTAATCATCATAAAATGTTTTTTAAAGGCGTTTAAATAACACCCTGGAGAAGTTCTATTGAAAACATTTGTTGCAATGTGTTTCAGGTAGTTAAGACTGTGTTTACATGCACTTAGGTAACTCAGAGAAATCAGCTTTCACTTAAACCTGGTTACAGGAAATCCACATAAATGTAGTGAAGATTAACTTAATTTCTCCTCCACTTATGACTTTTGGAAGACTGTCACACAGGCTTTAACTGCATATGTGACAGACAACACTGCTTTTTGACCTTTTGTCCTTGGTAGCAGAACCACAACAGTAGCGGTCTTAATTTAAAAAGCTGTGTGGGAAAGTGACTTAGTTAGACTTCCATGAGGAACTTTGTGTTAAATTTTCTGTCTGACTTTAGGCTCCTGTTTTAAAAAATGAGGTTGCATTACCCTGTTAATGATACCTCCTTTTGTTATGCACATGCGCACTTGTAGAAACCCTATCAGAAATCTGGTTACGTGAATACAGATTTCTGCATTCTCCGACAGAAATCTACCTGGGGAAACCGGGTTTCCCTAATTCCTACCCTGATTTCAGAAACCAGCTTTCCCATTTACTTGACATTTAAGACATCAGCTTTCCCGAGAACCTTGACTGTAATCTGGTTACTAAAGTCCTCAATGTGTTTGTTTGGTTTAAATGCAGCTAAGTATTGGTAAGTTCATATATTTAATTAGAACCAATGTACCTTCAAACACATTTGCTGCATTGATATTCTTCAGGACAAACGCTAGGCAATTAGCACTCTGCAGCCATCTGCACGGTCTCTAGGTCCCTTTTTTAGGAGGGGGGCAGAAGGACTTGGGGTGGAGGATCTCCTGTCACCGTCTGCCCAAAATCCCCCACCTCAACAGCGGAACCAAGGAGGATTTAGTCCTCTCTGTTAAAGCATCTGTCTGCTTGAAAGCTAGAGAAGCTAAAGCTTTCTCAGGCTAGAAAATCAGGCTTACTACTGCTTACTCATTCTGTCTGTACTCCACCTGACACTGCCATACTGAGCAGAATAAGCTGTGTCTTTGCTTTTGTCAGGCCTGCCTGTAAACTTAATCCTGGCCCATGCATTTCTGCCAGTTGTTACAGTAATATGCTATGTACTCTGTAATTCAATACGCAGAAGTGAGTGAGGGGTGTCACATTTTTAATAATGGTGCCATCTGCATATGTAATTGTTAGGACTTTACTGCTTAATATTTTTCTTCTCTGCTTGTTTTGGCTGCGTAACTGCACAGCTGAGAATCTGAGAGACATGGGGCTACAGATGATATGATCTGGGGTGTTTGCTAGGACTTAAAAAGGGATTTAGTGTGAACCAAATGGCATAATGAATTAAGATTTGTTTCACAGATATACAAACAGTGGTCAGGTGATTGTCAGTAAAATCTGTTCATTTCTTTTAAGATAATGCTAGAATGTGCTCTCTTCACCAGGTGTGGGACTACGAGACAGGAGACTTTGAACGCACACTGAAAGGCCACACAGATTCAGTGCAGGACATCTCATTTGACCAGACTGGGAAACTACTAGCATCCTGCTCAGCAGACATGACTATCAAGCTGTGGGATTTCCAAGGCTTTGAGTGTATCAGGACCATGCATGGTAAAAAGATAAAACTGTGAATTAAAAAAGTGGATCTGTGTGATCACTTATTTGGCAGACATTTGCTCACAAAGCTGCTCCCGTGTAGGTTATTGATCGTGAACATGCTGTGTTATGGTTTCTACATCACTTCTGTATGAATGTAGCCTGTACTGTATGTAGGGCTCAGGTGGTACAGATGCTCTTCATTATCACCTATGATGCTGCTGATGAGTCCCAATCTGCTCCAATTCACAGCATTCTTTGACATATGGACTGTATTATCAATTCTGTCTGTTTTAGTATCCAAAGTATTCCCTGCATCGCACCATAGTGTACTCTTTCGGGCATTTGGAAACAGTTTATGAAATGTAATCAGTCAAAATGCCTCAGAAATTTGATAAGCCTATCCGTTTTCTTTTTTCTTGTCTAAGAATCTATTATACTCATAGCCTTTTAATCACTGAAGCAGTGCTTTGGCATACACCCCCTTTTTAACACCATTTCATTGGCAACTAAATGATAGCAGCATATCCTACATTTGCCCTAAGGCTTGACTGATTTTGATGACCAGCATTCAAGAACATGTTTCCCATTACTGAATGTGAAAAGACACTGCATTTCCTCAGAGAGACAGAAAACATTTAAATGTAGACATTACTGTCTTAAACCTTCTAAGAGAGCCCACTGTCTTCATTTGTTCCCACTACTTCTCCTCCCATCCTTGTTTATACCATTTTTTTCATTCATCTACTCAGTTTTTTTTGTTTTTTTTATCCACTACTTCCTTTTCCCATCTTATAAAAACATGGGTCCAACTGGTGAAGTAGATTAGTGCAGCTTTGGAGAGCTGGTTAATTATCCTCTTTAGCACCAGATAACATTTTTCTGTGTTGCTGGCACTCATTATTTTTGCATGATGGCATGTGTTTGCGCACAGGCACACAGTTGAGCTGGCCTGTAAGAGTATACTTAATGTTGTCTTCATCTGTTTAGCAGCTTAAATATGGCCCAGTGTCTCTGTAATTGGCCATCTCCTTTTCTCAGTGGAACAAAGCCCCAGCAAATTGGCTGCCACGCTTGTCATTTAATTGGCTAATTATGACCAAACCTACGTATTTTTTTTTTTTTTTTTTTGAAGAAATTCTGAGGGAACGTTCAAGTCATCACGTGTTGCCATTTCAAATTATTTAAATAGATTTCAGATAAGATGCAAATGTTGGATGAGTTTCCATTACTCTGAAGTATATACGAGTCTTCTTCGGATCTTGACTGAGTTGTTGTTTTAGTGTGTTATGTTTTGTTGTTTCCAGGACATGACCACAATGTTTCATCTGTAGCCATCATGCCCAATGGAGATCATATTATTTCTGCCTCAAGGGACAAAACCATAAAAATGTGGGAGGTGGCAACTGGGTACGCACATCTCAAAAACAGCCATAAACTATTGTTTATTTATAGGATAATATTGTGTTTGATGAATCACATCTTGTTAACTCATTTGCATTTCTGTCTATCAGCTACTGTGTGAAGACCTTCACAGGACACAGGGAATGGGTCCGTATGGTGCGGCCAAACCAAGATGGCACACTGATTGCCAGCTGTTCCAATGACCAGACAGTGCGTGTGTGGGTTGTGGCCACAAAAGAGTGTAAGGCTGAGCTGAGGGAGCATGAACATGTGGTGGAGTGCATCTCCTGGGCACCAGAGAGTGCCTGCCCCACTATCCTAGATGCCACAGGCTCAGAGGTAAAGAAATGATCAGGCCTTTGCTAATTTCTCCAATAAATTTTGAGGGCCCTAATGGATTGGTGTACTGATGCTATACGGTTAATGTTATGCATTCCTGAGTGGTCCAGGAGCTAATAGGGCAACTCAGCTTGTGAGAAACACTTCCATCCTGGTTGGATCACCTAAAGGAGGGATAATTGCAGGCTCAGTGATGACGGGGGTAGTAAACCTTTAAACTTGTACAGAAACACAGGTCACATTAATGCAAATTGAATTCTAGGTTCTGGTCATGAAAGCATGCTGCAAAATATCCACAAACTTTCTGTGCATTCATCTGTATCATAACTAAGCCACTCCTTGTCCATGGTGATAAACAAAATCACCAATGATGTATCAAAATTGGAGTTACAAGCTTGAAAAATGGGAACATTTAAATTATATACTTAAAACCATTTCAGGGTATTACCATTTTTGATCATGCTTTTCAGTAGCCTCACACCTGCATGTAACGCATGTATTACATCTCTTAAGTTTGTGATTGGATATGTTTATTCAGTGATTAACAGTGGACTGAAGACTGTGTGAACATGTACGCTAGAAGTGAAGAGAGCATGTGTACACACAGACAGACAATTAGCATGGCCTAGAGTCAGCCCAGACACCCTCCTCATGCCTTGTGATCTCAAGTGTGTCCAATTTTGTAGCCTTGTCAGATTGAAACAGCATTTACCCTCACAGCAGTTGTCCCAGTCTAACCTGTGTGTGATGAAACACTGTTCACTTGTGCAGAAGCTCAATTTTCTGTGTGTTTTGTTTCTTGACTGAAGAAACAAAACAACATGCTTATTTAAAGCTCGACAGACCTGAAGCCACACGGATAAATGTTACAAATAATTGTACATGTGCTTTCAAACAATTTGCCAGCTGTGTACAACACTGTCACTCCCAGGTATTTTATTTATAGTGCTCTGACAGTCATTTATTGTGTTTTTTTTTTTTTTTTTTTTTTAATTTATTTCTTTAAGTTTTTTATTTTTTTGCTTGAGATATTATTTGTTTAGTGAACGGACAACATATTTAATTACTGTTAATTATAGTGGTATGTAACAGCGTCTGGATTAATTAAGCAAATATCTCGTTTCCCTTGGTGACAAATGACGAGAAAAACTACCCCCCCCCCCCCCCCAGTGAAACAGGAATTGAAATCAAGCAACAGTACAGCTTCCTAAAAACATGAATCCCCTTAAATAAGTAGATATAAAAACATTAATTTTGGCTGAAAGATGTTTGTTTAGTTAAGGATTAGTATTATCTTATTCGCAAAGTAGAAATGTATTAGTTTTTAGGTTATTGATATTTATTTTTTCCTCCTTTGTGCCTAACCAGACCAAGAAGAGCGGTAAGCCAGGCCCATTCCTGCTGTCTGGCTCCCGGGACAAAACCATCAAGATGTGGGATGTTAGCATTGGCATGTGCCTTATGACACTGGTGAGGACCATCTTAAGCTAATAGCCTTTAATGATATGTTTTGAACTTGTGATTGTAGTTTCAAATAAAATGTCCTGAGTAAAAGCATTAGTAGGTCATTAGTTAGATGACCTGGGTTTC
Source organism: Channa argus (assembly GCF_033026475.1). NCBI lineage: Eukaryota > Metazoa > Chordata > Actinopteri > Anabantiformes > Channidae > Channa > Channa argus. The sequence continues at coordinate 11,746,094 of NC_090202.1, read as the reverse complement.
AACTGGTAGAAGCAGCAGCAGCAATGTCATCTGCCTTGTCATAGGTTGGCCATGACAACTGGGTGCGTGGGATCCTCTTCCACCCTGGAGGCAAGTTTATTGTGACCTGTGCTGATGACAAGACCTTAAGGATCTGGGACTACAAGAACAAGCGCTGCATGAAAACCCTTTGTGCCCACGAACACTTTGTTACCTCTCTGGGTAAGTAGCCCAACACTCCGTCACTCTATAACCCAGTTGACTCTTTAAAAAACTCTATAAATAGCCCTCATTAGATAGTTGTGGCAGGCACACATATATCATCTTTAAAGAACTGTTGAGTAATTGTAAAGAAGCCTAGCTTCTCCACTGGCAGTGTCTTGAGCGTCCTGAGGGTTGCTGGCAGCTGGGATTTAAGAGGTAGACAAGTGCTCCAGGACTTCCCACTTCCCCCCTCCCTGTATCTGCTTCTTTTCAGCAGATCAAGGCTCAAGAAATCTCTTGAGGAGCTCTTCAGCCAACTTTTCATGGGCAAGCCGTTGGAAATCTAGTCCTCATTAATCTTGCTTTATCCAAAGAAGACTGATTCTTGAAAAGGTGCAGAAAAGACAAAGCGGCTTTGTTAGAAATCAATGGGGGAAATTGGAAATTAAATTTTCTTCTGATATTGATCATCTCCTAAGAGCACATTTTGGTATCAGGTTGTTCTTAAAATGGCTGTTGGTGAGTAATTTCTCTAAATAGCTTTGGTAAATAGCTTTTGTTTTATTGCTTTCTTCCACAGATTTCCACAAGGCTGCTCCCTATGTGGTCACTGGCAGTGTAGATCAAACAGTAAAAGTGTGGGAGTGCCGCTGATCTGGACCTTGGAGAATTGGACCGCCACCCCACTTAGGCGCTCTTCTGGAGCCCACTTCCTCTTCTGCCACCCCTTGTTCCCTTTCATCCCACCTCTCCCCTTCACCTCCACACCTAACCTAAGCTGCACCCGCACATCTCCTCCGGCTGCACTTACCACCATGGTTATTTACCCATTGCGCTCTCTGGTCTTTAACTTTTGTCATTCTATGTAAATTATTCCTGGATGTAGATTGAGCTAATAAATGTTACACAAAAAGTATTCTTGCATGGTAATCCAAAATTGTATACTGTAAATTTACATAACATTGTCTAGAAGTACCATAGGTTCAACATGGGGCTAGCCGTCTGTCACGCAGCCTTACCGACCAACCGAAGGCAGATGCTTTGATTGGGTGTACAATGTAGGGCACTAAAAAAAAACTAAAAAAAAAGATAATTTAAGAAATGACAGTGTCTTTATGTGTAAGATTTATTTTTGTTTATTTTTTTATTTAGGATTTTTTTCTGTTATTTCTCTCCTTCACTGTCGTAGTCTGTTGGTGCCTAGCTTGGTGAAACTTTCAAGACATAAGGCAGGAAAAGCATATATGATACGATAAGATACAATTGTCTGTGGGGCTTTGTTATTGAAATAATCTGTAGCTTTATAACATCATTCTCAAGTGTGCATACCATTTCTTTACACGTGGAACTAGGTAATATTTTAATGGCTGTATATACGAATGTTTCAAACTGTTGTCCTTTGGACCTCAGGGGCTTAAAAACAGCTTTGTACTCTTGTCATGGTGGTAATTAAACCACTACTAGGCTTTAGATAAATTATCCCATTTAATGAATCTGCTGCAAAATATAAAGTTAAAATGTTAAATATTCACAAAGACGCCCAGTGCAGCTTTGCGCACTGAACTTTTCACAAGACGCCTGACGCCTAGCAAGTAAGTTTGACTTTCCGAGTCAGTGAGTGCCCCGGGTCACAGCATCTGAGCAGAGTTTAAGGATTAAACCTGTTTAATCTCTAGCACTTGAATAAAAACCTTAGTTGAGTCTCCCACCTCAAGACAATTCCTGTGACCTTGCATGTCACATTTCTCTGACCCAACCCTCTGTAAACTTGTAGATCCCTGACCACAAGTCAAAAGACGCTCAGTTGTCCCTTGGCACCTCTGAATGCTACAAAGATGAACCTCAATTTAACTTCTAAAGAGACAACAGGCATGACAAGGAGTCAAAGTTGGCCTTCTGGGTTTCCTATCTTGGATGTGCAAAGATCTCTAATTTCTGAGGGGTGAAATGTTCTCCATAATAAAAATGGTTTGAGTACAAAAAAACAAGTTTTCTGTGAAAATAAGAAATGTACATTTAGGTTAAGAGTTTGGGCTGTTTTATATTAACCCACTAAAGGATGTGAATTTACTGTAGGATTAGTGAGGAAACGCTAGCAGCAGACATGCACGGTATCTGTTGATGCTGTTTTGTCTGTAGAGGAGGTGTCCATTGCAGAGGTTGTAATAAAGAGCTTCTTACTGTAAAAAGGGGACTACAGATATTGGTTCAGTTATGGAAGAGAAAGCTAAAGCTTGAGCGTTAAGTGTCTACCAACAAACCTCACAGACCACCTCACTTATACAGATTTCTTTTGAGTAGCTTTCCTCAGATGTTCACCTTAAGTTTTGTGAAGTTGTAACTAAACCATAAGGGTTTTTGTAAAGACTGGACATAAACCAGTCCATGCTGTAGAAAAAAAACCATTCCACTCCCTTTGGAGGACAAAAAAGAAACTTCTTGCTTTAAACTGTAGCAGGCAATGTGATTCATTAATCTTGCACATCCCTGTTTTGACTTAATCTTTGGTCCCTTTGATGATGATCAAAGAGAACAAATAAAATTTAATGATGTTTAATACATAAACCTATAAATTCTGATTAGCCTTTTCATTCCAATGCAGTTTTTGGCGAATAAAGAATTCCATTGCTTAAATCATCATCTTAGCCTCTTTGCAGAGTTTTCTCTTCCTGTGTGTACTGGATGTGGTGATCTGCTGCTCAAATTCCTGCTAGTAGCTACTGTGAGCCTAATGTGACCTGTTTATGTAGCACTGCTGCATGTAAACCTGTACCAGAGGCAGAGCTGTCAGAACAACAAAGCTTAAATCTTCAATCCTTCTCACAAGAGACTTCATGATTGACTGAATAAGGAGGTGATAAACTTTCTCCATGCACTTAAAGTAGTTGGAAATAAGAATAATTTATTTTCTTGCTGAGAGTTTGATGAACTTATCATCACTCATGTTTGTACTGTAAATGTGTAGCTGCAGATGCTCATCAGTCATTACAAAATAAAATTTTTTCAAGTCATCGGTTTAATTCACAGAGAGTGAACATGTAAAACATTATTATTTACTCTTTGTTCCTGTGGTAGACTATATCTTAACCAAAACTGGGAACTTGCTGGGGTGTCCACTAGGTATAATATTTGCAATTATGTGTTTTCTGACATTTTAAAGAATTCACCAATTGTTTCGAGTCTTGAAAGGTATACTAAATATGGATAGTCTCTTGTCAACTTTTAGTGTTAAGTAGAGCCAATGTTAGATTTGACAGACAGACATCTCAACTTTTCACCAAGTGTGAAAATGTTCTTTGAGTAGAAAGTATAATCAAGGGTGACATGAACTTTTGCCTGTCCACTTAGCTATTCGAAATGCCAGTTCAAATTGAAGTGATATCAGTCGATTCTCAGCCAGAAAACAAATGACCATATTTCCCAAAATGTGTAACCAGCAGAAACTATTCTTGTTTTGAATCTGTCCTTGGTTGAGTTCAGACAGCTCTGTTCATTGGTTGTAGAGAGGCTGGTTTGTTGTGTGTGATGCTATTTGGAGGTTTACACCCTCCTGTAAATGCAATGGGATTGTGGCAGACTAAGATGCCCAAAGGAGAAACCCTTTCTTTCAGGGAATATTACTGATGTCTCCCTTTGGTGTGTGCCCCTCCCCCCCCACAAAGTTCTTATTTTTTTCTACTAGCTGTTTTCTCTGTCCTATGATGTTGGATGGAGAATCTGCTAATTTTGTACTACAATTTGGCATGGCTATTGAAAATGCCAATCTGTTAAATGTTCTAGCTTAAGCCAAAAATGCGGATTTTTTGTCTGTACAATCTGGTTTATCTTGAGAAATCAGCATCCTTCTTGGTCCTACACTGGGGGACCAATTTTGAAAAGGACGCTAGTCTCCTTAGGATCACGCTATGACATGCCGGACCATAAAATGTAAATTTAGAAATGTCTTTTCTTCCTTGGTTTTACTCAAGGAAGGTGTTAAATCAAAGGTCAGGATGATGTGTGTTCTGTTTCTTTTGTAAGAATTTGTGGAGAAAAAGCTACAACACAGCTGTTGGTCTTGCATTCGAGTGTGAACACGAAAATCCCCCTTTGCCCATTTGCAGGTCCCAAGCAATCCCTGTGCTGCTGGTCTGGTGTGTGAAGGGACTGACAGACAGGTTTTGACTGTCTGTGGGTTGTTTCCTCCAGCCTCAAGTCCACATGTCCTCTGTAACCTACCTGTGAACCACATCTGAGGGCTTCAGACTGCACAACAAGCTCCTCTAGGAGAGCTCATGATGTTTTTGCCACTATGGTCTCACTCTTCACTCAGCAAACTGTTAACGTTATACCTGGATGTCATTATTGTTTGCAATATAATAAAAGAAGTAAAATCTGCATCTATGTTGTCCTTATTTGTTTAGGGCTGTCAGCTATTACACTGAAAGTAACAATAGTATATTTAGACAAATAAAAAATTGTACGCATCAGTTACAGTTCACTTAAAATTAAGTCAATAAAGCTTACCAAAAGAAGCTTACCATCTAATAGATGGTTAGGGTTTTAGCAGATACAGCAAAAGTTTAAATTAGTTTTACTTTTCCCCAAAATGCCTTGTATCAAAAAAGTATACATTAGCCTACCAATCCTCATCACTAGGATCATTTTTTTGTTAATATAGTTACAAACCTAACTTAAAAATATTTTCGTGAATGGGAAATGCCAAAATAAATGAACAGCAGTCTCAAGGAAAAAGTACAATTTAAGTCAATGTTTGTTTGTTTTTCAATGTTTTAAACGAGTAGACTCTTTGAATAAGCTTGAAAGATATCTCTTTTTTAGGCATCAGATAGCGATTAGGTAAACATCAGACCTTTTTCCCATGCGATGCTATCCACAAAACGATTCCAGTAAGAAAATTTGGTATTGTGGCGATATCTCTTTGAAGCAGATACAAAATAAAAAACAGTTTGCATCAGAACCTGCTTTATGACGCTATCGCGTATGAACGTCAAGGGGCTACGTCATAGGCGTTCCGGAAGAGGGTTGCAGAAAATGAAACGTTTCTTCAACGTGTGTTGTGTGTGCTTTTTCCTGCACAGGCATGATGTCTAAACGTTAAACGTCAGTCGGAAAATTCTAACTAGTTTCACCACGAGATATACTTACTTTAAAGGTAGGCAGGAACAAATACGGAGTTTATGCTGTTAGAATTAGCTTACTACTACTTTAAACTAGCTTCGTGCATCTGGTAACGTTCATTTCTACTCGAGTTTGAGAATTGTTAAAACAAATTGTTCCTAATGTTAAGTTAAAACGGAGTTTTACGGAGTAACTTGGAGACTGCCTTAAATAAACTAACATATAATCAGTACTATTACGAACAGCAGATACTCGTACTAACGAAAAACATGTAATGAACATTTAATGTTGATAAAAACCATCGTTAGTTGTTTCAGACTCAAATCCGTTTGTTGGTGTATCATATCAACGTTTAGCGTTTCATAAACCCGTGCTTTATAATGTATGTGTATAGATCCAAATACAGAAGAACATGGCTTTGAATAAATCCATGCATCCCCGGAACCGCTACAAGGATAGTCCTCCAGACTTCGCTTACCTGGCCTCCAAGTATCCAGACTTTCAGCAGCACGTCCACACCAGCCTCGCCGGAAAACCTGTGTACGTGCCTGACACTATACTCTGTCCCTCTCTGTAAATGTGTGTGTAACTCTAACCATTAGATTTTTGAACAAGAAAAGACCATGATCATACTGTAAGTTTTATTTGTTTAGACCCAGACCAGTATCACCAGTAGCAAAAATTTTGCTCAGGCTAAACTGCCGCTATAAAACGAGCTGTTTTAAGTATTTTAAATATTTAGATTTCTCTTTCATATTAATGAAAAGTGACATTTTCCAAATGCCTCAACTTGGTGGGTTGCACAGAACCATGATTTCAGCACCATTATACAAAAACTGAGAGCCAGGTCACATTCATGTCAGACTGTCAGACAACAATAGTTGTTTCTGGCTGTTCCCCTAGCCATCCAACTCAGTTACTTTGTATTTATTGATCAGAACCAAACTGTTTATCAATGGGTTAAGATATCAGCCATAATGTAATTGGACTACAGTATTACAGCTTTTTTGTTATTTTGTCTTAAAGATATAGTGGCAAAGAGGTCAAAATTCTTCCTTTTTTAATGGAAACAAGGTATTTAATATCTTTAAAATTTTAAATATGAAGGTCTGTATGTCTAAATAGCCCAATATCAGTTTCTGTATCTGGTCTACACATCACTGCTCTTGGTGTTGTCTACCATTAACTACTACAGAAATATGTGATTTGTATGTCAGAATAATTTGCATGGCTGCTGGAAGGATAAAGGTCAAGGCAAAGCTATTAAACTACTTAGTTAATTATATAGACTTATACATAAATTTATAACGATAGGAATTTTTTTTGTACATCTTACAGTTTAAAATATTTTTAGGTCACCAAGTCAGGTAAAAGCTTTTACTTCCCTCAAGTATCACATTGAATATCTGTCATTTAGGTCTTGATGCTTAGAGGAAACAAAAAGGTAAAAGAAAAAGTGCTTCTCCAAACATATCCACACCATTTGGTGCAGCAGAGTCAGATATCTCAGTAACTCTCCATCAAACAGACCTTTATAGGAGAGTGGTTTAATGGAAGCCATCTGGAGCTTGTCAAACAATGTTTAAAGGCCCCTCAGCACTTGAGGGCAGGGATTATGTGGTCTATTGACACAAATTCTCTTAAGGCAAACACTAGGCACTATTGGTTAATACAATCCCTACAGTGAGGCGAGGTGGCAGCATCGTGCTGTGGGACTTCTGGGACCTTCTCCAGGGTGCGTGAGACATGGTGCAGGGGTGACTGGTCTTTCCTACCTTTCAGCATGACAGTAACTTGATACGAAGATGCTGCAGTGACTCCAGGACAAATCTCTTACTGTCCTTGAGTGGTCCCACCGAAGCCCAAACTTGCATTCAACAGAACATCTGCAGAGAGCCAGCCAGTCACAGACACTTCCCAAGCCAATTTGTTGGAGCTTGAGAGGATCTGACAGAAATAATTAGATAAATTGCCCAATTTCAGGCATACGATTGCAGAGACTTCCTCAAAAAGACTTGTCTTTCAAAAGCTATATTCTGAATCCCATCCACTTGACACATCAGTCTGTGATGGGGATGTCAGGTAGTGTTTTCTTTCTGCAATATAGATGGCTACATCTGCTGATTTGCCCCACTGACTCCTTAAAATTCAGTACGATCCCTTATTTTCTCCTGTCCATGTTATTTTGGACAGACACTACTACAGTACATACAGTATAACATGAACACAAGTATGCCAGCCTAAATCAGTCCATCCCTGAGGATCCGTATAACAACAACCAAAGATTATTTCTTTTTCACTCGAATATCAGTCAGTTGCTTTCCTTATTCATTAGAGACACTTTTCAGAATATGTACAAGTGACCATTTAAATCAAAATTCCAATTTTAAAACCAGGCTAGTGTGTCAATGAAAAACTGCCCAGTAAGATTTCTATGTCTTAGATTCCCTAAATTCTGACACAAACACTGCTTGTGTGTGAGTGTACTTCTCACAGAGATGCTGCTGAGAATTCAGGCTTTTAATTCTCAAGTCCAGGCAGCAGTACAAAGGAAGAGCATGTCTGGTGGGATAAGCGTTGTTGACATCAGACTGCATGTGCTCACGATTGCTGCTGATGTGGGAAAGAAACATGAGCTAGAGCAGCACTCTAGCTGCCATTTCTATTTCTTCAATGGCAGTGTTAGTACTGGGAGCTGTGGGTGCATCCAGTTTTGCATTTCATGTACTTAGTGAGATTGCTCTCCTGAGCCTGGGAGGATGTTTCTAGAGGTTTGTGATAAATTTAACTTATAAAAGCTATCTGCTGTAGTCCTCATTTTATGCCAGTGATCACCATTTGTCCCATAATCAGCATTTGATTTAGGGAAGAATTAAACGAGTTACATTTCTGCTGTTGTTGATTTAGGCTAATTAAAAGAAAACTAAGATTTTATTAATAAAATGCTTGTCAAAGGCCTTTTCTACTGCTCAGGACATTTGATGCAAGTTACACTCTTAGATACAGCACTCTGAATGTAATGCAATGGGCCTCTAGTAATTTTAATTAATCTAGTAAATTGTTTGTTAAAAATTGTCTTTTATGGCAAAGATTTCAATAAGTCTCTTATTTTTTTGTCAGTGCTGAAACTTGATTCTGTATTGATATCGAAAATCCAGCTCTGTAAAATTTATGTTGGTTTACTGTAGGTAGTGTTAGTATTTTTAGCACGCCTGATTGGCCTTCTTTGGATTTTTTTTTTTTATTCTTCTCACTTGATACAAATGTCCATCAAAACAAAGGAACCTCCCAGTGAACATTGGAAGTGACAGTTATTGTTGGGCTTGTATTTAAGGCCTGCTGTTCGTCTGTCAGGACTGAGACATCCTGCTCCTCCTTTGTAAGGTATTGTATGAAACTGGTACAGCATCTGCGCAGTGAGGAAATCACTTGTTATTGTCTGTGTTATGCAGATGAATGCAAACACAGTGTAACTGTAGCAATATTAAACATCTGTGTGTGGCTGCAAAAATATTGGTGTGGGCTCATCCTTTGTGCTGCTGAGGTGGCCAGTCAATCATATTATGGCAGGTTGGGTGTGCATGTGTGGGCACGCTGTAAAACTCTGCTTGATGTCCGTCTGTGACAGGTGTTAATTATCAGTTTGTAGTTTCTCTGTGTCTGTGGTTTCCAGACAGACAGATGACAAATAATAGGCTCCAAGTGTTTGGGCTAGACATCCACCAATTGTAGTTACAGACAGGGACCTGGCAATCATTGAAAATGTTTGGAACATTCAAGCCATTAATCAGAAAAATATAAAGAATACAGCCAAATTAGTGGCTCTGTGAGGTTGTACAAGTACTTTAACTCAAGTACTAGTGTATCTGCACTAGTACTCCAGATTTTACTTATAAATATTTTAAGAAAAACTCTCCAGTCTGACTGATAAGAGAAGGTCGATGTCAGGGGTGGGACTTTACGGCTGTCACTCAGCATATAAACATGGTTCAGTTCTGCTCGTCCCCTCACATCAAGGTTTCCAACCCTACTATAGTGGACTAAAATTCTAGCTGCTTTCCAGTTCTGGCTTTAGCTGAGACAGCAGCCTTGAACTTCCAATAGCCCAATGCCTGTCATTAAATGTCTTGTGTGACTAACATATCTCCAAACATATTTTAATGTAATTCTTACCTTTGAGGTGGTGGAAATAAATTTTGAAAAATTGACTTAATCTGTTATTAAAAGCTAATACATTGTTCAACCTGATGAAGATCGGGGGATTAAAAGGGCAGCCTACAAAACATATGTCCTGTTTAAATATTCACAACCTTTCAAATCCTGGTAGATGTTTTCTGCTTAGTACCACAAAATAACTTTGAAATACTGCACATTTTGACCTTTCTCTAAATGATTAATTGATAAATAATTTAAGCCATATTTAAAGCACCACTGTACATTGGGGAGTACAGACAGGAGTCAGTTGCGACTTTGTTGTTTGTGGCTACAACATGAACGGATGTCCAGGATTTATGGCGCACTGTGCATGTGGTACAAGCTCCTCCTGGCTGTCTGCAGAAATTTGGCTCCTCTTCTCTGTCAGTCTGTCATTCCATCAGTGGAGGGATTAGTGTGGTTTTGTGTTTTCCAATGAATTCATCTACTGGGTTTTTAAGTATTTAGCCAGTGAGTTAGGGGATGAGAGTAATCTTGGGGAGACACTCAGTAAATCCTCAGGGGAGATACGTCTCCCCTCGTTTAGGGATCGTCAGTGGAGTCGACTGATAGCAGTGGGCAGAGAGTTGAGCTCAGACCAGAGGCAGCAAGAAAAGAAATATGGTGGATGTGATTGGAATTGAAGTGAGGGAGAGATTAAATAGTCTCAATGTTGGTCTGTTTCACTTTTTGGGTTGAGGTGGAGGGTGGAGGCTCAGACTAGGCAGATAGAAGTGTGGGATTAGGAGACAAAGATGGGTATTAAAAATTTAATGGCCTCGGTGACACTTAATTTGGTAGTCATATTTTATATGGTGAGACGATCATCTGTGGAAGGTTTTTCACTTCCGTAATTAATGAAATGTTCAATTTTCACACCAGTTCTGTTCGGAGATGCATTATTAAACATGTTCTCTATATTATAGGAGAAATGAATTATGAACTCTGATGCCACATGTTAAAGTGAAAAATGTAACCATGCAGTGATCAGCTGCCCTCACTGGAAAGCCCAGCAGAGGCATTACCATACTGAATTGCTTTCATTATCTGGCGAGAGAGACTAAAGGGAAATTCACTGCAGGGCTATATTTTTAGACATTTCACCTCCTAAATCTGCTGTTAAGATGCCCTGCCCTTAATGCAGAGTTGGAACCTTCACCGTACAACAAATAATTTATCTAAAGTTGGTTAATTTTTTTTGGGGTAGTCACAGGATTCCTGGTTAACTGCTTCAGTTAGACCACTGCAGCTATAATGAACAGATCCTTTTATATAAATTAATGTAGTTAGTTAATTGGTAATCATGTGATGAGTAAACTTCACCCTTTAATCTATTTATTTTTACATAGTTTTTTTTAATTTGTTTTGTTTCAATACTTAGTAGTAAATCAATCTGAACTCCTGTGCAATGATCTAATTGTTGAGTCATGTCACAGGACTTATTTCTTCTTACTTGGAAACGTTTCACTGTTTAGCTATGTATGTGTTTGCACCATTTGTAAATTTAAAATCTTGCAAAAATAAAATTAACACTTTAAGGTAATATGCTTGTCATGGAGCTTCAAAATATAATTAATTGAACATAAAGCTAACCAGTTTACACTGATTCACCCGTTTCTGGTCTTCTGACTCCAGATGTGCTTAGCACACAGAAAAACAGATCACATGAGAGTAGGCATTGCTGCTAATCAGCACAAAATTGTTTCCAGTGCACTCTGAGTGAATAGATGTACCTTGAAGGTCATCTCTCTGTGGAAAGAAATTGAAAGAACCTGTGTGTGTGTGTGTGTGTGTGTGTGTGTGTGTGTGTGTGTGTGTGTGCGTGCATACGCGTGTGTGTGGTTTCATGCTAATCATTGAGAGGTTAGAGGTGAATCTGTTTGTCTCAGCAAGAAACTTCCCTCTGCTTGTAATGATGTCTTCCTTTTCATCCATCTGAACTAATCACTTCTATCTCTTTCTTTCTTAAAATCCAGACTCTTGGTGCAAGTCCTTCTGCTCCATCTCCCAGTTGTTTCACTGAACACACAATGTAGTCAAGTCTAACTCACTCCAAATTTCCTTTAATGCTTCTAGTATTGACTGTAACACTGGATTATATCAAGATTCTTCTCAAGTTTTTCACTCAGATTTGTCCCATTCTGTATCCCGTCGGCCACGTTACTGTCGTAAACACGCAGTGCTGCATCTATGTAGCAGCAGAGACGTAAACCACGGGCACTCTCACGCTGAGTCTGGCATCAGCCATTGCTCCAGCGTGGCCGGATTTGCATGCTCTCCTTATCTGTTCACTAGGTGGGGTTGCCATGGAGATGTAGTGTTCGCACTACTGCTGATGGGAGTGTTGGGTCTGCATTACATACATACACACACACATACACAGAGCCATACTCACACTTATTGGGGGCTAAAAATAGAGGGTCAGCCTGAGCAAGCTTCCCTCTCTGAATATTGATACTTATCTAATGATGGCTCTGAGGAGAAATGAAAGAGGACAATATCTCTGAGCTGTACACATGAGAAAGCCTGGCCTTCATTTTTTTGAAATTGTGAGCATTATGCTAATAGACCAACTCTCCCTCATTAGCCTAAATCCGTCCATGTGCTTAAGCAATTTCTAAAGTGTAAAATTCTATACTGGTTCGTCTTTTCAAAGTGTGCTGTACAAGCTGAAAGGAGTCAGGTGTTGGTTTTTCTCTGAGAGGTCACACTACCTACAGCCACTGATTGAACTGGACCATTAACCTAATATGCTCATTAGGTGGAGAGACACTGGGAAAGATTGATGTTAGAGTCTACAGGTAAATCACTTCTCATTTGTATCTGTCTCACATCTGGCTGAAGGAGAGTTGTTTGTCTCTGGTGTCACTCCTGAGTGAAGTGACACTGAAGCAGGTTTGTCCTCACTTAGGGCTGGTATGGTGGAAAAGAAGAAAAATAAATTTTATAATGGATCAGGTTGATGGTGGGGGGACTCCCTGTCTGGTGCTGAAACTGTGTCTATTGGTTGTGAAATCATGCTCAAACATGGAATCAGATGAGGCGTCCCCTCCCCAGAGCTACGCTGAGTGTGTACATAACTTCTGTAGTCGGTGTCTGTGCAGTCAGCAGCAACAGACAACAGTAGGTTTTTATTTCCATTTAGGATGAGAACGTAGTTTAGAGATCACTATGTAACTACTGTCTTACTCCATATATATTCATTGTCTGCCTGTACTATGTTGAAGGTGTGGCGTAAGGTAATATTAATTATTTTTTATGTTGTGGTCCTATTGGCTGATGGTGAAGTGGAGGCCACAACTACAGCCAATCAGAGTAGGTGCTCATAATTAAATTTTATGTTAATATCCTGCTGAAAGACTATTTGTAAACGGGGATTTAAAGAAATGTAGACAACGTTTGGTTAAAAAAAGAGAGGGAGACCCACATATATAAAATATAAAATACACCCAGGTTTTATAAGAATGATTCGATAAGAGACTCAGAGATCAGTTCGTTAACATGTAACATTATAAGGCTTGAAATATGTAATAATTTGATGTAATAATGACGCTTTTTTCACACAGTAGTTTTAGAGCTGAACACTGAGCCTAGAATCACAGTCATCACAGTGTTTGGGCTGAGTGGGGAAAAAGCAGGTAGAGGCACCAAGGTCTGCATATCCAAACAATGCAGAAGCCAAACAACATTGTCAAGTAATATTTCAGGTGAACAATTCTAGCAAATAAGATGTTTTTGTTGGGATTTTTTTCTTGTGAGTACCCCTGAAGAGGAAGATTTAACTCTTTAGGGAGAATTAATTTGTAAAAAAAAAACAAACAAAAGAAATGAAACTAAAATCAGTGGATGACTGGTTTAGATCTCAGAGTCTAAAGCTGCATCACTGCAGTGGAAATTCTTTTTTTTCCCCGCTGAGGTGCCAGACGTTCCCGTCACCAGGATGCGTCTAATTGCATCTGCCAAGGTGCAAAAACGCCCAGCAAAGCTTTAATTATACCTATCTCGCCCACTTGTTTTGTCCGCTACACTCGTGCCTGCTCGTGTGACAGCTGAAATCATTAAACATGTTGAGGAAGAGATGGGTGAGCCAAATGTGTGGCACTGAGAACTGGGAATAAAAAGTGAAAGGTCTAAGTAGTGTTGAAAATGTGAATTCCATGTCATTTGCACTGATGGGCTGCTTACGTCCCTATATTTGTGTGTGCGCGCGCGTATGCATGTGTACGTTCATAATATGTTTCAGTGCAGGGAGCTGCACCAGGCTGGGGGGGCAGAGGGTTAATGAAGTGTTGTATTCAGAGCAGCTTGGTAAAATCACTTAAATTGAAATCCCCCTCAAAGGAACACTTTGAGTCACATAAAGTCTTGGTCTTATTTTTGTAGCTTCGGCCATTATTTCTATTAATAATAACATGGCTAAATTAAACCAATAAATACTGAGATCTAAGCAGCTTCTTTAACCTGAGACTGAAGTCAGATGGAGGAAGACAGATGGACAGGTTTTAAGTGAATCTCTCTGGTTATCCAAACATTTGAACGAAAAAATGAGGGTGAATAAAAATCTACACTATCAAATGCTTTCTGCTTGTCCCTTCAGGGGTTGCCACAGTCGAACGAATCTGCATGTCAATTTGGCATGAATTTGTACCCAGGATTCCCTTAATGCCGCAAAGTGATTTAAAAGCAGAAGTCAGAGGATTGTTAAAAGAACATTAATCGTTTTTTCTTTTAAGTCTTTTTAGTTAAAAGGCTTCAAAAACCCACTGTGCACTGTTTAACACCAAACAGACTCTGCACATAAGCAGCTCTACAACAACTTGTAAGCGAACAAAATTTTTCCTTACTTCAGTTTGTACAAAAGATGTGAGACATGTTTGCTTTCTGTATTACTACATACAATAGTTTAGATTATTTGTCGTCTGACTTTGATATTTTACCGTGTTGATTTAAATATTGTGTTGACAGGTTTTATCAATTTGGTTTTTCCTTTTTAGGTTAGATGTGGTGTGTTTTATGGTTTCAGTATATAGGATTAAAATAATTTTGTGAGCTTATTCAGCTGTGTTTGTTTCTCCTGTAGTGTGAATTTCAAAGAGCCTGAGGCGGTGCGAGCGCTGACCTGCACTTTGCTGAAAGAAGACTTCGGTTTGACAATCGAGATTCCTCTGGAGCGCCTTATACCGACCGTTCCCCTGCGCCTCAACTACATCCATTGGGTTGAGGACCTCATTGACGGACAGAAGCAGCCACGCAGGGGCATCGACATTGGTACATTTACATGATTGTCTTGACGATTGTGTTATCTGTAACAGTAGGTGCGCATGTTTACTGTCTATCTGAACAACTTGTCACCACACCCCCAGTTTTACCATATTCAGTGTAGAAAAAGGGAGATGTAAACTGAGGCCCCTGCTCTTTTTATTGATGTGGCTCATGAAATGTCACCTGGTGCTTCCAGCTGATACACAAGCCCAGTAATTCCCACTGTTCCCAGTGTCTGCAACACCAATCTGCCATATCCCCGTCTACACATGACAGCTTGTTTGATGTTCTGTCTGTAAGGTACAAAAGTGTTTAGCCTTTAGGTGCAAGTGTTTCAGGTCACTGATCGCTGACCCTAAACCTTTCTGTATGCAGACTGAAGTTGTCTGCTTCATGATGGATCACCGCTGGGCCTTTTCTTCCCTTTGTCCAACCTCACTCTGAATTATGCAGCTTTGCTTTTTAGATGTGAATGATTTAATAAAACCTACTAGAGCTGACATTTAGTGGCCAATATGGCCACTGAGTTAATGATAATGGTTCGCAAACACACCATCTCATGGACAACCTTGTCTTTACACAATTATTTACTTAAAACAACAGCACAGTGTTTCCATACTGATGATCACTCAGCCATAACCATTCATCTTACATACAAAAATCTTACGATCAAAGTGTGTGTGTCTTTTTCCCAAAGGTACAGGGGCATCATGTATCTACCCCCTGCTGGGAGCGACAATGAACGGCTGGTATTTCCTTGCGACAGAGGTGGATGACATCTGTTTTGACTATGCTACAAAGAATGTGGAGCAGAACAACCTGTCCGGCCTCATTAAAGGTTAGTGTGAGACACTTGTCCTGAAGAATACCACTATATATGTATGTCTAAAAATAACAAGGAGCCACTGTGACAAGGAACAATAACGACGAGATAATGGTGAATGCTGAAACATGGAGTTATTGAACTTAAACAGTGTCAGCAACATGTCCGGTTTTCCCAACTGAACACAAAAAAACGAACACTCTTGATGACTTCAGCTTCTTTGGTTACTTAAACTGTTTTGAATTTCCTTTGCTTTTCATAAATGTATTAACTACGGCAGTGTTAAAGTCTGACCCGCATTATTTTATTTCCCCAGTAAAGCAGAATCTTTGGTGACCGTTTACATGCACTTAAGTAACCTGCATACTGGAAATCCACATATATGCATGCAGCAGAACAGTAATCTGATTTCTCCTTCATCTCTGGCTTATTTTGGAAGCCTGGCACACAGATTTTAACTGTATAGTAACGGAAAATGCCGTTTTCTGACTTTTCTTTTTGTGTATGTGTGTGTGTTAGTGTGGGAAATGTCTGCATTTAAAAAATCTGCAGGGGAAAGTGACTTATTTAGAATTCTAGGAGGAACTATGTGTTAGTTACATTTTCTGTCAGACTTTAGGCAGACATTTTTGAAAAACCAGGCCTTTAATGATCTCCCTTTTCATTCATTCTTTCACTCAGCTGTGTGTTCCTGTTGTTACGCACATGCGCAGGTGGTGAAACGCAATTAGAAAACTGGTTACGTGTATACATAGCAAAGAATTCGGAATCCTCCAACAGAAATCAACCTGGAAACGCCAGGTTTCCCTAATCTGCTTCACGTTGGCCCTTATGAACATGTCAAACACACGATCTACACTTCACCACATTTCACTATTGAGTCAGCTTTTATAAACGGCAGCCAAAACTCTTACTTGAGTTTTTATTGTTTTTCCCAAAAGCAGTCATGACTAAAACATTAGCTCACAAACACTGGTCTCATCTCCCTTTGTTCCCTTTCCCTGTTTCTTTCCCCAGTTGTCAAAGTCCCCAAGAAGACATTATTAATGGACGCTTTAAAAGAAGAAACAGAGATCATCTATGACTTCTGCATGTGCAACCCTCCTTTTTTTGCAAACCAGCTAGAAGCAAAGGTGAGTATTATTCTATAATTAATCATGTGTGGCTGTTTAAATCTGTGAGATTAAAATTTATAAGTTTGGAATTTTTTAACATCAGGATTTATCTTATAGAAAGTAAACACTGCTGTACTTAACGGTCCAGCTCCAACACGAAACACTGTTTGTTTATCTAACAGTATTGAGCTTTTAATGGGATTTTATCTTAATCCGTCTTGTTGCTCTCTCCAGGGGGTAAACTCCAGGAACTCAAGGCGACCTCCTCCCAGTTCAGTGAACACAGGTGGAGTGACAGAGATCATGGCGGAGGGTGGGGAACTGGAGTTTGTCAAGAGGATCATTCATGACAGTCTGCAGCTCAAAAAACGCTTGCGGTGAGGGAAACGGCAGGCTGCAAAGTTAAACCTGACTCTTCTTCCTAGTTGCATAGAATAATGTGTTAAAGCAAACCCAACCAGATTTATTAAATCCAGTCAGAATCAGAAATGATATAACTTCAGAGGGCTTCAGATCTGCAGTACATGGTATGGATGTACCAGAGCATTGCTGCATATTTATTCTTTCTGGGTCTGTGAGTTCTAAATGGCCACCGAGAGCACCAAGAGGTGATATGTGTAGATGTGGTACTACAGAGTTACACGTTGATGGAGCTGTCACCCCCAGTTGGTTTAATGATTGTGGCACACTTTCACCCTGCTCTATATCCGGGAGCCGACTGGGAACAGCTGTGTTTGGGTGGGTGGGCGGGAGTGTCTCCAGCGGCCTTCACTTTACTCTCCCCCGTAACCAGGGCTGTCACTGGGGCACTGGAGTGAGACATGGGTAGAGGGAGCTGCAGAGCAGTGCTATTAAAACTGATTAGACATGCCACACCTGCTTGGCCTACCACAGAGTGTTTTATGTGTTTGTGTGTGTGTGCACGTGTGTGCGTGCTTCAGTATAAAATGAGCAGCCATGAGAGGGACTAATGTTAACACCTGCCTGCTCTTGTGTGGCTCTGTGTTACACTCATGTAGGAGATGAGATTCAGAATGGACCAGCTCTTATTTAACAGGTTTGAGGATTAGGTTAAACCAACTGGAGCCTGCTGTCACTCCCAAAAGCATGGTGGGACGCCAGAGCTGCCAGGTGTCCATGGAAACGCTGCCAGCTTCACCGATTGGTCCTTTGAGACATCCCACTACCCCACCCGGGTCTTTTCCTGTTTTTTTTTTACCACTGAAGTGTAATTACTGTCAAACAGAGCCAAGCCACCCCACTTCCCAGTGTAACACATAGGCAAATGCCCAAACCCCAGTGAGAAACAAGGTAACACTCCTCATTTATCATGCCATTGATATGAAAATTACCATCTCTGGTATAAGATTGTGCTTCAGAAACATGTGAAAAGAGAATATTGAATATGGATGCTAATGCAGCTGCACACTTTAACATGGGAAGGATGTTTAGAGACATCTTCTGGGTGTCCCCCCCTAAACCCCCTACTGTGTCAAAAACTAGGGAACATCTGTGAAAATTAGGTCTGTTCAATATTTCATTGTGTCAACTGAAGCCGACATGTTACTCACCTCTCCACCCCTGGGGCATTGTCATTCATCCCAAACCCGATTACAGTTCTGTGTCCTTCCTTAAGTCATGAGTTAATACGTTTTTTTCAAGAGGGAATTTTGTCGAGCTGGGCGTAACTGCAGCTTTTGGACATGACTATATACAATCGCATAGAAGGTTTCTGAAGTAGGTCCTTTGCAGAATAATGTTAGTACAACAAAAATAGAAATGAAAATGGCTCCCTTACTGATGCAATAACCCAACTCAGATATAATTTTCGTGATGAGGTCCTGATACTAAATGCATCTTTATTGCAAATGTTTGATTAACTAAGCTTTTACCATAAATTCCTCAGCTTTGACTTAATTGAACATAATTAACTTGCACTACAGAGCAATTTAAACGAGGGGATCAAACATAAAGGTTTGTGTGCATTTTGTTTTGTGTGTGTGAGTGTGTGTGTGTGTGTGTGTGTGTGTGAGAGAGAGATTAAACAAAGACCAAATATTTAGCTTTAATTAATATTTGCTGACAACTAAACAAACCCTGACAGGGTTTGTTAAATTGACCAGTGTTTCTTCCAGACTGACCCCCGATGTGTTTATCTTTCCTCCATCCTTCCTGGCCTATTGATTGAACACCAACCTCATCTCTTTATTGCACAGCAGATATTATTGATCAACCCTCTACCACGGGACAACTTCAAAACATCTTTTCCTCCACTGGTGAATGTACACACCCAGATGATTTTTTTTTTTGTCTTTTGCGCTTGACTCTCTTTGTGTTGCTCCCTTAAGCCCACGTCGGCTCATTTGATCTCTTCTTGGCAGTTTATGCCCAGGTCCGTCGGCCTCTAACACAGTCACACATAGCTGCTTAATCTTAACTCAGTTCTTCTTTCTGCAGGTGGTACAGCTGCATGTTGGGGAAGAAGTGCAGCCTGGCACCTTTGAAAGAGGAGCTGAGGAAGCAAGGGGTGAGTGCTCAGTGAGACCTAGAAGAAAGGCAAACCCTCACATACATCTGCTGCAATCGGTGAGAGTTACAAAGCAAAGCACAGCTTTTTGATCTCAGTTTGTTCATGCAGGAACATGCCCCTGGGCAGGGTTTGATAATGCCTTGTTAAAACAATTTTTGCCTCCCTTTTAAAACCAACGCTCCTCTGGGACATCAGCAGCCGTCGCTGTCAGAACAGTAGACATCGATGGAACTACAATTGATTAGCTTTTTTTTAATATGCCAGCTAAGCACTGTCACAAATGAGGCATGAACGAGCTGATTTTTGTTTGCAGTGCATGACTTAATCACACGGCACATTGTAGTTAACATACATTAGTGTCGTTAGCTTAACTAATAGCCCAGCACATGACTGCTGTAGACCTTCACATGCTGAAAACTGGGGGGAAAAAATTAAAGATACCCGTCTGCAGTCGCCATTTCTCAATTCTCCTCCTGAGGTTTCCGGGTGCTGTCGCTGCTCATCAGAGTGAGTGCAGTCTTGGCTGATGTCCAGGGAGGAGAGTGTAGTCTCAGTTGAAGTGTGTGTAAAAGGAAACCTGGCCTAGTAAATATGCTAATGCTTTTATCGCCCATTATTCAATGTTCTCTGCAGTGTCTGCTCCTGTCTTTGTTTTTTTTTGTTTTTTTTAATTTACCAAATGTGGATGTTGGTTGCAAATAAAAACCTTTCTCAAATACTGAGCTCTTTACCCTCTGACCTTTATCTAAGTGACTCCTCCCCTCCTAGAGTAACTGTTACAGTGCTATTTTAGCACAGTTTGTTTCACACTACATGTATCACTTCATAGAAGCATTTTCTTTATTTTCTCACCCACAGTAATAGATATGAAGCCAAAACTCATAATGGTAACAAAGTCTTCATTTTGTTGCAAGCAGTGTAAACTACTTACTAATGTAAAACTACCAATGGCACAATATAACAGCACACCATTACAAATAAATCTTTTATTTAAAATCCTACAAATATCACCTTAATCAATTTAAAGTATTAAAACTCAAAGGAATTGTTTTTATGTGTTTCGACACATGTAGTTTTTTGTGATTAACAATAATCCTTGTGCTTGTTTTAACTGCTTAATATACAGTCACAACCAGCCAACCTAAAATACCAACAGAAACAGAAACTGTGCTAAATTAAAATTCAGGTTATAACATCAATGATCAGGTCATCCAAACTTTGTAGATATTGAAATACACTGTTTTTTCTTTTTTTAACTAAACTGTATGTAGCATGCATCTAGCATTACTGACCTGTTCTTGTTTTTCTCAGGTTCCTAAAGTGACCCACACAGAATTCTGTCAGGGACGCACCATGCGCTGGGCACTGGCTTGGAGTTTTTATGATGATGTTATTGTTCCAGTAAGTCGTGTTTTATTTCTTTGCCCATTGGCACAGTCAGTGGATTGAAAATGGGTTTAACCATTAAAGCTTTTTCAATTCAAGTAAAATAAAATATTGTTTCCTCTGTAGAATTAGTTTTTTTTTTTTTTCTGGTGTTTTAAATTGCAATATTATGTGCACTGGGGGTCAAAAAGTAAAGTAAAATGTATGAAAGTGCTACTGCCCTTCAGGCAAAGCAGATTGTTGTGGTCTGTGTGACAGCTTAATGAAATTCAGGCCTTTGTGGTACAGACTAACATTCTTCATTCTTCTTCTACCTAGTTTTAAAAGATAAAGCTGTTACTTTGAAAATAAGAATCTCAGCAGGACCAGTTATTTTAATATTGGAGCTTTTCCTCACAATCTGGTGGATTTCCAAAACTACCTCAGTAATGCACCACCTCTGTCCTGCTCCATCCTTTCATCCTTTCCTTTCCAGCCTTGTTCCATCAGAAGCACTTACTCTTCCCTCTGGGGAGACGTTTGTATGATTTCTACCACGCTGTAGCCAGGCAACAGTTGCCAGGATTGTCTGGACAGTTGGAGACAGAGTTGGGGAGAAACAGAAAACACAGAAGAGTAAGAATGAACCTGGAGTGATGGCAGACAAAATGAAGGAATTAGGAGGAAGTGCAGCAGGTACAGGAGAGGCTGTAATATTAAGAACTGTGTTTTGTCAGGACTCCTCCTTTTCAGCATAAAGGCAGTTGAGTGGAAACATTGGCCTACATTTGTCTCCTGTGACCCACCTCCTTCTCCACATTTACGCAGATCCATTGTCATTTATGGTTTGGAGCTGCTTGCCATTATTATCAGGCAGACCCCATGAACATGTGTTTACTTTGTGTGTGTGTGGTTATTACAGACGTTCCTGCAAGTGTAATTTTGTGCTAATTCTACCTGAATGTGTGTTCCAGTGGGCGTGAGATGTTACATGCATTACTGTTACATGTAGACTTTAACATGTGACGTGGAAACAGCCGTGACCTACTTAAACTCCATAATTCCAGATCACCCTGTAAACTACATAAAATTTTTTACTTCTCCTTCCCCTCTTTCTGACACGTTCCCCATTCTCTGTGGTGGCAGGCTTATCATACCACATTCAGGTGTGGTTGTTTGTAAAAAGCTATCAACACCTTGGCCTTCAGATATCAAATGTTACAAACTTAATTCTTACCCTAACATGGCCCAGCTCCAGAAAACAGGAAGCAGAGCCTTTAGTGTGCTTGTTGAGTGGTTAATTTTGGTTGTTGCATGTGATGTGGGATGTTAAAAAAAAAAAACTCAACATTGCATTCTGTATTCAAATGTGGAATTGAACCATTTTGAATCTTGCTGCTCATTATGAGATAAAGATGCAGAGGATGAATAGTAGTGACAGGAAATAGATGTAGATAAATCTAGAAAATACAGACAAAAAAGGCAGATGGAGACATTGGAAAGATGAGAGTAGCAGTAGGCTTTATCTGATCCCTGAGGTGCATTGTTGCTCAGACAGGCCTCTGGCAGGAGGGGGATTCTGGAGAGTCCATTCTGGGGTTTTAGTTCTTGAATAAGACAAAATGGGGGGTGGGTGAAGAGGGGTGATCAGACTATGACTTATATTGTTTGCCTGAAGGAGAAATCTGCAGCATTTTATCGCTACTGTGTGTGTGTGTGTGTGTGTGTGTGTCTCTATAGGTGTGTTTGTACATGCCCTCAGAAGGTTGGATGATTGAATGATATATTTGGAGAGAACCGCTGGTGTTGGACTCTTGTTGAAGCTTTTACAGTGGCTAGTTTTCAAAATTGGGCCACACTTTTACTGTGAGGTTGCCATTCACACATATGTGTGTGTGTGTGTGAGAGAGAGAGAGAGACAGAACAAGAGATGCAGTGAATGTGGATAAGTGGGATTAATAATGCAGCAAAAGAGCAGCACAGTCAGAAGAGGATGTGATTCAGTAAAGAGGTATAGATGTAAAACTCTACACATCTGGCTTTTATGTTATTTGAGTTTGAGTGTGTGTGTGTGTGTGTGTGTGCACGCATTTGTTTTCATACCAATATATTAGTGCCAAGGATGCTCTGTATAAACACAGGTTTGTCTTGATGGATTTTATTGATTTCTTTTCCATGTACAATGAGCTTCTGGGCCTGCAGAGTGTGGAGAAAAAGGAAGCGAGACATGAGAGACAAATAAAAGAAGCTCTAACAAGCAGCCAGACAAGGCAGTGTCCATTGTTAACCCAATTATTAAATATCTCCATCTCCTCTAAGCACGCATCAACAAAGATCATAAATTTACCCCCCAAAAAGATAAATAATAGAGTATATAAACAAGTAAATGGCCACTTATATAGCACTTTAGAATGCTGCTTGTCATTCACCCATTCACACACCAATGGAAAGGTGCTCATATGACCCACCGGGAGCAACTTGAGTTTCAGTGTCTTGTCCAAGGACACTTCGACACATAGCCAGGAAGGACTGGGGATCGAACCACTGACCCTGTGCTCCATGGATGACTGCCTTACCAACTGAGCTACAGCTGCCTCAATAAGAGCATTAACAAGTAATCAAAACTTGGCACCGGAGCAGTGCAGCAATGTGAAGGTCACACTACTTCTGCTTTTTCTAGGTCAGTCGGCCATGCTGTCTGCTCTGTCACAGTACGCTGCTGCTGCAGACCCCCGCCCCCTCTTTGTCTCCTCACTTTAGTCAGCCTGCAGTGACTTTTGAGTGCAGCTCAAATCCTTGAAACACTGGCAGCAGTGGATGTGTCGTAGATGATTATAGCAGACCTCCACCACATTTACATTTTGATATTTAGGGTATTGTAGATAAGATGTAAGATGAGGTCTAACATTCGTTGCAGGTTCAGGTGGAACTCATGTGGTTAGAGCGCCCCTTTGTGGTGTACAGTGGGGCCTCTCCCTTGTGTTGGGATAGATGCAACAGTTGGATCATAAATACTCATCAGACTGTCACAAGCTCAATATTTGCAGTCACTGCCCTACAACTTTAAAACAACACCATTTCTCCTCAGAAAACGTTTTTCAAATGTCAGTGGCTTCAGGCATTTTGTCAAACTTTCCACTGTTCTAGTTTATTTAGTCCGTGTCTTTTCAAGGGTTGTTCTTTTAGAACATGGTTACTTTGGTTAATGAATGTTCCTTTTGAATGTAATACATTTTGTGCTTTACTGTCCTTTTTATCATGAGCTTTGAGTTAATTTTTTTCACAAAATAGGAGCCACAGTATTTGTTTGATATGACAGATGGATGTGGACTACAGTTCTTGTTTACATGCTCACCGTGAGCCTATGGGAGCACTGTATGTTTGAAAAAGAGCAGAAAATATTCCTCATTAACTAACCTACATACTGCAACACTGCATTTACATTGGCAGATTTTCAAACAACCTTACATTGCCATTTGCAAGTAATTCATCTACTTATTTCATAATTTATCTGTGCTTTTTCAAAAATTGCTTTTTTGGCAGTTGTACCACAGGTATTGCGTATTCTTTACATTTTGATTTACATGTCCAGAATCATTGCTTGTATAAATTCTTTTGTCCCAGTCCCCTCCCAGTAAGAAACGTAAATTGGAGAAGATGCGGAAACCCCTGTCATTCACATTGACAGCAGCAGGACTAAAGGAGCTCCAGGCCAAGGCTGCAGCTATTGGCTGCACTGCCAACAGCCCTGTGGATAGCATTACTGTTCTGCTGGAAAAGACACTCACCGACCTGAGGGTAAGCTTTGCAGATTTTTAAATCCAGCCTCACCGTGTTTTAAATTGCTGTTGTGTGTATCTGATAAGCATTCAAACGCAATAATCTGTTAAACAAACTGGGCTTTCCTGGATTACGGTTCAATATCTTGTCAATACGTGAAGCAATACAGCCCTATGTGATGTATCAACACCTGCTTTGTCCTAAACTGCATTTTATATGATCGAATCACAAGTAGAGTTCTTTAAGTTGTATTCTTATAAAATATAATACAATCGAGGATTATGTTGAGGATAAACCTTTCTGACACAGTGAACCCAGAAACAACATGCGTGATCAGTGATCAACTTGGCCCTCATTCTCCAGTCACCTATCTGTCTGCCTTCTTGATGACAGGTGCTGCACAAACGTATCCCCTGTCAAAAGGAGGAGCAGAGTCTCTTTCTGACAGCTGTGGAGAACACTTGGATACACATACGACAAAAACGCCGTGAACAGACACGTCAGTTGCGAGAGCTTCCAAGAGCTCCTAACTGCGCTGGAACCAGCTCTCAAACTATTGTCCCCTCAGCTGCTCCTTCTACAACTTCAGCTTCCACGCATGACAGCAGCATCCTGGATGCAAGAGAGCTAACTGGTCAACAGCAGCCTGCAGAGCAGAGTGGTGATGATGGTTCATCAAATGACATGAGTAAACACAACATAACTGGTGAACAAAAAGAGGTCACAGAAAATGTAGATGAAGAAGTGGATATGGAGTTTACCTGCACAGTACAACAGGAAACAGAACCAAAGGAAACACTTGCTGCAGCAAGTGAACCCTCCACTAAGCAACCATTGAGCCCAGGTTCAGTTGAACACTTCCTGTTCAAGTGTTTACTAAATGTGCTTCTGGAGGAGAGAGATGTGGTGATAGAGATGCACTGGGTTGAGGGTCACAACAAAGATCTGATGAACCAACTCTGCACTTACCTGAAAAATACACTTTTA
Source organism: Channa argus (assembly GCF_033026475.1). Classification (NCBI taxonomy): domain Eukaryota; kingdom Metazoa; phylum Chordata; class Actinopteri; order Anabantiformes; family Channidae; genus Channa; species Channa argus. Next base: position 11,720,734 of record NC_090202.1, on the reverse strand, counting down.
AAGTCTGTCGCTATGTCCTAAATGATCAGAAAGTCAGGATGTTATATTTTCAAGCCAGTGTATTCAGATGTAAAACACTGTCTACTAAAACATAACAGAAGTCAGTTTTTAGAGAAGTTTTTAGAGATTAATTTTTCAGTATCTGTCTATTGGAAGATTTTTTTTTAGATGTAATATTATTCCCGTGAAAATCAGTAGAGAGTTTAATTATTTTAAGATTGTACAAACTGTAAACTGGTAATTTGTTTTCAAAGTGTCAAAAATTTAATAAATGCACATTTTATTTTGAAAAAATATATACATATCTGTTGCTACTTTATGGCGTTTCCTCTTCCTCATACTCTGGCCATTTTGGTCCGTTGTGAGTTTGAGTTGATGCAGTATCTTTAAAAGGCCACAAGAGGACAGTGTTTGTGTTTCTGTCAGAGATCATTCCTGTATGATTTGCAGCGAGAATAAATCACATAGTTGCTTTAAGAGACATTGTGGATGTCTTGCTTGACCCTTGACATGTCTTCTATATGTACACAGCTTGTGTAATTCTGGATGTACCTGGATCTCTTCTATCTTTTTCTTCTGCCTGAAATACTTGGGGTATTGTAGCACACTTGTATTACTCTGCTGTATGGTTCTTGTGTAGAACTGCGTGAATAACAGGAAAGGATACCTAGAGATCCACCACTGTTGGTGTCACAAGATCGATTCCTGCTGGTACTAAGCATCTCCTACTTATGACAGGACTTTGTCACCAGCCTCTTTGTGAGAGTCATGTGATAGAGCAGTGATAAAAGCAGGAACTTAAAACCAGGATACTAATAACAACCTGCATGTTTAACGTTATTTTAAAAGATTTCCTTAGCTCCTGTCTTATTGTCATTTCTTCAAAAGTGAAAGTTTGCTTAGCTGATTAATTGAGTTACAAAAATGTGCAAGACGAATAATTAATTTATCCCTTAAAGTTATTTTTCAAACATCAATGCGTAATATTTGCTGCTTCCAGACTGTACAATGTCTTAGCATTGCAATATTGAATATTTTTGGTTTTGTCCTAGTCCTAGTTCGACAAAAGAATAAAAAAGTTGTCATGTCTACTTATGGGAAATTGTATACTATAATTGTTCTTGTTAGAAATTTCTTAACTTTTCTTAACAAATTAAATGAAAAATTCTAAATAAATTAATAGGACACTAAATCATTGATCATAAAAAAGATATCCTCCCAGATTTTCTGCGGTGTGTGTCTGTGAAGTTTGGATGTGCTGCACCGCTCGTCTCCGTGCGCGCTCCGTGCCGCAGCTTGTTGATCTTCGCGCTGATTGGCGGGATGAAAAATCCATTAATGACATGTAAATTAGCTGCAGTCCTGGTTACTTTTAAATTGTGAACACAAATGTCAGCGTCTAATTTGTTTCTGCACCAGTCGCTGTGCAAAAATGTTTGTAATATTTTGTAACGTTTGGAGAAAACTAAATGCAGGAGCCAGTGTAACGGTTGGTAGGTTGAGGTAACGTCGGTTATGTTAGTTGTTATCCGTTTCATTAAAGTGGTTGCTAAGCAACACCTGACTGACAGCGGTGTACGCAGTGAGCTGCCGTCGTTTTGTGACATTTGTCCTTTTTTTACGATATGAAAAGGCGAGTGTTACACTTCCACAACAATGGCGGCTGTGAATCAACCCACCGCTCACGACACAGTTAATTCCGTCCAAATTATTTCCGTGTTTTGTCATTTTCTTCGTAATGCGTATGGGAGGGAGTGTGTCTGTCTGTGGGCGGTTACAATCGGTGCGTGATTTACAAACCTTATTTGTTCCTACTACTTTAAGCGCCATCTTGTTTGTAACTCCTCTATTAGTGGGAGAGTTTCTACTGAGTGGGTATCCGATTACCCTTTTTCCAGTTTTAGACTGGGAACCTCTCCCTGTAGTACACGGGCGCGTATCGCGTTTGCTTTTTCGCCTTTCTCCTAAATACCCCAGTTTTCCCAACTGGACAGAAATGAGCATCGAAACCCTTCTGGAAGCAGCCAAGTTTTTGGAATTGCAAGCCCAGCAACAACAGAAAGCACGTGGTAAGTTTACGTATTTTATTTTAAAAAATAGCATGTTTTTTGACAGTGATACATAGGAAATATTAATCATATGATACTCCAACAGTTAAGAGATTTTGTTTCCTCCAAATACCAAATTTCGCACTAAAAGGTCAGCTCTAACGTCATTTATCTTTGATTACTCATTCATACCATTTATTTAACTGATGACATTGTCCACAATGTCAGTGTGTTGCTTTTAAGATATGACAGCTGCAACGAGTGTTCATTTAGTTTACTTTCATATTCGTTTTAGTAGCGAGACGCGATGCCGTTATTTAACTCTAAGACGGATTCATGTAACAGTTTGCTTTGAGTTTAACTGTCATATGACTAAAATAGCTTCTAACAAACACGGGCTGCTGCAGTATAAGGAGTTACTGCATTGAAACCTGCTGCATAACCAGGAAGGTTGACGTGCAACTGCAGCAACACTGTTAAGTTTGAAGTTTTCTTTCTGTCTGCTTTTGTTCAGCAGCATAGTTATGACTGGATGCACAACCTGCCACGAAATCTATAAAAAAAAACGAACATTTAAAACCCGGGTGGGGTGAATGAAGGGCAGTGGCGCAGGGGATTGCCAAACTCGTTTCAAATAATATTTGTCGTAGGGGTCAAGTAACTCTGGCTTTCAGGCGTGCTCCACGTGCATGTGGTCCTCTATTATTCCTGCTGTTTGAAAATGTTCTTTTTCGCTCCCATAATGCCATATCTACGTGTTTAAATCCGCCTGTCTAGCTCTTGTTTGGGGAGGGGGGAGAAATTTCTTGGCCTTTCAGCTCGTGGAAAGCTTTGAGTGTCAGCCGATGACGTGTACAGTTTAACCACGCCCCAGTGTTATCAGGGAAGAGTGGCCCCGCCCCCTCACCACGTGCACGCAGGGCAAGCCCTCCCAAAGATTGTTTATGAAGACGATGAGTCACCACTGCATACTCTGGAGAAAACCTGCCCCCTCCCGCTCTACATAAAACAATTGGTTCATGTTTGCGTAAGACGTTTACCAAAAATAACTCATTTACATAAATGTATGCTTTGTGCTGCACTACAAGGCGTAACTAAACTGATCGTCCAAACTCACCTAGTTACATATACCATTTTTGATTTTGAAGGACAATACTGTTATTAATAGCTTGTTGGCACCAATGTCTTCCAGACTCCCAACTATATGTGTCATAAACAAATAATTAATAATCAATAGATGGATATCTTAAAACTAAAACTTGTTTGATTAAACTTACTTTCATTAACTTCTCCCTGACTTAGCCATTTGCTTGCTTTTTAAATCACATGATTGAAAACAGCTAAATATAATGTAGGTAATGTTTATCTTGTTTTACGAGCCTATTATTTACATTTTCTCTACTTACAACTTCTAAAGACATAAACAAAAGTGTTCATGCAAGCTATAAAGAAGACTTTACTTAAGGTTTGTTTGTTGGAAGGCCATGTTTGAACCCGAACCACTTTGGCTTTTATATTTTTGTAATAATAGAAGATGGTGCCATGCTAAAAATAAGAAACTACTAAACACAGAAGTTATTTATTTTTTAGTTATTTTTTATTTGTGCTACACCGACACTTATCTAGACCTTTGGGAGATGTTATTAGGTCTTCGATGTCTATTTAGCATTCCATTGCACCATGGGTAGCTCAGTTTGTAAGGCAGTCGTCTACAAACCACAGTCAGTGGTTCAATCCCCGGTCCCAGCTAAGTCCCTAAGTGTCCTTAGGGCAAGACACTGAACCCCAAGTTGCTCCCAGTGGGTCAGGTCAGCACCTTGCATGGCTTTGGATAAAAGCACTATATAAGTGGCCATTTACCAATCAGTTAGACATTTCCCCTAAGTTAAAATGACACACGAAGCATTATTAGGGGTTTGTTTATGTGCCAGTGATACACTGAAATACAGTCTGTTAAGTCCACTTGGAGGCACAGATTTATTTGTTTAAAACTTACACGACAAAACCCAGTTTAATGCTAACAGTTATCTGAAGGCAACTGTTTTGTATTTAGTTGTGACAGTCATGAGGTAAACACCACTTTTTCCCATTCAAGTTGCCCCAATTCAATTCAATTCCCCCTTTCTTTCTGAAAAGGTCTGAGTTCCCAGGCATTATGGAGACATTAGTTAAATTTAGGCTCCGAGTGAAAGCTCCTGCTTCTTCTTTCTCCCAGCTCCTCCCATGTTGCTTCATTGGAGAGCAGCCCTCTCCATCCTCCCCCCTCTCTGCTACTGTAGAGCAGGTCACTGTGTGGAGGAAAGTAGGCCAGTTTTTGCCTGTGCTGCTGTAGTTATATAATGTCTACAGAAAAACTGTTTTTTTTTAAGTGTTTAATAGGCTTCTCCCACTAAAGACCCCCCTCTATCTAGTGTGTCAGCACCTCAATGCTAAATGATCAGTCTGTCATAACAGGGTATGTAACATCCTATAACAAGTGGATACCATAGTTACAAGAACATTATATTTTTTGGAAATCTTTTCCTTGAAGAAAATATTTTTTTGGGTGTCACATTACAAAATGCAGGAAAGGGGGATGGAAATGTTCAAGGTGACATTGCTTAAATGTTCTAGAAGTATTTTCTTCCTCTTTTTATATTATTAAGCCTCTAACTTCCAAACTAAGTAATATGTTTGCAAAGAAATATGTATTCGTGAAATTGTGTTGCTGCCTCTTCATTTAGCAACATTTCATCTTTTTTTTGTCAGATTACCCAATCAGGAAGCACATATGCCATTCCACCAGCCGGTTGAGCTGCCAATTTAGTTTAATATTGGGCATTATGTGCAAGTGAACTTGTGGGTTGACTTGTTCTGTTATCATAGGCATGAATAGATTTCATTCATTTCTGCAAATTATTATTTAATTTTATTTTTCATATAAAAACTTGTGTTTATAGGGGACGAAGGACATAACCTTTCCCAGTATTGAATGCTGTTAGGTCATGCACACACACACCATGGCAGTCTAATACAACTGTCCTGTATTAAATCTTCCTTTCATGCAAATGAAAATATTCAGGTTTTAACTTTTTTTTACTATTGAGTTATTTGCTACTGTGTACTGAAGTGTTTCCATTATGTTTTTCTATCCCTTTATATTGATGATGTTATGCTAAATAACTGCCCGCTCTCTGTATAATGCAATGCAATTACACCCCAAACTATCTCCCACAATCTATCCTTGAAAGTGATTATACACTTGAATCTACAACTACCTACCAAAATTTACTGCAGGACTGCATCGGAGGATTATAATCATTTGTACACTTTCAGTGGTTCCCTTTTTCTCTTTGATTTGCACATCTTTTTTATTTGGGACAAGTACATTTTCATTTCACAGTAAATCACACACTTAATGTAAGTGATTCAAGAGAGTGATCCACAATATGTTTACTACTACACATTCAAAAGGGATAAGTAACAGTTTACCTCTCGCACTGTGCACCTTGTAATGTCCTTTTTTGAAGAGATTGCTAGAAACATATTTTGTTAGCGATGTACAACTGACTTGCAGTCACCTCACCTTGTCAGTGCATTGGAATTGCATTGCAGCAACAGATTCTTCCATTAGAACAGCCCTCTTTGATTAGACTGAGCCTGAAGATCAGAGAGTTAAAAAAAACACACCTTTAAGCTTTTAAGCGCTTCTCTCATTGCTTATTGAAACTTTGACTTCTCTCGTAAGGCCAATGTGACCACAGACAGCAATCGTATGAAAATAAACGAGGTACAAAATATTTCCTGATCTTCCAGCAGTCCCTTTCAGGTCTTTGTCCTTTTTTTGAAATCAATTATTTGACATTACTGCTGGCTTGATAAACAGAAACCTGGTGTGTGCCCATGGGGTCATATTATGTGAGTTTTGATGTTTAAAAATTATGTTGCTGCCAATACTGAAATGTTTACTCTAATACACTGGTTTATCAAAAATGGAGACAACCAGGGCTATTGCAACATGTAGTAGGCATTGGGTTTATTGTTATGATGTTTAGGTTTTTATAATTTAATGCCAGAAGATCTAAAATGTATGCAATTTTACATCTTAGTCAAGGCCATTGTATTAGTATTGTTTTCTATTATGCTATAAACATAAAAGGGAATTGTATTTTGTGGGGCTTTGTAGTACCCAAAGTGTGATTACAAGGAAAGTTGGTATTTGCTCAGTTAACTGATCTTGTTTCTTCCGCAGAGGATGAACTAAAGGAAAAGCTACGTCTGGAGCAGTATACAGAGCAAAGATTCTCTGGGGTGAACTTCACCTCAACAATCCACATCAACAATGTATCTAAAGCAAATGAGCTCCGCACTGAATGCTGTCCTGCCCCCATACCACCCTCTGTGCCTCCACCCTCCATGCCTATTACTGTCATCCCCATCCCTGTGGTCACCCCCAACCCCACAGGCTCACCTACTTTGCCTGTCACCACGCTCTCCCCTTCAGCTGCTCCTCCACTGGCCTCCCCAAGGAGAGACCCTCACTCTCCTCAAGAGCAAAGTGCTACAGCTCTGCCATGCCCTCCACAACCCAAACCTGACCACCTGACCCCTGTGCTGAGCGCGAACCACAGGCAGCCAATACAGAACAATCACCACAACCCCCCACAGCTCATAACCCAAACTAACAACACTAAACTGCAGCAGCAGACAAACCAGCAGCTGGTCCAATGCTATCCTGGCTCCATCGTGTCACCTCCACTGCAACATGCCTTACTCCCACACTCTGGCACTGTGCTCCAGCAGGCTCCTCTACAGAATTGCCCCATCAGTCAGGGGAGCCCTCCTCATGATAGCCGCCAGCTAGACAACAAGAAGAGGCCTGGAGGGTAAGTCTAAACCCATAACTTTACATAATAATTGACACAGAACCGAGTATTGTTTTAATGGATCTGCTGATCAATATATAAAGGCTGATGATCAGCTTTTAAAAATTTCAGAACCACAAGCAGAATTTAGCATTTATGTAGCAGCTAAGTAATAGTACTTTACTGCGAAACACTAGAATTAATTATGAGCTGTTGTCCAATCAATTAAATTATCTGGAGCGGTAAACCAAGAAACTAATAAACAAAACAATAAACTACTTAATTTGAAGTATAATTTTCCATGCATATTATGGTTCTTCACCTGAGATAAATTTTAATTTATAATGGACACCTGTGATGGAACATTAACCTATCTGCTAGCCACAACACTTTTCTTTGATTGATTTAGGCAAACGGACCTTTTGGACATCAAATAATCAAAAATTCTTACTGTGTTCTTTTTTGTTCTTTACAGTGCAGGCACAAGAGAAGTGCATAACAAGCTTGAGAAAAACAGGTAGGTTTTATCTGTCTCTCATAGGGACTCCTTTGGTTATGTGTACTGCTACATTTCAATACAAACTGACTGATGTGTTTTTTCATAGCAGTTAGTCTTAATGTTAAGGTTAGTCAAGAATAGCCAATGGGAAATGATGCTGTGCGATTCTCTGTTAATAAATTAAGTGTGACTTAGCTGTTTTTGCTGGCTCACATCCTCTCTCTGTGTCTTGTGTCTGTCAGACGAGCACATTTGAAGGAGTGCTTTGAGACTTTAAAGAAGAACATCCCCAACATTGACGAGAAGAAGACCTCCAATCTGAGTGTGCTAAGAAGCGCACTAAGATACATCCAGGTGAGGTTGTGGCATCCAAAGTTTGATTTTGATATCATACAGTTACATGTGTATGGGAGTTGTTTATCAAGCATAGTTGGATGTCTGATAGAGCCGAATATTGCATAGCAATAAAACATTTTTTGCAAAGTGTAATATCAGGACCATTGAACTTAACCTGAGAAATTTCAGGTGGGCCAGTGTTGAACTCAGCCATCTTATATTTTGTCATAGAAGCTCTTTTCAGGCGCGCACACCACCCTAAACTTCTTTAGACATTTCACAGAGGAGCTCCATGTGAGAATGCAAAATGTCGGAGTCAGATGACCCGAATTAGCACGAGTGAATAGAACAGGAGACTGTCCGGGGGATTTACAGAGAGCGAGTGGACATGTTGGAGACATTTCTATGATTCCACTGCTTTGATGTGTCGTAAACAAAACACTGTACTTTTTGTGTCATGTCCTGCCTGCACAGTCTGATCAGACGCCACCCCTTGCTGCAAGTGGAGTTTCTATCCATGTGACAACACATCTGACACGTAGCACATCTCCTGCTGTGTACTAGATATGTAAAACTCCGGACAATGTCTAAATCTAATTCTCCAGACATTGTCTAGAGTTTATATGTGAAAAACAGCTATAATACATTTTAGCTGAGATAGATGTGGCTTTATGTTTTTGTTGCTAAGACAAGTCTAGTTGGTGTTACGCAGTATTTGTTGTTTGCAAGAATAGTTTGTACTGGTTTATTGGTACTTAAGACTAGTACTGTAGAAGCCTAAGGGTACAACAAAATATCAATTAATCAATAATTTGTTGTAGCTGTAGTTAATTTTATCATTTGTCATCAAGATGTCCATTTTGAAAAAAATGATGCAGTGATTTCTGGCAAAATTATTGGTTTTATTTATTTTTATATATTTGCATAATTTTCTTGCTGGTCTTCAACTGATTTTAGTCTATTCTGCCTTTTGTATGTCTGTGTTTAGTTGAGGAAACAAGTGACTGTTTGGTGTTGGGAATGTGTGCCATGTCCATAAATGACTCACCATGTGTCTGAGTCAGGCACTCTCTATGAGAGTATCCTGGTTGTAAACAGTCCGTTCAAAGGTCCAGCAGTGGCCTAGATTAACTCTTTCAGACTGTTACAGTGCTGCAGTGTTTGTCTTATTTTTCTTCTCCTACAGACAAATCCTAATAGGGTGGAAATTTATGTTTGCCCAAATGGTATTGGTTGTCATACTATTGTATGTATTTGTGTTTGATGTTAGACCTACGTAACAATTTAGGGTATTTGGTTATTTTATGGCATACTACGCATTCATATCTGTGGCACGCTGATAGCTGTGTGAGTAAAGATTCTCAGTCATACTGGTTTCAACTACTTTCTTCATCAAGAAGTCCAGTTGACATGATTTAACCTTCGCATGACTCATAGCTGTTCTTACTTGTGAGCCTTTGAGGTCATTGTAGTTGTATATATCCTTTATTATATAACGGTTGTGCAGATTTACCAATGCAAAGGACAATGTGATCCTGATTTTGTGCTTTGAGTAACAGTAGTCTGGTTATTCCTCTTTGCGCATGAATACCGAAGGAAACTAGGACAGCGTGGTAGCAGAGCTCGTCACTCAGTCTTCTTCCATCTGCTCCCCCCCTTCCTCAGTGTGATTAAGCAACACTGCACTGTGTTGTGTTCGACTGGGAGACTGACCTGCCTCTCTTCTACTCCTATCACTAGCTGAGCTTGGGATATACTGTATTTGAAGCAAATGAATTGAGAAAAGAAATCTCAGTCTATTATACCATATTCCATGCTACTGTTCAAAAGACTGAGACAACTTTACAATGAATTAAAGGTAAAATGATTGCAGTGACATGTAATTTTTAACAGCTGGGTTTCGGTACTTTTTGGTTTGGTTTTTGGTTGCTTATGTGTGCCTGCTCATGACAAACTGGCTTTTCTTCCAGCCAGGCTGGTGGTGTTTTGTTTTGAAGGTGTAGCAGGATAAAAGGGACCTTTGGATGATTGGTGATGGGTGAAAACACACATGCAGACACAAAAACCCCAGTGTACATAGGTGAGATAGGTGCATGTCTTGCTTGCATACACCTCTCTCTCTCTGAATACTGACCGCTCCCTTCGTGCCCCTGTCCTCACACTCCTCTGGGCTGGCAGCAAAGAAGCAGCCTACACACTAAAACACTGGGCTCAGGCAAGGTTTAAATAAGAGGCTATAGGCTCAGCATCACATTTGTTTGATTTATTTTGCCTGTTATCTCTGGTGTTCATTTAGAAATGAGGACAGTCGTAGTAGTGAACTCTTTGGCTGGATTTTGATTTTCCACAGAAAGGCACTACTTCAGCAAACTGCTACATACTTAAAGTTTTACTTCCTCATTTCAAGTGCAAATGACTCAGCAACTATGACCAGAACCTTTACGTGCATACAGATTCCTGCAGGTTTTAAGTTAACACAACTACTTGGGTTGAGGTTTTTTATTATAAATGCATTATTACATTTTATTTCTAAATTCTTTCCCCCGAGCTTGTAGTGGTGCTATAAAATAAGCCCAGATGCATTAGAGCTCCTCCTCTCTACTACCCCCTCCTTTCCTCTATACTGCCTCTCTGAGCTTTTAAGGCCACATGAGCAGCAAGCACATGGCTAGCCTGAGCCGCGTGACGTCACCCCCCGTGCTGGGCCCCCGCCCAGCACTGCAACAGGCAGGACTCGCTGTACTACGAGGCTTAGCTTTCAGTAGCAGGGAGGGAACATGGAGCGGTAAACACAAGGCTCGGTTTCTTCCTTTCGCGCTTCATTTCCCCCTTAAAGCTGACTGAACTTGTTCCTCTACTGCTTTTCCCCCAAAAGTCAGTGTAAAACCGTGTTGTGCCATCTGGCAGGTAAACTGTGCAAATAAGCTAAAAAGAAGGGGTCTATGTCTTAATATTTCAGCTGTCAGTTAAAGACATTTCATTGGGCACATTATGGCATGTTTCCATTTTTCCAATTGCTTTGACATTTTCGTGTTTATTCAGCCTTCATTTTTGTAAGTCGAGGTCATTGTGCTTTAATGTTTTAACGCTTTTATGGTCTCAGCTTAGAGAAAAATGATTTCCTTCTTTGTGGTTTTGAGCCTATAGTGAATCCAAACAACTCATTGTACCATTAGCTGTGGTACATAAGTATAGGATTTTCTCTACATTTTCAGGGAAAAGGCAAAAAATAACAACATTAATCTCCAGGGTTGTTTTCCACAATACGACCACCTGACCATCATGATTAACAGGTTTGGCATAGGCCAGTGATGACAAGCTTGTACACAAGGAATGGTTTGCAAAAGTGGGTATTTTTCCCACAGACAAGTCTTTTATTGCGTCCACTAGGCACCACGTGAAGCTTGAAGGCAAAGTAAGACAGGGGTTTGAGGCTACCACACTGTCACAAGACTTGTGTGCATAAGCCTGATCTTTCAGGTAGGCTGAGCAGCATGTCTGCAACGTGGCCTTCTGTGCTCCTGCCCCTTTAAGAAAACTCACCCTTGTGCCGTCTGTTCCAGCCACTGCAAAAGTGAGTCAGTGAGTACACCTTGTATTGCTCTCTTCTCTTGCCCTCCCTCTCCTGTTCTCTGTGGGGCCATGTGCTTGGCACTCGCATTGCTTGCGAAAGAGCTTCAGCAGTGTTTACTTTATATACATACACATACACACGGCAGAACAACACAATCAAGTTTAAGGTTGGGCCGTGACTCTGTGAAGGGAGGAGAAAAAAAGGCTCAGGGGGTGCAGCCCTGTACAAAGAAACAAAGGTACTGGGCAGTTTGTGTCCTACCAACCTGGTGACGTGATTAACAGTGCGATGAAGTCATGTGAGATCCATCTGCTACAGGCTTGGTTATAAGATTTACATGGTTAATCTCAGACTGTTTCTAAAGAGAGAAACTCTGTGTTGGCCTCCATCCACCATCAGCACTGAAAGGAGACAGATCAGTGGGTCTCTGTGTTTTTAGAGCATTTCTCCCCTCTCTCATTCTCTCTCTCAATGAGTCATAGTTTGTGGCATGCACAGTTGTAGCGTCACTAATGTAAAACTCCCTGCTAATGCATGAAGGTAAAAGGGAGGCTGTCAGTTCTCTATAGTCCATGTGTCACATATTCTGTACACTATTTATAAGACTTCATTGTGGCTGCTAGACGAGATAGGTGCTTAGTATGTGTCAGAAAATAAAATTTTCAATATTATTGAAACAATATTATTTTTTTACGATTTATGACCTGATTTAGGTTAAATTAAATATTTATGTTTTGAAATGCTGTCAAGGAACTGTAAAGTACCTTTGGCACATGGGAATGTGCATAGTATTTTAGGTTACAGACAAAACCTTGAGACATTTTCAGCTGTTTCCATGACAACCAAAGAATGTGTCTTTTCAGTACATCATGTGTTGAGACCAAGGACACTGTTAATGTGTTCTGTAGTATGGATATCGCAACTCTTCTGACTGACAGAGAGCCGTCATCTGTGTTTGGGGACTGGGGATGGCTGGTCATGAGTTAGACCTGTGTATCTAGATGTTCAGTTAATTGTTAGGAACACGGGTTAATTAGTAGTCATATCTACAATTTTACATGACCATGCTTCATAGACATTGAAAAACAAAAACTCTCCTCTTTAAATTCAAGTGTTGAGGATCCTTGAACACTTGTGGTTGATTTAACCACTTGGTATTGAAATGAAGCAATTGGCAGTATTTCTTTCTTGTTCATCTTTTAACAGTATCGTATGAAAACAGTGTGAGGTTTGATCCATATTTGGAAATAAAAATTCAAGGCAAAGCTAAAACAGTAAATCTGTCCAGCCTTATTACAGATCAAAGTAGATCACTTGCAGTCCCAAAATATTACTATGTCGGAGGCTATTTAGGATCAAATTTACTTTTAAATATAAATTGTCCACCTGAGAGAAGTGGCAATTTTTCAAATGTTAAAGGTTTTGCTCAGTAAGTAATCTCAGTCACATAGAATGAAGTAGAATAATTCTTATAAAGAAACTACATAAGTATCAACTCCTAAGTATCAATATTGGGTTATAATTCCAGCTGCAATTTTTTACCTTAACAGCTAGATTAATCTGCTTGTTAGTGGCCCTTTAATCATTTTTCTTTTAGTCACAGATTTCCTCTCCCACACTTATACGTGAACAGGACGTCTCTTGCATTTGTATTTATGGGTATGACTGGAAATGACCCCAATGGGGCACAGCCTTAGCAAAGACTGGCCCAAGCATTTCTAATCCTGGATAAGGACGAGATACAGGTGCTTGAATTACACAAGGCCTGACTTTTGTCCCTCTTCACCATTTATGTACATTGTAATGTGGATGCACATGCGCCGAAATCTCTCACATGTACAGTAAGTCAAACAACAGTGTGTCTCACACATATACTGATGCCCTTCTCTTAATTTCACAATGTCTTACACATGTACTGTACACTTTCATAAAAATACATGGTGGCCTGAACACGAACAGGAAATCCCCTCTTAATGGGAAAGGGATTAATAATCCTGAGCCAACAAGTTGTTAGTAGCAGTTTTTACAATGTCATATCCCACATATCCCCCTGTGCCGAAAAGTTTGGCATAATAAATTATATGAAGTGACAGAGTCTCAAACACTCTTAATGTTGTAGGTATATCCTGGTGGTACTGCTCTAGCCAAGATTACTGGAGATAAGTTCTTTGCATAGTGAATATGTGCGGAACTCTTGCCTTTTGTTTTCACTTGGTTGAGTTCTCACATATTTTTTTACTTTTTCATCTGCTGCTGTGTACATGGAAATTCAGCTTCTGTTTGGTTTTGTCCTGTCAGCTGATGGGTTAAGGGAAATTGGGTCACAGAGAGCCACTGCCTGGAAGCACCTCCTACTTTAATGCTTGTTTCTTTCCTTCTCCACCCAATGTCCCTCCTCCCCCTCTTGTGCTACTGTAGTGCTGTAATTATGCTCCTTGGACACCAGCTCCAGGCCTGTGTGGTTTTTTTTTTTAAATCACTCTGTTGGTCTTTTACCAAATTAATCAGCTGTTTAAAAAAGTATGAGTGTTATGCAGGCTTTTCATGACACTGAATTAACGGGATTTTTATAGATGGATTAGTGAGACAAGCTCACTCTCTTTTAGCGAATGAAGTGTAATGTCTGTCTAAAATGTCTGTCACTGCTGTTTCTACACGGGGAACTTGATACTATTTTGCGCATAGGTCTTTTTTTTCCCCCAAACAATCCAGCTAATTGCTGTACGATACAATTTACAGCATTGTTCCAAAGTTATATAGTATTTGCATTATATACTGAAGATAAAAGTGGCTATTATGTAGAATATTCCATTTCAGACTGATACCATTGTTGTAGTGTTTTAAAATGTGTGTACAAGCATCACTAATGATACAGCTGGTTAAAGTGGAGTAGATTTTTATTACTTTGTAAACTGCCAGTTTAATCTACAACCCCAATTTAAAAAAAAAAGTTGGGATGATTTGCAAATTTCATCAACCCCTTTTCTATTCACAATAGAACATAAACAACATATTAGATGTAAACTGAGACATTTTACCATTTCATGGAACATATTAGCTAAATACTGCAAAGCAATAAAACAAAAACAAATGGAGCATTTCACAACTAATTAGGTTACTTGGCAACAGGTCAGTAACATGACCTGACATGAAAAGAAGCATTTCAGAGAGGCAGAGGCTCTCAAATATAAAGATGGCAGAGGGTCACCATTCTGACAAACTGCATCTAAATAATGTGGAAAATTTGAAGAAAAATGTTGTGCAACCCACAAATGTAAGTTAAAGCTGTATTGTGCAAAATGAAAATGGTCTGAGGCAAAATGGAAAACTGTTCTGTGGTCAGATGAATCAAAACTTAAAAATTCTCTTTGGAAACCATTGACGTCATGTAGTTTTAGAGCAACACATGCTCCCATCCAGACAATGTCTCTTTTAGGCAAGACCTTGCATACAACAGAAAGACAATGCTAACCCACATACTGCATCCATCACAACAACATGGCTTAAGGAGAAGAGTCTGGGTGCTGAACTGGCCTGTCTGCAGTCCAGACCTTTCACCAATAGAAAACATTCAGTGCATCATAAAACAAAAAATCCACCTCCAAAGGGTCAGGACTTCATCTCCTAACACTACAGCAACTGGTCTCCTCACTTCCTAGACATTCCACAGACCGTTGTTAAAAGAAGAGAGGAAGCTACACAATAGTAATCATCACCCTCTTCCAAATATTTGGAGAAATTCAAATTGAAAAGGTGCAAATATTTTTCATTAAATGGTAAAATGTCTGTTTCAACATGTGACAAGTTATGTTCCATTGTGAATAAAATGTGGGTTGACGAGATTTCTAAATGATTGCATTCTGTATTTATTTATATTTTACCCATTGTCCCAAGTATTTTTGAATTGGGGTTGTAATATATATTGATTTATAATTTATTTCCTTTTTTGTATTAATAATCTGAAGTGGCAAAGTTACTAGTAACCAAAGGAATCAAAGGAGCTTTCCCTTTTTGATTGTAGAGGAGTCGATGTATAATGTTGCAGAAAATGGAAATGCTGGAGTACAAGTTTTTTTTGGTTCTAGTATCTCATTTAACCTTTCAGACATTAAAACGAAAAGAGAAGGAGTATGAGCATGACATGGAGCGGCTGGCCAGAGAGAAAATAGCCACACAGCAGCAATTAGCAGAACTGAAAAACGAGCTGAGCCAGTGGATGGATGTGATTGAGATCGATCGTGTCCTGCGACAGACGGTGCAGCCTGAAGAGGACCAGGCCTCAACCTCCACTGCCTCAGGTAGATCAACAGTTTGGGTACTCATCTGGCCTTTGCAGTCCGGCCTTAAATCAGTAGATTTAAGCTGAAGTAATGCTAATCCAGTTTGAATTTTTAAATTGCTACAGCACCAAAAATTGTTTGTTTGTTTTGAAATGTACCTTGATTCTGGTGTTATTATGTTATTTAACTCATCTGTTGGTGTTGCAGAAGGTGAAGACATCATGGATGAGGAAATGGATGAAGAGATGTCACTGAGAGCATCAACCGCCTTGCCCACTGTGCCTCAATCCACAAAACCCGAGCTGCACAAGACTGCAACACCCACTCTGATCCCATCTCTGGTACCAACCACCACCACCACCAGCTCCCTAATCACCCAACACATCTCCATCCAGCACAAAGCCCCTCTGCACCAACCACAGCCCCATCCATTGCCACTGACTTCTACACAGCCAGTCTCCAAACCTGCAGCTCCACCTACACTTACAGCTATACCATCCAGCACTCCAACCAACCCCAGTCAGCCATTGATCCCCACTCACACACAAATGATGACTACACCCAGCCTCCACCCGACAGTTATTGCCCATGCTTCGGTGTCCCATCCCTCAGTCATCCAAGCAGTCAATCACGTCATCCAGGGAGGGGGTCACAAGCACATTGCCCACCTGGCTCCCTCCACAGCCACCAGCTCTGTTCATTTAGCCCCAGCCCACCAGCCCATAGGCCACATCACCGTGCATCCAGTGGCTCACCTAAGCCAGCATCTACCAGCCCTCTATCCTCAACCAGTGACTGTCACCCAACCAACTGTGGTAGGTCACATCACCCACACATTAAACCACGCCCATCCCCAGGTAAACGCCACTACACCTAGCCAAGCAGCAGCCACTATTGTTGGCAAGCAGACAGCAGTGAGTACCCAAATGGTGGCCCACCACTCACAGCTGGTGGGCCAGACAGTGCTCAACCCTGTGACAATGGTGACCATGCCCTCCTTTCCTATCAGCACTCTGAAGCTGGCCTGAACACTGCCAACGGGACCATTAGGCTGCAAACAGAAATCTCCCATGATAGGGAAGAACTACAGACCAGGCCAGCGATTATACCCACATCGAGGGCAAGAGGGCCTATGGACCCCTCGCTGATCCACAGAGTATATCACAGTACATTAAGCATTACAGCTGTTCAGAAGCATCAGGAACATTCCTATAACAAACTGCATACCTTGCTGAATATTAGCCTACAACACTGTCCTAAAATCTAAAGAGTGAACCTGAGATGTGCCCAGCTATATGGCATCAATAGTCATGCTGATTGTGTGTGACAAAATAAGAGTGAGCAGATGTGTAGTTTTAGGCCATCACTTGCCTTCTATTATTGCAGATGATAAGGCAATTCTTATTTTCAGAAAAGCTTTACAGAAAATGCTTGAATTAGGTAAAGGGATGGTGGTCTGAGGTTCCTGACTGCTGTGGGTTAACCAATGGCAGATCATGCAGTGGAGAAGCTACACTGGGTTTTGAGAGCTGTGACAGCGTAGGATCAGAATGCTGGACCCCGCCATAACCAGCACATTAGGAATGTGATACACAGGAGCTCCTCCTCAAGCAGAGACACATGCTACAGGACAGCAGCTAAATCACGGACTGAACTCCAACTCCTGAACGGGAGCTGCAGTCCTCAGTGATGGTGCATACAGTAATAGCTCCCTCTGCTGGCTGTCATTCAGTGTAATACTGCTATCCTTGTAGGGATGGGGAAAAAAATCCTCCAGTGACGTGTAACACTGATGGAAAGAATGGCAACCTAAGTAAAAGAATGTGCTTTTTTTTTTTTTTTTTTTTTTTGTAGTCAGGGTAGTGTTTTGGGGGTTGCAATTAAAGGACAATCAAATGATTACTCATCTCTGTCCTTTAGACCTGCTGGTGACTGTACACTGAGCAAACATACAAGTTAGGATTTAAAATAAAGTTATGTTTTTGTAACAGCTGCTAACATATTTTTGTTTTAAATGTACACATGCCCCCTAATTGTAAATCAAAGATTGTGGTGTGTTTAAATATTCAATGTATTCAATTTAAAAACTCCAGTTTTGAGGGGACGAATTTGGTGTTGAGAGATTACATTTATGAACACCAACAGTAAAAGATCTGTGATATATACTGAATGCTGTTCTATATGGTAAATGGTAGCGGGACATGTGTTAGCAATCTGTAACTGCATGCCATAACTGTGATTATTGTGCGATAACCCACAGCGATTGGACAAGTTGTAGTAGGACTGTAATTTCTTTTCATAACTTTTGGTTGAGATTGGTATAGAGTGAACAGCTAAGATAAATCCAAATGCATTTTATTTCCAGACTATCCTTTCCAACACCTAGCACTGTGAAAATGTATTTCTATCAGTCTCAATGAGCAGCACACCTGCAGTTTAGCATAGCACTTGCTAGTACAGCAACATGCTGTGCCCTCCTAATTTAATCTGAATGTATTGATCTGTGAATAATTGCAGACGCACTCAGATGTATAGCCCCTTTTTTTTTTATTTTTACTTTATGAAAGTATAACATGTATTAAAGTATCAAGTGTATGTAAAGTGTAACATTTAAAACTGGTTTTGTATTCTAAGATTTTCTTTGTTTCATCTGAAAATAACTTTCTGTTGATTGTAAATTTTATAATATAGGCTACCTTTTTTTTCCCCTGGGACCATGTACAGTGCTGTATGTAGGAGGGCCTGGTGGATTTGTGGTAGAGCATTGGGTTGGGACGCAGAAGGCCGTGGGTTTGATTCACACTCCCTACCATGTGTGGCCCCACCCTGCCACCGAGGGCCACGCTGGTGCCGGTCCCGAGCCTGGACAATATGGGAGGGTTGCAGCAGAAACGGCAACCGGTGGCAGGAAGGCATCAGGCATAAAAACACATGCCAAATCAATGTGCAGAATCTGTTCCGCTGTGGTGACCCCTGAAGGGACCAGCCGAAAGCCGCTGATCTTATGTACAGTGCTGTATGTCAGCGTCATGACTACAGACCGCTCTCCAAGTCGTAATCATATTTAGCCACTTTGGAAAGTATTATCCTCTTAATTTGTTTGGATTTTGTTCTGATGCAATATGATTTAATCAAGGACTAGGATTATATGACTAGAGCCCACTATGCGAAAAAATAAAGTAACTTCCACCTTCATTTTATGCAATTAGGTCCTGAACAAAGTGAAATCATATTGTAACGAACAACATATATGCAAGTTAAGGATTCAGATACTTGAAAAAGCATCAATATACTTTTGCATTTTCCCTATGGAGAAAGTTATTGTATATAGTCTGTAAACATTGGGTTGCATTTAGATATAACTCTAATGTAAAAAGCTTGGGAAAATATGTAAAATTTATTAAAATATACTTAATAAATTGTATTATGTTTACAAATGTTTTACACTGCTTTTTTCCCCATATTTTTCAGCTGCAGCTAAAAATAAATTATTCTAGTAATTAGTTTGTTTATACACTTGGTAAAAATCACTTTGATTTAGCTGATCATATAATTTACAGTCAATTTTCCGACAATAGACTTTGTAGGTAGCTGCAAGGTTTGGTAATACCTAGTTAACAATTGTGTACAACAATTGTCACAAGTTAACAAAGCCTGTGTGACGTTCAGTGACCTGGTGTTACCTGTTGGGTCTTTGCTAATCTGGTTCCCTCGTCCTGCAGTCAGATTTCTTTTGTTATGGGTTTGTAGTTAAGTGCTTAAAATTAGGTCGTGGTTAACACAAGCTATTTTTGAGCTCTTAGGTGTCTACAAAATGTGTTAACAAGTGGCAAAATGAGACTACTTCAAACATCATCATGCTGG
This sequence comes from Channa argus, assembly GCF_033026475.1. Lineage (NCBI taxonomy): Eukaryota > Metazoa > Chordata > Actinopteri > Anabantiformes > Channidae > Channa > Channa argus. The sequence goes on along the minus strand of NC_090202.1, from coordinate 11,701,289 downwards.
TCTGACCTTAACCCATACTAATCTATTGTTAGATCTACTGCAACAGTTCCACCTATTTTGTTTCCAGAATTTCCAATGAGAGGATGTTGCTCTGCTTTCTCATCATTTAAAAAAAATGTTTAGCAAAATCAGGATGATTTTTTTTTTTTGCAAGGTGCTGTTAAAGTTAGAAAACCCAAAGCAAAAAACAGGCCCTAGGAAAACTTGGAAATCTAAAAACTATTATGTTAATGTACATAAAAAGCAAACGAAAAAAGAACACTAAGGTGGCATTAACGTTAAAAAAAAAAAAAGTACATAGGATAAGTTACTAGTTAACCTTCTCCAAGTCTCTGGCCTAGTGTTTCATCAAAGTAGCTGTGGGTTGTGATACTAATATATTTTGGAAGATGTGAGAACTATTCTTATGTCCTACACAACATAGTAGCCGTCCGACTTTCTTATTACTTTTAAAGTAGTAATTTATACATTTACAACTATTTTGCAGACAGTTGTCCAACTTTGCATACAACTACAACAAAAAATCTGAAATGATAAAATCATGTTTAAGGTTACTTGACTTAATTTTGCCAACTTTTAACTCATTTATTAAAGTCAAGCCATAGCAATCAAATCTACTTAAATTTCCAAAGTAAAAACCCAAAAGTTGATAGAGACATGAAGTTATATGTCTGTTTTATTACAGTATTAGAATTTGTACATATTGTCCTTTCCATTCGTGTTTCATTTATAAATTTACTACTTAAATATACCTCAAAAAATGTATTTAGTTTAACAAAGGTCACACAATTAAGGCTGAATCATTAAAAATAAAAAAGGTTTGTACTATTTTATTAAATAATTCTGATCAGTACTCTTTGAAAAGATATTCAAATCAACTTTCTTCATGTCAATACAAAACAAAAACAAAACAACAAAAACGAATCACACTTATGTAAATTTAGGACAATTAAATAAGTTTTTCATTGATGGCTTTGGTTGCAAGATAAACATTAAGGTTAGTACACATCCAACATTAGGGTTCATTGAAGTGAGTGTATCATTATGACCAACCTGGTTTTATATTTTCATTGCTCATAAATAACTTTATTCTTACTGAACATATCTGTAATTTTATTAACCCAACACTGCGTAACCTTTCATGCAACTTTTTGGGCAAAAAAAATAAATAAAAAGGGTTCTTGTCTTCTCAAAACTTTTATTTTCTCCAACAACTAACGTTTCTCTCACATGTGACCCACTGATGGTCATGATACAGTCACTGATAAAATGAACTGTGAAACAACTCTGCTTTAGGGTAGTTTTTGTTACAAACAAGGCTCAAATCACTATCGTAAGCAGTGGATTCTCTTGTGAGTTAAGACTGGCCAGCACAGGAAAGAACCGCTAACGGCTATGCTCTCAGGCAGCAGAGGTGATAAATGTGCAGACAGTGAGAAGAACAAAATGTAAATAAATCTGATCAACACTTGCATAAAATTAAACCTGATACATGAACAGAAACCTCAGCTGAAGACACTCTGAAGTCCAATTAAAACAATTATCTATGCCAAAATATACCAAGCAGTGCCCTAGGGTGTAGTTAAAAAGAAAAACAAAGGACACAAGACAGAAGAAAAACAGTACAAAATTTAAGTGTAATATAAAAAATTAAATTATTACTGTATATATTGCAGGATGATTTAGAGATAATAAAAATAGACACTTGCACCCAGTAAGTGTGCATAAAAAAAAAAAAAAAAATCCGAGCTGGTCACCAGTACTTGTAAATGTAAACCACATATCGCACCATATGTAAAAAAATAAAAATAAAAAAATAAAAATAGCAACCCTGTGATCATGTGGCTAAATATCGTTCAGATATGTGAGCGAACCCTCAAACAAGTTATTGATTTATTCAAACAAATTATTTGAAACTTTTGACAGAACAGAAAACAGTAGAGAGGAGGAGGGTCGATTTGTTCGCAGCAGAGGTGCTGATAATTCAGAGATTCTAGTGACGATAAAGGGTGTCGTTAGACTGCAAGTGCCCGAAGATCTTACCACCACCTCCTTGCAGGTCCCTGATCCATGTGTAACGTGCTACTGATGAGGTTGAATGTGGTTGGCTGGAGACAGAGGGATGTCAATGTTCTAGAGAGCAACAAAGGTTTCCTGCGCGTTTGTTTTTATCCCAGTGAAAGAGATATACACACAGTGTGACTGGTGTCCTGTGCTAATAAGAGTCTTTCTGAGTGTCCATTTGATCCTGGATCCTTTGCAGCATCTCCTGCATCCGCCGCAACTGCAAAGACAGGTAAACAGATGTTAGTATCACAGTCGGATGTGACACGTCTGCAACTTTACAATTCCACCATTACAATGGATCTGTGTGAACATGCAGCCTGTAACACGCGCAAATGATTTACACAAGACTAAACAGACTGGCAAAATCAATACCGATCGGAAGATCAGTCGGGTCTTTCTAGATCATGTGACCTCTGCTGACAGATGGTAGGGGTCAACCACTTTTTACAAACAGACCCTGAAATACACTTCCACCTTTTAGCTTGGTAAAGAGTTCATTATTGTGAGTTCAGTAGTTTTCAGAAGAACAAAAGACATTTTGTCTTTTAACAAATTAAACTCTTTGTTACTTTCTCTGATTTGTCATTAAAAATTAATTGTATTTTGCATGCTAGCTCTACACTTTGCATCTCTATTATACTGTCTGTGTTGGGCTTGAACTTTGTGTGGCACTGTATAATGGATAACAATAGTACCTGTTGGCCAAAATTAAAATTAACTCCACATTCCCAAACAATATACAGATGGCATGATGATACATTAACACAGTCATGTTTCACCACATTTTAATTTTGGCCTAAATAAAAAATAAAAACAACTGAGGAGAAAGGATCTCTTTATTTGATAAAATTAATTGATTTACTGAGAAAAGGGGAAGGAGTGAGAAACATGATGGCTGTTATAATTCACCATAAACAGATTTATCAACTGATTATAATAGACACTAACATATGTACAGTCACGTAAGCTTGTGCAGTTGATCTTTAGTTACCTTAAATAAATAAATTACTTAATAAATAAATTAAATAAATAATAATAAAATTACTGGCTGGGTTCATTAGGTTTCAAAATAGTATTAATAGTATTTTCTCTAACAATATTCTTTCTACTCAAAGCCTAGAACATCTGTAAGGATGAGAAGGATGAAAAGAAACAATTTCATGCAATTTTAAAGATAACAGCTGGGGTACTGAAAACTCTACTCTTTTAATATTTGTATCCTCAGTCTGAGGGGTCTGCACCATACTGGTATAAGTTACATGGATGTGACATAGTGGAACATGGTGCGTACTCGTGATTAAGGTGCATGATTTTCTACCAACACTTAAAAGGTGTAAAGGACTTGAGAGGACGGGGGGGGGGGGAGGTTTGAATGTATGATCCAACAATTCATGCTTTGAGGACTTCAATATCAGACTCAGAAAACAGAACCATGGTGGACCATGTTTAAGCAGATTTAAAGACACTCAGATGGCCTCGTCAACCATCTGGCCTGAGTGTGTCTCTGAGTACTCATGGAGGTCAGGACTGTGTTCTGGCTCATGCTTGTGTTGATGTGACTCCAGTTGGTGGTTGGCATGCCGTACCTCCTCATCTTTTTCTCGGATTAGTTTTTCTGTCTCGCTGTCTGCCACTCCAGGCACCACAGGAATGGGGAAGTCTGTGCCGCTTTCCCTCGTTAGTTTGCTGCAGGGAGATGTGGTGCAGAAGTTCAATATGGTATGTGCCATTATGTACTTGGAAAAAAACTCAATCAGTACATCTCAAAAGCTGTGTACGTATAAAATAAAGATGGGACTAACTAACTAGCTAATATTCACTTATCTTAGTTACTTTTCATTCTCCTGTGTGTCGTTCTGTGTGTACCCCATGTTTCAGTGCGAGCTTACTTGCGCTTGCGTTCCTTCACGACCATGCGGGTCATGCTCTGGATGCACTGGGCTCTGTAGTTCTCATAGTGGGTCTCCCGGGTCACGTCTTTAAGATCTTGCATGTGTGTGCGAACCAGCATGTTTCTCAGCTTCACAAAATCACAATGTGCTGGGTTCTCTACTGCAGAGAACAGAGAGAAGATCCATTTAATATGAAGTATTCTTTAATGCTGAAAATGCTAAAAAGGCCAAATTATCAACAGACACACAAGTACAGTATATGTATGCAGCATAAAGCCGTAAGATACTACAAGTAATCGAAATGAAGTTTTGTTACTACAATCAAATAATACTGTACAATGTGAGACGACCAACCTTCCACAATGCCCCAGGGGTACAAGCGTCCTCGCACCCTCTTCCCTTTGGCTTCCACCACTGTGTTGCTGCCAATGACTGCGAAGGGAATGCTTTCCTTGTTGGGAGAACAAAAGGGTCATAAAATTGACTAATGTCCCAAACCTCTCTGCCAGGGGAGGGTGTAGATGAGTCTGCTGTTAAAGATGGATCAGTGCAGGGCTGAGTGGTGCAGTGCAGATGTCTTTCTGGTTGTTCTGTTTTTTATTTTTCCCCCAGGTTTACCCTAGTGGGATTGACTCATCAAGATACTACAGTCAGCAGTGGAAAAACAGTGAGGTCATCTCACGTGTCGTCTGAATATTGACTTTGTGAGATCCCCATAAGATCCCCATTGTATATAAATGATTAATTTTTATATGAGCAGGCCTAAGAGCTTTGTGTCTAATAATTAAAATCCTGCAAAATAAAATAAAAGAACATTAACAAAATTGTTTAAATATTAATGTGGACATTTAGGTTTCAGATGTTTTAACTAACTACATTGCAAGTGTTTAAATGCCTGGTTCAGCTCTGGTTGTTGACCTAAACCCATAGTTCTGTCAACAAAGTGTGGTACTGATTTAACAGGCTCCCAACTCCAGACTGTGCTAAACACCTTTTAGGTTAGTTCTCACCTTGAGCTCAAGGTCCTGCTGCTTGAAATCCTCATCTTCGTCAGAGTCACAGTCAGGGAACTGGTATATCTTAATACCATACTGCTCAATTTCTTCTCTGATCTACAGAGAAACACAGACAAGAGAAAATACATAGTGAAAACTTGTGAACAACATTACAGGTGAAGAAATTAAAAAAATTCTCGTATGTTTTCACCATTTTGTTTTGGGAAAGAAACAAAACAATATCAGTAAACAGTTTTTGGCTTGAGATCAGTCTTGCCTTGATTTTCTTTTTCTTGACCTCACTAGGGGTGAGAGTATCAGCTTTGGCCAAAATGGGGACGATGTTAACCTTCTCATGCAGAGCTTTCATGAATTCCACATCCAAAGGTCGAAGACTAGAAGATGTATAGCACATACAGAACAAGGTAAGACACTACTCACTCTAGACGTAACAAATTAACAATGACACACGAGTGAAATACAGTATTTCGGTTTATTTTAATGATTTTCCACAATATTTTAATTTGCTCACATGGTATCCATGATTAACCATTTAAGGCACGTTCTCTGTTAGCAGGGCATCTCAAAACATAGGAAGACGATTTCATAAAGGTTTTTGGACAAACAATCAAGTGAGGTCAAGAAACAACATTTATATGTCACCAGTCATGTAAATATTGGATTTACTGCCAATGTACATCAGCACTTTTAGCCACATGGAGAGGTGGCAGAAGTTTAATCTTTACTCTCTAAGTAACTTCTTGGTCTGGTATCTGATGAGTAATGGCTGAAGCCCATCAACAGAGGGAGCAACTTCTCAATGAATGTTAGTGAAGATGCACTGCAGCATTACTTGGTGTTTATACTGGGCACAGTGATGTAGAACAGTGACTGTTTTTAAATATGAACTGAAAAGTACCATGGCAGCACTCAGCACAAACATCTGAGTTTGTCAAAATTCAGCTGTATTAACAAATTAAAGGCCAAAAAACACTGCAACCAAATGCTGGTACAAGGAATATGTATCTAATAGGCATTGGTGGCTGGGGACTGTAAACAAACATAAGCTTTTATAAATGCATGACTCAGTTTATAGTCAAAGCAACGGTCAGGGAAATCTGGCTTCCTCTGCCCTCTTTATTATTATAAAAATGGCAGCAGAGTCATATATTCAGTGGTAGAGGGGTTAATAGTCCCTATTATTAGGTCCAATACAAGAGAGAGGGAGGCCTATTTGATTCCTAGAGGAGCAGTGCAGCTTTGTCATACCCATGACCGAAGGGTGAGATGAAATAAAGGCAGCAGTGTACGCGGTTGTCCTGAATGTTCTTGCGGTTGAGACCACTCTCGTCCCTGAAGTACTGCTCAAACTGTTGGTCGATGTAGTCAGCCACTGATTTCCAACTAGAACAGACACACACACACACACACACACACACACACACACACACACACACACACACACACACACACACACACACACACACACACACACACACACACACACACACACACACACACACACACAGCTGAACTACTGCACATAACATTTTAATCTCAGTAAAACTTAAAAGAGGTTATGCAGCTGAGTTCTGTAAAGCAGCTTGATTTAGACTGAGGTCTTAATCCTTACAAACATTTGAAACGTACCATTCTGTGTTGTTTACAGCATCCCCAAAACCAGGGGTATCCACAATAGTGAGCTTCAGTTTAACTCCTTTTTCTTCTATATCCACTGTGTGTTTGGTGATTTCTACAGTTTGTGTGATTCGCTCTAGAGGGGAGTCAAAAAACAGCCCTGTATTATCCACCATGACAAATTACAGAAAAAATATTTATCAAAAAAGCAGAAAAAAATTATCAAAAGCTGCAGCAGCTTCCTCACCTTCAGCATTGAGCAGCTTCCTATCTTTGTACAGATCTGTGAGAAACAGACTGTTGACCAGGGTGGACTTTCCCAGGCCTGACTCCCCTTCAAACAAAGAACAACAAAGACATAAAAGTTAAGTTAAGACTGCGTGATTAGCAATCTCATGGGCTTAAGATCAATGTCTGCTAATGTGTAAAGTAGGATTTACCTGCCACCATGAGCGTGAAGTCAAATCCCTTCTTGACTGACTTGCGGTGGACCTGGTTTGGCAAAGTTGCAAAACCCACATATTCCTTGTCCTGGTCCTAATATGTACATATTAGGATAAAAGCATAAATCAGGGATGTGCATGTTTAAAACACCCTGTAGGGCTGTAACAATCACAGTACATCAAATTTCACTCAAGGTGTTTGACACTAAACTAAGTCAACAACAGAACAAAAGCAGTAAGGCCTTCATCAGCCTGTTCCATCATAAGACAGTAAGCATACATCAACCTTTTTAACCACACAGAGCAAATATTATTTGATAATTTTATAAACAATCCTGCACACACTGTGTCACATCCTATGAACTGTATTTATTAGTCTGAAGTTTAATTGTTCAACACATTACAACTTTGCACAAAAGCATAACCAAACCAGATTTTGCTGTCTGGGCATCTCGGTTAGACCCCTTTTTGTTACCTCATTATTGTTGTATGGGTCAAATCGACCCCAGGGGCTCTTGGGCCTGGAGGGACTGACAAGAGATGGCAAGTCAAACTCCACACTTCTGCTCTGCGGCAAACTGAAGTCTGAACCTGAATCTGACTGTGCTCTACCCGCCACAGGGGGGCGCAAATAAGATGGAGTGTGGGGTCGGTCTTCACCCTCTGCCTCTCTGTCTCCATCATGAGACTCATAGCCCGGATGTTGGTGGTGGCCATGCCCTCCATTGTGGTGAGGGTCTTGCATAATGTTCTCCACCTCTGAGTCGTCTGAATGGCTTAACTGCTAGAGACGACATGGTCAAAGAGGGTGGATGAGGCGACACGAAAGGATGTAGGCAAAAAAAGTAAGAGCAAAGGTAAAGCGCATATGTAGAAGGAAAAGAAGAAGGAAATTGGGAAGAAATCGCTAACTTAAAAAAAAAAAGTCATAACATTGTACGATGATGAAAATTCCATATATACTGTATAGTTTTTTAGATAAAGGCTCAATTTGCAAAGTTAATAAGGGGAGGGATGTGTTTGATCAAATGAAAATTACTTCCTCCGCATGTACAGTACTTTGGTGTAGCCAGACTAACTACTAGGCAGTCCAGGAAGTGAAGTGAGAAGTTAAGGAGTTTTTAGTGCTATGATCGGTACCTGTTCGACATCATGGCCCCTGCTGTGATTAGGTGATGCAGGGCAGGAGTCCTGCTCATCTGAAGAAGAGTGAACCTCATGGTCACTGTCCTCCATTGCAACTGGGGCTACAGTACACTCTGCAATCTCCAACCATAAAGGAGCACACATTTGGAAAGATTTGTCAGAGTAGAGACAATGGGGTCGCATCGGTAAGGGAAGGAAGAGGACCCAGAGAGTCCACCATAAGGAAAACAGGGTGTGTTTCAAGAGCCAGGATCAATATGACAAGTGGAGTGAATGTGTTTAGGTGGGACAGACGAGGACAAGAAGGAAGATGGAAAAATATTTAAATAATTTTCAAGGCAAAGTTATAACAAATGAAAACAACATACCATTTACCTCAGAAAAATGGTATGAGTGCAACGGCGATAAGATGACGTAACGTAACGGTGATGTGTTTTATAAGTCCGTGGTAGCCAGCTCCATCTTCTATGCAGCAATATAAAGGTGGCAGACAGTAACAGACTGGACAAACTAATAAGGAGGGCTGGTTCTGTTCTGGGGGAGAAGCTGGACCCTCTGCATGTTGTGGCTGAGAGGAGAATGTTCTCCAAACTGCTCTCAATCCTGGACAATCCCTCCCAGCCACTCCACTGCGTGCTGGCTGCACAGAGGAGCATTTTCAGCACTTTCAGTTACACAGAACACCACAGGAGATGCTTTCTCCCAGTGGCTAATAAACCATCCAACTCATTCCACTTCTGTAAAAAAGAGGGGCACTAAATGGTCAAATAGTATTGTTTTTATTTTATTTATGTTTACTCCTCTAGCTGGATTTTTTCGTACTTATTGATCAGTAGTTTTTACTTGTTTATTGTCGTTTGGTGGACGTTTTTTTCTTTCTTTTCTACTTTTCACGTGAAGAGCAGCTGTAACAAGGCCACACAATTTCCCTATTGGATCAACAAAGTGGTTTGAATTCACAGTTTATAACATAATGTTGGTCCAATCTGGCTTCCTGCCTCTACAGCAGTTTCTGATATTATTAGTTTCTAATCCGTCCTGGTTAGTGTTTCAGAAAACACGAAGAATGCACCATAAATTTGAGTATGTGTTGTAGCTACAGTTATACAAAGTCACAAAAAGTTTGATAAAAATTCAGATACCAAAGTAAATAATGCCGCCCAGTTTGCAAGTTTGGTCTTGTTCTTATGTTATACTAAAAATATCATACATCCATGGTGTACACTTTTATTTATGCTGCAATTTAAAGTTTCACGGTTTTGGAAATTAGTGACCTGCTTTCCTGTGGGACAACCAAAGCACAGAGATCAATGTCCAACTTATGGGTCATTCCAAATAAAAACTTCGGAGTAGCAACACACACACACACACTCACAGGTTTATCGCTCAGTTTTTTGACATAAAAGCTGCATAAAGGGATGCCAGTAAGTAAAAAAAAGTCGCAGCAGTATCAGTCGTAATCCCTAGCTGAAATAATAACTCAAGCTATTACACAAATAACAACCACAAGCTAGTTCTACCACGGTACGACAAAAACCACACTCACCATCCCTCCACACAGTGCCACATCTCACCTCCTCTCTTGCAGTGCCTCACCTGTGGTACCTTTTACCAGCGCATAAAGCTTCTTCTTTGACCTGTATACACTGCTCTTCATGCCCACTCCTGCAGGCAGCAGGAAGCAGAGACCAGAGGCTCCAGCATTTATACGCCTCTACTCCAGAGGACAGGGTGTCCTTCAGCCCCATTGAGCCACTGAGTGCCCAGGGGAACTGATCAGCAGCATTGACAAGCTTCACATCACCGTTCACAGTCAACACACCAAGCCACACACAAAGTACACACTCCAATGCTGAAACTAGTTTACACTTAATACCGATACTGTCACACAGCACGGACAAATGAAACATGTTTTACACAGTAGTCTGCATCTGAGGAATGTTGCAATTTCTGTTTAACAATATACCAGAAAATAGCCATATTGTCAATTCCTTGTATTTTGTCCCAAAGAACATAATAATTGGTCATTAAAAAGTAAGGAACAAAATGCATGCTAAATTCTGCAATGTGTGTATCGACCAAATCATAACCTACGCAATCTTAGCTGCTTAATGTGAAACCTCAAACACAAATTATATATATTAAACATAATCAGCTATGATACTGAACTCACTAATTAAGCTAATAAACTATTTATATACTAACATACTTGTCTTCCAATACCACATTAAACATTAAAGAGATTTTCACATTCATATGCAAAAGTATGCAGCAAATTACTATTATTATTTTACTATGAACTCTACACAGCATTTTTACAAAAGGATGCATAAATTAACATGACATACTTTGCCAGTGCTGAAATATTTCTCATTAAACTCACAAGACTTTCCTCACTAAGGCACACTTACTATCTGGTTACACCATCTTTAAATCTAAGTAATGAAGCAGCATTATTGCATTCTCAAAGCAGCTTTGTAAAGAGGACAAGACAGTGCAACTTTTAACCACTGAACCACCCAGGCCACTAGTCCCTGTTGTGATTGGTATTAAAATCTAAAAACTACACACATGTCTGAAAATATCCAGAACCTACATTAGACAACAAGGTACTGTAACATTTGGTATAATAATACAAATAATTACAATAATTATTTGAATACGGAAATATTTTGACAGAGAGAAGGGATTTGATCCCTGTCACATTTTCTACATGCAACATTTCTATTTCTACAACTGTGGCCTTACGTTTTGTAATATTTGCAAAAACGTCTCCTCATCCAAATTCTGCAATTGGTTTGCATGTGTCTTAAATCACGTGAAAATAATCTTGCAACCTAATGGGCTTTGACATCAATTTCACACATTTTCCACACTGTTTCCCAATGGAGCAACCATCAGTGGAGACCTGAACCAATTATAATTTTCATGCCATTGCCAATGGCATTTCTGTTCTAAGGGGGTTAGTTAATAATGACTGATAGACAAACTTTATATTCCAAAAGTACTTTCTGCATTCTAGAGTTTGTTAGTGATGAAACTGAATAAACAGGCCTTGGACCAGATGAAATTTGTGTGGTAGGTTCAGGTCCACAGTATGACTCAGCTAAGGTTCTGGAGCAAGATACATGTTGGGAAATGCTTCAAAAGGAAAAATGGCACAAGAACAACATTGTGACAAATAACCCTTAATTTAAAGAGAACAACTAAAGACCTCAGCTTTCAAAGAGTTCCTCACAATATCTAAAAAAAGGACCATTTACCATTTCATTTACCTTTTTATGCATAGCCAAATCAATGAGACGGGGAACATTAAACAATAGTATGCGGACAGGAACATTAAGCCTAATGACAACAAACGTTACTATGTCAACAGCTGGTTCTAAGGCATTTCCTGCAATACTTATAAATAAAACTGCACTTGTGTTGTGTGCTGGTGCCTCCCATGCTAAAGTCTAGGTTGTGTTCAATCTAAGAGCCCCACTCTAAAGGAGATGTCTGAAATATCCTGGTTTGTCGGTAAAGCAGGTTACAAAAGCAACAATTTGACCACGGAGCAGTTAAATGTAAAAGTCCTTCTGAGCAGCTAATGGCAGGTTACGATGACACTAAAACGATGCCCTTTGAGGAAGTCCTTCAGTCAAAGAAGTAACAGAAGTAACCTATTGAATATGTCAGAGATGTAAAATATATTTTACGGTGGGACTAAACTTGAATGGCTAACCCACATAGTTCCTGTGAAACAACTGAAGGACATGAAAGTCAATTCAACATAAACAAGTTCTGTGGCTGACGACGCTGCTTTGTTACTGTTGGATCGTGGTCTTGGGTTTGGCTGCCACAGAGCTGATGGATGATGATTTGCTGCATGAAACACAGCTCTCAGGGGAAAGTCCACTTTAAATGCTTCCTGTATGACATGGGAAATGCAATCAGAAGCTGCCCAAAAGTCAAAAAGAAATCGTACAGAGTTTTCATATTGACCTTCTATGATGAAAGCACATTTCAGCTTAGGAGGAACTGCAATCGACAGAGTTGTTTATAATCCAGCTGCAATAATTACCTTGCTATTATTCAATGAATGCTAAATCATTTCTGCTTGGCAAGCTCTGCCTCTGTTTGAAGGAACGCTTAGTAAGTGCGGAAATGGTGCATAAAGTGGAGGTGTAGTCACCACTTTATATACAGTGATCTTAAGCCTCCTCTTGGATTTTAGACAGAATTTTCCAAGAGCAATTATCAACGCAGCTTTTCAAGGGGATTCAAAGCAGAAACATAGTTCTATATTTATTCCTTTATAAAAACTCAATGTTGTGGAATTCACAGGATGAATACAAGTGAGGTTTCCTTGTGGCGAGGCCAGTAGCAGGTGGCAAAGTGAGCCATGTGCGCTCTGTGTGAATGCTTTGGTTGTTTGAATACACATAGCAGGGCTCTGTGTAAATCTGGCTCAACACATACACACACACAAACACACACACACACACACACACACACACACACACACACAGATAGAAATACAGTGCCTATAAAAAAGTATCCATGACCCATGAAAGTTTTTTTCTTGCATTTTGAATTATGTTCAATTCAATTTGACTTCTTTTACACTCAGAAAAAAACAACCAACAGAAGAATCTGTTAACTATGAAAGTGACAGTCATCTATATTATTTCAATAAAATATAATTGACTGCATTAGTATTTACTCCCTTTGGGTCAGTGTTTAGTAGATATACAGTTGTGTCTAAGATTTTGCATCCCTGTAATTTAAAATGTCAAACCAGGTTTTTTCATCAACATAATAGTCATAAATAAATTACTTCAAAATAAACTTTATTTTTTGAAGCGTTTTAATCTGTCATATGTGTGCAACTGTCAAGTTGCAAAGGAATCATGAGTGAACAGTCCTTTTCAAGTCAAGTCACAAATTCTCAAATAGATTGAAGTCTTGGTTCTGACTCTCTCCACTCCAGATTAATAATTGTGTTGTCTTTAAAGCACTTCTGTAGAGCTTGAACAGGAATGCTTGGACTCATTGTCTTCCTAAAAAAACACTTTCCCCCCAAGCTGCAGTTGTCTTGCAGACTGCATCAGATTTTCTCTCTATTCATTTACATCATTTTATCCTCTACCTTTGAAAGCCATCCAGGGCCTGTAGCAAAGAGATATCCCTACAGCATGATGCTGCCATCTACATGCTTCATGGTTGGTGGTTTTGTGATGATGTACAGTGTTTGGGTTTCTGGCAAACACAGTGCTAAGTCTGTTGACCAAACAGACCAAAGAACCCTCTCCCACATGCCTTTTGATGAACTCTAGCTCATAAAGCTAATGCAAATTTCCTCATGAACTGAACTCCACATTCCCAAGGCAGAAAAAAAAATCATAATTATAGTTTCTCTCCATTTTGCCAGTGCAAGTAAAAATTAAAGTCCAAATATTTTAGTCAGTGTAACATACCAAGCTACATCTTCCACCCCACAGACCATAAGCAAACCACACTCATCCCTTAAGCATCCACAGATGATCAATACATGAGTGTTTTAAAATCATAAAAATGGGCAGTAAGGAAAAACTAATCAACTCCACTGTTTTCTGCAGTCATATGGAAACTGTCATGGAATTTTCTGTATAAGATCCTATTATTATTATTAGTAGTATTTTTTTTAGCATATCATACTTGAACATTACACACAGTCATACTATATGCATTCATGTGAATAATGCGTCTTATGTGTGGCTTAACATGGTTATAAGTGTTGCACACAAAAAAAAAACTCAGTTTATACAAAGAAAACCTGCTATGTTGGAAGACAAAATAGAGATGAGCAAGTTACTAACAGAGAGGTGGACGTAATTGTAGAGCAAGAAGAAAAGCAACAATTACATACCTCTGTATCACTGTTCATTTCTGAGTTAGCTGCAATATTATCCATTCACAACCAGTGGTATTCGTTTGGTTTCAGCAGAGAGAAGAAATAAGGGACAGAAACCAATGAAAAGGCCTTGGAAAGGTCCTCAGACTGAGTGTCACTTCTTTAGTTTCAGAGCGTCCTACGTTACATAAGCACACCTATTTTCTCTGCCTCACCAATCACATGGCATCCAGATCTGCTCTCCACATCCCCCCGCTCTTGGCTGGGATGCATCTTTTTTTAAACAGGTACACCTTCAATCTTTGGATCTTTGCATTTGGAACAGTTCAGCAGCTCCACCCTGCTCTCGAGTTCTGACCAATCTGTAGCTAATATGCAGATGAGTTGCAGCAGCTTGTGTGTGCAGAGTCGTACTGACTTGAGAAGAAGTACTGCTCTGTAGGGAGCTCAACAACATCTGTCTGTCGCCTTGCTTCAAGCCTCTTGTGCCCTCATTCTTAAAGCCAGACGTGAGATCCTAACAAATGATTGCACGAACAAAATCTTAGTCACAGACAAACACATTCGTGTGCATGAACTAGTAGATAACTCTCAAACTATTCAAAAAGTATAGGTGGACTAGTAAAGATACACATGAATAATTCAATTTAAAGATACAGTACTTATACTGAGTATCTGAAAAAGACCACAAGAGATTTCATACAACTTCCTACAATGAGTGTCACATTCAACCCAGACCTCCCAGCTGGCAGTACCAGGCCCAGAGAGGCATAAAAAGAATCAGTGTGTGCTCATAGTGGGGAGGAGAGGTGACTTGTGGCCTACATGCCACAAATAATCTTTCTATCTATTACACACTTTCACACTCACACACACACACACACCCTTACACACAGACAAACATACACACACGACACACTCTTAAGTGGGCCATAGCACAAAGCTTTTGCATTAATCCAGACAGATCTGTGCTTTGCACATCTTATAAGGATTTTGTGATTAGAACTTACTGCTTTACTGTAGTGAAAGGGCTGAATGCATCTAAGCAATTGTAAAGAGTGTAAAAACAGGAATAAAATAAAGTGATAAATACATTTGTACTGCATTTAACAGAACATGAAAATGCCAATGACCAAATATAGAATGAAGCAGTCTATGTTACACAGACGAAATCTAGATTGATAAGCTCAGCTTGTGTCTGGACTGACTGTCTTAACATCAAAAATAAGGGGAGATAAAATATAGGCTAACAGATGAGAGATGTTCCTTCCTGTGAAGAAAAATAGTGTCTGAGGAGATTAATTCGGGTCTGCATTGAACCTCTCTGGCTGAACTCGAGTCTAAGTGTACGTGTTTGTGTGAAAGCTGTGGGCACTAACTTATAGACTGACCTGCAGACACATATGAAGACACCACACAGACAAATCACAGGCACACCTGATATGACAATAACAGGCTGCAAAGGGTGCTGCAAGGATCACATTGCTGGGCATGATTAAATGCTTCAATGTGTCCGTTAACACTAACTTTGCCTGGTCTGGCAGCAAGCAGGACTGGAATGAGTTTCATTATAAAAGTCACTGCCACAGTCCAGCATCCAGCAAACAAACCTAAAAGAAGATCCAATCTACTAATTGCACCGGCACAAAGTGCAGAAAGTACTTCACTTATTGTAAAACATAAAGCATCCCTACAGTCTTCCTTGGAACAGATGGTGGATGGAGGGCAGTGCCACCTGCTGCTAATGACTGGAAACAACTTTGTGCATATTTGTGACATGCTTTTAGCATTATGTGTGCAAGTGTCAGGCCTGATTTTCTTACCGTGACTGTAATGTCAAAATGTTTCGTGTAAAAAAAAAAAAAGAAAAAAAAAAGAAAAAGATAATTTTTCTCATTATCTTAACATTCAATCAAAGCTTATAATATAAAATAGGGCTTGGTGATATGAATGCAATAAATAAAAATTATGAGTAATAATGTCCTTTATCAATGTACAGAGTATAAAATTTGAAAAATAGACAAATCTAATTTTAATTTATGTAGTTGAGGTTAAATTTGATAAACTATTTATTCAATTTATTTTGTGAAAGGCAAATGCATATGGCAGATACAGGCTCAGAGCTCAAGGTCAACTGCCACCCCAAGCATGAACAGTCAGTGGTTTGATGTCGTGTACAGAAAGGTGTTTCTATGAACGTCTACACTTAAGAGTAAAAAAATGTAAAAGAATAAAATCTGTTGTGTTAACGGCAGGCAGGAAATATAAATTGGATATAAATCTTCGGACTGTGTGAGAAAATAGAGCAGTTTAGTTATATTCTGCTGACGCCTTCTGAAGCAGATATCAAACCCCTCTGCAGGAATATAAATACTGTTCCACAATAGTGTGGAATGAGGAGACCCTGGAGCTGCTGAACCTACACTTCCTACACTTCCTCCTCGATTCAATTAAGGCTTTTTATCTGACACAGAGAAATTCCTGTTGGAAAGGCACTAAGGCATTATCTGATTTTTTTCCCCTTTAAATGCCAGCATGCTGCAACAATGCCTCATGTGGCTCTGTTGAGGGAAGGGTCCATTGGATGTCTTACAAGAAAGTGAGCAGCTTTTCCAGATTAAAATCAAGGAATTCCTTCTTTTGTTTAAATTTGTTTTAATCCTACTGTATATTATAATCAACTATCATTAAAAGTTTACAAAAGTTTAGGAGGGCCATGGCTTGTTTCTACAGCATGAGATGCCATATTTATGTGCAGAGTGTGTTCAGGTTCTGCCACCTGTGGCTTGTCCAGACTGCATCTCCACTGACCCATAGAGACTCATACCAGCTCAGAGACTGATGTCCAGCTGGCCTGAAATCTGTTTTAAGATCATTTCAGCTACATGTTTCCTTTAGCTGGTTTCTATATGGAGAGCTACAAAAAATGCACAAGGAATTAGAAGGAAAACAGCAGAAAATAAGAGCAACTATTGCCATATGTACAGTTTTCTCAATTTTAGGCTGTTTGTAATCTTTTCCAATAGTTTGAGTAGTCTGAAGTGCACCATTAGCAATAGCATGAATGGAATAACATAACCTGGCTAAATTATGAAAGAATTGTTTTGAAAAGAGATTTAGGACTTATCACAATCAGTACATCACACAAGGCAATGAAATTACAGCCACAACAAAGGGTCTGGTTTTTCTTGAACTCAGAACATGCATTTTATTCCAGCACCTTTGGCAGAGACCTGAACATTTAAAGGACTTATTATACTCAGTCATTATTGAAAATGAAAAACAGGCATCTATTGGGTTTCATTGCTGCCCAGATCACAGAACAAATTGTTGTATCACAAAGAAACCACAAAAGAATTACATGAATTGTTTCCAGTGTAAGAAGCAACATTAATATTCATTTAGACTACTATTTTACAGCCAAACAGACCAGAAAAAAACAACACCTGTGAAACAAGATGCATCAGCCAAAATAAGTCTAACATCTGCTGGGTGGTGAACTCCGTTTACCCTGGTGAAAGAAAGTCAGTGGGTTGTTGTGTGGGCTTGCTTCTACAGCACCGAATTCCAGCTTGTCCAACTCCTACATTACATAATAACAAAAACACCTTGTGAGATGTTTGGCTTCTGCTGGGCCTTATCACAATGCCACTTAAGAGGCCAAAAACTAAAGTTGGAGGCATACATCTGCAAAAACAGTGTTGGCATTGTGTTTTGAACAGATTCAATAAGAGAAATCACACTAGTGTCTGCAATAGGTTGCCTGTCTTGCCAAAAGGTAGTAGATAAACTATTTTCAAATGCATTACTTTTGATAAAGTAGATTAAGAAACCACAGTTAGCAGTCCCCAGGACTAGCTGTTGGAGGTTGACTCTATGCAACAAAAAAAAAAAAAGAAAAATCCAATTGTTGTTAATGCAAAGCTTCCTTGCTGGCCACCACTCCAAGGTCGTCCGGGTTCATGTTGCTGGCGATTGAGTGTTTTATCTTATATATCATATGGTACTAACAACATCACTGATTGACAAGCTGCAGAGCTCTACTTCAGCCCACAACGACTCTTGATTGACACTCCAGACATCACATGAGAAATCCTTGTGTGCTCAGGATTATGAAGCATAATAAGCAGAAGAGATGTCTGGTCTCTGACTGGCCTTTCTAGGGGCTAGAACTGCTATAAAGTCTCCAGGTAGTGTGACTGCAAAGCTGTGCTTGAGAAACTTGGCTTTTATATCTGGGCTTCACTTGTGAATAAATCACGTACAGCTCACATCCCATGATCTGGCCTTATTTATATGATAAGCCTTAAAAGAGATTAATATACAGTATGTGCTAAATTGTAACATACGTATAGCTTTAAAAGAAGGCATTGGGGACTTCTGGAGGGGTGCCCAAATGGCATTGGCTCCAATTTGCACTACTCCAAGAGCCACATTACACACAGACACACACACACACACACCTCAAAACCTTAAACCAAGTATCCACAAACCAATGGGATGCCTTGACTACTAATTAATCTACAATGCCAGTCAAGCACTTCAAGCATAGCTTATGATGTTAAATCAGGGCTATATGGATTCACACTCCTCTCTGACAGATATTTATTCTTGTATCTTTTTGGTTCACAGCCCTAAATATGAAACTATGGGGACACCTGCCTGGCAGGACCTGCCCTATAAAGATAAGAAAAAGACCCACCACTCAGGATTGTATATCCCTTGACCTCAAGTAACACCAACACCAAGAAAATGTCAACTCCATCACAAAGTGCAGGGAGAATGGACATGCTTCTAACAAAGACTCCTGACTGGTGCAGATGACATTGGGCTTAAAGAAATAAGGATAAGCAACTTCATTAAGCATTTGACTGTCAATATCAGTTTAAAAACATGACCAGTGTGTCTGCCTCATTATATTTTAAACCAGGAGAGAGTGTCTGTGACAAAAGGCTGGTGTTTTGTAGCCGAGCATAGCTCAAGTCACACACCACAATGCAGATGACATGCTACACTTACCATCGTGCTTACTGTTGTCAAGCCACACGCAAATGACCTAGAAGAGGACAGTGATCAACTGTGAGCTGCTCCAAGTCTGTGCAGACAAACCTTTTGCGTCTCCAGATGCAGCAGGGATAAACAGTCCTACAGCCCGACATTAATAATGTAATGCTCCACGCAGACACATGTCTGCACTGCATTTATGCTGCATCCCAGGAATGATGGTTTGTGCTACTGCAAAAGGAGCAGTGCAAGTGGAAATGGAGAAAAAGGAGAATGCTTAAGACAGGACGTGGGAAGGAAAAGCTTTGTGGAGATCAGACCTCACTGAAAAAAAACAAACATACCTCACAGACCACAGGAAAAAAAAACAAGTGGAAGCTCAAACTCCAGACACAGCTGTGTTGATAAAGTTCATAACCTTTGTCATGGGAATTTATTGTAAACCTGATTTTTTAAATTACATAAATTTTTTCCTCTATTCATTATGGTTAATTTTCTTAGCTTAGCTAAAGGGCTTCACTGTGCAGTTATCTCTGAACAGCCTGAAATTATGTATAGCACATGATGTGTGTCAGCAGCCCTCACACCTCAAGTGAAAAAGGGTGCCAAAACACTGTCACAAAGAAACAGCACAGACTTAGTGAAACTCGTGGCATCTTGCAAGGTCTCACGTATAGTGTAATGTTTAATGCAGAGCCCAGAGCTATGCAGTACATAGTGATGATTAGTATTTTAATACAGAATTAGTTTACATTTGCATTTGGAATATTAATTTGTGTTAAAACCAAGATCAAAGTTCAGTGGGGGCTCAAGGGGCAACCCATTAACCCAGAGGTATATTTTTTCACAGATTGAGGTTTATATTGGGATTTGTGAAGAAGTACATAGACTTATATTTTTACTAACACTTATATTACATGCTGTTAGCTTGCAGTGGTAATCAAATAAGTGGTTTTTGCCTTTTTACTGTGGACCATTAAAAAACCGAGACCAAACTAGATCATTATACAGAAAGCCATGTGTATAGTTTGAATAACTCCAGATTTTACTTTCACCTGGTTGATTATTTAAGCTACTTTTTCACAGCAGATTGACAGTGCGAAATGGCACAGAGCTTAAACCAGGAACAATATCTTCAAACTCATCTGAGACAGTTAAAAGCCTCTAAAGAAGCTGCATTCAGAATCACCCAGTTCTGTAAATCGAGCTGAGTGCAGTGATGAACAGTGTGTAACAGCCTGGGGTCTTCATGACTGCTGGGAACAGCAGGGACTGAGCCACCATGGCATAATATGACAGTGATGTGAAGAGAAGGAAGTGGGTGAAGGGCAAGTTGGGATAAGAATTAACAACAGTGACAGAAAGATAGCAAGTGGGGAAGAGAAAAAGGTTTAAGCAATCAGAGATCAGAGTACAGATTGAATAAAATCTGAAAACTATCCACAAGGTTTGTTATTTCTTTGGCCCTGTTTACTCCATCCTTTAGATGCATCGCCTCAAAAAGCCAAAAATGATAAAAAATAAAAATGTGTCACATTCCCGCATTCCATTAAACAAAAGTTCAATATGCATATAGTACCATGAAACAGGTAAACAGCGAAAGCCTCCCAGGACTTTAAAATATTTCACTATTGCATCTGCTGCAGCAGCAGAGTGTGGCACTCAGAAAATCATTGCACCAGATGTTCATGGTATAATCTGTATAAATGAAAAAAAATAAATAAAATGATTTATGTTAGACAACACAAACTCAACAACAGAATAAAGTGCTGTCACAGTGAATACACAGTTAAATGCCAAACTCCACTATAGACAACAAAAGATAGATAAATTATGTCAGAGATTGTAATCAATTGTCAAGATGACACTGCACTATTAGCCCTTTTGAGTGGGTTGTAATCTGTGAGGGTCGTCATGTACTATCTGGGTTTACAGTCGACCCTAATCTGCAGTGGCTATATTTGGTCTCATGCAGGCCACCTGTGACCGAGAAATCAGTGATTCTGTGTTGTAATTTGTTGAAATTTGTTTGTGATAGTCAGGCCTGTTTGGCTCAGAGTTAAGCTGTAAAGTCCAGTGACAGTGTTTTTATGTTCAGTGACACTTGGGTCTCTATTTACCCCTGAGTGTATGTGGGTTGCTGACAAAGCTGCCAATGCACAGCCCACAGCTGTGTCATGCTAATAACAATAATCTTGTCAGCGACTTTTGCAGCGTTAAGAAAACCACAACTATTTTAGTGGAGAAATATATGAACCACCCTTTAACCACAAATGCCACAACTGACAAGTTTAACATCTGTGAGCGTCTGTAATTCCAGTTTTGATATTTAATGGAAAAACAATGAGTAGGACTGACGTGCGCCTTATCTGAAGCATCTAAACCATTAAAGAGAATCACAGTTTCAGTGCATAGAATTTATTCAACTCATGAATTAAAAGACATAATGTAGTTGAGATCCTGAGGACTCACTACATGGGTAAAGTACCTTCCATTGTGTGAATCACATAAAAAGCTTTAAGCAGTGCACTAATTTAGGTTTTTAGGAGACAACAACTGGCATTATATGTAGGAAAATCAACTAGAAAAGTGAGCATCCCTACCTCCCACTACAGACATTAGAATGCAATCCAATACAGTGACTCTGCCATGAATTCTACTTTTGCAAGGTTATAATTTCTCAGTTATTAGGTTGAAACTGAAATGTGATCAGAAATGTGATCATTCTAATATGTGTTCCATTAAATTGCACAGGTGGTCATAATGATCAGCATAAATGAATAATAGTTTTCAAAATGTATAATTTCAGGGAGGGACTTTTCCTTCTTGTTCTCTTCCACTAGTTTGGAGCAGGAATCTGATTGCTGACCTTAGTCTGAATTCTCAGGCTAGCGCTATTAATAGCTCAGACACCAGCAAATGCAAGACTCCTAAGTCAGCAGGCTAAGCTTGCCCGCCAAGTCCAGCTTCAGTCTGGCTCTAGATGGACCAGGCTGTTGATTAGAAAATTGCCAGCTCATTCAAGCTAGTCGTCCTTTGGTGTTTGCAAGAAAAACTACAGTGCAGCTCAAAAAATTAAAAATAAATACAAATTTGTATTATTATCACACACACACACACACACACACACACACACACACGCCACAAAGTTAAAAAACAAATCAGACATCAATTTCTGTATCTGCCCTGAGATGAAAAATTTGGTTTTCAAGCAGAATGGTTGTTTTTTTACCATTAAGATGCAAAAGCCTTCAACATTCCTTTCTAATGTAATGCTGCAGAGAAAGGGGCACCCCAGTGGCACAACTTTCATGGAAACTAGGCTTCAAAGCTAGAGAGAAACTGCTATGTCATAACCAGACTACGCATTCAGAATGAGGAAACTGGGCCTCAGTTTTCACATACTGTGAAAAACAAAATGGTAATAAATAATGGTCTGCATGCCTAAATTCAGCAAAAGATTAGTTCTGACAGAATTCTGGGATATTCTTTTAAACACACCAAACTTCTGCAATTCTATAAACTATGACTGTCACTACGGTGACAGAATTTTACTTTCAAGCTTCATCATGTCACTGAGGAATTCCTACTTCTGTGAGGTTTGCTTTCTTTAAAAGCACCAGGGGATTGGTACGCATTGTTTATAGATGTTATGGAATTCTAGAATATCTTTTCCCCAACCCACTCACGTTATATTTTTTCCACTGAAAACAATTTCATAACTGAAGTGGCTGAGTGGAAAAGGCCACAACTCATTTTATGTAAACAAACATTGTCTCATAGCTACGTCTTAAAGTCTCTCCCTATTGTCTTGGAACCAAACGTTCATAAAACACATACTGAATTAACTTTGGATATGTCTGAAATACACACTCTTGTCTTCTTCATAACTCAAAAACAGTTACAATGTTGTGAAAGTGGTAAATTATTAGTGATTAGTGCCTGAATGTGTGATTTGTTTACTTTGATGTTGTTTTGTAATTTGATACAATACATAGTCACAAAACACATTCCAGCTTGTCAGGGTGCTCTTACTATTAGTTACATTCCTCACAAACATAAATATAACAGACAGGCTGCAGAAGAGAACAACAGGCAGTCTGCTGTGGTAGTGGTTACCGGGTCAAGTAGAAGGGCAAGGACAGTGAGCGCAATTATTTACTGCCCAGTGGTCAGCTGTGTAGCGGGAGACTACAGGAGCCAAAAGTGGCCTTTCAAACTCTTTTAATCCTGGTCAAGAAAGCACTCACTTTACTTTGAAAGATAAGGTGGATGTTGTGATATCGGTGTTGCATATCTTGACAAAAACAAAAAAAAGAAAAATGGCCAATATCAATAAATCTTAGAATTTTCAAACTTCCCTGTATTTGCCTCTCAGCTCCAGGCCTATTGGTTGCTAGTGAAGATATAAATATGAAAAAAAAAAAAAAAGCCTCACAAATATAAGACAACATTAACGCCATATGGTGCTGTTACTGTCATGGTGGACAATAGGCTCCAGAGTATGGGTTAAATTTAACATAAGACCAATGTTCACAAACACTGTAAACACTGGGTACATAACCAAATAATGCTTTTTTGGGGGGGCTACTTCTAAAAATGGGTTAAAACACATTTGGTGCTTATTTTCCACAGGCTTTTCTGTCAGCCACAAAAAGTGTCCTTTCTGCTTTTCCCTTGGCATTTCAAAGACAAGACAGTTCAAGGTCAACTCACCTTCTAGTTGAACTTCTAAAGAAATACATATACACAAATACAAAGAGGTGTGTTATAATAATATCATCTTAGATGCCTTGCTAGGCAACATCAAAACATTATATTGATTAACTAAAGTTAGAGGCAATGACAACTAAATAGTAAGAATGCCATATTACAAATTTGCCCAAATAAAATAATTACTGTACAACTGAACTACAAATGATGACACAAGCACATTTCAAAGTTATCCCTGTGCACACAACCAGTGATAATAAGATCACAGCAACAGGTTCTCTCTGCGAATTTACACAGAAATTAGCTACACACAAATGACATTGACAATAACTTGTTTACAACAGGACGAAGTCAAACATTTTTCAAGTACAGCAGGTGAACAGTAGTAAACAGTATGGGAGCGGATTTGTAGCATGGAACATACAGTTTACAGTTTAACATTATTTTTGACCATAGAAGGCTCCAACTATGTAAGATTTTGATTTAATTTAGCAGATATTATTACACAATAGTTATTTTCAGAGAAATAAAAAGGTTTTGGCTGTCTCTTCTGCAATTTCTTTTTTACCATAAACAATTCTGAGAAATCCCTAGACGTGAGCCAAACCCTGTTCTTCGTGTGAATTTTAAGGAAAACAAAAAGAACATATTTCATTAGAGCAAAGTGTGTATCACTCCATTAAGGGTTGTCTGTGGCAAACCTGATAATCTGCTAGAATTGTTTCTTTCCTTGACAAGGAGTCTAATAAGAGACTAGATGTTTTCATACACAACAAAAAAGGAAGTCGTTAGCTGGTTGTGGTGCCTAAAAACTAAGGACAGCTCCATAAACAACTCAGTAAAAGGCAACCATGTTGTGTGTTCTGCTAACCTTTCAAGATCGCACACACACACACACCGACACACAGTTGAACACATCTTATTAAACAACCCCACCTAAAGCAACAGTATATAAGTATGTATTTTCTTGCTGGGCTGCACTGCAAATTAGAGATTTTTGAATGGTCTGTAGAATCATTTTAAATATCCTTAAATGACAAAATATGAGTAGAGGCACAGGTACTTTAGAAGAGTTATGAAAAAATATTTTAGGTTTTATTTTAATGAAAATAATCTGCATTTATTATTAAGTGATCTTTATATCTGAAGTTAAAGGAAAAAAATGTATATGTATGGGTTGTTGTGTTTTAGCAGATTTTATTCTATACTTATAACATTTAATGTAGACCTGACAATGATTGGCAGAGATAGAGAGACATGGCAAAATACTCAGATGACTTCAACTTTCCAGTAAAGTGTTGCAGCTCTAGTATTATTTACAAAACTTTAAAGGTTCAAAGGTGTGAAAGGTTCATGACGAAGTCAAAATAATATCACTCTGATAAATATAACAATACCTTGTAAATATATTGTAGCAATAGTTTGCAAAATTTTGCCTCTATCAAAACGCATGTGATTTATAATGGACAAAAAGGGTTTTGCTGATAAAATAAAAAAAGTTAAAAACATATTTTCTGTTAATTTTGGGCTCAGAAACCTAGGAGACATATGGACCGAGGTGGGAATAAAGAGGAATCATGGCATTGTTTAAGCTGGAAACCAGGGAGGTTAACGCCACAGGTATGGATGTATGTTTATGTAAAGGTTAAGGGCAGAAAGCCTGAAGCCCGAGGAAGTGACCCATGTTAAAAACATGGACTATTTTAAATTTACATTCTGTCATTTTGGATATTTTTATCTGAGCGACTTACAAGTGAACACCAGAAGCAACCTGGGATTCTGTGTCTTGACTAAGAGCACTCCAACATGTGAACTGAAGGAGGTAGGGACTGAACCACCAACCATGCAGGGGACAACTCACTCATCTTCCTGAGCCACAGTCACCGCATATTAGATAGACACCATAGCCTCTTTTACACTTTAGGACTAAGCAGAAAAAAAAAATATTTGAAAAGAAGGTAACACAACTGGGAGAAGACAGGTTAAGTGGAAAAGGGGGAACAGGCTCACAGGATCCACGTGTCTCTTCTGTGATCCTTCAATGAGACACACATGTAGTGTGCAGTGTTTACCCAATTTGTGTGGTCCAAGTTCTCATAGAAGCTAATTTCAGAAACCTTTAGCCCAAATCCCAACGCATGCAACACTACCATTTTCAACTGCTGATTCAAAAACCATTTATCTTTCAAAGCATTTACATCACTACAGATTCAAAATGTCTTGCAGTCTCAATATTCAAAACAAACTTATGATTAGAATTGTAATGTCAAAGAACCACATAAAACCAATTAGCACAAGAGAGTGTATTTAGTAGTTAAAACCTTGTTTGTTAGACACATATTAACAATAATAATAAAAGAGAGTAGATTTGGCATAAAAGACAATGGAATGCTGTGCACAGTAAAATGAAAGAGAGACTATCACATGAGGTAACACAACTATCTGGAAAGAGCAGACCAGATCATAACATATATTGAAAAATATTTGTACACAATGCACAATTCACAGGAAATCTCCTATATCCTTCTGCATTTATTATTTATTATTATTCAGTTTATTCTCCAGGTTTCCCTCTTCAGCTGGGTAGCCAGGGCTGTGAGCCTTTGCTTGGCAGTCTCCGAGGCCTCATGTATGGACAGTTTGTTGCGTAATTCTTAGGTAGATTGTACTTCTTTATCATCATGCCTTTCTGCAATTCTGATAGTTGGCTAACATCTCTCCGTGTTGCCTTGATCTTAGCTTCCAACCTCCGTTTCGATAGAGGATACTGCACCTTATGGCTTATGTTGATCTTATAGCCAAGCATCTCAAGGATCATGATTATTGTGGTGTATATCAGCTTGTTGGTCTCAGCGATGGTCGTAGTTGGGATTGTTAGTAGTGCTGCGTTCACATCCTTTAATAGACCTTTAGTACTTCACTTATTCTTGGTAACCGGCCACAAAAGGTTCCAGGTGTCCATCTGAGCCCTGATATTCAGTCTCAGGTCAGCTGATCTTGCATTAAACTCATCTGTTGTTATTGGGGATGATGATGATGATGATGTCTCCCCCCTGACCTGTCTTCCTGGCTCCCTCTTCACATAGCATTTTTGTTGTACCTCGTCAATCTGTAGTTGTGAAAGCAGATATTCTTACGAATATTAGAACACTGAGCTGCTAGTTGTTTCAGTATTAGTCTAGATGTCGGGTTTTAAAGTATCCATAGGTTCCACGTCCTCTGCATGTAATCCCTCTCACTAGAGTTACTTCTGTATAGTGGCATTCCAATAATCCCTCATTCTCATCTCTTGTCCATGAAAGTCTTGTTGTTCTTGTTCTAGTAGCTCATCAGGTTGCCCTTGTTCCCAACACCTGAAGGGGAACTTGTTGACCTGGGCGATGTCCAAGCCGGTGTGACTTGTATTTCTAACTCTCTTTAGTAACAAGGTAGGCAGGCTTTAAGGGCCTTGCCCAATTGACCAAGCCCCAACTGGGAATCAAACGTGCAACCTACTGTACAAAGTCAGTGGTATTAAACACTGAGCAATTCAGCTGTATATTATATAGTATTATATTACACCTAAAGCTATTCCTGTAAAACTACTTAAATAGTAGTAAATATTTACAGAATTGTAGGATTTAGTGTCTGCTTTCAAAAAGGCAGCCCACAGAGCAACACAAACAAAGTCACACATTAGTTTTCCTGCCTAGGTGGGCGATAAGGACTGGAGGTCTGTGAATCTGAGGGAATAACAGATTCAAAAGGCCCCACTAAGACAAAGATGCAACAGTTTAAAATAACAGACTGAATAATTTACTCACATCAATGTCATCATTTTCTTTCTCACTAAACTACTTCCTAAATCCTAAGTACAGCAACATTCCCTAAATATTGTGGTTGTGTCCAAAACTCCCAGTCTCTCTTCTATGCATCCTCGTGTCACAGCATGCTGACACATTCCATGCTTTACTTACACCCAAGTGCTTAAATCTGATACCACCATCTGTGTGTGTTTTGTCTGTGTGTGCCTGCTGGTTCTGCCGATGTCGATGGTACAAATGAAAAAATACAACACTTTAGGGCTTTGCTGGTGTTTAGGCAGACCGGATGCCAGTGTGTGCATCTATGTGAGCTCTCTTATCTATCTTCATCCGTACTTTTTTTAGAAGCCTAGCAGCCAGGCTTCATGCTTTTCCTTATTAGTCACAAAATCCTGTTTTTTTGTTTTTTTTTTTGATATTCATGTTCTTTTCAACACCATGCAATTTTTCCTTTTCCCTTCCCTCACTATTATATCCAATTATACAAAATCGATGCCATGGTAATTTTTTTGCTAAAGCTCTCTAGTGGACTATATCAAGATACAAGCTTTATGTTCTCCAGGGACATTAACTATCCTTTTCTACATCCCCTGACCTCAAGAAGATCTCCAGCATCTCTCCTGCTCTTTCCTTTAGCTTTCGTGGCATTTCCTCTCACTGTCCTGCAGCATTGTGGGAGCAGCATGGGAAGTGTTTTCTTAATGGGAGTGGAAAGTCCTGCAGATGAGGACCACGGACCACACTAAACTATCATTTCCTATTTCTATGCATTAGCACACATATGAATACCACACTTATGGAAATTGTATGCTTAAGCACCAAATATAACTAAGGCTAAACTATATGACAGTAATAAACTGCTGCTGATAGGTTAAGAAAGTCTGGATAAGACTACAAATTATTATATTAGTGGGCATTTGACAGCATCTAAATTAAACTAATATAAAATTTGTCGCAACTTTTGTTTTTGGCAACATTAGTTGCTTTCAGATGAAAATATGTTACTGTTTTATACCAACATTTTACTGACTGTCTTAATTTGTTGTCTCCTCTATGTGTAACTGTCTTACAAATCCTCACATCTAGAGTACACTCTTTGACCTCTCCCCCAGGACCAGAAAGATCAGATCAAGGCAACTTGGCCCAGGGCACTTACTCCGACAAGCATCAGTGTGGTTGATATACACTGCCTGTACTGTATGGGACTTAAATGAAGGCATTAGTGACCCACACAATAGGGGGCGGCTATAGCAATTGTCCATGGACCACAGGATCAGTGGTTCGATTCCCCTTCTCGGCTACAGTGTCCCTGGGCAGTAACCCAATGGCTCAGGTGAGCACCTTGCATGCCAGCCACCGCCATTGGTGTGTGAGATAATGGGTGAATGGGAATCAACATCGTAAAGGGCTTTGGATAAAAGCGCTATGTAAGTGCCCATTTAATTTACAATAGAAAAAGCTGCAATGAGAGAAACCACCACCACGTATAGTTAGGTATAGTTTTAGTAAACCTTTTTACATTGTTGAAAAATAAATATTAGCTTCATTAAAGTTTTACATTTACATGTAAGCAATACTGAATTTGAACATCATGACTAAGAACTGGCATTTGACAATGCCATTTTCTTTAAAAAGGTAATTTAGCTCTGGCTTAATATTAGTAGGGAACTAAATCGTGAGATATAAAGTGAGCACATACCAGCATGTAAATATACCTAGAATAGGCTGATTCCATTAGGATTAGGAATGACATACTGTAATACTGAAGGAATTTGAGTGCTGTCCCATAGGAGTTAGAGGTTAGGAATGAATCCTTCAAATACATAATTGGGCAATGTGAACACATGATCTACACATGCCACAAAAGTGTGTGGCAATTAAGTGTGTTGGCAAATCATGTGGTGAACTCTATGGCTGTATCACTGAGCACTTTAAATGAGATTTTGTCAAGACAACCGTCAGATGGACACTTCCAAGTCTTTCAAAGAACAGCAGGAGGAAACTACATTTAATGCTCATGAAAAGAAGTTTACTTTACTCCCCCTAACCATGATGGCCATACCGTTTGGATAAGTACTGCAATGGCCTCAACACCTGCCCACCTTCCTTCCAGAAAGCTAATAATCCCTGATGGAACCATGCTGCTCTCTTTCTTGTTTAGATGTAGAATACTGTGCATTGCTAACTGAATTCTAGGACCTTGGTGGGGACCATGGGAACTGGGCTGAGATTATTTATAGCTATGGGGGGCTTGGCAGGGGCCACTTATATGAGGCTAGAGGAATGTCTAAGGTCGCCTTCTGACCAAAACC
The DNA here is from genome assembly GCF_033026475.1 of Channa argus. Taxonomy (NCBI): domain Eukaryota; kingdom Metazoa; phylum Chordata; class Actinopteri; order Anabantiformes; family Channidae; genus Channa; species Channa argus. The sequence continues at coordinate 11,671,401 of NC_090202.1, read as the reverse complement.
TCTGCAGCATGCAAAGGATGGAGATTTGGAGGCTAGCATGGGCTGATGTGGGACATCTGTAGACAGCCAATTACCTTGAGGGTCTGGTGAACAGGCCCAGCAGGGACAGGAAGGAAGTGGTGAGCTGAGGAAGTTAGGATGTGAGAGGAGGACCAAATAGGGAATTCAGAAAGCCATTTTGAAGCTAGCAATTTCCTATTACATTCAGCTGCAGTCTTAAAGCAGATATACTTTTATGGTCAATACTACTAATATCATTAACAATTAATCTATTCTGTTAAAAGCATCAAAGTACCTGACAGTAAGCCAACACGGACAACACCAGGTTAGCTTAGGCAGCTTAACTGAATTCATTGATCCAAAATGTTATTATTTAAATGTATTTTTTCCTCTTTGTCACATGAAAACAAAAAGTTAAGTAAAAAGGGCTTGCATTTATTGAATTGGATTATGGAGTGTCTAATAAAGAAGGTCAACACAACTTTTCTGTCTATGGAAAATCTGGAGAATACTAAGAAATAATACTGTACACATGTTGGTATTGAATGTTTACGAGAAATCCCTCTTGAAGCCCTAAGCTTTCACATTTTCGTTTACTTTTGTCTTACATTCGCCTTGTATTCAGTGAAGTGTTGCGTGCCTGGCCCCTAACCCGATTGTAAGCCCTCGAATCAAACTGAAAAATCCCAGAGGGTTGTCTGTCAAAGCTAAACCCACAGGCCAAAACCCTCTACAACCCTCCATGTCTGCATCACTACTATGCCATTACACAGTGGATATGACTACATAAAATAGATTAAAGTCTACACACTTCACTCTGAGCAGATTTATAGAAAATGAATGGTCTGATTTTACAGATGGTTGACAAACACACTCTCACTCTAAATAAGATCTATATAAAGGAAAAGCAAGAACTTGATCAGGACTTCTTGAGTCTGTGGATTCCTCCTAATTTAACACATAATGTGTTGAACTATGAACTGACTGCACTTATATGTCATCATGTCTCACACCCATCATTTGGCATTGTATTGGCTTAATTACTTGCAATGTTTTATCCACAATAATATGTACTCTATGTGTGAATGACAATGAAATGTCACTTAGTGGACAGATGGGTGTGGCGAGCATATCTGCACATTCTGCCATTGTAGTCTGCAAACAAATGCACTCACTGGCAAAGTCAGCAAATGAGTAAAACAGACACAGCTACAGTGGAAACAGAGGAAAGCGGACAACCACAATTCACTGCAGCACCTAGTTAGCTAATGGGGCAAATAAAGTAAAGACAGCAAACATTTGACTGCGTCGGCAGAAACATGTGAGGGCAGGGAAACAAGTGGCTAGTTCAGTAAAAACCACAGAGGAATGCACCATTCTGATTGCATGTGTGTAGATGTACCCGTTTAAAGTAGAACAACTGTCCCCTAATCTATGCTTCGCTGTCCACAGCTGACATTGCCCATGTGCAGTGATGTAATCCTCTGTATGCAAATGTGTATGTTTATTTGAGAGAGAGTGAATGAGTGAGTAAGTACATGTATTTGAGGTTAAGTGGCATTTTTAGGCTAACAAAAGGAAGCCACACTCACCCTCTTGCTCTACCACACCCCCAGAGTCCTGCGTGGTTTGCGACCATAGGGTGTGGCGCTCAGGGGAAAGGCACTTCAGTTATGACAACCTGGACTGAATGTTAGCTTTCAATAAAGGGATACTTTATGTTTAATGGGAATCACATAAATGGCGTGGTTTGAAAAACACCCAAGTACATTTATGTAGACATCTGCTTATTCCATCATATCCTGAGTGAAATATGTGCCAAACCATTATGAGTAACAAGCAAAAGCTGTCAATCGACCCAGTGCCAGTAGCAGCGTCTGGGTCTGGGGACAGATGTTGACGGTTTCCTCACAAGGTGTGCCCTCTGTAAGTATACTCTGTAGCTTTGTTACATATGTTTGGAATGTTGCTGAGGAAGGAACCAGTGTTTGTCACACCCATTCAGAATGACACCTCACCACTTGTTTGTGAACTGTTTCAGCTCTAAAGCAAACACACTTTCATCCCTAATTTGTCAGGCAAAACACAGCTGCAGGACTTTAAGATGCAGGGAAATAGAGCAAAGGAGGGAGGAGGAGGAGACGGTCAATTTTGACACAGAGATGACAGTGGGCTGGCTATTGGAAAGGTGATAAAAGATGACCACCATTACTCTGAAACAACAATATGCTTTAGGTGACCTACTGACTCTGCTGAAGCATGGTTCAGGGGAAAAGGCAACTTTTTAACCACTCAAATGTAAAGAATGAAGCACAGACAAAAGCAGCAGACACACAAACAAAACTGACACACACTGTAGAACTGTCAGCTGTCATTTTATAACACAAGGAACCAGAAAATCTTGACACACCTCTCCTAATGCAGTAATTTTTCTTTGGTGTCAAGTAAAATTCCAAAGCACAAACGAACACAGAAGCCACACAAGGTCAGAGAAATCACAAGATCAGTTTGAACAGTTTGTGATCAGGAAACATTGGTGAGATGGATAAGAATAAATATTTCACATTCAGCAGGCCTGTGCTTTCAGGACTTTAAAATGCTTCAATTTCAGGACCAAAATACTTTTATTCTAATTTAAAATAGTGCAAAAATCTTTTTAATTAAACGCAAAATTTACAAAAAAATCCCAGCACAAATAGTAGAGGGTATTGGGGTTAAAACAAACCACAATGTCCTCATTTTGGTGTGATAATCAAGACCAAATCTCTCTTCACCAATGACCTAATTTGTCTTAAACAGCAAGACTGAATAAAAAAGTTTCTTACCTCATCATCTGGTCAGAAGAATAGAAATGATTTTCAAAAATCCACATCCAACCACGGTCAAACACATAGGAGAAGCACAGAAGCACATTATCAACATGTTAAACTAATATATGAAAATAACAGCGGTGTATAAAGCATCATACAGACATTTATGGTACTCACAGACTAATTGACATATAATTACTGTACTTTTTCTGATATTTTTACATTATATTTATTATTTATATTTGTTTTTTTATCTAACAAACATTGAGGCTAATGTGTAAAAGCAGAAACAAACTATTTTAAACAACATTTGGTGGTAATATTCAAATGGAAACAACACAGGAGTGAGGCATGCTTAGTAATGACACTGGCACTTACAGTAACTCAGTCTGGCACTTTCAGATCTTTAGGCATCAACAGTAATTAGTCAAGAGCAGATGCTGGTCCGAATTATTCATGATCTTTGCCATCTACTGATTGCTTTAGAGCTTAAGAGGCAAAGCAAATCCAAGCTGCCTGTCCTGTGAAACTTACTGGCTGTGTTACAAATATTCATTGATTGGGCTACTTTAAACTCCAGAACATTACTGCCTATAAGATCACAGAGCAGACTGAGCTGAATCGCAGGTCGGAGGACTGAAATATCACTATAGCCTCTGCCACCATTTACAACCACTAAAACCACAGAAATAATAAAACTGACAGGCAATGTTTTGGTGTAATGGTGCAATGCTTTTATCCATATGCAGGTAGTACTGCATATGGATAATATATAAGGAAGAGGTAAACACCACTGCTTAAGCTGCTCTTTAAAACCAAACAGGGATTATTACTGTATGAATCACTGCAAATGCACTTATATGATTTAAATTACTGAAGTAGGATGACACACAAACAATCTTGTACACTGTTGACACAGCAAACAAATGAACAGATAAACGTAGAGCTGAAAACATTTTATTACAAAGATGCTGAACATGTGATCATTGTTAAATTGCTATGATAGGTTGACTTGGTAGTTTTTCTTGTGGTCCCACTTTTAACCTGTATGTACCAGAGAACTGTAAGTGTACAGACACAAATGGCTTCAGGGATGGTAGTATCGCTCCTCAAAGCTTTCTCTAAGGAATGTTAGACACTGCTGACTGTGCCACCCATCCACACCACTCACTTTCCTACTGGGCGTCTTTCAAATCTAGACTTTGTTTTTAAGTGAGTCTGACCTGATTGCCGCCTTGTGTGGGAGAGGAATGGGTTACTTTATTTTCTAAATGGGTTATGTGGACCTAATAAAGCTGGGCTAGTTCCACCTACAATTAAAAGTCAGTTTGCCTAAATGAACTGAAACATTTTAAATGTAAATCTTTTCACTGATACAGTAATGTTAACAGTTCTTTCTCACTAAAGACATTTAGAAAAGATTTTCCAGTAACATGAAACTGCCACAAGTAGCACATGAAAGTCAGACATAGAAAAACTACCATTCAAGTTTATCACCTAGATGTTAAATTTGAGGGGGTTCTATAGAAACTGAATAACAAGCCGTGTTAGAGAGGAGTCTTTGGGCATGCAATTTCATTTTGAAGATAGAAAAAGGTTACAAGACTCCAACATGGATTTAAATTAAATCTTTCTCATTATGCATTAGTGGAATCTTTTATGGATCTTGGACAAAGCAATGCAGATATATATTTTTACATCAATTCAAGTTAAATATATGAACACAGTACACCGTAAAAGGGTGAAACTGGGCACAAAATAGAACAAGGAACAGATTATTGCTGGCCAACATTTTTTTTTCCATTGTAAACATGGCTACATATTGTTTTGTCAGTTAATAAACTTATTAATTGACTAATCATTCAGCTCTACAACAGTTTGTCAGTTATATTATATGTCCCCAAAAAATGTTATGACAAGTTTATATTTCAACTGTAATGTCCCCCTCAGTGCAAATTTACAGCTATTATTCAGTCAAATGACTGTACGGTAAAGAACTGAAGGAATCTCTTTTTATGTTGTGCGTTTTAAACAGTGTTATCAACCAATAGATAATTGCCTATTAATTTATTTTTAAACGAGTAATGATCCATTATTGCACATTGTCTGATTTTAAATAAGAATGTATGGATTAAGCTATGAGATGCGTCAGTAACAAGCTTTCTAACTAATAGGCAAAGTAAAGCTGCCAACAGTTAGGCCCAAACCTGTGGCCTATATTTTTAAAGCAGAAATTGTTAGGTTAAATGGTTCCAGGTTTTCTCCCATCTCCCAGAAGTAACATAAAGTCAGCAGAGATCTCTGATAGGCTCAAACGTCTTGGCACAACACTGTGAACCAGAGCTGCTTGTTTTATGACTGCTGCAAGCAGTCCTCTGCATGCTCTCCATCCGAACTGCAGCCCTCGGTCTATCGCTGCAGTCCAGCTATATCTTCATGGTCCAGAAATAGTTTAGTGTGGCGAGTCTCGGCACCACTTGCATAACTGCAGAATTACAGTGTGCTGCTGCCGTGTCCCGAGGGGAGCTCAAAGTATCAGGATTTTCGGGGATTTTCGTTTAGCAGAACGAGATGTGCCGTCTTTCCCGTTACAGTGACACTTCTCTGGATGTCTAATAAAACCCACTAAATCGTATTCGGTTATCAATCCAGAAAAAAATGTGACTTGCAGCCAAACAGGTCCGATATCTGTCTTTTAACGTTGCTACGGTGACGTTATGTCCTTAATGAATAACACGATTTAAAGCGCTCGTCGAGCTTTAACTGCGGGTCGGTTCGGCGGGAGGTGATTTAGGAGAGTAGAGAAGCATCACCTGAGTAATTAAACATCCCACATCCTAAGCCAGCTGTGATAATGGGACAGTACTCACCGTGGTTGAAAACTGCGGACCGAAACTGGTTGTTGCTTGTCGAATAATCCATATCTTAAAGTTTCAGTTAGCGCCAACGGCTGCTGCAACCTCCTCTGTCTTCCTCGTCTTCCCCTGCGATATTTCCTAATTTCCTCCTTAAGTGTGAACACACCTGTGTTGAGATGACAGTCGGTGTGTTGTGTTTGACTGGACAAACCCGTCCCCCCAGCCTGTGTCTGTGGTGTGTGTGTGTGTATGTGTGCTTGCTGTGGTCCCGGCAGCGAGTCCGCCTCCTGCTGCCAGGCCGCTGACGTCACGACCCAGCAGCTGAAGTGGCAGCGTCGGAATGAAAACAATCGCACGTGGAAGAGATAGGAGGAGGGTCACGTGCATCTGCATCAAAACACATAACAGTCAGGTAATTTATTGCGCTGTAGTAGTGGTACTGTGTTTCAACTGTAGGTATTATACTTGAGATCTGTACTTTTTTAGGTTCTTGTGTTTTACTGGAGTTACTCCATTTTCTATTACTTATACTTTTATTCACCTACAATTAAGATAAAAAGATTGCACGGTTAACTCCATAAAAACTATTTTACATCTTTGTTATCTTTTACAGATGTAAATTATCCAAAAAAATGTTACAAGCTAAAAAGTCATGATGTGTTATGTAGATAAAGCATCCATCAGTGCTTAATGTAGTTTAAATGACCTCCACCGCCAATCACTTTTTTTAACGCATATACCGTCTAAACAACATATGAAAGTGTTAAAATCTAGACATTTTATCATTTCATGGAAAATATTAGCTTATTTTCAATTTGATGGCAGCAACACATCTGAAAAAAGTTGGAGCAGGGGCAACAAAACCCTGGAAAAGTAATTGCCACAAATCAAAAAACAAATGGAGCATTTGACAACTAATTACTTTAATTTGCAACAGGTCAGTAACATAACTGGGTATAAATGGAGCATTTCAGAGAGGCATAGCCTCTGGAATGTAAAGATGGCAGAGGGTCACCAATCTGTGACAAACTGCCTCTAAAAATTGTGGAACAATTTCAGAAAAATGTTCCTCAATGTAAAATAGTTTTGACTTTGAAGATCCCATCTACAATATATAATATCATCAAACGATTGAGAGAATCAGGAGGAATCTCTGTGCGCAAGGGACAAGGCCGTCATTCAAAGAAGAAGCTATACGTAAACATGATCCTGAAAGGCAAAATGGAAAACTGTTCTGTGGTCAGATGAATGAAAAATTTAATTCTCTTTGGGAACCATAGACGCCGTGTCCCGTGGACTACAGAGGAGAGGGACCATCCACCTTGTTATCAGCTGACAGTTCAAAAGCCTGCATCACTGATGGTAAGAGGGTGCATCAGTGCCTATGGTCTCTGCTTTTTTGAGATGTGTTGCTGCCATCAAATCAATATGTGCTATATTTTTTCCATGAAACAGTAAAATGTCTGTTTCAACATCTGATATGTTGTTTATGTTCTATTCTAAAATATGAGTTGACGAGATTAGCAAATTATAACATTCTTTATTATAATAATACTTACATTTATTTGTAATCAATTGCAAAATTATCTTGAGATTTTGTATTTATTTTAATTTAATTTAAAAACAAAAAATTGATGCACAGCTATAGTAAGCGTTTCATATATTTTCTGTAATTTTATTTTATTATTATTACTTTGAAGAAGCAGACCCTATTTCTTTCACCATAAGGAGCAGAGGCAGATAGTGACATCTGGTGGTTGAAATGTAAACACATTTTTAGCAAACTATTATTTTTCATCTTTACCAAAGCTCCCACGTTTTCTCTGCCTGGACAATGCAGTTGTCTTTCAATGTGTACTCAGTGAGTGAAGCACAACATACTGGCATTGTGGTACGTCCTGCTTTGTGTGGTTTAACAGTACAAATATGGATAATGGTCAGTGATGGAGTAAATATGGTAGCTTAACTGTAACCTTTTGGGATTCTTGCCATTTTAAATGAATCACACCCCTCTGATTCAGGAGCAACAGTTTTATTTTTAGCTGTGACAAAAGGGGAAAAAAACAGTCGCCTCCTCAGAGTTTAAATGTTCACTTTCAGGGTTAAAGTGCAGATTTGTCTTCACAGCTTGTGTAAAAAATTAAATAAGACAAAATGTATAATATTAAAATATCAAAACAGACAATGGAGATATAAATATGATACAGAACAAGATGAAATCTTATACAACATAGTATCAGCAATGATATTCAATCCACTTGAATCAGGCTTGCTTTTATGATACATAAAACAGGAAATCAGTTCATGTTTTTCTAGTCGTTGGCAAGGCTAGCTTACAACAAAGGCACAGCATTGTTCAGAGGTAACGATCCTTTGCAAAGAAGTGCTGCGGAAACATTCTCATACATCATTGTCAACACGTCATCACAGACGCATCTAACATGCTCAACATGGCTCAGACTGGAATAAGGACAAAAACACGACATAGCCACTCATGTACAGTACATGAACACGGATTAATACATCAACCAGGAGAGGCTTGTTTTACAGAAGCGTATTTTTGTGTCATCAGCTTATAAAATGACAAAAGTTACATGCTCTTTGAGTGTCACTGTTACAGATGAGAAGTCGTGATTTCTTATTAAGCTGCTGAAGTAACTGAATTGGGAAGTAAGCTCCAGAAAATTACAGCCCTGAGCCAAAAGAGTATGATGAGAAAGTGAGAGGTGAGACAAGCAAATTTAAGTGCTCTATTATCAGAAGGACCAACAGTGCAGCCTCAGGGGGCATCGCATATGAATTCAAGCAGTCAAAAAGAACACAAAACCTCTTTCACAAAGGACCATTCTATAGGCAGCAGGCAGAGTTGGGACTTCACATTCTCTTGGTAGCAAAGATATAGTCAACAGTTTAAGGGATGACTTCTCTTCCAATAAACTAGACCCCTGACAAATCTGTATCTAAAAGTTGAACCATGCACAAAAATGCATTTGATTAACTTCGCTATCAAGAGGATGAATATTGCAGAACCCATTTTTACAGTTGAAAGGCTCTATCAGTGTCTTGCATTCATGTATCAACCTGAACTGATAGGATTTCTTTATCACAAGTAGCCCCAAAGTGGAAATTAACAAGCAAGGCTTCAAAACAGCCATTTGCTAATATAGTGCAAATTAAAGGACTCAAATTTATAGACAAAAAATTTCAGTGAAAATGGATGCAGTGTTTTTTTCTTCTTCTTTCCATTTGAGCCAGGCTTTCTCTGTTGGCCGTTTTTTTCTTTCATTCTTTGTTTTCTTATTATAAATCACAAGATTTAAAGACAGAAATAGCTTGGCTTAAAAGCTGAACAGACCTAGCTAGTGCATCATGCAGCTTGTGAGAGCAAGAGCAGGAAACAAAGAAAGAGTCAGAAATCCTATGAGAGAAGGTGAAGGGGAAGGAGAGTTTCAACTGTGGAATTGATTGTTTGTATGCAAAGCACGCAAACAGATGTGAGGACAGACACGTATAAAGAATTATATTTACACTAAAAATTACATGTAAACCAATAGTGGGTAATCCACAGGAGGAGAGACAGACAGCTGACATGATGAGGCAGTACCTGGTGATATATTCCCCACACCTGGACTATGGTACAGTATAAGAGATGAGAATGAATAAGGACACAATAACTGCTCTCAAAATTCTCTTGTCACATATGATTAGACTTGATGAATCAGGTTTAGATCAGCACGTTTAAAAGGGCGATTAACCCTTTAACGAAATCTGATTTGCCTAAATATTCCAGTACTTTGCATCATCAAACATATACATGAAAACACACTTAGATGTTTACTTTTGATGGGAATGCAACATTTACTGAATTCAATTTGAGGGTTGGAGATGTTTTTTGGTGACAAGACTCCTACTTTCTCCAATGCTAAAGGCCCCTGACCACCCACAGTGGTGACAATGTAGAAAAAATAACAATAAAACTTTCAGGTGTGCCCTTTTAACTGCAGTCATACTTTTGCTCTCCTTAATTTCAACTAGTCGGCCAATAAAAATATGGCAATGTAGCATACGTATATAAAATATGTCTGTACATTTACACTATTTAAAACATTTACAATGTCGCCAGCTATGTACACGGGTAAGTGTTTGAATGTGTAAAATGCCACGTTATTGGCAGATTAATGAATGAGATATGCTAAAAGCTCCTAACATTTGGACACAATGTACCCAATTTATGTCAAAGATGTGTACCTCAATGTTAAGTCAGTGCTACACAACAAATGATGGAGAGGGGCTGCGTCACAGACATGTGGTTCTTAAGTCAGAGGGACACAAAAAACCAGGATAGGACCTGGCAGCATTAAGTACAGTCATGCACTCTTCAATAAGATACTTAAAGCTTGAAAGGTTTTGTGTTGCACGAGTGGACAGCAAGTTGATCTAACCCTCTGTATAATTAGTGACATAGAGACCCCTCTCCACTGCAATTTTCATAAAGTTCAGTTTTGAGATCCAAACCAAAAATCTTAATCTAACCAAACTCACACAGAAACACCTGCAAACACCTACAGCACAATGTACCTTTGTAGAGGCCCAAAGTTAGGATACTGAAGATTTGCTTCACGCCTTGTTTTTGGACTAAATTATCCACATGAATATACACACTACAGTAAGTACACTAAGTATTCTTGAATTGGAAATATTAAATCTACATGATTTTGAATGTTGAGTCATGATTTGAAAGTTGGATCTGATTGCATATAACATGTTCCAATTCAGGTGCAGTTGAATCAAGCTAATGTAGTTAATTTGTCTTGTGTGCGCATCTTGCAAGGTGGCTTTTTGAGATCCACATTTCCCCCCTGAGTCTGTTCCTTAAGCCTGAGCCAGCCTCATTTCACTGCATCTGCTTCAAACATGGCAGGGTATTTACACGACTCCTCCAGCCACTGCACCCCCCCGAGGCAGGTGGCTTCTGCCTTTGTGGGAGTCCTTTCCCACTCCTCCTGTCACGTTTAGTCCTACTCCGGCTGTTCGGGATGTGTGTGCAAGCCATTTTCAGGCCGTGTGATGCTGTTCATTTCCCAGAAGGCCTTGTGCAGCTCATCTAATTCAGACACAAGGGGCAGACCAATGTCCAAGTGCATCTTCAGGTTCTCCAACCACTCCTCCAACTTGGAGAAAGCAGGGCTAAAAATCATGAAAGCATAAAGGGATTTGCGATCAATATGCAATTTCTAGCTTTTTTACATAATTAAAAGAAGAGTTCAACTCAAATCATATGTTTTAAACTTGTTGCTGTTTAAAATTTCTATCCAGACAAGTCCAGGATAATTTACATTGGTTTAAAGCTGACAGATGCAATTTACTCAATACTGCATAAGCCGATGCATTTAAGCTGTTCAAAGGATTTAAAATACACTACGAAAACATTCAAATTATAAACTTAAAATATGTCAAAGTGCCAAAAGAAAATCTATGGAACTTTTTCTGACTGAAATGTTTTAAAACATTATGAGGTGAACTAAAGCCAGCTGCTAAAAAATTCAGAGTGAATATATAGTAGATGTCTGACCGTCTGTCTGCATCTAGGTCACAGCACACAGCAGCCATGGGGAAGAAGGCGGGCGGACAATCTGGGGGGCAATAATGCTCCAGAAAACCAGACACATTCAGTCCAAAGTCTGTCGCCCTGGGGAGGTAGTCTGGGTCCGCGTTCACCCTGCCAATTATCTGGGGACAGCATAAAATACAAACAGAAGAAAGAGTTAAAAATGGAAGTGTCAGAAGCCCTTGTAAGAGCCAAAGGAAACCTCCTGTGCCGATCTGCTGTAACCCAGTAAACCATCCAAACTGCTCGTCAGAAGCCACATGAAGTGAACTTGTTTCTGCACCCTCTAATCCTTGTACGATTTGCAGGCTAATGGTGTCCATCTGGAGAACTCATACTTCTAGAGTTTCTGAGTGACTGAATCAAACTGTTGAGCCCAAAATATATGGAGGATGTGTGGCTGGGCCCAAATGCCTACCGCACTTTGAGGCTGGATGTTCATATGAAAAGTGTTTTGGTGTTCTTAAAAGTCCTTCCAGAAATATGGAAATTTAGAAAAGAACAACTGTTCCCCTCATAAAATGACATGAATACTGCACATAAGGAGAATTTATAGTTTCACAGAATTTACTTTGCAAACAAAATTGTGAAGGTGACAGACATTGTAGACCAGGTTTTGAGTTACACAGTTAAGCTAAGCTGCTAAGAAAAATGCATATTTATAATTCTGGCACATCTGACAAAACAAAAAAAACATTTAGAAAAATTGTTCAGGTCCTTTCTTCTTTTTTTTTTACTATGAGGAGTGGAAGGTCACTTACCTCGCAGAGCATGATACCAAAGGAAAAGATGTCTACTCTCTCGTCGTAGCTCTTCCCTGGAAAGGAAAACATGACAACATATAGGCTTAGGCATAGGGTTTCAAGAAAACTGTGTTATATCAGTGACAAACAAAGCAAGCAAGCTCATAAGTGTTTGTGTATATCCTACCGTGGATCATTTCAGGAGCCATCCAGTAAGGGTTTCCCACCACTGTGTACCTCTTCCTGCGGTCTGGTTTCTTCAGACCTGACAGTTTACCCTCCGTCAATTTCTCTTCGTGCTTGTCATCGACCATAAGCCGAGCCAGCCCAAAGTCTGCCACCACTACTGTGTTGTTCTATTTTTAAAAAAAAAGTGTACATATGTACTGCCTGTTACACAAAGAGAGCTATTAAAAGCTTTAAGGTGACAGTAAAAAAAACATTTTAGGATCCTGAAATTCAACTCCAAGCTTTAGAACTTATTCGGTAGGAAAACCTGAATTGCAGGTATGACCATTGCCATACAAGCTGGGTGTGTTTAAGTGACACATGCACAACACTCTGTTGGAGTTAGTTATTTGTATGATATCATTTAAGAATATGTATGGAAAAATATACTGTATTTATATCGCCAGTACACGCACACACACACACACACACACACACACACACACACACACACACACACACACACACACACACACACACACACACACACACACACACACACACACAGAATAGCACAAGTTCTTACCTCTCGGACGAGACAGTTGTAAGAGTTCAGGTCTCGGTGGATTATGTTCATGGAATGCAGATATGACTGAATGACATACAGGTGGGGAGGGGTAAAAACAAAACAGAAAAAAAAAACAAATAAATTTGTGTTAATATAAAAAATATGCTGCCTTGTATTCACTGATTGTGCATCAATAAATACAAATGAAAAACCAATTATCTAATCCTGCAAGAATTCATATTGCAATTTCCACCCAGGGATGGAAAAAGATTTTTGCAATTCAAAAATATGACCACTAAATGGAGACAACAGCACAAATAACTGGAACTGCATTGCCTATGCTTACTGGTGAATACATCAAAGGTTTCACTGCTTTAACCGGATACAGCATTTGTTACATTTACAGCTGAAATATAACACGAACTACCACAGTTAAATTCATTTTTATGCCTTTGAACTCACCATCCCAGCAGCAATGTCCTTGGCAAAACTGACCCGTTGGTTCCAGGGATAGTTGCTTTCCTATGAGAAAAAAAACACACAATTAAATGTCTTTGTCTACAAGGACGCTGAAGCATCCAACTATAAACACAATGCATTGCAAGTCAAAATGCCATACAGTATAGGTTAACCTATGGCGCAGACCCACTCTTACCATTTTCTTGATGATTTCCCTCAACGTGCCGCCCTTTATGTACTCTGCAATGAAGTTGAGCCTCTTGTCTTTGTACAGCACTCCAATGAATTTGAGCACGTTGGGGTGATCCAGGCAACGCATGACCTTCACCTGATGAAACACAGATAAGTAGATTTACTTGCTGTCAGATGTATCATCCTCATCCAAGAAATGTTATCTGCAATTAGTCAGCAGAAGAGGATCATTTTAGGATCTTGGCTGTCTTGTTAATTTGTTGAGACGGTTGTAGCTTTACCTGGGCTACTGAATGTTAATGCTCAAATTGGTACGACTACTGCTTTCAAAGACTTAAAAAAAAATCTGTTTACTTTAAATCAATGATTATACTACAAAATCTGTTAATATTGGGCAAAGAAAATCTTAAAGCTTTAATGTAGGCTAAGCTAGTAGGCTTAAGAGAAACCATGCGAAGCTACAGGCAGCAGCTACTGCTTAGCATTAAGACTGCTAACAGGGGGAGACATTATAGCACGCTCTGCTCAAAGGTAAAAAATTAAACTTCCAGCAACTTTAAAACTCTCATGCTATCCTGTTCTATAGTTAGATTACTCGTTAAAAAAAGCCAAATGTAAAAACAAGCTGCGGTTTTAAATCAAGTTTGGTGCTTGATTATATCTTGTCTAGGTGGAGTCTTGATGCTAGGCTAAGCTAACTCAAGCTTCATGTTTACCATACCCACATAACTGAACTCCAAGCCATGTTCAAGTTTAATTTACTTGTTTCTACTAATATAATTTCTACTGATTTGTATTTAAAATGTAGCAGAGAAACCTGCACAGGAATGTTTTAAGAGGTTACTGCTCAGAGCAATACTTTGACACTTCATAAAAAATTTCCCTCTCTGGGAGTCGGGCTGTGAAGAAGTGAGCAGTAGGAAGGCCACGCACATCATGGAATAATTTCCTTTAAGTCTCATAATGTGTTTGTCTAAACTGTGTTTCACCAGAGAGGCTGCGGAGCAACAAATGGGATCACTCAGAGACTCAGTACTGTGCGACGTGGTCCACCTCCAAACAAAGATCCAGTGGGAGTAATAATCATGCTTAATTGTGGCTGGGGTTTGTTTTATAGCCAATCTTTGCACTCAGCCATCATCCACATGAATTACAAAGTAAAGAATTACCTCAACCTAATAATAGAACAAAGTAAAACCCCACGTATACATATACATTTACGTTAACTTTAAACATCTAGATTAGTAGGCTGTGCACAGAAAGATTGAGTCTATGATACTGAACACCCCACCCCACATCAGGCACAATATGTTTTTTTTCAAGGGTAACAATAACTAAATAAATATGAGCCATTCTCTCTTATCTTTGCAAATTAGTGGAAAGAGAGGACAGAAATGCTTCTTTGGGACTTAACAAAGTTTGGGATCATCCATCATTTTTGGGAGGGAGGACTGTGTTAATACTTGCTCTTATGCTATTCCAGAATGAATTTTTATGCATTTCACTTTCATTAATTCGGGCAACATAACTCTTTTTTTATTCGCTCATGTCCTACATTCACACAGAGGGCCTGCTAATTCTAACCTAATCTTCAGCTTCTGGTCATGCACAAAAACAAACTGTATTTTACTGTCTTTCAGCATTTTTCCAGCTGGTCCAGAAAATCAAAGCTGCCAGCTTGAACTAACAAACATAACTTTAGGGTACTGCCTGCTTTCACTGAAACACAGATTCTAAACATATTTATCATGTTAGGATCTGAGATCAATACTTATTAATTCCAGTTTGTTTTGGTTAGAACTGGGTAAATGCAGTCACTAATGTTGTCATCCGGGATTATCCTTCCCCACTCACCTCTTTTAGGAATGTTTTCTGTGTTTCGTCATCAAAGCGAATTAACTCCTTCATCACCATAACCTCCCCTGTCTCCCTGTGGGTCACCTGTAAACAATTATGTCAATGAATCAGCATAAACTAGGACACATTAATCTGTTGCAACATTAACATTTGATTGTGACAGTTTCATTCCATCTATCTTGTGTCACTATGGGAATTATGAAAAGTCCAAGATGTAGTAAGTTTACGCCTCTCCTCCTTTTTAATCTCAATGCTGCCATCTTCTGGATGTTCTATGCATGACTACATAAAATGCTGCACCTGTGCCTCACATACAACATACAGGTGGGTATTAAGATATGATGGTAGTGTCTCCTTAATCGTCAAATCTACCTTGATGGCCTGTCCAAAGCAGCCTTTTCCCAAAACCTCTCCGTGGATGAGATCTGATGGGCGGAAGATGCGGTGAGTACGATTGGTCACAATGCGGAGTGACTCTGATCGGTTCATGTCTTTTCTTTGGGAGATGGGGGACGCTGCATTACTGGAGCCTGGTGACTTATCAATGCTGTAGCTTCGTCTGGAGGGTGGGAGATTGATAATTAATACTTGCTCCTGCAATCATCTCATTGGCAATAAAAAATGCAATGTTACTCTCATCACTTAAATAATGTGAGCAAATACAGGACAAAGGATGCAAATGCTGATGATGCAATTCTAAGTGGTGCAAAAATGTTTTTTCACCCTAATCATATTCATTTACCCTCTTGCACATTCAGTACATAGCAATAAAAGTAAAGCCCACAGTAAAGTTGGCTACTGTGCTAAAATTTGTCATCTTCTTACGTGATAATGCGAGATCTCAGGTTACTAATGTCAGGGTTAGGGGGCTGGGTGATGGGCAGGATGGGGCTGGGGCCCTCTGACAGAGGTGTGGACAGGGGGCCATCCACCTTCTCGTCAGCTCCTGAGGAGCCTCCCTCTTGCTCTTGACTGTGAGGGTCGTGTTCAATGGTGAGCTGCAGCAGCCGGCTTGTCTCCTGGATCAACAAGTCGATCTAGAGAGGAAGAGGGAGCGTTCAGAGATGGTCGGTCCGAAGCTATTACTGTACTCTATGTTATAATTCATTTAACAAAACTAAATTACTTTCCCCTTTTAAGAAATAAGTTCCTGTGTCATTCACCAACTAGTTTTATGAGGAAAAATGTAGAAAGCATTTTTTAAAGCAGCTGTATGACATACTATCCCCTTTTCCTCCTTCAAATCAGGAAAAGGTAATACATTCAGTTTTATTTGCATATTTTAAATGAAGTATGATATTTCAGCGGAAAAATAGGGGCAGGTGGTGGATACCTCATCCAGAGGAACATTGTGAATGGGCGTCCCATTAATTTCCAGGATCCTATCTCCAACATGAATGGAATTTTTTACATCTGGACTGATGCAGTCTGCGTCCACCCTGAAAAAAGATGAAGAATAAGCAGAAAAAGTAGTAATTAAGTAAAAAAAAAAAATCTTCAAACACCTTTGTGCACACACTGAATCCTTTTCATTAGAGCACAGAGCTTCTGATTAAGATCTGATTAAGTCTCAGCTCATTTGAATAACAGTGAGTTATATTCCTGCTCATTTCCTTTCCTTTCCACTCATACAATTTAAATGAAACTCATATATCACCCTGTCCTCCATTTTTAACCTTTAACCATTCGTCTTCTACCACACTTACCTCTCTTAACTTGTCCCTTTTCTCTTAATCTCTAAATTGTGTTATTCTTCTCTTCCACAAACATACAATTATTTTCATAATATTTGCGAACACAAACAAAACCACGGACAGACAGACTTACTGGGAGACTCTGACAGTGCGTCCATTTTCAGGGCTGTACCCATTGGTCGGGCTGAGCGGCTGATCAATGGCCACTGAGAAACCTCGTCCTCTGCGCCCATTGTTGCCCTCAGTGGAGGCTGGGATGGACACAAGCGTAACGGTGTGAGGGATACGTGAGCACGGTGAGTCTGGCAAGGAAACCGGTGTAACGATGGTCTGGTAGTAACAGTGGCCACTGAGGGGGGATGGAAAAGAAAGAAACTCAGTAAAGTACATCAAATGGAAATCCTTGGGAGGCTTCTTGTTCCACAAATGTCTATTTAACCGTAAGAGGAACGTGAAGTCCACACTGTTTTTATAGCATCACAGGTTGTTCACAAGACATTGCTTAATCTCAGTTTGGAAAGAATTCAGCCATCAAAATCTGTTCGATGAGTCCTGTTAACAAACAAGACTATTTCTCCCCAAAACATGAAGAATGCTGAGAATTTGAGAATGAATCATGAAACAACAATGAATTCTTTCAAAATGGACACAACCTCACCTCTGTTAGAAACAAGCGACTTACATAATAGCTGATTTTCTTTACTGTTGTCACCTCTGTTTTTTTTTGTCATGCCTGAGCCAAACTAACACAACTCTGAAAATACACGAGTCAAATACAATCTGAACCAAAAACATCTATATATAGCTAACAATCTGATATTGTTTATTGTTTACAAATAAAAACAACTAATAATTACATTCATTGAATTAGCTGTTTATTACAGTACTGAACATATCTGCCAACTGTACTTTGAGCAGCTTCTTGTTCCATTGTATCTGGCTGAGTACTAAATGGTTGCAATGACGTGTGGCTGAAATGAATTTCCACCATGCATTGTTTCAGTTTCCACCACAGTTTGTCACACAGTTGACAAAGAGTCTCCTGAACCTGACTGTAAGATTTCATCTGCGCCAGCTTTTCTGTATTTGAAGAGGTCTTCATGTTGGTAAGCTTATGACAGAGATGGAATTAAGAAAACTAACTGTAGCAAGTAATACAGTAGCCATTGTAATTATGTTAAGGGAGAAAAAAAATACAAAAAGAAGTAAAAACCTTATCTATTGGTTGTTAAAACTATATGAATCTAAATATTTCAAAGAGGTGTCGACCCACTGTTGAAAGTCATTGCAGACATGTTACAGACTGGTTTGATAACTGACAATTTAGTGTGAACTTTTGGTATATATTAATAAGCCTCACCAGTAGAGTTTGGATCTCTCCACCAGAGCATATGTGTCTCCATCACCGATGAACGCCCTGCAGTTCAGACAGGTGAAGCATTCTGGATGATATTTCTGTTCCCCTGCAACCTGTTAGAGAAGACCCACATGCACACTTAATTAAACGTATGTATTTGCTTTCCAAAAATATTAAATTTTAACAACAATGCACAAAGTGAAAAACTAATGTCGTCAAAGAGATTGTTCTTTGGCCTAGAGAGAAAACACTGGAGGGAGGAAATTTGCAT
This sequence comes from Channa argus, assembly GCF_033026475.1. Taxonomy (NCBI): domain Eukaryota; kingdom Metazoa; phylum Chordata; class Actinopteri; order Anabantiformes; family Channidae; genus Channa; species Channa argus. The sequence continues at coordinate 11,652,816 of NC_090202.1, read as the reverse complement.
AGTGATTTTGATGTGACCAGAGCTACAAGCAACACGAGGCTTTAATAACTAATGGGAGAAACAGGGTGAGGCCAGGTCACTCAGGGTAATAGCGAGATACAAGCTGAGAGATTGAGTTGTGTTGTTGCCATATCCTCTCCAGAGCTTAGGGCAGTTCTGCAAACAAGAGAGCGAATTCAATTATGGGCAAAAACAAAGGAGGCAAAGAGGAGATTAATCACACTGGCAGATCTGAGGATGATGCTCCTGCTAGAGGTATCTGGTCTGGGTGATCTTCAGACCAACAAGAAACAACCAAACACTGTTAAGATGATTAAACAAGTCATAAAAATAAAAATATCTATGCTGCTCTGAGTTTTACATATTTACTGCTGCTCGTTAAATATGTGCATCCTTGCTTGTTGTGACTGTGGTTGAGAAATTGATTAAGAGGCCCACACCTTTAGGTGATTTTGTGCCCGTCAATGCAAATGACCCACTCACTCAGAAATCTAATAGCACCTATGAATAAACATTAGCTGATGATGTTAAGCACCAAAGGTCGAATCCAACCGTGTGTTTGCTCCCCGGAGGCTGTGCATGTGGTTTCATTTTGTGAGAACGGCAGAAAATCTTGTAGGGTGTGGGCCTTTGACAACACTTCTCAACTGCCATCATCTGCAATGCTAATTCAGTAAACCAGGATTTAGGAGGGGCATCGTATGGAGCACTACCTCACAAAGAATAATAAACTAAAGCAAATGGCATAAAGAATTAAGGGTTTCCTATTTTGTATTGTCATTATTTAAAAAAAACAAAGATACATGCACAATATTGCAATAAAATAGCACATTTAGTCAAAACAATACTGTAGGGCTACGACTCATTTAGTATATAAGGTAATAAAACATTATTCTTAAAATTTCAATAATGGTTTAGTTAATTTTCAGGTAAAATGCTTCAGGTACATTTTCAGGTAAAATCCTTCAAATAAGCTTGAAGGATTTCAGCTCAGTATTTGACATCTGTTTGTCATTTGTGATAATAAACTAAATATAATCAAAGTCTAGAATGTTGATGGAAAAAAGTGGCAGTTTTGGACTATTAGATATTAGGTTTTTTTTAAGTTTTTTTTTTTTTACAATTTGTTGCAGATTTAAGTTTAAAAAGCAATGAATCCAGAAAACAGTTCATAGATTATTACATGGTGAAAATATTTGCTCTTGTTGCCCTAATAGGAAATTTGAAGACAAGTAACTGACTTGTATTTGTTAAAAAAACATATTGCTTACATTGCACCAGCATGAGTGATGAAGACATAAATAAATATGTACGTATGGGTGGAGACATGAAGCAGACTCCGTGTCTGTAAGCAAATGCTATAAAGTAAATGAAAGTAGAAATAACAAATGCTGAAAGAGAGAAATTTTGTTTTTTTTTAAGTGGTCAATAAACTGAGACACACAGAGTAAACTGTGACAAGAAGATCAAAGAAACAATAAAATCAATGTGTAAAGCCATATGTCTGCTGCCCCACCTTCCTGGGAGAGCAGCAGTGAAAGCACGAATGCACACAAACAGATAAACACATGGTGAGGACCCCTCAGGCTTCAGGGAGGAAGATACTGTACAAACGTATTAATTAACAGCTTTTTAAATGACTGATTTGAACTGCTCCTTCCAGCTAAATGCTAGGAAGAGATGCCACTACTTGGCTTTGAAGCGTAGAGTAAGATACCATCTTTTCTTTGTTGAAGTGAAAATGAAAATGTTTGAGTGCTACTAATAACAGACACAGAACAGTCAACTTTAACATTAAGAGGTCTCCTTTTGACATTTAGGGCTCGTGCTATAGCATAGTATCATAGCAGAAGAAGCAGGAGGAGAAACAGATGTAATGGCTGTGTAATAGACAAGGTCTGTTGGGCTTATTGACCAACCTAATTTCTTTATTGTTGCTCCAAGCAGCCTCATAAAAAGGGCCATAAACAATTATGCCAGACATCGCCAGTGAGTGTAAACACAAAGCATCCGAAAGTTGAAAGTATGAGAGGCAAGGATAGATGTGGGTAGCTGAGATTTTTGGCAGTGTGTGTGTAGGTGCAGATCTACAAATAGGGAAGAGAGGAAGACAGGACAGCTGGACACACATGAAAAGGGTGTGTGGCTCTGCTCAACCTGACACTACTGAGAATGCCATTTGCTTGCCAAATAAGATACACCCCCCCTACACACACACACACACACATCACCCACACCCTCTTTAAAACTACATTTGAGAGGCAGCAGCTGGTGCCCTTACACACTTCCTGTCTCCTGTCTTGGAGTGTAGATATAAAAACAGACAGGGAGAAAAAAAACTGTTTGAGTATAGCAAAATAAATTGTCACTCGGTGTGATGTCAAACCATATGACTGCTCGTCTTTGAAAGATAAATACGACAATCACATGTATTAACGTTCACTTTTCACACAACAAGTAAGATCTGTTTTGCCTTAAAGCCTCAGAGAGTGTACTTCATTATTTCTGTATTAGCTCATCATGCTCATGAGTGTGTGACTGTGTGTTAGCCAGCGGTCACGCAGCCTAAACCATTTGCACATGTCTCTCTGGGGGAAGGGTGAGCAGGTCACTAGGGTCCAGGAGCCAAGTTGCATTACAGACTTCAGCTGAAATGGGTGGTAGGAATTCTGAAGACTTACCTAGACTTCTGACAAAGTTTATGGGATAACTGACACAAAGTCTAATTGCAAGAAACACTATGCATTATATGATAGTCTGCTATTCTACTACTTCTATTACTATTTCTGACTCATTTGAAGAGTAATTGTTCATCCTCAGATTGTTGAATTTAGTCGGTTAGAGGCCCAAATGTGTTGTGCCCCACATGTGAAGTGTTTCAAAGAGTTACTACTGGCCAGTTTCTTAATAATTTTACAGGGCAAACTTGAGTGTCAATACTTTGGAAATGTGAGCAAGTGTGGTGTAATGTTATTAGCCTAAAATAGCATTTCCTAACTTGAGATATGGTGTATTATTTTTGTGAAACGTATTTAAAATCCTCCCAGTTTACTATACTTTTGCTAATTGTCTGGTCAGACATGTTAATGTTACCTTTTTTATTTCTTCATAGGTGATATTAACAAATCAGTTTATTACTGTGATGAGTACTGCAAATCCCCAATTTGTAAAAACTTATTAAAAAGTAATAACTTGGTTAACATTAAGCTCATAAAGCACTAGTGCAACTGCAGCTTTTAAAATGGTTAAAAATCTTACATTTAAAATGCTCAATTCTTAAGGAAAGGATAAAAAAAAGTGGCGCTGCGCATACACAGACAACACACACACGCAATAAAATGCAAGCGACGGTCAGCTACAGAGACAGTCAGCTTTATTTAGATTTTAAAGATTTATGTGTGACCTTAAGATGGCTGTGGAATGTGAAGAGAGTTTTAAGTGGTTTGGAGGAATTTATGATGGACCAAGGCTCTCAGCAACACTAAATAGCTAAGGGACATCTTGGAAGTAAGTTAGAGTTTCTTGGCAAGTCACCTTTGTGGATTTCTTCTGGTCTAATGATTTAAGAACACCTTCACCTCTGGAGAATAATTTTTTGATATTTTATAGACTGAATGATTAAGTGTTTAATCTATTGTTTTGCTGGCCTGAAGTGAGGTAATTAAAAGATATTATGCTTCGTTATGCCAATTACCCTTAGCTTTTCTGTTTACATTAAATTACATCTAAAGGTTTTAGTCAAGCACACAATCACGTTGAACACAGACAGGTTAGAAGCGATTGGGTTGTCGATGGGGTATGAGTCTAGATATTCCATACATGTGTGTTCCATGTGTATTTATAAAACTCTACAAGCTGCCTTCAAACATCAAACTTCAATTGGCTCTGTGGAACAAATGAGCTCATACCAACACTGTTGAAGGAGCTTCTGAATGGGCACACTACATCATAGGAGATCTGGCACTGCTTATCTTCATGACTGATGTAATAAGCTTTACTCCAAAGCCTCCTTTTTTGTCTTAGGTATGAGCTTGTACAGTCAGCAAGTATTGTAGCTGCAGAAAGTTGATGATTTGATTAAAAAATCAAAACATTATATGCTGATGATTTTAAATATAAAAGTTTTTGTATAGAATATTTTATATGTCTCAAGTGATGCAGATCGCAACCATCTACGTGATGAATGCCTTCACACGTAGCAGCCACAACATTAATACCATATGGTGGTGTTAGAATTGTGGTGAACAGGGTCAACATTGGATACATTTATGTGGTCATGATTGACAGGTGTCAGAACAAACGGTGCATCACAGCTTGCTGTGTGTGGGCCTGTGTGACTGCAGACTGGTCACAGTGTTTATGTCTCTCCAACATTAAGTTGGTGGTATTGATATTGTTGCTCGTCAGTGTACTGGCTATTTAAATTTGCTGGGAGCTGCTAGAGTGGATCTTGTGTTTGGCTTCTACCTCAAGTTTGTTAAAACATTCTAATTTTTATTTGAGTCACATTGCAAAATACAAATTAACAGAATGTAGTGTAACATGTATATGTTACTGTGAATATTAATCCTAAACTAAAAATCTTACACATCTTAAGAAGTCTGAAAAGAATCATTGAGACAAGAAGACTTTACATTACATAAGTATGAGACAATAAAATTTCATCTGGCTGTAAAAACAGGGCTAACCTGTCCAGGAGGAACACGATTTCTTATTTTCCTCTTAATTGCTTTCAATTAGTGAGAAACAACTGGATCTAATTCACATGTCAAAGGAGATTCCTAAAGCTGACATACACAATGGATAGCATGATGTAGCGCACAGCTGCAATTTGGGCTGTTTGAACAGGCAAGTCAACAAAAGAATCAATCCTGATCACCAAGAACCCCGCACAGACTTTCTAGGTACCATAGACCTCATTTAGCCAAATACAATTAGACTGAAACCCTGAAAAGGAAGATACAAGGCCACATTGATGGTGTCTGAAAGGAAATCCCCTCTGCTACAAACAGTACAGTAGCGCACCATACACAGGCCCCTGCTTTAGAAATGTTGCTAATATATTCAGCCTCTTCCTTCTGCTCTGTACATCTCACTGCCTCTGTGGTAAAATAAGTAAAACTGCATACAGCTTGATAAACTGATACAGTGAGTTATTAGAAATTACCACTGCTGTCAATCTCTAGATAAACACACGTCCTTCTCTTTTCTGAGAAATAATACTGTAAAAATAGCCCATGTGATGTGCCATGGCTCATCAGTTTTTCATGAAAAAAAACTAGAGCACCGTACAGAAATAGAGGAATACATTTAAAAGCAATACACTGACCCAGTTTAACAGGAGACACAAAACACAGAAGCAAAGAGAATCAGGCTTTAGCTATAGTTTTTGAATGAAAAAGATAAATATGGAAACATGCTCTGCAGAAGCATCTGGAAAACCATCTTTCCCAGCCACTGGAGGCTGGTGGATTTCCTGCCTCTTTGCCGGCGCATGTTTGACTGTGTCACCCATTAGACCCCCTGTAGAAGCAGCTAACAGCCTTACCTTCTTATCCCTTTTCCACAGCCTGAGACAGCAAAAGCTCCAGAAAAACAAGTCTCCCACCATATCAGCAGAGCCAGCGTCTCTCCTGGCTGATCTAGTTCATTCTAGTGAGGCGGGTGACTCCCTCATCACAACAACATCAACAACACTGGCAGCAGCCAAACCGGTGTAGAGACACAGAGCAGCCGTCGGTAGGGAGGAGAGAAAGCTGCCCACGCCTCTGCAGCTGAGCTCATCTCTGAATCAATGTCACTCCTCCTCACTCTCACCCCCCCCCCTTTTGCTATGACCTCATCGCTTCCTGTTTGGCCCTGCCTACTCTTGCATGCACACCAACCGGCTGCTAAAGCCACACACACCCCTCCACCACTATATTTACCACTTTGGTGTTTTAATTTTCTCCAATGTAGCAATGGCATTTCCAAACCACTGAGAACTTTCAAAGCAACAGCGACAGGGGTCTGTGCTCTTCATATATAGATATAATAAGAATATTTTCATTACTTAATTATGTTGGTGATGTATGTAAAACTGTTACAAGAAATTAATATAAAACAGTGATGATCATAAATTGGAGACAACATACATCATTTATATCATTTTGGGCCCTATAAAAATATTAAATTTGACTTGCCATGCTTAGTTTTAGATTTAAATGAACAGTCAATAAATTAACATGTGACAGACATTCAGATGATCAGTTGTGGGTTTTTACCACATGAAAGTGAAACTTTGAAAAAGCCAAAAACTCCCTTGTCAATACGTGTACAGAGCGGGCAGTACTCAGAATACACACTGTATGACAAAGTGTATGTTTCCTCTATTTTTTAATTCTCTCCTGCCTCCTCCGTTCTCACTTACTAAACGTAATATTGCTGCTAGGTCTACTTCTTCCCACCTCCACTTTCTCGATGTGTCACTTGTCTCACTGTATGTCACCTAACAATTCCCCTGCATGACCAGAAGTGCCCACCCCTCAACCATCTCTGCACAATCCAGTGCTGGAGGGCCATCCGAGGGTGCGGATATTAATAGACAGTCAAATCCTCTCCCTGTTGGTTTCTATGCTGTAGCAGAATAGAAAGAAAAGTGGTCAGGGGAGGACATAATTATTTACCTGTAAGATGTCAAAAATGTATCAGTAATTTAACAAGACAGACACATCTACACAGCAGCCAAAGTCCAGCCTAAAGGATAAGAAGCAGATTATACAGGTGGATTTAACATATGTGCAGTCTAAGTGATCAGCTTCATTACAGATGTTACTGTAGTTTTAAATGTTTTCAAACATGGTGGAAATATTTCAATTAACTAGATTTTTGTAAAACCAGCTACAGCAGGTATTAGGGCATTATTAATTTAGAATGTTCCAGCTTAATAATCAGACACAAAATCATTAAGTAGAATATTTGAGGTGATGCCTTTAAAACATAAAAAAAAGAGATAATTTTATACACATTCAGTACTAATCATTGTATGTGATTTTCAACTCCCTGAATTATCAAAAATGTACTACTTGTTTTTACATATTCATGGAAAGTTTAGATTGTAACTGTTCTCAGTGTTAGCATGAGACTTGAAATCAACCCACTCTTTGTCAGTAGAATCTTCCTACAATAAGATTAGCATGAAACACATTCCTCCAAAAAAATCCATATTTTTAATAAGTTGCATACTTCAACTTCAAATTCATGAGATATGAAACAAACTCTACAGCTATAAATGAACACAAGCAGGCAAGGTTAGTTAGATGTCGCTGTGAAATGAGCTTTGCTGAATATTTCCTACTTGTGTGACTGCAGCAGCCCAGAGCCCAAGCAAGGGGGGTGGAGAGGTGGTGGATGTCAGTCTACAGAGGCCACTGCTTTCGTCATTGTTACCATAGTGGAAAGAGGAAATGTTACACAAGTTTCTAAATATACTGAGCTAAAGATCACTGGTCAGGTTATCAGTCTATATCTAAAAATATAAATATTGTCTGCAATAATAAAATTAAAGAAATCATAACACAAAACCTGTTGTTTGAACCTGCAACTGGAGCAAAAACTCGTACTGACAAGTGAGGGCCCATCAACTGCATCCCTGTGTTTGTGAGCCTGACCTCCAACCTCCTCAGTGGGTTTTAATGAAATAAAACTCTCTCTCCACAATATTGTGCAATGTTCATATGCTGTAACAGATCACTGCCTTCAGATCAGACCAACCCCTGGGTCCAGCTTCAATCATGAGATCATCAACAGCAGATCCTGTAGTGAACAATATCACAACCTGAACAAAAACAGAATCTTAAGAAATACTATTTCCCAACACACAAATTACATACGCTTTGTCTTCACTTAGGGGCAAAACAAAATCTTCAGGCATTTACAAAAACAACTTGCAGTTTTCCCATCACACATAGCACAGCGTTACTTCACACCAGTGGGAGTTACAAAAGGTTCTCTGTATATCTGGGACTTTCCATTGCTTTTTGATTATTGACCACATATGTATGTTTGTACCACTCATAAAGTCAGAATAGAATCACTAGTAGAAAGTACTAAAACCCAAATCTGTCTATACTCCCTCAACTATTCAGGTTTCAGATGCTAAAACAATTAAATCATAATGACATTTAGCCACTGGAAACACCACATATTGAGTAAATTCACAGTTCAGCACATTTAAAATGAAACTTTAATCATGTAAGTACTGTATGTAGACAGAGTGGGGGGAAAGGTACAACACATGTAACATTAGGACTTGTCAAATATATTTGCATAGGGGCCAATGTGATGCAAAAAAATTCCAAAGAGTTATGATTAATTCTCATTTCAGGGAAGTGTCTTGGATTTCACATTCTGTTTCTGCACTTCATGCAATCTCACAAACAAAGAAATACAAAACAGAAAGAAAGAAAGTCCCTGTGATTTAATAAAATGTCAGATGGTTGTTGCTTTGACCTAACTGAGTATTTCCTAAGCAAAAACTGCCACATCATTATTGGTTATTGGCACCTTTATGTCCAATCAGAAGTAAAAATCTAATTCAGCCTGATTTATGGGATGGCGTGGCTCACTTGGTAGAGTGGCTGGCCACCGACCAAATGCCAAAATGTCCCTGGGCAAGACATTGAACCCCCAGCAGCCCATCTCCATCCCCAGCTGCATAGTGCTGTCCCCATGCCTGTTAGAAATTGGCGAGGGTTGCTTCAGGAGGGGCATCAGGTTTTAAAAACTGTGCTAAATCAACATGCGGACAAATGATCTGCTGTGGTGAACTTACGGTACAAGCCGAAAGGACAATAAATAAACAAGTTAGTAGGTAAATAAATAAATAAATAAATATGACATAATAAATACTGACATCGTGCCAGGGCTGATTTTTTTGTATCAGTAGCCAAAGATGAAATATAATAAAACTAAAACTAAATAAAATAAAACTCTTTCTTTCTATAGTGACTACAGAAGCACTGAACTAATGTGTTTCTTTTTCTCATTAGGCCACTTTACAAACTAATCAGAGCTCACTAAAGCCACAACATGCTCCTCATGAAGTCCATCATGAGGAGCTCAATCGTCACTCAATCGTGACACTCTGACATCTACAGTCATTAATCCTTCTTGTTTTGCTGGTCAACAGTATGATGACGTCCATTCTAACGTGATTCAAGAGCAGGTTCATGACACAACATTCTGCCAAAGACAACCCAGTCAGGCTGAGAAACTGTGAAACCTGAAACTTCTCCCAAGCTCTGGATATCCAACAAGCCCAATCAATGTTTGGCCGCACTTCAATTAGCTGGCTCTCAGCCCTGTTTGCAGAAAAGCTGACTGGCTCTAAACTGAATGGGGAGATGGCTGGGACAACTGCAGATTTATCTGTAGTAGGACTGAAGGATGGTTAGAGTGAAGGAAGGTTGATAGGGGAGAAAAATTATTTACATCAGTGAAGAAGGTTTTGGGTTAATAAATTAGTCTCAGTAAAGGTAGTAAATAATTGAGTAATCTCCTCTCTGAACTGCTAATACTACTCAAGGCTGGAGGTGCTGACAGGAGCAGATGAAAGTGCAGACACACAGCATATTGAAAAAAACACACATGGTCTCTTCATCATAGATATTTTAGTCAAAGAGACCCTATTCATTTAGAGCCATCAACAAGGTAAAACACATTTAAAAAAAAATTCATAATCACACTTTAAAATAATTTTTTTGGTTTGCTGTTGACAATTTACAGTCTTGACCTTGGAAGCAGCCACTGACAAGATAATCACTCCAGGCCCACTTATTTCCTAACTCTGGAGCTCTTAACCCCACAACGATTTAATCAACATTCATAAGAAGTCCTACAGTACAAGTGCCCACAATAATGTATTGCATCTGCAGTCTGCAGTAACATGACAACTGAGTCAGTAAGTCAGTATTCCTGTAGAAAACAATGTGCAAATCTGCATCGGAACTTTTTTGAAGTTGATGTGTGTAGAATGAACAAAAGCATCATAAACACAGGAAATAAAGTGCATCCTTATTGTATTAACTCATCCCTCTCTGGCTAACCACCAGTTCTACGTTTCTGTCTGTATACTCTGACTCATCACTGCATTATGGAGCTTGCAGTGTTTTCATTGACTCTGACAGCAGCTTTTTTTGGCGCAGTGGCTTTTGTGAATTTTAAAAATAGGATTGTGCTTCCACTCTAATCTGCAAAGATGTCAGAGTGACTGTGCAGGATTTCAGCAGTGTGCTCCTTCTCCTTCCTTCTGGGTGTGGCAAAGACATGGGAGGGAGCTGACCTTGGTCTGCGTGAATACTCAGTAATACAATTGGTCTGGCCATTTTGGCAATTACGCCTGACTGGCTGTCTGTCTCAAATGTACTTAAGTGTAACTGCAGAGATGGTCAATCTGTGTCTTTGCACTGTGAGAAGAGCAACAGACCAGAAGAGAAAGAAGAGGAAAAGCGATGCAGAAATCACTCCTTTTAATTTATTCACATTTCATTACTCAGATTGCAATGCAAAGGGCAGGCTATCTGAAGCCAGTGTAAACCCCTACCCAAGCGTGCGCACACACACACACACACACACACACACACACACACACACACACACACTGCAGTGATAGCCAGAGCCATCAATAATTTCTGCTCATCGTGACCATGACACATGACCTGCCAGAAGCTGCTGGCTGTTGTACGTTGCCTAGAGGCAAATGTGTCAGAGAACATGAACAGACCCAGTTTTTTATTTTGACCAACTTCTTTTACCAAATGAGCACCAAAAGCCACTGAATTATTGATTGGGTCAACAGTCTGTGTTTTGGGTGGTATTAGAAGCAGTTTAATTCGGTTTTAACTGTTTTGAAATTAAAACTGACAATGTTGAATTCCACTTCAAAAAGTACTTGGCTGTCAGCTAATAATAACCACTTCTAAAATACAAATAATAAGCTAAGATGTTCTGTAGATCATTTCATATTCATATCGGCTTCATTCAAAGTAGTCAGAAAATGAGCTTCAAATATTTCTACACAATATCTGCTGCCATTGCTGATAAGTCAAGTTTAACTTTATCACAAGGATTCCCTAAAAAATAGTTTAACTGTGATAAATAAGATAAATAAAAACCGGGTTTTGTTGAACAGTGATCCACACACTGACCACAATATTTAAAACCCCATTAGTTTATGCTACTAGGAAGCACTATATATTACATTACATTTGCAGTGGGGTTCAGCTGCTCGAACACCCAGGGCTCTCGATAGCTACAGTATTATTGTGTTGAAATGACTTATTTTATCTTTGTAACAGTCAGCACCCCAAAGAAAACCTGTTGTTATCATACAACACAAAGAAAAGACACAAATCCTTACAATTGAGATTATTTGCTTTATAAAGTAGTTGTACTAAAGTTGTAATTCAATTAATGTTCACATACAGTATTAATCCATTACGTCAAGCTGTGCATATGTGTGAGTCCATCACTAATCAACAAATAGAAATGTCTTTTGATGCTGTTATCTTGTCTTTTCTATAATGCAGCAGCACTTGTCAGCAGATCCTGAGCCTTTTGTTCATCTGGTTTCAAGTGAGGCCACCACATCTATTCTACAAAGCAGCCAGAGGTACCAGGGTCACTTACACGTCTGGCGCAGCAAACAGTGATGCTGTAAATTTATAGACTTAGGTGTGTGAGTGTTGTGTGTGCAGTGAATGTCGACGCTCCAAGATGTAATTCGAGGTTTATGAGCAAACAAAAAGCCAGGGATGTGATGAGAGGTGAGAGTCAGTGGATGGATTCACTTACCATGATGAGTCCGGTAGTGATTGGGTCATTACAGCCGTGACACAACTCCCCAAATTTGGCCCAGTAGTCCTTCTTGCAGAAGAGTCGTCCATCTTTTTCATAATACCAGTGGGACAGCGAGGCGCTACACTCACAGCACCTAACAGAAGACACAGTGTTGCAATTAAATGGTTGTTTGAAGATGAAATTGCGGTATTAAAGTCAGACATGTTAGAAGAAACAAGACACAGCATGATCTATATGTTAGATCATAACTTCAGAGGATTTACAGCGAGTTATTTTGACTATGCAGTGATTGTTTATTCTCTTCATTGTCAAAAATGCCAAATAGACCTAACATAAACTACCATAGCTTAAAACATAAAGATGTTTAATTTATAATAACAGAGATTTAACCACACACTACACGTGGGTAGGAAGAAAAAGCGGAAAGCACAGTCACAAAATCCTCAGAATGTGTGTAAATCAGGATGAAGTGCAAGTTAAGCTGTTATTGTGATGACACATTATGTACTGCACTCTGTAAACTGTACTTTAACGCTCATAATGACACCCTGCAGGGACCAAAATTATAGTTTTCATAATGATGATAAGTCCCTTTCTGGATGAGATCACATCAAAACACACAACTGTGACCGAGAATGAAAGCAAAAGTGAAGAACATAAAGACACAAAAACATCACTGAAATATACTAAAAGAACATGCCTTCCAGTACAGACTGTGCATCACTGAAAAGGATCCTCAGTCACTGAGAAGGAACAAAACCACAGGTCATATTTAAAAGTTGAACATTATATTAACCAACATCACTGGATGTCCAACGTCGCTGGAGTCCAGGTGCACTATGTCAACACTTTACTTTTTTTGCAAACAAATTAACATATGCAACTTGCTTGCAAAAATCTGCTGTACCTGAAAAATATCTTGAAATCATCTGTGTAAGTGCAGTATGACAATCTGCTTTAAACTGAGGTGTGAAGCTAACTAGCCTGTTTGCTTTTTTCCTTCAGTCTAAAATACACACGTATAAGCAAAAAAGTCCAACCAACTTTCAAATTGTTGTAAAAGGTCAGACGTCTTAAAATAGACATTTTGAACTCTATATTAGAGAAACATAGTTTCTATATTATGTAAATACATTTCAAAAGAAAAGAGAAGTTAAAGAATTACAGAATTTTAAAATATCTTTAGTTCTCAATAATAGGCAGCAGCATGATGTGCTCTTTTAAAGAGCTCAAAGAGGCACCTCAGAGGGCCCTGGTACTTTAATTACTGCAACAACCATGGTTTTTCTCCAGCTGAGGGCCCGCATGTCCTTCCATCTCTCTCTAACCCACAAGTCAAAACTCCTGCCTTCTGACTCACGGGCCAAAAAAGTTTCTAGATTCCATGTTTGCTTTTGCACTGTGCAACTCAATGCAAATGAAAGAAAAAGTCTGAAAGAAAAAGTCTGTTCACAATGAAATTTTGTTAGCACTATTTGGTTACTTTGCATTTCACTTCACGGTTCGACCCCTAGTTCACCCTGGACGCATGTCAAAGGTTGCACCTAATGCTTACACTTATTGTGTACTGATTGTAATTTTAAATATACAGTAACTGATTTCCATGCTCTGATACACTTTTACATATATAAAACCTACGTGAATCAAACATAATTATATCAAGTCAACAGTTTTATAAAAGACATCTCTTTTATAATGGTGCCCTATGGGGTAAATGGCTAATGTACTGCAGAGGGATTTTTTAAGGCTCGGCATGGTGCTGTATTCTGCTCTCCTAATACACCCATGATATTAACCTGCATTAATCCTACATTATTCCTGTTTGTTGTACAGACAGTCGGATACTGAAAGCCACCGGACTATTCATTAGCAGAGGTCAGTGTAGTCTGTCCGTCTGTCACCAGAGTTCAATATCTGTCTGTTCTAAACTGACAGAGCATGATAATACAGACAATGAGCATGTGTAGCGGATGTATCTCACAAACACACATGCACCTTCATGGCTAAATTACAATGCAAAGAAGACATCAAGGTTTAACATTCAAAACAGTGATGAAAAGAGGCAGGTGAATAAGAGGCTATTTCCGCGTACGTGATGGCAGATGAAAAGATCAGCTTCAGAGGAAAGAGGATGTTAACAATTCCATATTACTCATGAGGTTTTTCTGAACACAAAAAAAACAAGTACCTTACTGCTGTTCCCACAGATTAAAGAGAGTGGCTCTATCTGCCCAAATCCAGTTGTAACCTGTATCTAAAGACAGTGTCTCCATGTGAGCAGGCACATTTGGTCTGCATGTGTCCATAAATCAAAATACTGTATATTTTCTAATCTCCTTTCTTATATGCAATAACCGTTCACTAATGCATTAGTCAGTTAGAGCATTGCCTACGTACTTGCAGGCTTGTGTGTGCCTGTTTGTACTCTGTGTAAATCTGTCTAAAAGCTGTGACTCAGTAAGCATCTCTCCGGTCCTTTCCAGTTGAGCTTCCCTCCCATCAGCCAGCCGTCTGGCCCGGTCTCTGCTCAGGGCAGCTTAAAACAAGGTCACTTTGTTCTGAAATTATGAGAGTTTGCATGGCTTCAAAGGCTGGAGCTGAATAATTCCTTTTGGACTGCATTAGATTGTAAAGGTGTACCTATCAAAGTGGCCAGTGAGTGTTTACCTACAATATTATGTGGATAAAATGATTATGTTGGACTGTGGGGTTGCTGAAGAAACTAGTCCGGTTACAGACAGTATATACAAAATTCACTTTTCTGATCTGATCAGGGAGTGGTTAGTGCTGCTGCCCCACAGCTAGAAGGTTGCGGGTTTGCATCCCTGCCCGACCATGGCCTTTTGTGTGGAGAGTTTTCATGTTTTCCCCATACTTGCGTGAGTTTCCTCCTGGTACTTCACTTCAAAGACAAATGCATGTTAGATTAATTGTTGCCTGTAGATATGAGTGTGAATGTCTGTGTATGTCTCTATGTGTTAGCCATGAGATAGACTGATGACCTGTCCAGGGTGTACTCCACCTTTTACCATATGACAGGGATAGGCTCCAGCCCCACCCCCCCCCCTTGACCCTAATCAGCATCAGCGGTTACAGATAATGAATGGATGTATGATCTGATCAGTGGGTCTTTGCTGGACTGACTTTCTGATTGAGTTTCCCAAAAGCTTAATGCTTAAAGTTTAATGCAGCAAACCACTTAAAGTCTATACATAGATTTTGCCCTTAACAACTCTAAGCCTGCACTAACTGGGGATAAAAGAGAGATGTATTTCTTAAATGAAGTCTTAAATGTTGTGAGTCTGCAGCTCAAAAGCAGAAACATACTGACATCTTCAGGCCAGGGTCAGACTTTAAATCTAGGTACATATCATAATAAAACATTAACCATTAAAATTAAACAGTAATATGGCAATGTTATCACTGTATTGTTTAGGAAATCTGATTGGTTTTTCACAATTCTTTACATTTATTGGACCAAACCTTTCAACTAATATTGGAGAACACAAACTGCAGGTCAGTTGATAATGAAATCTTTTGTTGCAGCTCTACACACCCCATTCTCTGCTGTTCAACTTAATATAATCGACCATTAATATAATCGACTGAAGCAGCATCTCTCTGTGACTTTGCCTACGGTACTGCACTTACTGTACGTTTGTGTGCATGCAACCACCCCCACACACACACATAACCTTGCAGCACAGACACACATTTATTAGACAGACCCACGCACAGACACACCCTACTCTCCCCAGTGTTGGCATGCAGAGCTTCACTGCAGCTCAGCAGATTGTGCATGAGCTGCTTCAGTATGCAGCTTGTTTGGATGAGCAGGGGGGAGGGGGAGGTGGAGACTTGGAAATGGGTCAAGGCTTTTAGAAGATTTCTGCAGCGCAGGCCAGAAGCAACTCATCCGTCTTCACTCTTGGCTGCTTAATATATGCGTTTCAATGCACACACGTGTGTCCTGCAAACCCCTGCTGAGGCAAAGTCATACCTGAGAAGAATACAGCAAAATTCCCACTCATGGTTGGAATGCAGAGAAATCTCTCTTTGAGCAGAGCTGGGAGTGGCAGTAGAGTATTTAAGAGATATGTGAATACATTAGTGACTCCCAGAAATGATTGCACAACAGCACAACCGGGTGACTGTGGCGCAGGAAGGTATGTTTGTCCACCAATCTCACACTTGTTGGTTTAATCCCCGGTGTGCAGGTGAGTGTGAATGGGTGAATAAGAAGCCGTGTAAAGCACTTTGATTGCCAATAGGTAGAAAAGCACTTTATCAGTGCAGACCATTTACAGTGATAAGCACAGCAATATCTTTTCCTAATGGTAGAGGAGATTAAAAAGAAGGACCAAAAAAGCACAAAAACATACAAAAAGTGCATTTATAGACATGATATATACAAAAAGCGGGTTTGATTGCTCACATTTTTTGGGGCTGTGTATTGGCATGGAGGGGTAAGAGGATTATCCGGGTAAAAGACAGAGTCTTTGTTTATTGTGCTACGATGCTCCAAAAATTAGTTTCTCAAATTAAGCTAAGTTCACTTAATGTACAAAAGAAAAAAGAAAAAAAAATTCAGGGACCTTTTGAAATACAATTTATACTGTTGATCAAGGTCAGAGAAAGAAGGAAGTTTAACATAACCTGTAAGAGAGAGAGAAAAACTGATCTAATATACAATAACCTGGGACGAAGGAAAACCATCCCAAGCTGCTCAGAAATAAATAACAGAGAATGAACAAGTGAGAGGGAGAAGAGCAGATTTCACACAGCCAGATTCCCTGAGGGTCAGGAAACAACCAATGACAGAGAAGATTAGAACGAGGGAGGAGAGTTAGTAAATCTGCAACTGTCCACCCTCCTGCTCAAATCCCTGATGGAATTAGCTAAAAGTGTCTGAGAGAGCAATAAATTTCTTTCCAGGTCAAAAGAGGGCAACCTTTTACTCAGGTTCCCACTTTCCCCCAAAATATGTCTTGGTTGAATGCACACACCAACAGCTGGATTTACTTTTTGTGTTACTGACTACAAACCTAAACCTTCATTGGTGGATCAGTGTTAATATTGGATTTTATTTAAATGTAACTGCCAGAGGTGATGAATTTCTTATATCTCTGACTCAGAACAACAAATCGGGGGCTGAACTGTTTTTTCACTCTCTTGTCATCATCACTGTTAGAACTCTACATCAGTGGCATTTAAAACAAATACTACATTCTCACAGTGTCAGTGTTAAAATGCTGATGTTTATAATGCTCTCCAGGTCAAGGGAACACATCAGTGGGGACGATGCCTATAAAATATTTTACAGCAGTTCATTTAGCTGGACAACAATGCAGTCCACAGACCCACACTGCTAAATTAGGCTATACATAAATGGAAAAGAAGAAGACTTATACAATTTATATGTTTGAAACGAAAAAACAAATAAATATTCTCTATGTTAAAAAAATGCTTGTTGTGAAAGTCAACATGTGAAGCTTTTTTTTCGTCTGCTATTCTTAATATTTATTGTTCCCACTGAGAAGAAAAGAACCCGCTTTCATGATGTAATATGTTTTTGAACAATTCGGCATCCTATTAATCAAACTGACGTCCTGACATGGGTCACAGCTCATGACATCATTAATTTGTCCACGCTGATATCAACGACCTCTAGTAGAATGAAAAACCATCAGGTGTTAGTAAATGAATGGCGCTAAACCCCCGAAGAACTTAAGTGCTGGGGAAGACGAAAATGGAAATATATTGTAGGAGACAAAGTGATGTACATGTGCTAAACAAATTTAAGGAATGTCTCTTTTGCCCGACTGTATAATCAACATGGAGAGTATACCGTAATTTTGTGTAATGTCAGAATACTTTTATGTGAGTTTAAACTAAAGTTAAAACAATAGCTGATATCACAGTTACAAATATGTTGGTCAAGTTTTTGTAATTTTTCAAGCAAAAATGTCTTTTTTGGTTATAAACCCTGATGATTTAAAGTTTTTCTTAAAAATACAAAATAATCAGCGGATTACTGAACAACAAAGCTAATCAATAGTTGTCAGCAGATACCCGTTTGTCCAAATAAAAAAGCTTACAGAACTCCAGAGAAATTGCAGACATGCAAATAGAAAATTAAATATTTATTAGGGCTAAATTTATCTATTATTTCTGCTGTCTCTGGGTGAAGCTGAACTCACATGTAGAGCTTTGATGTGTCAGATGTGTCTTAAAAGGGAATCAGCTGCTTACCTAAAACTACACCAAAATGATGTAATTTTTAAATTTTTAATCATCTATAACTACAGCCAACACTTGAACTTAAACTGCCACCAATGTTAAATTTCATTCTTTCATTCATCAATTTGATATTTTGAATGTTGAAAATATAAAGTAATAGCCAACTCTACAGCTCAGAGTCCAAGATGACATCTTAATATTCAAAATTTAAAGATGCTTAATTTCAAGAAAATCTTTAAGCTAAAGCATATTTGTCATGTTTATGACTGATTTATTTCTAACAGTTACTAATAGCATAAAACCACAAATCTAATCTGACTTCAAATTGAACCTGCTGACCATCCAGTTCTGGTTGGTGTTTTATGACAAGTGCGTGTGTATGCACGTGCGTGTGTGTGATGTGCAGACTGACACTGCTGAGTGAAACAGGAGTTTTCAATAGGAAATGGTGTGTTTGCTCTAATAGAGGTGTAGAGGATGTTCATTAACAAGTGCAAAGCTGAAAGATTTACAAGGAGCCACACCTCTTAAACACACACACACTGAGACACACATGTCCTAATTAATTATTGAATCTTCCATCATCTGCGTCAAGCTCAGGAAATCCATCTTCCTGCACAGTCAGCAGAAATGCTTTTGAGTACTTGTAATCAATAAAGCAATACGCTGGTCAACCCGGGCTTCCAGTAAAACCAGGAAAAGTTAGACAATAAACGTCGAGTCTATATAGAGTCTGATGGTGACAGAAACAAATGTGTCTCTGTCAGAGGGCTCAGCTATTATCACTGTACTTGCAGGCTGAGCTCACAGACAAAGGAAAAATCCAACCTCTGGGAAGGAGACGAGGAAAATAAAGGGACACACACACACATTCACAGACACACACAGGCAGACGGGTGAAAGTCAAGCTGAGGAAATGGCAGACTGTCTGGGGGAGACCCCTCTCCTCCCCCTCAAAAGACATTGATAGACCGGGATTCCTGGTCCAGAGCCAAACATTTCCACTGCAGATATGTTACAGGAAACTAAAGCAGAAATGTCAGACCAATGCAAATGAACCTGCGAAAGGGAGCAGCATCCTCATAACCAAGTTTATCTAATAGAATAATTTTTCTTATAATTCTTTTCTTAATTGATGACGTAAGTTTGTTTGGAAAATCTGTTTAGTTAGTTTTTTTTTTCAGTAAGAATATATTCCCTAAAGAATGATGAAACACAAATGTCCAGAAAATCACACTTCAGGTTGGATAATGTAAAGAACAAACAGCCAACAGAAGTTCCTATGATTTGTTAGAAGCAGAACAAAAATAAGAATTAGTTTAAATTCAATAGTGTAATTTGTTCAGCTCTGGCTAGTTTATACAGCACAGACACATTCATCCCATTGCTACATGCCCCTTGGTGCCCCCCACCGCTTTAAGAAACCCCCTCCACGTTTTCTCCATGGCAACAAAGAATGCCACAGTGATGATGTCACCCTCTCGCACACAAAAAAGGGGCATTATATCATTGCTTTCTACTCGCTCTGTGTTGGAGGGTTCAAACTACATGGGAGATCTCTCAGTAGATCAGGATAGTCTGTTCCCAGTGACATTTTGCTTTTACTGATAAAGCAGAAATGACCGTAGAAATACATAGAAAGAAGTCAAAACGTTTGCTGTGATGCTTGAGAGGTTTATTTCACACGCAAACAGCAGAAAATTTAAGCTAAACGTAAGCCTTTTATATCACATAGGATGCTATTCAATACCACAGTCACATCAGTTCAAAAGGAATATATATTAAATATGTCAAAGAACTCAAAAATAAAAACAATAAAGCCTTAATGTTTCTTGTTTTAAAGTCACAAAGCTCATGCTAAACTAATCTAAAGAGACTCCAAAACACTATAAACAACAATATTTATATAGGCTACTTGAGTTTCTTTTACTTTTTTAACTATGAATGTCTGAACTCAATTCATCAGCAGAAATAGATTTGAATATATAGATTTATTTGTTCATTTAAGTCCTTGCTTGTCCATTTTGAGACTTTCATAATTATATTAAAACAATTTAATTTCAAATGTTGCATTCATAGCCGAGAAGTCTAAGCCAATATTTTCAATCATTCTTCCTTGGAGCATTTGTTATTGCACTTTTCTTAAAAGGCAGAGTTTTTTAATATATGAAGTTATAATCCTGTTTATAATGTGCAGCACTCTGTGGAAACATCTAGTCCCAGGGCAGTGTGTAACAATCTAGGTTCCTCCATCCTCATTTGCATCAGCATTAACTCCTCCATCACTCAGTTTTTGCTATTCTTAAAGAACTGACATGAAGTAGAGGGAAACAGCTCCTGCATTTTAAACAGTGGAAATAATTGTTTCCTCTAAATGTTTCAAACTATGGTAGACAGTCTTTTTATTTGAGGTCCAGCGGCCTATTCAGCTGCTAAACAGGAGCAGTGGCAGACTGTGAGTAAATTATGTGCACGTCAGCAGTTTCCTTTGTGACTTTTAAGCCACTCTGACTGTCACCGCACTGAGTCTGGGGCCTTCTCACTTGTTTCACTGAGGGGAAATGATAAAAGGTTTTACTGAGCTCTGGAAACCATGTTGTTCAGCAGTAATCGGGAATGAGACCGTCCTTGTAAGGCCTATTTCACAGAACAGTCTGCTGCCCCTAGTCCAGGCTTTAACACAAACAGGGAGACACTAATGCAGGAAGTAAAACTCGTGGTTTTCTATTCAGGTGAGCCAGTTCCACAGCCCTGCTGTTAGTGTGTGCATGCTCACTCACTGAGATAATAACTTTATTGAACCATCATGATTTTTCTTTTTTACATCTCTGCTTTTCCTGCTTTGTAAATTTAAACTGTCTACTTTAAGAATAATGTATTCTCTCCTGTAGTACTGTTCATTATTTTAAAATATTTTAATATTTAATATTTTTGCATTTGGTATGTCTGTGTGCATTTCTTTCTAGTGTATAATCTTAGTTATATGGGCACCAGCGGCAGCTTTGTGCATACGTGATTCATTTCATTTGCAGTCTGGATGTGGCAGATGGGTGAACATCTCCTGCTCTGACTGCAGCTGGGAGGTGCGCGATGACTGGGCCACCCGTGAGTGCATTGGGATGTGGAAGGAGCTCACGGCACCACCCACTACTCACTGAAAATAGTGAGAACGATACAGGCTTTCATGTCAGAGTCTCGAAAAGTCTTCAAGTCATCAAGCTTGACAGCAGCACAGAAGTTTGATTGACAACTAATTGTCAAATAATCCTGTTGTGTAATAAGGGGGCGGGGCACTTGAATTTGTTGTACATACAAAAAGTATCATTCTGGCTAAGAATGTACTGTATATTTTTATAATAAGGATCAAGGTCAAATTTGAGCAGGTCAGGACAGAGGAATAAGGAGGACGTTAATCTTCCTCCCTTTAATCACATTCAGGGTTCTGGACTCTCTGTTCCAAAGGTGACAAAAAACAATTTTCAAAATGTGATTAAATTAATATAGTAAAAGCCAAAGGTTAAGCTTGGGAACAGGTGATAAATAAAAATGCATCGACATAGAGGATGACTTCTTTCTCCTTTGCAAGTGTTATCAGCCTGAGGTGTTTCATGCAGGCTAAATGAGAGCATTACAGGATGGAAATTTAACAGCACACAGCTGGAAGCTTGTGTGTACCTTATCTCTTTTACTTTACTCTAAACTGACTTGAAAAAGTGATACAAAAGTTTAATTTTGCTCTGCATACATTGCAAACCTTTGTATCACCTGAACTCCCCGGATAAGCTAAATGGACAAAAAAAAAAAAAAACATTTCCACAAATTTCCACTGCAGACATGACTGCACATATGACCATTCATAAGGGTTTCTAGGCAACAATTTATGGCTTTACTAATGGTTAATACCTTATTTGTAATGCTTGATTGCTCTGTTATAAGCCATTAATAGCAAAAACCTCCAGGTTGTGGCAAATACTCCAGGACAAGATGTCACCGGGCCTATTTCATTAGAGACCCCTGGTGGTCGTCAAACATTCCAACTCGACCTGTCTAATTGACCTACACATTATTAGTAAATGTTTCACTAAAGGTGTCAATAATTACAGCTTATAAGCTCTTTAAAACTAGTGCACTTGCACATTTCTTTCATATGGGCATATTTACTCATAAAGTATGAACTGGCATAATGGTACTGTTGATTTATTTGGAATAACAGAAGCCAAACTAGACATCCTATGAGTTGAGCAAATGAATTTAATAATATATGATAATAGATAGTTGTGCTTATCTGCTTTGGTGTGCGAACCTGCAACACATAACTTTTTTTTAGTGTTTAGTGTTTAGTGTAAGTGTTTTTAATGATGGTAACACACATACACATACACACATGGGTAAAGCTGACTAATTCAATCAGATGACAGATTAAAACAGTGCACAGTTAATACAATATACAGATGATGTTGGTTTCATGTCGGAAAACAGGGTTTGATTCATTGTCTAGCTGAGAAAAGACAGAAGTCCCCAGCCAATTTATATGATTTGGGACCCAGAGAGACAGAAGTGCAACAGACACAGTGGACTGGAGTACGTTGCTTATTTGGGGAAGTGAGAGACAAACTAAAGAGAAATGAGCAAACCACATCAGTAATGATGTCTCTCTGACAACATCTGTTTATTGGTACTACCTTTGAATAAAGACAATGACTATATATTTTATGTGCTGGATGACAAAGCCTTTTGGAAGAAAAACTGGGGGAAGTGAGCCACACCACCAGCATTTATGATTTAGAGTTTGTTAAAAAGATGAAACAAGGCGCTGAAGAAAAAAAACACATAAAAATAACATCTTTGTAGTTTCACAACTGCGAGAATTTCGCTACATGATAGTAAGCTAAGTGTGCTGTTTGGAAATTGTGTGAATATTCTTAGATTTTCTGGTGTTTATTATTTTGTGAATGTAATTAATGAACAGTACAATATAGCAGCATAAATCCAAGTAACCAGGCATATGCCACAGGTCTTGATCTAATGTAATGAGGAAGAGAAAACAAAAAACTAAGCTCACATATAATCACATATACTTACAATCTAATAAGCAAAAATCATATTTAAACCAATGATAACATAGCAGACTGAAACGTTTCAGAGCGACAATCGCAAGCCGCAACTTCTTTGTCTTACACATCACAGTAAATCATGTTATAAAACACAAACACGTCATACTGTATATGTTGTAGTAGATAGAACATTTTTCTATTTTTGACAGTTGCTCAGACAAAACAAGAACCCAAAATGAACAAACAAACAAAATGCCGACACTATTAAAAGCCCAGAAACAACCAAACCTTGGGTTGGGGTTTCTCTAAAGTTTCCCGCTCTGACATGAATTGACTGGTCCACTTACTGTCTATGCTGCAGTCTCTTGCGTCTTGCTGACATGTGACCCATGGGAGAGAGGGTTGTGTTTTGACGGCCAGAAGACAGACTCATGTCAGCGACTCTGATGTTTCACAGCTCGACCAGCCTCACAGCCTCACTGTCAAAACCATCAGCGACACACTCTCAGTGTTCTCTGACTCTCCCTTCCTCTGCTTCCTCTCTCAGTGCAGCTGCAGACAGAGGTCACGCTTCTATATCAACTATTTCCTGTCGTCTGCCACTCCCTTGGGAGCAGATGTGACCCTGTGACATCACGTGGCAGCCCCACCCACATCATGGCAGTATATTTCTTCTTCTTTTTTAACCTCATCAAGACACTGCCCTCGTAATGTGAACCTGGCCATTTCCTCTTTAATACAAAGTTTCAAGTCTGCTTAATAATCACCACAAACTCAGCTCCTCTTAAATGATCTACCAACCTCCTCATCTATAGAATAAAGACATTCAAGTGAGTCAACATCTCCTCTTTTATCACATGATAACCTCACTCAGAGGTAGATGAGAAATCTCAGCCTCAGACAAATCAGAAGAATCAGATATCATATGTCATCAGTAAACAGCTGGGACCGATTCAAACCCTTGACACCGAAACACAGCAGAGCTGATACAGTGGTCAGATGCTGATATAAACGTATAATCTGTGAAATAGAAAAAAATTCCAGGTGTCAAATATTTGTATTGTAAAAAGTTTAAAAAGTGCTCAAAGTAGTTCTTAGTAACAATATTCATAATATCCCAAATTAAAGGGCACATATCAAAATGTTTTGGTTAGATATGTGTGACTGGTGCCATCATGTAAAAGATAAAAAAAACAAAAGAAGAACAGTGAGATCGTGAGAGCGCTCTGGATACGATTGAGTACATCATCCCCTCATTACAGAAATGCAGAAAGAGAGCAAATCTTAATTACCCAATGATGCATCAGTATTAATGTAATAATGTACAGTCATATATTTTTACTGTATCAGTCAGAAGGAACATTTTCACGGGTTAGTTCCTGTTAGTGCTTTGGAGGAGCTGAAGCTGATCCCTGCTGTCATTGAGTGGATGGTGAGGTAGAACTACGGATACTTGTAATACAAGTTAATTTTGTATTATTTCCTCCATACATTTATTTTTTAGGTAATTGGATATTACATTAGTTTTGATTAATGTATTGTTATTTTTAAGTATTTCTTCCACCACTGATGATATAGAGTTATTGTCTTACACACTGTACGTCTCTCAGTCGCTTGTCACTATAGCAACAAGTCTATAGGTTATTATAACCTCGGCGTGTTATTTTGAAGAGCGTGAATCGGTTTGAATTGAAATTGTTTTAGCTCTGTGGTTCACAGAGTCATATCTCATAAATGCAAACTTTAGTTCTGCAAATAATTCTACTGATTATCTTGAAAGTTGATGTATGAAGACCACTTCAAAATATTTTATTTAATGTCAGAAAAGTTTAGCTAAAAAAACAACAACTATCAAATCCTTACATTGGAGAAGCTGAAAATCCTGCTCCTGCTTCTCCAATGTTAGGATTTGATACACTTAAAAATAACAAAAAATAGCTGCCAATTGTTTTTTGTCAATTACCTTTGCAATTTACATAAAAGGCCCTTTGTTGTGATTATTAAGTGGACCTCAGAATTAATTAGCATTCATAATAACTTGTTTTCCTATGGGAATCTTGACAGTCTCTTCACAGTCATACTTCATTAACATTACTAAACCATAAAGGCTTCTGTATCAGCATCGAGGTTCTGCTTTCCGACTTATTTTCTACCTCAGCTTCAACAATCTGACCCAGGCTCCTTGAATCATCTTAGTCTGCTTCTGTTTCTAGGCAGAGTTCAGCCACAGGCAGAAACAGCTGAGTCACTGCAGCCCCTTGTTATCTGTTACTGAGCAACATTTCAGGAGCTAAAGTTTGGTGTGGGTGATATGTTCCAATAAAGGAATTAGATCTTTATAATTATGATTATTGTCAAACATACTCAGACTACTACTTAAGACAACAATTAGATTATGTTAGACAATAATCCAATTACAATAATCAGATTAGGTAAGACAATATTCAAAATTACAATAATAAGACTAACTAAAACAATAGACAGATTATGATGATCCGATTACGAAGGACAATAATCAGAATACGTAGGACAATAATCAGATTAAATAAAATAATAATCAGATTAAGATTATGTAAAACAATACTCATATTAGGTAAAACAATAACTAGATTAGGTAAAACGATAATTGGATTAAGACAATCAGAATATGTAAGACAGTAACCAGTTTACTTAGGACAATAATCATAGCTAATCATAATAATAGGTAAAACAATAACAAGATTAGGTAAAACGATAATCGGATTACAATAATCAGATTATGTAAAACAATAATCTGAATCCGATAATAATTTTTTTCTACTGGTCAGTAGATGGGTGTAAATGAAATGTTGAAAAAAGTATCAAAAGTTTGGTGTTTATTTTTAAAGTGTTTCCTGTGTGTGTGTGTGTGTGTGTGTGTGTGTGTGTGTGTGTGTGTGTGTGTGTGTGTGTGTGTATCTCCACTGTGTATCCTTTGGGAGAAAAAAATTTTTGGACTAAGCTTTGAGGCTGATCACATGACCTGATTCACTGCGCCAACAGTCTGCAATACGCACTAATGTAATAGTTTAAAATTTAACAAAAAGCACCTCAAACTAAAACTGTGATTATTCAAAAACCGTAAAAGATATTATAAAGCGGAATAGCTGATAGCTGAAAGTTTGCATGGTCTCTCTAGGCTAAATATGCCTGACTAGTTAAAGCTGAAACAAAACAAAGATGAAGAGTAGCTTAGTTCATTTGAATGAGAACAAAATTGCCAAAAAAGCTGAATATTTTAGAAAGTATAAAAGATATTTAAAAACTGCACAAATGTTCTTAATAAGCTGAACATTTTGAAGTTTGAACTGTGTTTCTAGCTGGAAGTAGGCTAAAGTAGTTAAGTGCCGAAAAACAGACAGAACACGAAAATCAGATGAAGAAGAAAAAAAGAAGAAAGATTACAATGACCAAAGATAAGAGAAGAAGAATATAAAATGATAATTTCATGCACTGTATAATAAGCATAATACCATAAAAAAGGACCAGACAGAAAGCTAATAAGCATAATACTAGAAATCTTCTCAATCCTTATTAGCTAGAGGCGGAAAAAGGTTGGGAGAGACCCAGAATCCCATCAGAACCATTCTCACTAACAAGGTGTAATTTAACCCATTCCCCTTACATTCACTGTGACAACAATAAAACCCACACAAGGGCTCCTTGATGAGAGCTCTCATTGAAAAGCATCTAAAGAGTCTTTAGTCTGGGTCCTTGTGGCCTTTTCAGGAGTAACAATAACAAATGAGTAAATAATTTAATATAATGAAACACTGTGTAATTTGACAGAAAAGCAAGTATTCAATCACACAGCAGAAGTGACCAGGATATGAATTTAGAACCATCACAAAAACAGGGGAGTAAGTTCAGCTGCCCATCTCATCATTTGTGCAACACGAGAACATCATCAGTTTAATCATGAGGTTTTAAAATATGTTAGCAAACTGAAATGCAATAATTTAGCAGAAGTTAATGTAAGTGTAAATTTAAAATATATTTAGGTTAGACAGATAAAGAATGAATGCCAGAAAGAAATGATACATATCCAGTTGAAGCAGGACGTCTGTATGACTATGATCCAAGATTTTTAAAATAGACTGGGTTATAAATATAATTGTCTAAATAGACAAGTTATTGCACATAATATTTATATTATTCAAATAAATGTGGCTAATCAGGGTTTTCTTTAAAATGCAATTCATCGTTGGTAAATACTGTATTTACCATGAACGTCAAACTATGTGCTCTCCCATGTTTGGATGGTAATAACTGGGGATAGTTGGGATACCTGCTTTGGGATTGAGAACATAAAATTCTCTCCCTCTCCTTTATTTCCTGTCATTGTACGACGGGTGTTATCTGAAAAAGGCATAAAACTTCTAACGCTGGCATTCACTTGTGGAGAATGTCACAACATCAAAACCAAATGCCAGCATTCTGTTTAAAAGTCATTAAGTGATGCATCAGATCAATAAAAAAAAAAAAAAGGTTGGTAGCTCAGTTTTTAGTTCGCCTGTGAATTCACGATAGTACTGTATTTCCAAAAGAGACAGCACAGGCTCGGTGGTCTTTTTAGTTTAGCTTTGGGAAAAAACAGATGAAAAAGCAGATGTAAATCGTTTGCAGTATAACAGCCCTGTATTTTCCCATGAAACCTACAGTACAGTGAGCCGCTGCTATTTTCCAAGGAGCAGTGTTTCTTTAATCTACCAATGGGACCCCCGGAAGCCTCCAAATAACATCAAAAAACACTCAGGCACTTTTTTTTTTGCTTGCCCCCCTCTTCCTCTTTCATCTCCACTTCCTCTTTACTAGGGCAAAGACTGGTTCTACTGTTGGACATTTTTTATTTGGATTAAAGCTCCATTCCTCATTCCCATTATAGTCAATTTTCCATGGAAGTCTTGTCTGACTAGGGAACCCTTCGTAAATCCTCTTTTTCCATAACAATCCTTCCCTCCCTGAGGATTTGGAACTGGGTCAGAAAAAAAGATTCCCTCTATTTTTTTTAGACATGGTGTAGGATGGAGGATGCAACAGACTCAGTTACTCACGTTTTTAACAGTTCTTGTATGAGTTATGTCATTACATGGGCAGAAGGGCTGCCATCACAAAGGAGTGTGAGGAAGCTGGGAAAAACCTCGGGTTTGAATCAGATACACAGGACTGTCGACTGCCATCACACCTATGAGTGTACAGCTAGAACGAAATGCAAAGTAGTTCCTTAATTCTCTGATTCAGTGCAGAGTGCATGAACAGAAATATGCAAACAAGCCGAAGTGTAAAATGGGTTCACACACGTAACACTCAAAAGAGGGAAATGCAAAAATGCATTAAGAAGACAACCCACTGAGTCCTACAATGATCCTTAGCCACGCAGAAGCAGCCAGCTCCTATCTGTCCTCTCCCATCACTCACTCACACACACACACACAAAGACACACACACACACACACACACACACACACACACACACACATACACACACACACACCACAAAGCCATTGTGGATCTGCCCAGATACCCTCCTCAGATTTCCTATTCAGACATCCGGCTGGGGGAAATCAATGACACACTGAGCGGTGTGTTTTCCACACAGCAACAGCCAACCTGCTGACCAGCTCACAATAACAAAGTGAAAGGAGCTGGACATCCGCCACCTAAAGAAGAGCGGGAGGAGGAACCTGCCACGTATAAAATAGTCACATCCCACACTAGTCACATAAAATGTTAAATATGCTATCAGTGAACGTCTAATGGCAGCTCAAAACAACAGCTCAAGTTTACTACCTGTTAATTATATAAGGACAATTATATAAGCTCTGTACACCTGAATTAAACCGCAGAGATGAAACCACAGCTCACATGCTACACCTAGCAAGGAAAGTTAGCTTTTGTAGTGCAGAACAACTCCATGTTTCAGCAGTAATCCTCCAGAGCTTGTTTGATCTCCTGCTTGTCAGAAACAAGGTTAATTCCAGAGGGGAGTCATTACGTAACATTATCAGTAATGAAGGCTACCAACGTCAACAAGTGTCTCCTGTTAATAATAATATAGAGCAGCCCTGCCTCACCTTCAAAGTAACTCTTTGCTCATCCTAAAGAGATTTTCTAATGAGACACATGTCTTGGCAGTGTTTCTGCTGCAGGGTCATAGTATCATCTAAAAACAACCACACTGATGTGATGTTGGAAGGGGACAGGAGGTGTCAGCGCATGAGAGATAATGTATCAAACCAAAAACTAAACACTTGATCAATTTATTTCAACAATAATTTACTGCTTAAATACAGTTTGTTTCAATTTAATAAAAGAGTTCCTCTAAATACTATTCCAAAGCTTTAAAAGAATAAACAAATATGTAGAGAACTTCCATGATCCTCCTCAGATGAAGAGGAGCTGGAGGAAGTCTCCGATTTCATTTTGCTCTGCTGAAAAGATCAATGGCCATTAGTGCTTTTTAACCATCAATGGATCTCGTTTTATTCATGTTCTCAGATACACTGGGTTATATTCAGTGACTGCACAGATCTAGTGATGCCTGAAGTTCTGTACGGTTTTTAAAAAAGGATGTTTACAGACAGATTATCTCTCACTCGACAACAGGTCAACCTCCATCTGTTTTTATAGAGTTTCTATGTTTGTCTACTGAGATCAGATCTGTTCTGTGCAGAAGACTAGTGTTATGATACATATCATTCAAAAATTCAAAAATGTGATTTCTTTCACGCTGACACATTTGCAGTCTCAATCTCCCCCCAACACACACAAACACATGTACGCACACTGAATTTAATAAATTTAACTGAGAAGAGACAGACAACATTCTGTCTCCATATTCACACTCCAGAAATCAGCTTTTCAACCATCTCAGTCTACACACACTCTTCTTCTGAATTGTGTCAGATATGCATCGGCACCCTGTGTAGCACGTCGCCTCCCTCAGATTAAAACACAAACCTCCCTTTTCTTCTCTTCAAACAAAACCTTTGGAAAGTAAAAACCAAAAACACTGACCAGTAAAGAAATCATGGTGACAGCTGTAGGTCAACACAAGCCTCATCCCAGTTACATCTATTACTGAAGCAAAGCATTTTACACTTCTAAGTGTGAAACCTTAGTGTGGTGACTATGGGAATGTGTACGCCTAAAGTTCACTTCGAAACAGTCGAGAGCTGTTCCTAAACCACTGGTGTGTTTCTGCTTCTTCTTGTTCGGCATCTGTACCTGTGCCAGTTTCTATCAACCTGAAGATGGTGTTTGTAATGTTTGTAGGTCATTAACACAGCTGTTGTGTAATGTGTCATATTTACAAATTGCACTGAAACAAGACTCTTGCCTGAGTGATTTCAGTGTGGTTTAACTGGAACACGTTTGAACACTAAACTGAATGCATCATTTAAAATATTTTGTGGACAAAAGTCACAATGTAATGCAATCATCAACTGTGGATATTTGTTAACGCTGTCCAAACCAGAACGGTAAACCCCACAGAAAATTTACCAAATAAGGGAATGTTGCATATTCATCTAACCTTTGCAACAACAGGTAAGATGAGAGAAATAAAGAAGGTATGAACAGGTACACGTGTCCATTTACAGGTACAGTATGTCAACTCACTGAAACTTTAACAAAAGCATGGGCAGGTACAAACATGCCTGATATCAGGCAGGAAAACAGGCTTGGCTATAACGGGTAAAATAAGATGACAACAACGTCACTCATCTACAGGCTACACAGAAACATTTTTTTGTTGATAATCCTTCATATTATTTTCTTGTTTATTCAGTTAATTGTTTTCCCCAAACCATGTCAGAAAATAGTGGAATCACCACATTTGAAAAGCAGGAACAATTAAAGGCCTTTTTGCTTGGTAAAATAATTGTGAACAATATATGATCAGATAGTTTCACAGTAAATTTCACTTTACCTTAAAACCATTTTAGCGTTATTTAGAAGGACAAAATTAGTAACATAGTTGAACAGGTGACGATGCCAACATGGAAAACTAAATGAGAAAAGAGCTGAACCTACTGGAAATTATCACCTGAATCTAAAATTGCAGCTCGCTTTTTCATTAGACTAAAAACTGTTTTTATTCACAGTACTTTTTTTCATGTACAGTACCTAAAGCAGACGGTGTGCCAGTCATTGTTGAGTGCCTGGAGGTACTGCTCGTCATAGATCCGCTGCTTGCATCCCGCACAGACGGGCAAACTTCCTCCAGCTGTAACAACAGTAACAGCATTGGTCAAAGGGTCATAATATGCAGTATGTACACAATTACTAATGTCCAGGCTTCACGGCTCGTAAAACACATATTTTTTACAGTTCTTTTGAGGAAATGAAATAATTGCTGTGTGTTTGCATGTGTGTGTTATCGCTATCCAGCCATCAGTGTAAATCACCAGCACTGGTTAATAATTCACACAACCCACAGTGTCACTAAAATCCTTTACTATTACTGATACACCAGAAAATCTACACAAACTTAAGAAACACTAACGTTGGCCTTGTGTGATTGTGTCCAAAGATGGCAAACAGGCAATTTTAATAAGTATTACTCAGCCAGAGTGTAACAACTGATGTGTGGCACCAAACAACTTAATAAAAAGTTTTGATGCTTGGTATCAAATGATACTTATTGAAATTAGGGAAATATAACTATTGCCTCCAATTTTAGATGTTGTCATTAGACAAGGACATTTTAAGACATATTTTTTCTGCTGAATACATTTTAATTCATTGATTCAAGACCCTATCAATCATTTCAAAAAACTTTATATTTTCACATTTAGCCCTACTTGAGCATTTTGTCCACTTATAAATAAGGTAAAACACTAGCCACAAAAGACCATGCTGATGTTTTTCGGTTTTCAAAAGTTAACAACAACACTTTAACCATTTAAGCCACATCACAAACTAATGCACTCAAGGTCTGCTACAGTTCGCCTCTACATTACAGTTGGCCTCTACATTTGTAAATATATAGCCATACAGTAGTAGATTCTCCTCTATAAACTTAGCTAACATTTATGTTCAAAAATGCAATCAAAACAACCATTGGAGAAAGCGAAAGAAAAAATGTGTTCTCCTTTCTGAAGAAACCATTAACGTTGTTTTAAACAGATAAAATTCTGCTTTGACTTCAGAATTCACATTCTGATAAGAAAATTCTCTATAAGACAATTAGCTACAAACCACAAATCACTCATTCCATCTGCTAATGAGGAAAATGTTCATTATGATTAGAGTTTGAGGAAAAAGCCATTTGGCAGAGATGGAACAATTTATTCTGCAACGCATTCAGGAAAAAGCAGCAGTGAGTGTCACAGGACAGGACGAGGTGGTGTCAGCAGTAAAAAGTGAACATTACAGTACATTAGATATCACTGTTGCTGATATTATATTTGCTTAGTTATCCTAAGCAACATCGCACATACCGTTGCGTGCTGAACAGGAGGTGATGCAAGGTAAAAACGAGAATAAACATCTCTGCTGGTTACGTAATTACAGTAGGTCTATGTTGTCACTTTTCAACCTACAGTGATTGCTGATACACATAAAACGTGGTATTAAAAAGTGTGGGAATTATAGATTTTGTTACTGTGACAGTGCAATAACTAAAATAACAGCAGTACAGTGAATAATAACAGTGTTTCTAATCTTTAAATTGCTGTAAACATGAGCAGATACATCTCACCATCTGAATACTGATGCCAGTGTATCCATCATATATCTCACCAGCATGCATTGTTGCAGCTTCAATCATTCCTCAGTCCCTCGCTATGAGAAAGGTGTTGGTAGAGGTTTTGTGAACTCGTTTCTGCAAAGTCTGAGTAACCAGTCCTACTGTAGTACTTTAACTGGACTGGCTAAGAGGTCTTGTTTGCTTTAATGCCTCTCTTATTCTCTCCTTTCACTTCGGCTCCTAATGAATTAATAATTTTGCATCTCAACAACTTTATTATGGAGCAATTCTCTTCCTTATAAGTGTGTCCTCTTGACCTGTGCTGTGTTCAGGGGTCTCAGAGAAAACACAAACACCTCAGTAAAGACCAACAAGTGCATTCTTAGACACACTGTAAAACTTGTGCAGGTAGAGAAACTTGTGCCCCACCTTTCAGCACTCCTGTCATTAGGTCCTCCACATAAGCTAAAGTCAATATGCAAAGTGAGTCATCGCATGAAAGGACTATTGTTAACTTCAGTAAACCAGACTGACTGTCAGTGTGCACTGTGTATATCATATCTTTGAAGAAATTAACCAAAAAAATATTGGTGAAAGAAGGTGTGAAAGACCAAAGCTTTTTCTAAAGCAGGAGTTTTGGTTCAACTAAAAGCAGTAATGTTAGAAAATTAGGCAAAACCAGTAACAATACAACAGTAAGGATTAGAGGTAAGTCAGAAAAGACTGTGTGACTTCAATATGTTTGCTTTTCTTTTTCCTTTTCTGTAAATTGTCTTGAGGCCTTCATATTTATCTTCATGTCCGTCAGAGTCCTGATCCCTAGATGGGAATCATTGTCTTTAAAGTAATTTCTGCATTTATTGGTATGTTGTGACATATTAAAATAAGATTAAACACTTATCATGCTTCAATTTGAATTTTGTGTCTGTAAAAGTTTACAGGGGGAGTTTGGGGGGATTTTAATATGTAAACAATTACATGCAGCAGCTCCACATCACGAAAATGTCCTAATATGATAATTTGGATTCGAGTTTGTAAGACTTTCATAACTGCTCATTATGTAATTTAAATAAAGTCGCAATCTGTTTATAAGCTGTATATGTTTGGCTATTTTAGATTTTGCCTGCAGATGAAGAGCATGCACGGCCTAAGGGTGAAACACTGCATACAAACAGGATGGGCGCATTAGCTTCGAGAGAAAACATGGCTTCAGTTGCGGCTCAATATGGACATCAACCCTGACGCTCCCTGCAGATACATCAGTGCTAGACCCTCATCGCTTTATGACTGACAGTACATTCCCAACGTGAGGAAAAAAAGAGCGAAGCATTGTGTTTCCTGCCACTGTTGGTGGAGCATTCTCTGTGTTTGGAGCGGCAGAGGATGCGCCGCTGTCTCCGCATCTCCCGCCCCGCCGCCGCATGCAGTTACAACAAACACCCCTCATCTCCTTACCTTCCTCCTCTCCCATGCGTTCGTCCTTCCAGGTGCAACAAAGCAGCATCAACCTCATTCACTCTCCGACCCCGAGCACCGGGAGAGAGCCAGCAGTCTCTGGTTCCACAGATAACCGGTGCCGGTCCAGCGCCGCAGCCCGCCAGCCACTCGTGTTGCTGTGCGTCGGTTCGCTCCCTGCGGGGTCCACACTGCTTCCTCCTGCCTGCACGTTGCAGCGGCGCTTCATTCAAGGGGGCTGGTGACCAATAAAGACCTTGAGCCGGCGAGAGGAAGAAACGAGTCTGCCAACCAGGAACACTCCCTGGGTAATTAATGCATGTTCAGGGGGTGGAGGAGAAGGAGGAGGAGCACGTTGCAGGACAGTAAACACCACTGTGGGTCTAGTGATCACATGAAATCTTAATCGAAGTATAGCCACGTTTACATTACAGCTGTTATCTAAGGAAAAAACTTTGAAACAGCTGAAGCCCATAAGGAGCTGAAGTATTAAGTAGTGAATGGGTTTTAAATACATTATGTCAGAGTTAAATAAATAGTCAGTTGATGTGAAACTGTAAACAGTGAAAGCAGCAAAAATCATCTGTTGATGAGTAAGTGGCAAATAGCTGAAACCTGTTAAATGAATTCAGTTGATGAAGTATGTAGGCTTAGTTATTACAATGGGTGAATGGAGCGGGGGTCCACACAGACCTAAAATGAACGACTCTGCATTTTTTTGCTACTGTATATAAGGGCTGTGGTATAAAGAATATAAGTATTCAACTTCAGAAGTGCTGCACTGAGCATGAACGAAAGAACAGAAAAACTGGTTTAATTTTCATTCCAGAGCAGGTCGAGTCTACAAGGTTTTATTTGTTAAAACTTGTCCTTGAAATCAACAACACCATTTAAACACAACACAGCAAGAGGACAAAAAGTCCCCAAACTGTTTCCATTTAGCATGGCAGACCATCTTCTTTATTGATTTCTGCAATGTTGGTGTGATAAATGTAAATAGATGTATTAATATACTGCAGCTCCATAGTGACACCGGGTATTTCTGAAGTGGGACAATCTAAGGCTAAGGCATCTGCTGATGGAACAATAGTCTAAGCTACTTTCACAGCATATAGATCACGGGTCAGCAGCTTTCCCAGGATATGTGCTGCTTGTGCACAGCAGTACAAGTTCATTATTTCCAGCTGGCACAAGAAGAACAGAGTTTATAGTCTCCACACTGAGGTACTGGCCTTAATATGTGGTCTGTTTCATTACAGGGAAGAACTGTTCCATTATACACATATTTGGCTTTAAAATACAGTAAATACAATGGTCCCTGATTAATTTGGGGGGGGGGGGGGGGGGGGGGGGGTGGCAGAAGTGAGATGCCGCAAAGGAAGCAGGACTTGAACCCAGGATGCAATCGCTATGTGGTATGTGACCCACCCAGAGATGACAGTCAAAGTGGTTTTGATCATCTCTCTCAGGACAAGCTGCTTCTGCTTTGTATTCCACTACAGCAAAGACGTAGCAAATAGGAAGACACAGGTTCTTTACACAGATTTTATTTTGTTACTTAATAAAGCAAATAAAATGCCGGGATATCCGGGAACAAGTCACACGTGTGTCGTGGAAATATAAAAAGTGCAAAACCACACTGTTCCTCCTTGCAAAAACAGTTTTAAATAAAGATGAAGAGTATCCCACGGCACATAAGACAAGGTCTGACTCAGGGAGGCTCAAAGACAGTCCTTACACAGGGCTGAGTGAAGGAACTGAAGCCAGCTAACATTTAATTAGTACAAAATACAGTACACAATTACAGAAGGAGATGGGGTCACTTGGCAACTGCGTTCATGAACCTTTGGTCAGTGAAGCCTTTTTAAAAGCAGCTCAAGTAAATGAAGAACAATGGGAGCTGATGCCTCATATAAACCCATACTGTAGGCTCCCCCATCAAACAAAGGCTTATTATGTATTACAATTCATAACAGGGAGTAAATGAAAAAGCAAAGTATTGTTCTTGTTTTATGTTCACACATTCCTCGTAACAATAAAGCTATGAGCCAAAACATGGTGCAACAAAACTTGAATAATCATGTAATGACAAGTTACATAAATGTCAATAACTGCTGCAATCAGACTAAACATTTGAAGCAGACTGAAGCACTCGATCCCAGACTTTAGTACAGTGACACATAGTTAAACATTCATACATAC
Source organism: Channa argus (assembly GCF_033026475.1). Taxonomy (NCBI): domain Eukaryota; kingdom Metazoa; phylum Chordata; class Actinopteri; order Anabantiformes; family Channidae; genus Channa; species Channa argus. Next base: position 11,616,318 of record NC_090202.1, on the reverse strand, counting down.
ATAATGCTCATGCCAGAGTAGTATCTGCAGGGTTTTTTTAATCTACTTGGAGCTAAAAAGGTGACACTGTTTCTCACAGTTTTCAAACATCTGCAATGATTTAAATGCTTTATTTGATTGTCTTCAGCATATCTCAGAGCAAACACTGCTCTTCATACATCACAATTTGGCAACATTAAATGCTGAGAAAACTGAACTGCATAGCAACTAGAATCAGCAAAGTTACTGGGAGCAGATGGGTTGGCCGGAGCCCCGAGTCCCGCTGCTTTATACCCAGCAGGCCTAAAAATAGCAGCAGAAGAGACGGGGAGCTAAAACGATGTTGGGATTAGCCAGATTTCATTGGTTTTTGGATTAGCCCCCGGTCAACCCACCCCCTCTGGCAAGACAAAGAGGTGATGGGCTCCGTACAGTGAGGTGTCGCACGGTGGACCGTAACACTAAGTACAATCATCCTCACTTCAGGATTAAAGGCAAAAGAAAATCTTTCGTAGGTCACATTCATAGCACAGTCTTTCTCACAATAGTACAACCATATGTCCAAACAACACACACCCCCACACACACACAGACACATACACACACACACACATGACAACACAAACATACTTTTGGTGTTTTAAGTAGGCTGATGCAGTGCGGGGACATAAAGCTGATTAACTTGACCACATTTCATGATTAACGGCACAATCAGTAACATATGTCACATGACAACGTGTACAAAACTCTGGGTCGGTGGGTTTGTATAAAAAACAGACCTTGAAGTCAAGTAAATAAAACATCTTTACATGTTTTCTAATGGGGGTTGGTTTGCATATAAAATGTACATTCTAGATCATGCAGTAGCACCATGGTTTCTTGAGGTCACGCTGGATCTCAATAGGACCTGTAGAGATCCTCTACTTCCTCCTCCCGCAGTATTTGCCCTGGCATCCTGCAACTCCACCTGCAACAGAGATCATCAAAATTACACTTTAGTATTTCCTCAGCATTAACTAGTTCACACACATGCCAAACAGTGCTTGTTATCATTAAGATTATGGCATCTTTACTCAACAACCAGTTAGACACTTCCTATACTTGAAGTTGTTTACCTCTGTAGACTCCTCCTGCACCACCAAGAAAGCCCTGCAGTGGACCGTACTTGGCTGCTTTGGCTGGAAAACAACAAAAGGAAAAGATAATGAGAACAGTTTAACATAAAATCCTCTTCAGGTGAATGAATGTTAAACATCTTGTGGTGTCTTCCCTGCCTGGCTGAGTGAATTTTATGAAAGTGCACATTTGCAGTACAAGTAAAGACAGCATACCTCATGCTCACTACTGTACTACAGAAGAAAACAATTAACAGAGTTATTGATGAAGGTGGCAGTTTACAAGCCAACTCAATTTAATTTTGTTAATACTGCCAGTAATGTTTGAAAAGAGACCACTATTGATGTAGGACAAAAAAGTTATCTTGAATATCATAATAGATAGTTTTTTTCCTTACTGCCCGAAAGCAGAAATAAAAATTCAGTCAGTCTCAGTACCATACAAGAGGGAGTGTGTATCACTTTCAGTGAACCATGCTCATCTATTCGGACCTTTCTAAAAATGTTTAAATGGGTAAGTGTCAGAAATTCTGCACCTAAAATTTGATTCCAAGAAAAGCCTCAGTTAAAGTGATACATACTTTCTCATACCTTTTGTAGATTTTCCAGTTTTACTTCAAGTAAAAAAAAAACTAAAATAAAAAAATATATAGCAAAATGCTTGCTCCAGAGGAACACTACCAGTATTGTTCTTGTACCAATTCTGTTCGCTTAAGTCTTAACTCTGCAACTTCAAAAGGGAAAGGGGGAAGAATTAAATAAAATTGGATACATATAATCACATCCTGTAGACTTAGAAACTTATGTGTTTTCTGTCTAAATCTAGTAAATGAAAAATGAGCTGTAACTGTGCTGATATCTGTAAGTTGATGGTTCCCCCTGGCCTCCAGATGATGCCTAGAAGTAATACAAACTTATCCAGTGTCTGCTCTATAAATCTAAGTTTATGTTGAACCTTGGAAACTGTATTTTAGAGGTCTATTTGTCATCTTTTAATCTGTTTCAGTAGATAGGGTTTGAAAAGTTTCCAGGACATTTAGCTTTTGGTGGGACCGATATCTCCAAAAAGCAACAAAACTTATAATAAAAGCAATTCATTCTTATGTTTTAGTCAAATAATTCAAGTTTATATGGATTCTGGGATAGACCACGTTTATTATGAATATACATAATAGTTAAGCTCTTTCCTCTTCATTCATTCAGCTACATTTTGAAAATTAATTTTTGTCAGAATTCAACAATCTTTACAATTCAATCGCTCACACTACCTTGGCACAGTAAAACTTAGTTATCTAAAAAACCAGGTGTGGTTTTCTTGAAATAATCCAACTTGTAGTAATCTCCTATGTTCAAGAAAATTTCGATTGTCATGTGTTTCCTATACAGCTTGTTCCATGCCATCTGCACTGACAGGCACGCACAGTACCGATCTGCACTGCACCCTTTTCCAATCTCATCCACATAATCTGACACGTTGCTATTGTTTGCCAAAGAGCAGAATTTATGAGAGAGCGATTGGAAAACGAGTTGAGGTGCAGGGGGAATCCGCATCAGTGAATGTGCTTAGACTCCCAAGCCACTTCATTAGGTACATCTGTGCTTGTAATGCTAATATCAGCCAATCACATGGCAGCAACTCAGTGCAGTTGGACAGGGTCAAGATGTTCAAACCCAGCATTAGATCTGGGGACAAAGATGATTTATTATATTATTTTTAACTTGGCATAGTTGTTGGGATTTTCATGCACAACCATCTCTAAACTTTACAGAGAATGGTCTGAAAAAGAGAAAACATCCAGTTCTCTTGGTGAAAATCTCATATCTATTTCTATATCTATCTGTGGCTGATGTCAGAAGAATTTGGCCACATTGGTTTAAGCTAAAAGAAAAGGGGGGCCGAGTGGTTCAGTGGTAGACCACTGGGTTGGGATGTAGAAGACCACTTGCTCGAATCCCACCCAACCAGGTGTGGCCCGCCCAGCCACCAAGGGCCACCCTGGTGCCAGTCCCAAACCTGGATATAAATAGTAGTGTTGCAGCATGAAGGACACGTGCCAAATCCACGTGTGGAACATGTTCAGCTAAAGGGACAAGCCAAAAGCTGTTAATCTTTGGTTTAAACTAAAAGACAGACAAAAGTTACTCAAATTAGCACTCACTACAAGTGAGGTATGCAGAAGAGCGTCTCTGAATGCACCACACATCGATCTTTAAAGCAGACGACCACAATGAGGGCCACTCCTGTCAGCTAAGAACAGAAAACTGAAGCTACGCTTGAAAGTGGCTCACCAAAATTGGACAACAGAAGATTGGAAAAAACACTGCCTGGTCTCAGTTTCTGTTGCTACATTTGAATGATCAGGTCAGAATGTGGCGTAAACAACATACAAGCATGGATCCATTCTGCCTTGTATCAACCTTTTAGGCTGGTAGTGGTTGTGGCTTTATGATGTGGTGATACTCTCTGGGCACGCTTTGGACCCATTAGTATCAACTGGACATGGACATGCTAACCATGTGCATCCCTTTATGACCACAGTGTACCCATCTTCTGAAGGCTCCTTACATCAGGATAACAACCCTCAAAAAGCTAAAATCATCTCAAATCGATTCCATGAACATAACAGTGAGTTCACTGTACTGATGTGACCTCCACGATCACCAGTTCCCACTTCAAGAACAGCTGCCAAATTTGAAAGAACCTTGCGATACTATCATGTCAATATGCACCCAAAATCTCTAAGAATTGTTTTTAGCACCTTGTTGAATCTAGGCCACGAAGAATTAAGGCAGGTCCCAAGGCAAAGGGGCTTCCAACCCATTACCGGCATGATGCATCTAATAAACATGGTCAGCAAGTGTACTGTAAGTGTTCTCCTATGATAAGGTGTATTTGGGTGCATGGAAAGTATTAAGGACATGAGAATTTGGTACCTTGTTGAGGAGTCAGTGGGGCTGGTACATATCCACCTATAGTAGAAAACAAGACAAGACAAATGAATTGGTGCCAAATGATAATGGTGAGATAAAACCACTTAGGACCTGTCAAAATGCCTGATATATTTCCCCAGGCCAGGATTTGGTAAGAATAATCCTGTTGACATTAAAGTAAATCACATGGGAGGGCTCTTAGATGTGGTGCTGAGTAAGTAAGTGAGTCAAGTAAGTAATATTTTGCTGTCAGCAAATAAGACATAAAAATATATATTCTTATTTGGAACATGGTAATTTTGTTTATTACCAATAACACCAAATAAAATTATCTCTTTAATAGCCTGGCATTCAGTAAAAGCAATTATTACTCAATAATTAAGTTCACAGAGATGATAAATGTAGGTCAGGATCAGTCATGATATATTCCCTCAAGCAAAATGAGCCTCCCTTTCATGTGTATTTGCATTGTATTTGTGAGAAACTCAATATAAAAAGCTTCCAGGTGCATTTTGCATAAATAAATCAAGCTTCTTTATGTGTGTAATTGGAATTTTATGAGTATTCATGGTGACATTTCTAAAAATAATTACGAAACTTTTTGACTTTAAAACTTTTATAATCTGTGGTGGAATGTTTTCTACTACATGTCACCAAACTAAAAGAATGAATATCACATACAGTATTTTGCCTGTAAGTTTAAGAGGAAACCAAAATAGTAAACAGATGTGCAAGCTGTTTAAGTGAAAAGTCCTGTGTAAAGGGAAGGGGAGAGGGGGTCAATGAGCTGTTTACTGATATTTTCATTTACAATGAGGTTTCTGCTTTACTATATATTGCAGTAGCAGAAAAACAAACTATGACAATGAAAGAGTTTAAAAACCTTTTTGTAAACTACACTAGCACGAACACAGAAGACTTATGAATCCCTGTCCTGTGGTTTCCTGTATTGTTTGCAATAAATGGCATATCTCCTCTATAGAGTAGCTTACAGACACATGCAAGCACAAACCACCACCACACCTCTATTACTGTCTACTTTTTCACCTGCTCCTCCTTAAGATACATTACTTTATTCTGTTGGTTTCTTTCCACTGATTTATGACACCAGAGAAACTCCTCAATGGTCTCTGCATTATGTTCCTATATCTGTCACAGATTTATCAGCAGTAAAAATGTGACAAAATCCTTGTCAGCAAATGATTCAGTTGCCATTTACTTTGTACAAAGCCAGAAAATCACATGAAGCAGTATAGTACCTGGGTAGTACTGTTGGGGGTAACCTCCACCATAACCAGGGGCAACAGGAGCAAGGCCTGTAAAATTAAATAGCAGTTACCATGGGAACTCAGTGCACCCAATGACAGAAAATTGCATAACTGTGTAAGCAGAGAAATAGACAACTTGACTTAATTTTCATAATTACAGAATTTCCTTTTTGGCAAACCTTTTCTCTGGAAAAACTGTGCTGGTAAATGAAAATTATTAAACCATCTGTAGTTGCATTACACTCAGAAGGATTAGGATGAGGATTAGGATCATGAGTTTTTATGTCAGGCCTTTACAGTAGGAGCGAGAGGAGGCTGCTGCTGTATGGTTACACTCATCCCCCACTGATGGAAAGAAGAAGTGGGGAAGAGGCAGGACCAGAAGCTAATCCACAACAAAATGTCAAATGTGGTGGACTGTGAAAGTGATATGTCTGCCGTACGAGTCCACTGAAGATTATTTTTTCCAATATGGATTGGGAAATTCAAAAGATAAAACACGGGGAGAGCAGAAAGCATGAACAAACGTGGTGATCCTCACCTGGCTGATATCCAACACCTCCAAGATTGCCGTAGCCTATTCAAAAACAAGGCCAAAATCTCAGCAATGAGAATGTGTATATTCCTGTAATGTCCCATTCAGTAAACATCATTTATTTGCAGGTTTTTCTGTTTTATATTGTATTTATATCACAGGATTGTCACTCCAGCCCCTGAGGTTACAAGTAGCCAGTGGCACAAATGAGCTTTGCAGAGTTTTGCTTTTCTGGGCCTCTCCAAGAGTCTGTGTTATCTTCAAACAGTCACACTTTGATGTTGTTCACAAGTATTATTGACAGTAATCAGCATCCAACGAGAAGTGCTATGGTGATAACAGTGCTAACATTGCTGTATCACTGCAGGGATCATTGGCAGAGCTATATTTTTTTTGGGGGGGGGGGATTTTAACTGGTATCTACAGGTACTGTTAAACTAACAGGATGAATTAACAAATGAAAAATGATTAAATGGTTTGACTACTTAAGATTACCAGGCTTGGTACATTACCAGGTTTAGGTGGTTTAGCTCCACCACCAGTTCCCAGTCCAACTCCAGAGGGATACGTCAATCCGCCTGTCAGAACAGACAAAAGAAAAAATGATTGTCTTAAGTGTTATGATAAGAACCCTCAAATACTGTCATGAACCTATGGCTGAACTGTGGATTTTAAGCCAGCAGGACATAGACTTAAAAGTTAATAAACTAGCAACATTTGATTTGCTCATTAAATTATCCAGCTGTTTCCTCATTCCTGGAGTGCAGTGTCCCACACAGATACATATCAGCATCCTGGCCTGTTTGCTGCACAGGAAATGCAAAGCAGTGTAATCTTATAACCAACCGTCACTTTGAGCACAGGGCAGAACGTTTTTTTTTTAAGTCAGCAAATGTTAGTACTTGCATTAATGCTTTCAGCCTCTTCTCCTTTACAACGTCCACAACTATAATGACTGCATCCTATTTTGTTCCTCTTTTCCAGTACAATAATATTAATACTACTATGTCTAGTAGTAGTAGTTTAATAAGTTGTTAATGGATTTAATTATTGTTATCAAATTATTTGCTTATGCTTTCATCATCATCACAATCATGTGTAACATATACAGTAGGTGAGGTCTGACCTGGATAACCTCCTGCTGCCAGTGGAAGTCCGGCTCCACCTACTGTTCCACCTGCAGCTAAAGTACAGGAGCAATGTATGAAGGTAGTACAGTAATAATATTGCAAGAACAAATTACCCTTTAGATAAATTTCAAATTGACTAGTTTGTTTAAAGCAGAAATACCTGGAGGCTTTAAAGGTTTCGCTCCAGGCAGAGTTACACCTCCAGGACCTAAAGCACAGCAAGGACACAAGTAATGCAGCAATATAAACCAAGGCTATAAAAGTTACATAGAAAATAGCTCCACTGTATCCTTAATACTTGATAAAAGTATTAGTATACTGATGGTGTAAATACAGATATTTAAGCAGAGAATTTCCCATTTCAAAGAGGAATAAATGTGTCTCCATGCTGGCTATATTAAAACTGTAAAAGTTATTGATTTTAATAACCAGTCCAGTGATATTTTTCTTATTTTAATACTAACTGGAGCTCTCAATTCATTGGATCATGCTTGCAAACATTTTTTAAGTTTTTAGGTACTAGTATCATAGTAATAGTTTGTTTTGTTTTTTCTGTTACATTTATTTAAATATGGTGGGTAAAATTTTAGAACCACCACTTCTTATAATGTACTCCAGTATGACTCCACTAACTACTTTGACCTAAATAATAAACACATCGTAGAAGTATAACTCTTTCAACAGCTTTAACTTAAAAAAAACTGAGAAAAAATTGTGGTATTTTATTTGGAAACTCTCTAACATTACTGTTATTTGTGTTTTGGATTATCTTAAATCGGGGTTGCCATAACTGCTTCTGTGGGAAACCAATTGTCCCTGCAAAAACAATAAGATTTATTGTTAACTGAGTTGCACTAAATGAAATGCAAAAAAAAAACCGAACAAACAAAAAAAACAACTTGGACATATGTCCATCACAGGTAAATTAGTGCAGAACAGCAAAAATAACCTAATTACAAATATGCAGTCAGAAGTCATGACTGCTGGTTTTATTGATTCAAGTCCAACTGCTAACTTCCTGGGTAAATGAGGGTGGTAAGTTATATGCAATCTAAGTGACAGATACATTGACTAAGATCATAAAAGTGTATTGATAAAAACAATAGGATGTTTTGATTCTGTATTGGCAAGACTTGACAGAGCCAAGATACTGTGTTAACTATGATGTTTTAGAAAGAGCCTAACAGACAGGAGCCTCTAATCCACAGAGGATAACATCAGGGATAAAGAGTTAATGTTGGCATATATTAAATTTTACAGTTTTTTGCATTACATGGCAATAAGGTTTATTATATGGTGTTATTATCTTTAAAAAGATGGAAATTTTTACCCGGTACAAATGGTTTGGGTGATTTGACGCCAGTACCAACACCAACACCTACAAACGGCAAAGGACAAGAAACCATCATGTGGCCAAACATATTGTATGTACGGTTTTATTGGTCTAAATAACAAAATAACATGGCTCAAAGGCTTAAAACAACTAGTATAATAAATACTATAAATACTAGCTTACTTCCAGGCTGTTGTACTCCGGTTGCAACTAAATGACAGAAGTATGTGTTAATATAAAATATAGCATGTAATGTAGATGGGCTTTACAATGATAAAAACACTTTGAATGACACAAGGCAAACCATGCACCAAATCTAAATAACTTGCAAACACAACACCAATTTTTTGGCATTTAGTTAAATATTTGAGAGTGAAGAGGCAGACAGGAAACATGGGGGAGAAGGAGAGAGCCAGAGATAGAGATAGAGACAGAGAAAGCAAGTATAACAAGTTACAAAGGTCTCTAGCTGGACTCAAAAAACTGGATTCTAAAATGATCCATAGCAAACCAATACTGTGAAGAAACAAGAAGGAAAAACGGAATACTTCTCTCCCAACCTAACTCTAATTTGTGTTACGTCATCAGTACCATCTTCTACTAGATATGCAGTTTAACAGTTCTTATTTTAAATGGTTTACACCTTTGGCAAAAGTCAGGTTTTGAAACACAGCACTGAGAGAATTTGTATGACAAGAAATATAAAAAGAACTTGTTTCCACTTACTAGGTTTACCTTGGCCTGTTGCACCAACTAAAAACACAAAAGTGGCACCAGATAACCATTAGTGTAAAGCACAATACAGAGAACAAGTGAAGGTTAGATAGTAAAAATTCATTACATTTGGTAGAAATCAGGAGGGACAGTGTATATTCATTATCGACAAGGAAAAAAATACTGACCACTAGGGGGCGCTCCAACACCAGTTCCACCTGGGATAGTTAAAGACACACTTTATCCAGGGTTCCAATACAATCTTTTAAACTTTTTCTCTGGTACATTTTAAAATAAGAATATTTTTGCATATTTACCAACACTTGTTCCAGCTGTGAAAAAAGCACCAATAAGTTAAGCTTATAGATAGGTGTATTCAGTGATTGTCATGTATTAGGATAAATACTCTGTGCAAACTACTCACCACTAGGATGAATAAGTCCACCAGCAACTGTTAAAACATGTGTAAATAAGATTACATTAGGACAGGTCGAATCCTAGTACAGGTTTAATTGAGGAAAATGCAAAAATATACACTTAGTTGGTACCCACCGCCTTTTTTCACACATCCACCATAAGAGTATGAAGGACAGGAAAGAAGAAATAAAGAAGCAAAGTAAGTAAAATACCTTTTAAAATTTGCTTTAGAAGAGTGATTTTAAATTTAAAATGTAAATTGTTTTACTTTTTCTTTTTTTTTTTACCTTAATACTGCAAAATATAGTTGCTTTTAATGATGAAACTGTACATGTAATTCTACATTTAGGATGATTAAAGGAGTTGAACACCAAACCTTAATGCAAGATATTCTCCTTCCAAATAACATAAAACAATAAATTCTTGCCTGGTTACTCAGTTTGGCCATACAGCCAACTCTTGGCAGAGTCCTGGTGGTTTCAAACGTCTCCCATTTCCCAATTATTCAGACTACAGCACTCCTGGGAACACTCAGCCCTTTAAAAATGGCTTTATACCCTTGCCTTAATCTATGCTTTGCCATAATTTTATTGAAGTGGTCTACAGAAAGTTCCATGGTGGTTTGGTTATGTGTTAGTGTGAACTGTGGGATCTTTCTAGACTTTTTCCAAACTCTTTATTAGGCATCTGCACTCCAGCACTCCAAGTTCTGAATGTACTGCAAAAGAAAAACACCCAAGCAAACAGGATGCACCTGTCCAAAATTAGTGTAACTGCAAAGTGCCTGAATCCTTTTGTAAATGAGAGCTATGATATATAAGTGAGTTGTTTAAAAAAAGACAAAAAAAGGAAATTATGAGAAAAAGACAAAACCTGCCGCTACATCTAACATAATAATGGGGGAATGGCAGGGGTCAAGCACGCTTCAGCTTCTCTTCAGCATGATAGCAAGCCTGTCATTTATAGACTGAGTCTGAAGTACAACTGAAGTAAGAAAAACGAAAGAGGAAATGAAGCAGAATCTGCGAAGACAATCTAATTAATTGAATTACTGAAACACAATTGTTAATATTTTAAATCGCAGACTGCTTATAAAATTTGAATCTGTAACCATTAAAATACTAAATTCAATGTGAAAAATATAGAAGAAGTAGTATAGTTGATTGAACTTTAGGAATGCTAGTAGTCTTTCTAGTTATCATTCAGCATAAATCCTAATTTAAGACCAACATTGTCCCCTAAGGATTATTAAGTTGCAAAAATAAATTAAATAAAAGCTCCACTTGTTTGTCATTACATCGTAAAAGGTTATACAGAACCCACTTCTCCACTGAGGTTTTACCTGGTCGAGGAGTTCCAGCAAGTTCCTTTGCTGTAAAAGCAATAAAAGCATGAAATGTATAAAAAGGATGATCTCAGAAATTAAGAAAATATATATATACCTGGTTTTACAGGAACACCTGTTTCACCTGGAACACCATTGACAGTTGTATCCGTAGTGGCTATTGGCAGCCCAATTCCAGTGCCGCCTCCTGCAAAGGCAAACATGAGGTCAGCAAACTGCGCAACAGCTTTTGGAAAAGTTTGTTGCCTATAACAATACTAACAAAAATAAATAAAACATATCTGATTTTCATTATGGCTGAATGTCATAGCAAAATACTATGTCCAGGTGAGAGCTGATGCTCTTTAAATATCTGGGACTGATCTCATAATTAACTATGTGTACATGACATGTATATTTGTGTTTAACACACATTACACAGTGAGTAGTTAAAGTAAATGTCTGTAAATGGAAGAAGTAAACTAAATAATTGGATGGAATAACTTTTCAGATGGGAGTCATTACATTAACACAGTGGAGGGGTTTATGTGCTCCATTGCTATGTGCCTTTTGTATTTATTTGTTTATTGTTGCTGCCCTGTGAGCCACTGGTGAAACACTACTGAGCCGAGTCTCACAAGATGCTCAATATTTCCCACTGGTAGAAAATAAGTAAAGGGTTTCTTTACCATATTTTGGTGGTTTCACACCTCCAGGATATCCTGCATCAATTACAAAAAGTGACTTGGTATCCTAGCATATACATTAAAATAAAATGAAATTAAAATTAAAATGAATGACTGTGACATTGTCTTTTCATATACATGCAGTACCTTCACCCCCAACTCCTCCAGGTACGCCCCCAGGAACTCCAGTTCCTCCTAACCCTGCTCCTCCTGGAATGCCTAAATAAGAAAATTGAGCAAATTATATAAGATATAGTTACTTTTTTCAATTGCACAATGAAATTGTATTGTGTTAAGATTATTGTATACATAGGACAAGTATCAGTATGTATTTGCACAAATCCAATGTAATAGAGTAGAGTAGAATAAGATAAACTAAGCGTGAACTATATTTGCAAGAAAAATCTCATCTGTGACTTTTAGGTGCTTTTTTTTAGTTTACCATATTTAGCTGCTTTTGCAGCAGCAAGGTATTGTCCCCCTGGTATTAGTCCTGCTCCCCCTGGTAGTCCTGTTCCTAACCCTGCTCCAGCTCCTGTTTAAAGAAAATGATCAGGGTGCATCATTAGTACTACATTTACTGTACAAATGCAGGCTAAGCAGTGCTGCTCAACATTTTCTGCACACATATTCTTATCTAATTCTAATCTAATCAAATCAAATCTAATCATAATCTCCACAAAATTGGAAGAGTAAAAATTACTTGAATAAATTTCAATTTAATAAAGATTTAAACTCAATTCCAAAAAACATCTTACCGTACTTTGGGGGTTTGACACCAGCTCCTGTGCGGAGAAGTATTATACAATGTATTACCCCTAATAGCAGAAATACTGAAAAAAAAGTCCTTTGTGTCTGCACTCATATATTAATCAAAAAACTTACCACCCAAGCCAGCACCTGGTAGTACCTGTCCTGCACCACCTAGTCCTGCTCCTTGTCCTGCTCCTAGTCCTGCTCCTTGTCCTGCTCCTGGGACTCCTGTTGGGGAGTGAAGAAAGAAGTTCTTTTACACCATTTTAAATGAGTCTACTATTCCTATTGTCACTTATACCACTCCCATTATCAGTATCCGAGTATTGCAATTTTCAACATTGTAAACAGTTTATTTATGTAACAGCACAGTATGTGCACTTAGGGAAAGTCCACTAAAATTTGTAAAATGGTGAATCCCAGGCTCACCGTATTTTGGAGGTTTGCCACCAGCAGTCAGAGCTGTAACACAAAGACACCTCAAAAGCTTAGATCAAAAACTGAAAAAAATAATTCTTTTATTACTCATTTAGCCTAGGTGGGTCATGCTTACATCCATATCCTGGCAAGAATGGTACTCCTCCCCCTGCTCCCCCACTTGGAACTACCCCTGCACCACCTAGACCTTTGATGTAAAAACATATTCACGCAATCGGGTACATTCATTTCAAATACTACCTACATTTTTTCAAAGATTGAATTTAAGATACCATATTTAGCAGCCTTAGCAGCAGCAGCGGCAGCAGCGATGTTGCCTGGTCCACCTCCAAACCCCCCTACTCCTGCCAGTCCCCCTGTGCCTCCTAGTCCTCCTACTCCTGTGGATAGACAAATTTATTTTCATGTAAAGCTGGCATTATTGTTTAATGTAATAAATATGTAGTTATTTTTCTGTAAAAAAATTAAGTAATATTGAAAAACAATTTTTTTAATTTAATACTATAATTTCACCTACACAAACCTTGAAACCGCTTCTTTGTACTATTAAACAGCGCAGCCAAAGTGATGCTTTTTGTTTTTTGTCCATAATGATACATAAATGTCAACAATACCATTTAACCAGCTGACTAGTTGTGAGTAATGGTAGGTACCAGGGGTCAGGTTGAAGCCCCCACCCCCCCCCAAACACACACACACACACACACACACACACACACACACACACACACACACACACACACACACACACACACACACACACACAGATCCCAACCACACTGTGGTGTAATAAAAATGATTGAATATTACCATATTTAGCAGCTTTGGCGGCAGCAGCAGGGTATCCTCCAACTCCTGCACCTCCAAGTCCTCCAGTTCCTCCTAATCCTGTACCTCCAAGTCCTCCTGTTCCTCCTAATCCTGTACCTCCTAGCCCCCCTATGCCTGTCGAAAGCAAATTTACTTGTTTTACCATTCATCATTTGAATTAAAGGTTTATGTAATTTGATATAATTAAGAAGGACTTAGTTGTGTGTCTAAAATTATTTGAACTTGCTTTGAAAAACTGTACCATATTTAGCAGCTTTAGCAGCAGGAGAATATCCCCCACCTCCTATCCCAACTTGTCCACCTGTGCCTAATTGTCCACCGGTCCCTATTTGTCCTCCTGTCCCTATTTGTCCTCCTGTCCCAAGTTGTCCTCCAATGCCTGGTAGGAATGAAGAAAACACAGTTAGCAATAATGCTTTACATTCAGTAAGTATTTTGTACTTTTGTATGGTGTATGTTTTAGACCTCATAACACAACCACACACATAAAATAAATATTTTTAGACCATTATTTAAACACCATACCATATTTAGCTGCTTTAGCTGCTGCTAAATATCCACCAAGCACTGGTAAGCTTGGGACTCCTCCTGGCACTCCGCCTGGTACACCCCCAGGGACTCCTCCTGGTACTCCACCTGGTGCTATAGTTAAAAGAACACGAAACCAAACCAGAGTAATAGAATTATCCCAGATAATATGAACATTCTATTTAAAGCTTGTGTGGATACATCATGCATGCAAAAATACGTTAGAATAGGATTTTATGTACACCTGAATTTTCTTACCATATTTAGCAGCCTTGGACCCTGTTCCATATCCTGTAGAAAATAACTATAGTTGGTTAATCAGCCGATACTATTCATAAAGTGCATGGGAAAAAACTATATGGGATTAATTTGCATTTGAAAGTAAACTTGTTTTGAAGATATGCTAGCTGATGCAGTGACACTGACTTTAGTTATATTTGTGATATATCTAGATAACAGATGTAATTTACAGACAGATACAGTAGAAGTTTATTGGGCTAAATAAGTCATTTATGTGAAGGATTAGCCCTAGTAAGGACCACTGATGAGCACATTTTATTTCATATCATGAAGCTAATCTATTTTCTGATGTATAATAAGGTTTTGGTCACATGCCAACAAAGCTATAGTTTTGTTTTCTTTTTTTATATTTATGTCTTTTTCTTGATTTCATACCTGCTGGCAATTGCCCTGGAAATAATCCACCAGTTCCACCCACACCACCCACACCTGCAGCAGAAAGTGCAGACTAGTCAGATACAAATACATATTTTGTATCAGATTTTTGACAGGAAAAAGCAAGCAACATAAAAGCATTATTTTGGTAATGAATGTGGTAGACAACCATATTTAGCTGCTTTAGCCTGAGCAGGTGAGATGGCCCCAACACCTGCAGAAAAAAAAAGAAAGCTATTTTAAGCCCCTTTCTTGTCCTTTCTACGACACTCAGGTCTTGTTAACACTACATTTATAAAACACACACCAGTTCCAACAGGATATCCAGGCCTCAACACAGAACCACCTTGTCCTCCTGGAAGTCCAACTCCACCATTACCAAAGCCCCCATAACCTGAAACAATGTAATTTAACGAATCATGCACTTCTGGATATCCACCGATGCCACAGATACGTATATTACATATATGCAACAAAAAATAAGTATTTGTACCAAAGGGAAGTTTGCCGCCTCCAGGTTTCACGCCATAACCGCCTGAGAAGACAAAACGTTTTGAGTGAATGATACTAAAAAATACATACCTTAAAATGGAGTGGTATTTTTTTGGAAGCCATAGATCTGATTTGATAGTTCAAAGACAGTCCGTATTCCTTAATTTGCATTTAAAAAGTATGTTTATGACTATATCAAACCATTCCTCCCAGGAAAAAATGAACCAAGCAAAGTAGTTTTTTGCTATTGCAGAAAAAGGTTTACTGCATTTTATGTATTATGTACTTTTTGATTTGTAGCACCTGGCAGTTCCAAAAACTCTTTCATGTATTCATAATGTCATTCATTAATTTCTTCACTTAATCATGGTTGGCCTGCACTGTATCAAAGTCTACTCAGTATGCTTCATGCCTGCAGTGGTGCGCAACCTCTTCAGCATATTTCCCCTCTATTGTAGTCCTTATCCAAAAATATGCCATGTTAAGACAATTACCAGCTACCATCAATAATCCAGACTCTTCAGATCTCTAAAGATAAAAACAAAATGTATTCCACATACCCTGAAAGCACCTGGTTTAGGTATGGCTGGAGACTTCAGTCATATGTCTGGATGTCAAATGTTCATCTTAACCATCAAATATGGGCAAAAGTAAAATTCCAGAAAAAAAATCACTGCTTTTAAAGTCACCAAAAAATGAAAAAACATTTTCAGTAAACATACAGCTGTGTTTATTTGAGGACAATTAAAAATAGAGTAACTTACTACAACCCCAATTCAACCTCTTATACACCATCTTGTCTGATGCAGGATTCTAGCTGCTCAACAGTCCTTGGCCTTTGTTGCTGGATTTTGTTTTATGATGCACCAAATGTTTTTTATTGGTGAAAGGTCTGGACTGCAGACAGGCCAGTTCAACACCCGGACTCTTCTCCTGCGAAGCCATGCTGTTGTGATGGATGCAATATGTGGTTTAGCATTGTCTTGCTGAAATTTGTAAGACCATCCCTGAAAGAGATGTTGTCTGGATGGGAGCTTATGTTGCTCTAAAACCTTTATGTACTTTTTCAGCATCGATGGTGCCTTTCCATCAATGACGTCCATGTTTCCAAAAAGAATTTCAAATTTTGATTCATCTGACCACAGAACAGTTTTCCATTTTGCCTCAGACCATTTTAAATGAGCTTTGGACCAAAGAACATGACGCCGTTTCTGGATCATCTTCACACATGGCTTCTTCTGTGCATGACACTGCTTAAACTTACATTTGTGGGTTGCACAGTGAACCACGTTCACAGGCAGTTATTTCTGGAAGTGTTCATGAACCCATGCAGTGATGTTCAGTAGAGAATCGTGCCAAATGATCACATGTCTCCAGTTATGACCTTTGACCTTGTCCCTTGCGCACAGAGATTCCTCCTGATTCTCTGAATCTTTTGATGATGTTATATATTGTAGATGCTCCTTTTATGCCCATTCAAGTTACTGACCTGTTGCCAATTAACCTAATTAGTTGTCAAATGTTTTTTTTATTTGCAGCAATTACTTTTACAGCCTTGTGTTGCCTCTGTTCCAAATTTTGATGTGTTGCTGCCATTAAATTCAAAATAAGCTAATATTTTTCATGAAATGGTAAATTTTCTCAGTTTTGAGAAAATTGATTTCATGAGATTTACAAATCATTGTGTTCTGTTTTTACACATTGCCCTAACTTTTTTCAAATTGGGATTTTAATAATTCCTTAAGAAATATAAATTTTAAGTTCAATACACAAAACCCCTAGGTGTGAAGAACCCTTAAAATAAATTACGTTTTTAAAGCTGTAAATTATGAATTAATGGTCATTTTGCAGCATCCTGAGGGACATGGGTAAATTAGAAAAGCAGCAAAGTTTAGTAGCAGCAGTTGGGATTGTGTCATCCCTCTTGGAAATAGGAGCACAGAAGCACTGCAGTGGAAATCTTTACAAAGCAGGTAATGATGGTAATGCTCTCGATTTGGCACAGCCAGAAAGTTAAAAAGTCAAACAAAATGAAAAGAAAATTTGTGGAACCAAAGATGGGATTTTTTCCCCAAGAATCAATGGAGATACGGATGATTATTAGGCCATAAAGTGAGTCTTTATGCTGGAGAAAAAGAAACTATGTGCCAATAAACAGACAGCATTAATTCAAATGAAATGAAGTAAGTTCTGAATAACATTTAATGTCATACCTTGTACTTTGGGTGATTTTAGGGGGTATCCATGGAACATTCCAGGCTGCAGGGGTCCACCATACCCACGGCCTCCGGGATGCAGAAAATATATTTAATTTCTAATCAGGTGATACCAGTAAAAAGACAAATATATTTTTGCTTATAATACAACAATAGAATATAAAGTCACCTGTTCCTAGACCTCCTACTTGTCCTCCCCCTCCAACTGTAAAAAAATTTACAACATCCAGTCAGACACTCGAACGAAACCAAATAAATTTGTTGGTATGCAAATATTAGACACAGCTGAAGCAATAAAAACAAACACAGCAGACTAATCAAGACATAGGAGAAACACTAAACCCTACTTGATTTTTGATTTAAGTCAGTGCCTGTGGCAACTCCAGGCAAAACCCCACGTCCACCAAACCCTGAATAGGCCAAAAGAAACCCAACATTAAACTGACTGTATATGATACAACACTCCACAAACAATTCCTGAGGTTAATCTATGAGTGAGACTAACCCGCTCCAGGCACCAGTCCACCTTGGTATAATCCAGGCACACCCACACCTGCCACATCCAATGAGAAGACAGTTGTGCATTTCTGTATCCACATTCAAATAGCGTATGTGAAAGGCATCTACTGTAGCATGCAGCAAAAATGTGTTTTATATTTGAATTCATCCTAGCAACACTGACCAGAGAAGTTCCATGCACGTCAATCATTATGACAAAACACAATCACAAAACTGTGCTTTTGCCACCTGATGCATCACATGCATTTAGATTCATTATAAAAGTTTTAGAAAATTATGTAAAAAATGTATTTAATGTGATTCGGATGTGAAGTGAACTGCATCGCTTCCACCTTCAGCTTTATGAATATTTTGTTGAGTCTACAAAACCTGGCACTTTGGCAGCCTTCTTTCCTGCACCAACACCAGCTCCTCCTGGAAGGCCTAACTGAGGAATAACAGGCACTGAAAACACAAGTGAAATGTTACTTGACTCATAGAAAAAGTTTGAAAAATATATAGTATAGTTTGAAAACCTTGTGCACATCTTCACATCAAAACAACTATACCAGTAATTCCTGCCTCCTAAGGATAATGCTAATATTTTGTATTTAAAACTGTTACTCTTACTATTTCACATTAGGAAAAGTGTTGTGTTTGGAGCCCAGATAGGCTCTTTGTCAAATAAATCAATTCTAATATACCTGACAAAGAGCCAGTGTGGCTTCGAAATGTTGTACTTGGGAGGTAGTAAATCCCAGTATGACAAACACAAGTCCAAGATAAAATAAAAAATGAGAAAATTTGAAAAATGATATGTGCTGTGTGTGTGTATGTTTGTGTGTGTGTGCTTTGCCTCCAGTAGGCAATGCCTTCCTAGTACCTGTACCTCCAGCACCTGTCCCAGGCACAGTTCCCCCAGCCCCTGTTAAAATAAAAATAGTGCCCAGACATAAACATTAAATAATAAAAATATACAAGGTGGTGTTTCACTCTTAAACTCACAATGAGCTAACTGGAGTCATTAACATGCAATGGAAAAAAAAAATCACTAAGGTGATTCAATAGTTGTACATTCCTAGACCACTAGAGGTCTCTGTGAGACTGGAAAGGTCAATGGCTTGTGGCAGACTAGACCTCGTCAGCAGAAAGCTGGATCCTTAATATATCATTGGTACTGAGAGTAGCTAATCTGGCCCTACTTGTCTGTCATCACCCCATGATCAAAAGCAACATGGCTGACATTCAATCTAATCAGCAGAGGCAGCCAGAATGCATGGCATTTGCCTTGCCTCATAAAATGCCTAATTTATTTGACTATCTCCTCGTGGAGGAAATGAGCTGTCAGCTTCACTTGCAAGGGAACTTGGCCCCAGAATAAAACACATTTGTTTATTTATTAAAACTTTTTTCATTTTTAATCTTAAATTCCCCATACTTAGACGGACAGACGTTGCGCACTGCCCGTAAGAATGTGGCCTGGAAGATTCGGTGAGCAAAAGTTTGGCAACGCAATGTTTTGTTTTATCTGTCCTTTTTCAGCGAAATGAGATGTTATTTTGTGTGTCATGAAAAGAGTACAGACTGAGTCAAGGGACTGAAGTTTTGCCATTGCCAACCAACACTTGAGAGTAGGCTCTATGCCATAGTGCAGTATAGTCCTGGCCATGATTGGATCCTCCTGAGTCTGTGCTTAATCAGCCTGCCTAATTTAAAGCAAATCATGTGCACATGCACAGGCTTTAAGGCCATGCTGGTCCCTGCTGAACTTCAAACTGTACTGCAGGTACATGATAAAAAAATTATATGTGTTTGCCAAACAGTGTTTTTCATGCTGAGTTACCATTAATGAGAAACATTCAATTTGGCTTTCTCATAAAAGGCAAGTATGCAGATCTTTTAAAGTTCCAAAATGCTTTGTGTCAGTGCTCAGCAGAGGTCAGGTCTGTACGGTAGTCTGGCGTCAGGCGACCATAGGGGGTTATGGCAGCGCAGTATTGTATAACAAAGCACCTGTACTGAGAACTTAAGCTTCAAATTTGAACTAATCTATTTTAGATCTGAAATTTTCAATAAATTGCACAACAGCTCATGTAACATAAATAATCTTTCTGTTTCCAAAACTAGAAGGCACAACACAGCTATTCCACCTATGTATACAGAGATAATTCACCACAAGCCTTTGTTAAAAACTTGAGAACCAAACTTGGGGTTCCTACTGATTTTAAGACATTTTACTGAAAGGGTGAAACTATCAGCATCAAAATCAGATTTGCCATATGAACATTAGCAACATACAGTAACATATTTAAGAATAATAACAATGAAAATATAAGCAAAACAGTAAGCAATAAGTATTGCATTAATTCGATTCTGTATCGTTGGGACTGGGCTGTGAGTAGAGTGAAATCATGAGAGTGTATGTGTGCAAAAAGCAGCATGTAGATAAATATTGGTGTGCATGGACAGTGTTAATAGAAGCTGGTCAGAGCTAGTTATCTGTGACTTTGTTGAAGTAGGTAATTGTCTGCATGGGAAAGAAGCTGTGGAGCTGTCAGGTGGGCTTGGATCTGGGGTTTCTCACTCTGGTCTGTTCATATTTTCTCTTTGTTCTTTTCAAACATTTATTTATTGTTCTCTGTTTAAAGAAAGAGGTGACATATAATATTTAAATATAGAATAACAACAAATTAATAAAATATATAATATAATATGCAAATCCTTTACAGGAAACCAGTATGACATTTCTATACTGACATTATCTGCTCTACCTATTTTTGCAGCTTTCTGTCCAGCTCCAGGGAAAAAGCCCCCAGTGCCTCCACCATATCCACCATAACCACCTAAATGAAAAAAAGAGAGTGTGTAAACTTTCAAAACCCATTTAAGCCTCTGATGTAAAACTTTAAACAGAGAATATTAGGTTTTAGTTAATATTAATATTATTAATATTAGGATAATATTAAGTTTTTGCTGCCACCAATTCCAGTTTTAGTTTGAGTACTTACCTCCAAGAGCACCGACTCCTAGATTGCCATATCCTGGATGAGAAATAAAACATAGACAGGGGAAGAAATATAATGAAAATTGCTATGCTACAAACCAGAAACAAAAGTAATGAAGCAGAAAAGAAAACCAGTTTTCTGCCGCTATACTACTGTAAGTTACCAGTGATTTATTCAGCAGTGATTATTCTTCTGTAATAATAATCTTTCATCAAAATGTTTTGTACGACCGGCAACGGCATAGTGTACATTGAAAAAAAATGTATTAAATTAAATATGACAATATTGTGTGTGTTTAATTAAGTTTTAAAACATTGATTGTGGTGATTAAAAACCCATTTATGTTTCTGGAGACAACATGCGCTGCACCTGAGGCACAGGAGAAAAAGCAGATCCCTACTGACTAAGAAATATGATAGCAAAAACATGAACAATGCTTGTCCATCTGGTTAAGCTGTATTTTAAACACTGCACTATTGTTTCTGGGACCTAAAAATTCTAAACTAATTAATCGGGGTAAAAAGCTTTTGGCTAGATTGTCTTGATGAATAAAATCATATCTCAGCTTCAGTCTTTGCTTGGTGACAAGACCAAACCATATGCATTAAGAAGAAACATTAGCATTGCAGTGTGGCACGTGTGTGGTTTATTTTAAATATGAGCTATATTAAGCCTAATTTTTCCTACACACAATTTTAGCATTTAAAAGAAAACATGTAGAGCAGGCAAAAAAGGACCAAAATACAAGCCTCGTTCATGGTGGACTCACTATGTAAAGGGAATGCCTTATTTGTGCTCTTTTCCACATTGCTGTTCCCTTTTCTTTATGCTAAATTTGATGTCATTTGATGTTCAAACTTGTTTGAGGTCATTGTCATTGTTTTGTCTAAATAGTTGTACATTATGCTGGCGTTTTTAACACAGACTCTCACTAAAACATGACCTGTGTGTTTTAAATTTTAAATCAGAGCTATTAATGCTATAATGTGAAAATGCTAAATTCCCTCTAGAGTCAGTGTTTAGTTTGTTCCTCTGGGTTACTGTAGAAACATGGCAGTTCAACAAGGTATCCTTGGTCAGTGGGGGACCCAACCTCATGTTGATATACTGTAAAAGGCTTATTGCAAGCTTAAGAAAATACATTGGTTTGTATTTTCAGGTGATTACACACCAATGAAAACATAATTATGAAAACTATATTCCATTTCTGCTAATAAGAACCTGTAAGTTCAACAGACTGTGTCTTTGAGTCTTGTATTGCTGTAGTTTAGAGAATTTTAACTAGAAAAGCAAATAAGCACCGAAAAAGTAATGCCATCATTCTTTAGAAATGAGCTGGCAAAAATGTTCAAATGCAGAAAAAAGTAAGTAAAAGTAGGATCTTATTCAAATATTCAAGTATGAAAGATCTCCAGGAACTACCCAAGAGACAGAGTATATACATCTCTAGAGCCAACATATGACAAACCTTTTTATATAATATGTCAGACACGTGATTCTCAGATTTGAATTTTCTAGCCTTGTATTAAAGTAGGCTGTGACTTGAAAAGGTTCCCCAATCTGTTGGAGTAATGACTGTATTTGAAATAAGAAATTTTAATGCTGCCAACAAGCTAGTCCACCAAGGACCTTGTTTTCATCAATACTTGTGAGCCAAAAAATCTGGGGTGAGAACAACTAAGCATGGGAAACAAGCTGCACATTGGGGGAAGAGAGCAATCAGACTGGAGGGTGAGAGCTTGGAGTCTGTCCAGCAATCTGCTGGGTGCAGGTAATGATCCTGATGAGGAGTAGAAATGTGCTGGGGGAGAGAGTAAGAAAGATGGAAGTGTGGAGTTTCATGAGCTAGTCAAAACAAATGTGGGCACTGACCTCGCCAAGAGCTTGGCAAAGAAACTGAGCATGCAATGCGATCCCAGACACTAAGCTAAGCGTCCTTGTGATAATCCATCTCCTTCATAGCTGTCAGCTTGATTCTCTACGATTGTTCAACCATCCCAGAGACACACCTCGAAGTAATAACAACAGTAATCAATTCTTATATAAATCTGAATTATCTGGGGCTTTCCCTCTTCCAGTGTCTCTTGGGCTGACACAAGGAATCTTTATTGTTTGTCTAATTTTTCTCAGTGAGCTCAACATACCATAAAAATGTTAAGGAATCTATGGGAAACTGACACGGAACTAGACACTTACGAGATATAGTAAGTGGATCATTGCTAATGCATAATACCTTTAAAATAACTAAGTCCGGCCTAAAGTCTTTCTTTCAATCATACTGTCTAGTTTAGCCTCCAGATTGCAGAATGTCTCGTTGGTCAGTGTGAGGGTTATATGTGTTTGTCAATGTGACTGGTGGAAATTTACAGCACAGTCGGCACGACAGAGAGTTCATGCATGGCAGTGGAAGAGAAAGATGAAGGCAGAATGAAGACAGATAAGGCTGTGGAGACTTTGAGCTTTTTCATCCATCATCTGGCCCACCTGTGCTCACATGTGGCTGACCCAACCTGGCTCTGGCAGTCAAGCTCAGGTCGAGAAGCACCTGCAATGTGAAGCTGAGCTCCACCTCTTTGAGATCAGAAAATTCAAGATTAAGATTCAAACCACTTTATTGAGCTCATAGGGAAATTGTGTTACCTTGTTACAGCTGCTCTCCATGTGAAGAGTAGAAAAGAAAAGAAAAAACTTCCACCAAACTAAGATAATAAGTACAAGTACAAACTACTGATCAATAAGTAAGAAAAAAATCCAGCTTGAGGAGAAACATAAGTGAAATAAAAACAATACTATTTATCAATTTTGACCATTTAGTCCCCCTCTTTTTTCACAGAAGAGGGATGAGTTGGACAGTTTAATGGCCACTGGGAGAAAGGATCTCCTGTGGTGTTCTGTGGAGCACTTGACTGTGATCATTCACTGGCTGAAATTGCTCCTCTGTGCAGCCAGCACACAGTGGAGAGGGTGGGAGGGATTGTGCAGGGTCGAGAGGAGTTTGAACAACATTCTCCTCTTAGCCACAACATGCAGAGGGTCCAGCTTCTCCCCCAGAACAGAACCAGACCTATTAGCCCTCTGTAGACAAGATGCAGTTGAGCAGAAGTCAGTATGAAAAGGGGTGCGCATTTGGGTGTGTGACCGTGAGTGATGGCATTGGGTTAAGACAGGGAAGAGAGGAAAAGCAACTTTCTGTAATTTTAACATCACCAGTCAGTGAGACGATAAAATGTATTGAAGACATGCTAACAAATTGTGGAGATTTAATGGTTTGACATCCATCCACTAATTGTATTTTTGGGAGATGGAGGATAGAGGTTTTGTACAAAAGTACTCTGTTTAGCCATATTTAAACCATCTTGTCAGCTCAAACAAGCCTGCTTTTGTTGGACTAACACCACTACAGCACGTCAGTTCACACAAATAGACCTGTCTTAGCTCATACATTACGGGATGTCTACACCAGTGTTGTTTGTTGTCATGAGCCACACACAAAGAAATTCTGGACCATGATCTTGATATCAAATCATCGCTTTTTTTTGGTGCTGATCCCAGTGTTTAGGAGATTGCTGACAAGCTAACAGATATCTGTAAAGTAATGTAGTGGCTAATTGTCTCTGTGACCCTGAAGGCATGTGGGAAACATGAGAGACTACTTGATACTGCAACTACCTTTAGACCTTGGACAAAAGAACTCTAAAAAAGTCCATATTCTGAATTCAAGATGGAGGGGTCAGAAACTCAATAGTACACAGGAGGGACGACTGGGAGCCAATGCAATTGGAAGTAAGTGATGCAGTACTGCAATACATCACAGTTTCCTCTACTTAAATTTCTTTAAAAAAATGTGAAACATGGTTTACGGGCCAGTTTCCATTCAGGCTTTCACTGGCTTTCACAGCTATGCAGTGACAAGTGCACGAGCAGGTTGTTGAGGTGAAATGTGGGATGGTGTAGCAGGCAACCATGAGCATCACACATGAGTCATTTGTGATGGCTTGTTTTACGATGATGTCAGTGAAAATACACAAGCACAGCAAATACAACTCTACACCTTCGCGGACAACGAGTGAGTCTTATTTTCAGAGGAAATCAAATATGATGAAGGACATGCTGCCATATTTGTTGCCTCTTACTGCACCGTGTCGTGCTCACTGGAATTTAAAATGAAGATTGACACTGGAATAAAGCTGGCCAGACAGCATGGCTAGTTCTTTCAGTTACCAGTCATGTTCTAAAACTCAGGTCCAGTACAAGTGATGGATATGAGCCAGTGTGAAGAGAAAGATCTGGTTTCAATCTCACCACTGAAACATCTTGCTCATTCTCCACTGGGGTTAGGCAAGGTAATACAAGAGGCATTAATCAAAACATTGTCTGCAGCTCTCTGCCTCTTTCTTTCACTCTTGTTCTCCCTATTTCTCCATCCTTTTCTCTTTTCTCTCGCTCTTTCCTCTCCAAATGATGTCTAAGGCATTGTGTCGATCAGACTTAAAGTGTTAATAGCAGCAAGCAAAGGACGCCAACATAAGAGGTCAAAGAGGGATTTGCTCGCTCCTTTCCATCTCCTTCTTTTTCCTCCTCATCTTCCCTTCTCTCTGCTTTGTGAACCAGCTGGGGCTGGTGAAGGGTTTAATTTAAGAGAGCAAAGAATTCCATGGCAGGGATCCATTTTAACTGACGGCAGACGCGCGTAAAAGCTGTCTTCGAAGCTGGAGCTCTGGAATGTCCAGGAAATTTTGGGGACTTGTTCTCATTGTATTCTTTGTTTTAGGTCATATTTGATTAGGCAACCGGTCTAAAAACAAATGTTTGTTTTCTGGAAAGCCAGCTGCAAACATAACAGGAGGGTCACAGAGAGATGACAAATTGTGATTGTTCAGCTAAACACTGGGTCTACTACACAAACCATCAAACCACACACACACACTGTACTGTACAGAGGGTGAAGAGTACTGAATTGCAAGAAGAGCAGGATTGGGCTATGGCAAAACATATGCCACAATTGTCTTTAATGAGATGGAAAATCTTAATAATAACCTAATCTTCAAAGGCTCTGTAGAAGACCCTAGAGATACAGCATTTTACAAAATTTGACAGACAGATTTTGTGCTTCGGCTGTGGTCCCGTATAAAATTTTCACTTTGAAAGCTAAGCCCGTCATTATGTCCTCCACTGTCATGAAACCAGATTTTTATCAGTATCAAATTATCACACTGTTCCTCTTCCAAGCTGGTGGATAGACTGCATTCTTATGAGGTGATGCATGACAAGCTGGATGCAACCAGGAGGATGAGAGCTGATGCAGTGATTCCAGATCGCGTGAGACAAGTGGACACACTGAAGCTCGCCCTCCCTCTCCTTCGACCCCCACTCTTCGTTGTCACTTCCAGGTCCACTGTGCTGTCACTCAAGGGCACTAAGTTGTGAGGAGGAGGACTAGCCACATATTGGAGTGATTAAGTTTTCACAAAGTCACACCACTACACAGAAACCCTCTCCCTTGTCGGCTGGTGCGAGCCAGTCGACTCTGGCGGCAAGCCTCTTATTGTTTTCATTTCCTTTTCCATAGAGTCATTGACACTATCAATGAGCGGTCCCAAAGCCGCAGCCTCCCTCTTTGCCAGATAACCCCAATAGCACAAGTGTCAGAGCTCCTACAGACAAACAGGGGAAGGGTCTAAGGTTGCTACATTCTGCAATGTTTGTGGAAAAGGAAACATCAGTGTCATAAATTTGAAGCACTACAGCTGATTGCAAAACTTTACATTCCCTTATTTTGAAATAGCAGAAAGAGTAAAACACAACTCTTTCCACGCAAAACAGTTTTAGTAAAATAATGTAAATTGTATCATTGCAAATGTTTCTGTTCCCCTTTAGGGTTTTCTAATACATTGTTTCTCCCCCTTTGCCTTTATTGCCTCCTCCCAGCTTTTTTAAAACCCTCTGAGCAGTGTTTGTACTTTTAGGTGTAATTTTGTCATAATTGTTCCATTTCTACCAGATTGCCACATAGCGTATATAACCCATAGGTTTTTAATGATATTAGGTCTGGAGACTGGGAAGGCCTTTATTTGAATCATCGTCTTGTTGAAGGATCCACTGATTGTTGACTGACAGGAGGCCTTTTGTTAAAATTTTGGCCTTCATAGGACTCAACTTTACACAGAGCTCCACTTCTTGGTACAGGCATCACTGAAAACATCAGGGAGCCTCCACCTTGTTTGATTGTGAGAATGATGTTTTTCTCTATATAGACAGTTTTTATCTCCAACTCCCTACAAAAAATGAGCAAATGATTCAACTTTGGACTCATCAGACCACATAATCTTGTTCCTAAAGTTATTTGCTTTGTTCACATGCTCCTTAGTTTACTCCAAGCCTGCTGCCTTATGTCTAGATGTAAACAATGACTTCCTGTGTGCTTTTCTCCCAGACAATCCAGACTTGTGCAGACTACGCTTAACTGTGGAGATGACTTGCATTCCAATTACTTCTAAAGACGTTGTCAGGTCCCCGGCTGTTTGTTTTGGATCCTTATATCGCTCTTATTTCCTACTGTCTTTTCCAGTTGTTTTTCTTGGTTTTCCACTTCTTAAAAGAGTTGTAGTGTCTCCATGTTTATTCCATTTCTGGACTATGGTCTTCATAAACGCTTTGAAATATTTTATATCTCTCTCCAGCTTTATGAAGATTTACTAATTTCCTTTTGAGGTCCTCTGAAAGCTGTTTTCCTCATTCCGTTGTTTTTGTTGCCCTGAGCAAACTGCTTGAAACTGCCCCAGGAAATCTCCACACTTACAGTACAAATTGAAAGTGCCAGCCTAGTTTAAAACTCCTGGTGCCACCCATCACGAATTACAGTATTTTTTTTTTTTTTAAGATCTGAATTTACACATTAAATTAATTACTTAGAGGGTTTGTCAGGGGTGATGCAAGCTTTTCCACTAGTATAATTTTTGTTATTTTATTATAACAACTTAAGGGGATGCAAACGTTTTCACTCGCTGTATGTTAGTGCAGTCAGTCACTGTTTTTATAGGTGACATTTGCATCAGGCTAAACAAGATCATGTGCTCTATATCAATCAGTGGTAAACACGTAGCAATTTTGGCAAGCTTGGTCTCGATGACAAATGCACTTGGACATCAGAACACACACCTCATCTCTAAGCCATTTCGCAATTCTTACAAATGGCTCTGAAATGAAAGCAACAATAAATGTCAACATTACATGGTGTGTGGGTTACAAGCTCTGCCACCATGCCAAACCAGGCTGCTTTTCCCAGTGACGTCTGTGGCTGTTTGACCTCTCCTGAGTTCTGGTGAGTCTCTCATCTCCTAAAACTCATGCCTTATTTCAAACAAATCTGTGTGACAAGCATTAATACTGCCTTTCAATTCAAACTGTGCTCATTTGTGCACCATGCATTACACCATATGCAGCGACTTTGTGATGTCATTATTTATGCTACAAGTCATACACAGCAGAACACTATCCTACTGTATAAGCTTTCAAGTTGACCAAACAATTCCTACTTTAGCTCATTTCTGTGAGCGCAAAGAATGCCAGCTAAGCTACTTTTTTACTCACTTGTGAAAGGATGTCACATTGACCCAACAGAGAGCCTGTGAATATGTCAGAAGAGGACCCTAAACCTAGAGCTCATACCATCGCCCTTTAAGCACACTGAGAGCATGTATTATAAAGGTATGTAGACAAGACAGACCATATACTGTAGTACACTGAGCACATGTGCACTTTGAGAGTTCAGTATTGGAAAACTGTTCATTTCTGATCAATATGTTTCATATCTAGAGAAGTTCAATTGTGCAAATTGTGCACAAGGCGAGAAAACCACTTGACATACGCAGCTTGTGGCCATGGTATGTAAAGTTGGCCTACTTTGTTTCCTCTCCCAGATGGTCCACATGTGCAACTGCCTGAAGTTCCACTAAATATTTTTCTGACAACCCAGGGTTGAGGAAAGAGCCTAATGTTCGACAGGTTGGCTCTGCTCAAAACATGCAAATTAAAACAGTGATGTTAGATTCATACAGTCGGCCTTATAGACATCTTCCAAGTTCATCTCTCATTATAAAAGCTGTGATCTACAAGAGGCAAATTGTGTCACTGACAGAGGAAAAGCTGTTTAGTTATTTGTACATTACATGTATGTAGAGACACAGCTACATTGGCTAATAAATCAACATAACTATAGGGCCTAAAGGGTCATGCTGAAGTCATTAAAATCTTCATGTCATTTAGTCCAGCACTGTGTCTTGGTAATTACTTAGAAATCCTGGACATTTCATGCTGATGAAGTCATTGATGTGACTGACATCATTTCAAAATATAAGCATTTTAAACACGAGGAAAACAACACTGGTAAAACAAGATTAACTTTTAAAAATGAATGCATTGCTTATTAAGACGCTCTTTGCAGTATCTTCACCAAACTTGGAACACACTCAACCTGCAAAACTAATCATCTACTGCACAGAACTCTGATCTCTTATCCTAATTCACAAAACAGCATTGTAATTTGGAATCCCAAACACATAGAACTGGCCTTCAAATCTATCAGACGTTAGTCTACATCTAACAATGTCCTCAAGGTCATCTCAGGGAAATAAGAGCAAATTTCTCCATGACTTTATAAACAACACTGACGCTGTCCTGCCAGATGGACAAGGATGGTGGTCTTTGCTCCAGACCTGCTGGCAATCTGCGGAAGGGAAAGGTTATTGAGAGCATGCTAAGGGATGGCTCACCAACTAACACCCTAAACAAACAAACAATAGGAAAAGAATGGCATTGGTGGTAGCATGTGCAGCACGCACCAAACTAGAGAACAAGTGTGAAATTAGTCACAGCCGGTTGGAAAGGCCGGGTTGCTGTTACTGAGTCATAGTGATTGTAATGGTTCAATGTGGGGGAAAAGTGTAAAGTGTGGCATGTGTGACTGATTAGTAAAAACTAATAAAAACCTTATCTTATGTTGCTTTACTCTGATAGGACTTTAATTCTTGAGATGAACAAGTGGGATTATTGAAGGGGATAACAACAACATACAGTGAAATCATCCAAGAAAAACTGTTAATCGGCTTTTCCAATGTGAACAGACAAACTATGTGAGCTGTTTTGGGTGTGGGTGACAGGGATTTAATATAGAAGCTTTTCCTTATAAGACAGTGCCTGTGTGCTGGGAGGAATGCTGCATGTCCTCAAACCAATGTCAGGATACATGTTCTATATTTATGTGTCTCTCTTTTTATATCCTTTGAATAGGTAATTACACACATACACTCTGAAGGCCATAAACTCATTCACAGACACCCATGGTCACGCAAATGCTGACACTTCAAGTCTCTGACAGTTCAGATGACAAGTCTAAGCTCCAGTAATGAAAAACACATGTGCTCCAGGAGACTAAACTTCTTCCAAACTCATCTTCTTTTGGCTAAACACTTTCATCCACACCTGAATTTATCAGTCTCCTTTTCTTCAGCAAGCTCTCTAAGCATGTGTGCTGTGTGAATCAATGTGCATCTTGTACAATATGTGTTTGTGAGCAGAGGTGTATGTGAGTGACATATATACGGTATGTTCACAAGAGTTATTGGTTCTTTCCGTCCTTCCGTCATCCTGTCTTTACTTCGTCCTCCCCATATCTATCTTTCCACTTCTCTGCTTTTCCTCCAATCTTCCTGTTGTGAAGTACACTTAGAGCTTCTTTAAACAATGACCCTTATTTGAACCAGAGGGTTTGAAGATAAACCAAAAAAAAATCTGGAGTGTTGATGGACTGTGTCTTTTAAATCAATGAAAGATACACCTAATATTTAAAAAGATTAAAAATTTGTTGTTTAAGAATTTCTGGAAAGATATTAATAATATGACACAAAAGATACAAAAAATAAAAGTGAGGTAAGAAATGAGGGCTGTATAGTCTACAATTGGTGTACTGATCTAAAACTAATTCAGTCCAATGTAATGTAATGTAATACTGTACGATAGCCCTAAAAAAACCTGTAATACCTCCAATTGTCTTTTAGAGTTGTATGACATTATAATAATAGATGCTGTAGTAGAGTTATATTATCAGGTGGACATAATTCATTTACATTCTTTGCTGCTTAACCGACCAAGCACATTAGGGGATCATGCAATGTTGAGTCAACCTAGATTATTGCTGATGAAAGCCCACTCCTGTTTGCCAGCTTCTTTTGCTTAAAACTGTTTTATCATCTACCTTCAGATTTGTTCCCTTTTGGAGCAACCAACATTACAAAACTAGTACTGTAAGCCTCTGCTTGAGTGAGTCACTGATGCCAACCTGAGGGATGCTCTGAACCTCCCTCAGCCAGTCAGCCTCCCACCAGTCATTAATTCTTTTCACATGCTCCTCCTGAACACTGCCATTCACTGGCATGTGAATAGATGTTTCTATCAGGTTGTTGTGTGGACTCACTCATAATTGGATTGCACAAAATATTAGAAACATTTTTGTGATTTTACTATTTCATCGTTATACTGTGTGATATCTGAGCAAATATATAAAATTGCTTACAGATTTTGACTGTTCATATCATTTCACTGCAGTAACATTAAAATTATGTTTGACATAGCTATCATATGTCAGCCAGGGAGGAAAAGGTGAGCATGGTGTCTTTCTATCATCTTCCATTTGTACCACATTGAGAGTCAACAGGCTTGCTACTGTAAGCATCTACACACACTGTAGTTATCTCAGCCAGACATAGGCCTCCTCAACCTAAAGCAAACTGTTGTAATAATACAATAAAATTAGACTAACAGCAAAAACAGTAACCTCTGTGTTTCTTTCGACTCTCTTCACAAAGCCTGAAAACGACATGAGGCTAGTCTACGAAAGCCAAGTTTTAGCAATCACATCATGAGGATTGAATCCACCTTTGTTTGAGGGACCACAGGAAAGCAGACAGTGTCCAACAGCTGCTCATAAAGAGAAAGTTCCTCTTTCCAGCTTTCAGTGTATTGTCAAAGCTGGATGCTGATAGCCTTCACAATTAGTGTAACATTTACAAGGTCTTGCATGAGCTACGCTGCAATTCACTGCAGTCACGCTACTCACATAACCAGCTGCTGTTCTCCATCACAGCCCAAGCAAAGTGCATATCTGTGGAATGCAATATCAGTACTTGGCTTTGAACGGCAGCTCACGTGACACATGTGTGTCTCTTCAACAACAGAATCCTGCTTTATATACTAAAAGTTCATTTAAAAAGGTCAAAGAATTTTCATATGCTGGTAGCATATCAATTCTTCTGGCACGCTTTCTGTGGCACAAGCCAAATACTGACTAACCGATGCAGATTGTTCTAACCTGCCATTGTATGATGCTAACCGTCTGGTACAATGTAAATGTACATTTGTACAGAAATGGACACCTTGTACTTAAAAGAAGGGGAATACTCAAGAGCTGCTGTCCTGCTCTCTTTTAGCTTCTGGTTGACTGAACGCACCTGATCCGGGTAATCAGCAGTGTAGTTGGTTTTGAAAACAGGAATGAAAGGTATGGAAAAAGTTCTCATTTTCATTTCATGGAAATGAAATTGCTGATATGAAAAGACACAACTAATGGAAACCAACATTCATGGATTACTGATTACAATCACACACATAAAAAAAACATATCCCAAAAACATATTACAAACCTTTAGTGAATTTAGGTTTCTGCTTTCATTTAAAAAATATGCAAAACCTTAGCTGAACTCCAGCTGTTCTCTCTGTATTCAAAGTTTTTATTTGATTAGTACAGAGAGTGGGAGGGGGAACACAGAAACAAATTGCCTTAATTAAAAAAAAACATATGGAGCAGGTTCTATCATGGTTTGCTTCCCTTCTGCCATGTACACCCGGTGAGATGGAAGTAGAAATCCAATCGATACAAAAGCCAGAGTAATTTTTCCCAAGCAATGCTTTGCTATCACCAGCCAAAATAAACTTCCACCAAATACTGGATATTACATCATTTACACAATATGGCTCTGCCGCAACTCTTGTTAGAGGTTGGGGGCGTGGCAGTCCTGAGGGACCCTTCTGTAACCCACTCCATGTGTTATCAGGAATGTAAGACGATTTCTTGGTCCCTTATCTTTCTAAACACATAGAGTTAGACTGAGATTGTATCAGCAGCGCTTACGGAAATTAAATGATGGCTAAACGTTGCTAAAGCACCAATGCAGTGCAAACTGAAACACAGCAAAGTAAATATTTAGTGTACAGTATCAGAGAGACGGGCTGTGGTAGATTTCAACACAGAGGTTTCCATATATTGTAAAGGTCTAACATTACAATAACATTAATCAGTGCTTTGGCACCTTTGTTTGGCAGCAGGTGGTGGCTGTTTGCTCTCTGCCAATCATCATTCTTTAATACAGCTGTAGAATCAATGTATATTCCCACCCAGACATGATGTTCCAAGCAGCTGCCAAGCCAGTGTAAACCAACTCTGACAAAAACGCCCGAACAATAAGCAAAACTTGGTGACGACCATTCAAAAGCCTGTTTTTCTGTAGACATTGCCCTGTGTCCTGTGCAGGGCCCTGTTCTGTTAGTGTGTGAACTTGATAAAGTCCGTCCCTGCAGGAATTTGCAATGTTGTGACTGCAACAATTATTATTTTGAACAATACCTGTAAATTCTGGCGACCTTAAATTTATAACACCATAATCTAATTGCAACATGCATCTGTGCATTGCATTTATTTTAGAAAAGCTCTACTGAGATCAGGCATTTTAGGCAGCAGCAATCACAAAAACCACCTTTAATCACCCCATACAGTAACAACATATTCTATTTCCTTTCTTGGAATGGACTTCAAATAGTGCCTATACTATGCTGTATGCTATATTATGTATTATGTATATTATGGTCTATGATCTACTTTCTATTTTGACAGAACACAACAGTGTAAATGTATCAGCTTACCAGGTTTAGGGGGTTTTCCACCTTGTCCTGTTGAATAAAAACAAGTAAAATTAAATAAAATATAAGTGAGGCTAAACATTTACCTTGTGAAATCAAAATATACTGTAGATATGTTACTGACTCTACCTAACATAGTTTCATTTCATTCAATCATTGTGAAATGGCTAAAAATTGAAAGGATGTCCCCCTTTATCGGACAGTTGGTAGTGAAGCTAAGAAACCAATTAAGGAGACACAGTGAGTATGAGAAGTAAAATGCTGAAAATAAAACAACAGGTCCTCAAGGTAACTGAGACTAAATTTACCTGAACAAAAAGTTTTTTCAAACTTATTATTAACTTCATACCTGCAATGCCCAAGCCTCCAGGACCAGCAGCCCCTGGCACCAAACCCCCTGGACCCACACCCCCTCCATAACCTCCTGCTGTCAGAGTTAAACAGAGACAAGTATGATTGCGATCAGAATGTTGTCATAAATTTTTGCTAACAATGTTTAGAGCAAGTTGTCATGTCCTTATCATCATTATGTTGGGTTCATTGTTTAGCACACAATATTCATTATTACTGACCACTAAGCTTGTATGAGAGAACTGCGTAATCAACCTCAAATTTCCAGATCTTGTAATGTCTTCCAATAAACTGGCCTAACAAAAGTGGGTGGCCCCATGCACACTGTTTATTGCCAAAGCAATATCCCTAGGATTTAATTATTCTTAGCTTGCGGTGGTGTGACAAGGAAGTCTCACCATGTGTTTCCTCTAGATCTGGCCAAACTAAAGCTGAGTGTTAACAGACAAGTTTGTCTTCAGAACACTAATCTGTTTCTTCTAATTTTTATTCAAATACGTGGTTTGGTGTTGCTTTAGTTTGCATGTACTGTAGAACTCAAATACAGCTTACAAACATCCAACAACTTTCAGCTCCCTGTATAAAAATATCATAATTCAAGTCTCATCACATTAATTCTTTATGCTGTCATGACTTTTAAGCATTTCATGAAAAAAAAAAGTGCACACAGTTCAAAGCGTTCAGGAGGTGGGTGCTGCAGATGGGCCAACACACTGCCTACACTTGGCAAACCTTTGTTAAAGTAGTGAAATGTGCATGCAGAGCTGGGTGTATCTGGTAGGGATGTGTGAAATGACGAATGGCAGACCGAATATCTGTATTAAATCCAATGGAGGCCATGGGCACTTGGATAAACAATCAGAACCCCTTAAAAAAGCAACACTGCTGTCATGAGTGAGACATTACTTTATGGAAGAGATACATTTTACAATGTGTTGACACATTGTAAATTATCCCCTGTGCATGTTTAATATGTGAAATGAAAGTTTTCAGGTTCATGTGTGATATTAATGGATTAATGCTTAACAATAAATCAATGAATTAAACCAGACACTGGATTCATCTTAAGAAACCTTTCTGGGTCCAACCACAATTAATTTATCAGGTAATGAGGAGGCTATAAACTAGTTTGTGTTTCCTATATCCCAAATTACTGAAACAGTAGTGCTCGCACCATGATAAGCCAGATGTGATCAAAACATATTTTACAAGATGTATGAAGGAAAAATCATAAATCTAATGTTTCTGCTACTCACCTGCAGCCTTAGCTGGCTTATAGCCCACAGGGACTCCTCCAGCAGACCCTGGTAAAATAACAATCATACAACGCATTGAGTTATAGTATGCTGCATGTAAGCAATGTAATGGACAGTTTTTTGGCCTGGCAATTAATCATTACACCAGATGAGTTTTATCTTACACTACTCTCTTTGTAGCACTTTTTATAGTTGTATTTATATTGTGACACACAACGGTTCATACAAACATTCGAGTGGTTTAAAATATGTGGTTCTGTTTTTTAAATGTGACCATACTGTAAATAGCATTTGGTATTCTATGTACATATGCAGGTGGCAGACAAGCCTGATCTGTCAGACTATGAAAAACTCAATGCAGTTATTCGACAAACATCCATAAGTGGGTTACAGTAACAAGAAATGAGGCTGAAAGTGATGACACACAGCAAGGTGAAGGTAAATTACCTCTCGGTATAAGTACAATTTATCAAATGTTTATATTAGGGACACATTTTAACTACGAAAACAAGTGTTGAGAATGAAAGGGTGTTTCATGGTAATTTAATGCATTTGGCCAATGAATCCAGAACGTCATGGTTTTAAATATTTTAAATGAATATGGTTTTTATGTGCAGTGCTCTTAGTTAGAAGTTGTGTGTTAACAACTTGGCCAGGCCTTTATTGTGTGTGCTTATGCATGGTAAAAGGCCTTTTCAAATTTGTTTCCAGAGTAACAAATAATCAAGGTAACAAAATTTTCAAATATTTTGTGCATAAATTAAACACACTTTAGCACAGATTTGTTTGTGTGTTCTGCTTGTGAATGAGGCCAAGTGTCTTATTAGGACAACAAAATTACTTTGGGTAAGATAACGGAAATATAAATAGTTTTGGTTTGGCTTTTTCTCCAAAGTCTTTTTGCGACTTAATTCAGACTGCAATTTTCCTTGAAACTTAATCAAGTGCTGTGTCAAAATAAAAGATAGATACAATAAGTGTAGATCAGTTTAGTACCTGGAAATAATCCAGTTCCTTGTCCAACTGCAGCACCAGGTGGTACATACACACCTGGAAGACAACAGAAAATTCAAAAGGTTATCCTCTATCATCCATGTGACACTCTAAAAATGCAGCCAAAGAGTTTTCAGACATCCATATATTTTTTTTACTGCAATGGTTTTAACGGCATCTCAAAACAATGAGTCTATTTGTCAGACAAACATTCTCAATACATTTATCATCTGTGACCCAGACAGCAAAACTGAAATCTGTCCTTGCCCCCAAGTCATGGTGATGATGGGGCACCCAATCAAGTATGAACACGGTGGCTCCAGCCAGATCCAGAAGGAAACGAAAAGAAAGAAAAAACCTTTATAGGCTTGATGAGGAGAAAATTCCAATTGTTTTCATTTTGATGAGGTATTGCACTTGGAAACCATTCAGAAAGGTGCTGCAGCACTGTGGACACCCTCAACCCCCACCTACACCCCCAGCCTCATTTCTTGCCTGATTTTTGGCTGCAACTCAGAGTAATTCCTGAGATGCTCGTTCTGGATCCCAGACATGGCGGCCTCATGTGTGCGAAAACGACGACAGAAATAAAAGAAAGGGAGGATGAAAAAATGACTCCAGTTGTTCTGGGACAACTAACATCTAAATCCAACGGGACTGGTGAGCCAAGGCCAAAATTACATCGTTATATTTTTGAGGGGAAAACCTGGTTTATATCACTAAAAACACATTGCAATGGAGAGAATGGGCTTCAGGACCACAGTGATTATGTTTAATGGTTCTTACATATGCTGGGAGGCCAATTAATTTAAACCACATGTCAAAGGCGTTCATGTGTTTATTAGCAAATTCTATGTGATCATTGCTTTGAGCTCAGTCCACTGAGTGTGTCCATTAGGGGAAGAACATTACAAGGTATTACTGTCCGATCTAGTTGAATGAAAATTCATGACACATACCACTGAACAATTCCAAAAAGTACAACTTTGCACTGAAGAATTATCTGACCTTTTCACTAATAAGTTGTGACATGTATAATAGGTTTTTGCCACAGTGTTATCAGCATTATTTCTATTGTACTACCAAACAGAGGAAAATGAGCAGTCAGACCCAATCAATGGCAAAAATATGTGAAGTGGACAATACAGGCACATACTGTGATGATCCACTGTTGAAATAAGTTGTTGCAAGTGTGCAATGACCGGTTTGTAAACTAAATCATTCGGAACTTCTGACTTAAATTGAAGACAATTAGAAAGTCTCCAATACAAAAGTGAATGGTTTATGTCAAGGCTAGCAAGGACAGTTTTTTTGGTTTTTTTGTTAAGGAATATTCCCTTTCTAGAGCAGTAAGTAGAGCGCAGACAGTGGTTGACAGCAGTGTAGAAGAATTTGCTGAGATTTTAAATTTGTTTTTTATTACGGAGAAGTGGAAATGAGAACATTTAAGGTTCTGTGTGACACCTATGTAATGCCTTTCAACTCGCCCTGACTAGAAGGATGGGGAGCTTCATGACGAAGGTGTAAAGTGGATTCAGCCTTGTAATACTGAGAACTGACTCAGGAAAACCCAAAACCCTGCAGAAAAATGAAGAATCAATATTATTGTTGAAGGTACTGTATTTGATTAGCCAATGCATGTGTCTGTGTCTGGTAGTTTGCCCATGCCATCGGCTTCATGGCAGGCTTAGGTTAAGGCACCACACAACAGGGGTGGAGTGCATGTTCTCAACTGTGCTCCTTCATTTCACAATCAAAAGAAGGATTTCCTGTCTCGGTATTGCAACTGAGCCAAGCAAAATGTGTCTGCCCCAGTTTCCCTTTTTCCTAGAATCCCAACATGCTACTGTGCCATTCTTACAGAGTGCATTAAGTTCATGCATGCAAATAGGTAACAGAGCGACCTCTGCCAAGTGACCTCACCTACCTCAACAAATTTGAAGATTTGTTCATGATTGTCTTAATTAACTTCATCATCGTCCTGCGCTGCATTCCTTGGGAACTCAGCCAGGCATTAGAATGTGCTGGAATGTGTGTGAATGACAGGATTGACTTGTAGAGCACACGGGATTAAATGAGGCAAAATTTATTTCACAGTTGACTACAGTCAAGAGTTTGACCTGACTGTTTGTGATATGATTAATATTGTGGGATGAAAACCTCGGGAAAGAAGATTTTGTACATTTATTTCCAAGTACTGACTTTTATTAGGGACCTGATCTTGCCAAAACAATGATTCTATGATCTTTCAAAAGATAAGAAAGTAAGAATGTTAAATACAGCCTTATGTGTGCAAACCTAGCAAACTAGAGGATGACAAGTTTAAACTGTAATATCCAGTGTAGGGTAGATTCCTCTGTTGCTGGGCAGTATAGTGGTTGTAATTTATGGCATTGTATGAATTAGCAATTGTTTACATACCTTACCAATATACAACTCAGTCAAGAGCTGTAGAGATACAGTAGAGAACTCCTTCTATTGTGGCTACATTTTTTACTTTGATTCTAATTTTATAACACAACAGATAATTATCCACAACTTCTTCTCTTTAAAAGGGAAAAAGAAAAGCCATAGCACACAACAATTTGTGACACCAATAACTGTTTGTGTGCAAAATTATGCTGCTGGACAGTGGATGCAAGCGTCAGTGAAACAGTGAAAACAAGTGATTCAGACATCACTTTAAGAGGTATATTCTTGAGGCCCCGTGTGTCAAAAAAGTAAATGAAATGACAAGCGATGGAGCAACATTACAGATAGAGTACGGTTAATCTATCCAAGGACACGGTCTTGCTACAAACAGTTGAGAAAGATCGGTTCAGGTCAATGCTTGCAACACTGGATTACATATACAGTATGTCCTGAAGGAAAGAAAACACTTTGGCCAAACTTTTCTGTATCTTGAAGGGAAACATTAATGCACATTAAAATTTGGACCGTTATATTGTTAAATTGAGAACCAAGAGAACTGTGATACATTAACAGCTATTTGGCTTAAAGGATAACATATTGTGCAGTACATATTGTAAGTACAAAGTATTAGAGTTGGGAAAAGAATACATTTCTTAATAATTCTATACTTCTATATTTTAGGTACTCCTCACCGAAGAACAAATCACAAGCTTACTGTAATACTGCAATATACTTTGAAACAAATAGAACCTTATGTATTACTATGATACAAAATTTTGGTCATGTTGTCCAGAACAACTGGTACAAAGAAAGAAAAGTGAAAGACGCTTTCAATGTGTTGAAGAAGTGAAAATAAAGCATCAATAAACCACTGTCTGCTACTCACTCAAGCAAATAATAAGCTTGACTCCAGATAAATACAGTGTGCTGAATTTTCTGCAGCTGTGGTTTCAGCAAAATGGCTCTGAGTACATTAACAGGGTGATAACGTACATGCACTCACAGGAATCCTGACAGTGATCTGAATTTATCACCACTTCACTTTCGACTTGAGTGCGGTTCAACTGTAAGACTCACTCACAGTAAGCCAGGAATGCAGCCAGTCATTAGCAGAACGGAAATACGGATATGTGAGGTACTTGGTCCAGGAGTGATATGCTGACACCTCCTGTCAGTCGCAACTTGTACCTGGAATCTAGAATCGTTGAGATTATGATATAAATTATTTCCCTGCCAAAATCTATAGGTCTCACATGGGTTATTGATGGGCGGAAATTTGGGTCCCGTTTGTGTTACAAATACGTTGGCATGTGGCCGCTTCTATCTGCCACACATACCAACTTACTGAGGTACAGTAATTACTGTACAAAGACTAGATAACTTTCCTTTCCTTCAGTTGGAAGGAGGCAGGGTAATAATTGAGGGTTATAGATAAATAGCAACAGTAATAACTCTTGCTCGGTAAGACAGTTTTACTTCAAGTCACACCACTTCCTTACAATTCCCCCTCCCTCATGGCTGCAATCCAGTGTCGTCTTTTAAAGTTCGGGAAGTCATCTACAGTATATGGAGAATATCACATCGTCTACGTTTCAAAAAGTGCATATCTGAATTTGAAGAATACTAATTACAGTATATCAACAAAATGGTTTTTACAAGCCCGATTTCTTACTGTTTTACTTGGCACATCGACATCCCTAATAACTCCCAAATCATCCAAAGCAACTCAATTATTGAGAAATTTCATAATGACAATTCAGGTTCCAGAGTT
This sequence comes from Channa argus, assembly GCF_033026475.1. NCBI lineage: Eukaryota > Metazoa > Chordata > Actinopteri > Anabantiformes > Channidae > Channa > Channa argus. The sequence goes on along the minus strand of NC_090202.1, from coordinate 11,575,698 downwards.
TTCAAATTTGTGTTTATGCAACAAAAATGAAGAACAATGTGTGAAAAGCTCAGACGTTTAGATTAAAAATCATTTTCAACACAACATATGTGTATGGGAGTGTTATGGTTTCCCAGATTCCCGTGTTTTTAATTTTGATTAAATGACGTATTTCACCAGACACAAGCTGACACAAGACACAGGTGGAAAGGACTGTGCTCCTTGCTTGTTTACTTTAGCATCATGTTGTGTGGAAAGAGGAAGTGGAAATGTTTATCAACAGTTTAGCTGGAGATCATTTATTTGATACTTTGCCTGAGGGTTAATACTAGCAATACCTGCAATATAGAAAAAAAATGTCATTCATGCATTTATCTACAAATTACAGTCTACAGTGGAAAATGTAAACTGGCTTGAAACTGTTAATTTTATAGTGTATCTGGGTTACTGGGCTCACAAATAATGGCTGAATAGCAGGGATGTTAGGAAAGTTTGAGTGAGAACTTGTTTTGTTATTGGATCAAATCAAAGCAGTGACAGATTTTTCCCTAGTGCCTCCCATGTTAATGACATTTGTTACAATACTTTTTGTGATTTGAAACAGTTCATGTTTTTACTTCATTTACAACGAGCCGGTGAGTAATGTGACATTTCTACAATTTGCTCTGTGGTTGTTTAATAACTGGTCTTTGACTAAATAATTAAATGCATAGGATTTCATCTAACAGTTTACGATACATGTTAATCGCATGCCAGATATCACCAGCCGGGAGCCCGACTAGTGCACATGGTACGGGACACGCTGCAAAAAGAAGGCCAACAGACAGACACCTACGGCAAGACAGCCAACCGTCGGCTTGGTATGTTCACAGACCGTGAACATTCTGGATCTGAGTGCAGCACAGCAAATACATCAGGAAATCCTAAGAGAAACTCTCTCTATCAACAGTTGACATTTACAGTCTTCTGCACCACAGTATCTATTAAAATAAAATCAGTTTGCTGTATTAACATATATCCAAAACCAATGTCACAGAAGAGGAGGGTTGGTCTGGTCTTTAAGGAACGCTCCCATACTGCAACTCAGAGTAGCAGTGCAGTGAAGCAAACACTGTGGTTCCTGGCGCCCTTACATCTCCCATTATCAGACATGTGACAGCTGGCCGGCTATCCGTCACCTATTTTCCTCAGCATGTTGGAGGGTAAGGGAAGAAAATAAAAATTTAAACGAGAAACATCCATCTCAGTCTTGCACCCACCTCAACTACACTTTACCATCTCTTTCTACACGTCTCAGTGACCCTTCTTTGAAGCTGTGTAAACTGTGCACTATAGCCCACAGACGCCAATGTCTTAACAGTGAAGAAGACCTGATTCTAAACTTTGTGTGTTTTTCTACCTTGGGTGCAATTTTATCAATGGAAACTCAAAGGGAAGTGAAAAGACAACTTGGAAAGAAAAAAGGGGCTTGGAACATCTGTGGACCCAGTACAGTATATTTGGCTAAACATGACAAAATTATAAACAGGGGTTAAAGATAACCATCAACTAAGAGAAACCACAACTAGGTAGTGGAACAAATACTTCATACAATGACTCTATTCAAAAAAGCTAAGTATGTGATAATATCACATAGCAGAGTTGACAGTTATGAGTACAATGTCAAAAAGGAACAAAAAGGAATTGAACTGCAGTGTGCATGTCACTGCAATTTAATTTGCATTGCATGTGAAAATCATGCCAAATGCAATATACTATTGGTTCTATTTCACTAAAGTATAACTGAAATTAACTGATATGACATCTGAAAGTGGCAGCAAAATGACATCTGACATATTTAGTATAGGACATAAATGTAGTTTTTTTGCTTTGGCTCTCTATTGACATTATGCTATTTATGAATTTTCACTTTACTGTAATCCTTGCAAGGCCAAAAGTAGTTTAAATACTTGGAAGGAGAACAAAATCTTCATGAGTCCAGCCTAGGCTGCAGGAATTTTATAAATTTTATGTGGGAACTGGACATGTTCTCAATTAGTTGTGTTGCTAAATCTAACAAAACACTTACAAAAATGCAGTTTGGTTTGGATAAGCTTATTGATGCAAAAGGCCTAAAGGTGCAATGCTTAAAAAGGGGCACTGAAACTAATAGAACACAGGACACAATGTTTTCCTGCCAGACGTTTTTGATTAAATTGACAATGTGTTTGATCACAATTTAATTGTATTACATCTTGCTTCATCAACTATAAGATTTATTTAAAACATATTTTTCCTACTGATCTGCTCATGTTGTTTGTACACCCACAGTGGAAGCTCAGCATTGAATGTATTACTGTAGAATGGGAAGGTGAGATTGCCTGGTATAAGGTATGAAAGCCCAGTCTTTATGTTTACAGCTGTGTTGCTGTTGTGGTTGTCAGAAAATTTCTGTTGACTTGTTAAAAAAATATCAGGTCCTGTAACGGATGTTGTCACTGTGGTGCTGGGTACTGTAGTTGTCAATCATGAATAAGTCTGATACATGGCGCAGCAGCAATTGTGGACAGATGTGTCTGTAAGTTGGTAGTTTTGATTTGTTGTTTTTCCATTAGTGAAAAGCTCAGTGTATCTGATAAAACTTTTAATAATGCAGTCAAATATTTTTTGAGCTGGTAATCAGTGTGTTGTAATGGAAACACTCCATTACATTTACTTTTACATTTACATTTACTAATTCTTGATCCCTGCTACAAGTTAATTACTTTAGCAAGAAAAATGTGGAAAATGAATTAACTAAAAGCTATTTTACATAGTGTTGCATTTAATATTAAATCTTTAGGATTGCCATGAGATTGTAAAGCAACTTTAGAGTTGACTTGCCATTTCATTTCTTAGCTACAGGGGCTTTTGGATAAATGTAGTGTTTTTCCTTACCGGAGTGGTACAGTTTACAGCAGATAGTGTGTGCTCATACTTATCAAGTACATTGGAAGGGGGCCATGTGGTACTCTGACCACCCCAAAGTCAGTACTCAGACTGGCCACCCCTATAAAAATTGCCTGGCTCCACCACTGCATTAGTGACAGGTCGAGATGAAAACATTCCTAACAGGAGCCATTTCAGATTGCTGCTCCTGGCAGATCACAGCCTGGGGAAGGCTGCGTGCAGAGAGGCTGGAATGAATCATATGAGTTAATGTGCTTCTTTGTTGAACACTTAACAGTGGTTGAGTGCAGACCAAGGATCTAACGGCTGTTTACTGTATCTACAACCAAAGAGTAAGTTACAAGGGTAAGATTTTTAGACAAGAATGATACACACAATGCTGAGGGAAACAGCACTCTTCACATTAATTACTATGTAGATGGTGATAGGTAGACCTGTTGGCCAATATTATTGGTTATCGCATTCTCACAACAAAGACTGACTTTACAGCAAAGTTATGATGTAAAACTGTGAATTGCTGGCATTGTCCAATCTTCTAACACTTTCCCATGATGTGTGCCAGAGCAAGAGATGAATAAATGGAATAACAATCCTTTCACAATAGCAAACTTTGGTGCTTGTAACCAAAAGGCTCCTACCCAAACGAGTACAGAGTGAGGTCACCTCACTCCAAATTATACCAAGCCATTCAACATCAACAAATCGAAATGCCTCTGTGGTTCCAGTGTTGAAGTAGCTGCTGAAACTAAAGAAAAACCTTTCTGAAGAAAAACTGTTTCTTGCTCAGACAGTTCTTGAAATAATCTAGTTGTTTGATTGCAAAGTGTTTAGTGAGCAATGAAATGACTGAATCACGTTATGCTGTGGTTTCCAATCACCCTTGCCACAAGAAGTGTCTACGACAAGCACTACAAATTAAGCCTGAAGCACCACTTTCTCGGGGAGACGAGACAATCAGTTCTGGTGTCTACCGACAATGCTGGATAGTGCTGCAATTAATCACTGTTGTGTTACGACAGTCAAGGCTGCATGGCTGCATCCAGACTGCATGGCTTTCGTTTCACTTCATCTTCAGCCAAATGAGTGTCACTTAGTATTAAGTTCCTCTGCAGTCTTCTAGCTGAACATGGCAAATGCCAAATCAGGCAAACCAACTTCCAGCAATATTAAAGAAAACATCACACGACCTCTTTACGTTTTTATCATCTGAGGGAACAAAGCAACTAAACTCTGAACATCAGAAACACACCCTTTGCAGTGTCTATCATAAAAAGCTAATGACTTTGGCCGTAGTGCTTTAGTTGGTTGTTAAAAGTTTATAAAAGAATACAACAAATGTCAACTGATAGATGGGATACTCTGTAGAGTCGAAGAAATGTGCACAGACTATATGAGCTTTTCACTTATTTTAATTAGGTCAATGAAGAATGAGCCTGTTTAAATTCCCAAGTTGAGGGGTTACTTCAAAGAATCTTATCAACGAATCCAGGCCTGGGTTTGATTCAGTTATAAAATGCAGCTATAGAAAATAGAGGCCACTGGGCCCAAGCTGCCTCAACACAAATTTTTTTGTATAAGAATAACATTCAACCCTCTGTATCCATGTAACAGATGTTGTTTGTTTGTAGGATGTAAAGCAAGTCTGCTTCCTTCAACCTATGAGGGAGAAACAACAAACATACAATACTTTCACATGGTCATGGGGTAACATGATGGAGCATATTTATTAACAAATTCCTTCCCAGATGTTTCCTCTAGGACCATAATTCATTTGAACGTGTCAATGGAAAACATTCATACAGGCATGGAACTTATAGTACAAGAGTGACTTCTACAAGCATTCAAGATGTGTTCTAGCAAAGGCATTAAATTTGTGCACTGGGTGTTAATAAGTTTATGTTACAGACCATCCGACCAAGTTAAAGGTGCTTTTTTCATGTTACAGTGCACAGATGGAACTAGTTTGACTGCCACAGAATAGTTTGATACTGATGAATTCAACACTCACTTGAGATCAAAGTAATGCTGCTAAGCCAGTCTTGATGTTTGCTGGCTCCTTTACCTGCTATATATTTTGCTTGAATGCATCTTGAAATCTCAACTGGAATATGGCTGGCACAGAGAAGAAAAGGATCAATAGACTACAAAAGGGCAAAGACATTTTTGAGCGATTCAATCTATGACTTGGTCTGACTTAATAGGCTTTGTCAACATGATCGAATGAGTAGAAGCCAACAAAACATGTCCAGCTTTACATGGACAAAATATTTTTATATGAATGTCACAACGTAACCATAGTAAAACTGACAAGACACGTGCATAAATGAAGATGGGGGACATGCGTAAACATCTGTGACTTTATGCAAATAATCAAATAAATGGACTGGACTCCAGTATACCCAGCCCCAGATGCTAAATATGTTTTCCAGTTGGGGGCTCAATAATTCAGAGAAAATCAGCCAAAACACAGACAAAGAATTAAATCAAAGCAGTGAGAAAAGGGAGAAAAAGTAAACTCACAGGCTGAATGAGAGTGGGAGGAAAGACATGCTCACAAACTCCCTCTCTCCAACTGTCTGAAACAGATAAGCTCCAACTTTAAAGTGCACTTTAAACAGACCCACTGAAACTACATGTTTCTGCTTCAATAGATTCTGGGCAGAAAAGTTTAAGACTTTAAGGCTTCATGAGAAGAATCGGTCAAAGCTGTCAAGAAGAGACTCAGATACAGTCTGTCCAGCTGGAAGTCCATCAGGAATGAATTTAAACTATGGCATTTTGCTAAGTGGGAAAGCGGGACTGGCTAGAATCTTATCTTCTTGACATGTTAAAGAACAAGCATTCACACATACACTATATACTTAGCTGCGTGTCCAGCACCTATTTAAATTACATATCCATGAGACCCTAGTACAGAGAAACACAATAATTTATGTTTTTTTCCCCGGATTGTACACTGAGATGATGTGATAGTATTAATGAAATGTACTGTATATCAAGTAACATTATTATAAAGCTGTGTTCCTGGGTAATCTCTTATGGTTTAAAGCAGTGGGACACATAAATGTAAACAGTGGTAAAAAAGCAAATGTCACGCAAAGTCAACTACATTTCTGTTTATTTTAATGTTTTCATCAACAGCAGCATGATGATTCAGGAATTCAGTGTTTAGAAGCTCAGACTAAGTAATGTTTAATTTTCATATCTGCAGCATAAGGTCTTTATATTATCAGTTCATTTACTTCACCAAAACCAAAATATGTGTTCAAGTTTTAGCTGTGATCAAGAAAAAAGAAGCGACAAATGCTTGGATTAAAAAAGGATGGACTAAAAACATTATATATATATATATATATATATATATATATATATATATATATATATATATATATATATATATATATATATATATATATATATATATATATATATATATATATATAAATAACAGTTTTATTTCCTATAAATTTACTCTGAAACACATGAATAATATATAGCTTATATGTTATTTAGACAAAATATTTCCATTGAACAAATTTTAATTAATATTGATGTCTCTCTGCTAAGTATCAGCAAAATGTTTAATTTCTTAAGATGATTAGTTTATGCTTCAAAGGGTCAAAGAAGCACAGATCAAAAAACTGCACCTGTTCTAAATCTGAGATTGCTGCAGCAATGATCATGGCTGAGTTTCCCTGTAGCACACACTTACCTCCTTGAAGAGAGGGCTGAATCAGTGCTAAGAGGAAGAGTCCACAGAAGAGCAACAGAATGTTTCTGTTAGCCATCTCGCTCCAAAATGCACCACCCCTCTCTGGATCAGCTGGTTTTATTCTCTTCTAGCTAATTACCACTAACCCAAAGCCTTAAAGGGTGGGGGGAAAGGTAAAAAAAGCAAAAGATATGAGACTGGGTAATTACGATAGGGCAGAGACCCTGGTTCAATGGATCACTTTGCGTTTTCCTGCTCTGTGTCTGGTGTTGCTGTTTTTATTCTGGTCACTTCTGCCAATAGTACAGGCGCTACTGCCAGCAAGGAAAAAGGGAGAGAGGGGGAAAGAGACATACAGAGACAGAAAGAGAGTGAGACACAACCCACAACACACACACACACACACACACACACACACACACATACACACACACACACATACATACACACACAATCCAGAGGGAATTGAACTGTCTGCCAAGCATTTGCATGAGAACGTAGTTATCTGTAAGAGTCAAGAGACTGAGGAATAGCAAATCATAAACCCAGATAATTACCTGTTCTCTCTGGCTCTAATGTTCAGGTTGCTTTTTAAAACAAGCTTAAACATTAGTTTTTCACTGTTTCTCGTAGACAAGTGATCCAGAAAGACTGAGGTAAAAGGAAAAGAACTCAGACATGGGTCCCCAAAACATCAGAATAAAAACATGTAGAAGGAACTTGCTGCAGGAATAAGCTGGAATAACACCTGTAATTCCCCCATGGGAGTTACTGAACTTCTTTCACTTGAAATAGCAGGGCACCGTGCCCGACAATCCATGTGAGGAAAGCAGTCACAGTGTAAAGAAATGAGATAACTGTTGGCATCATGGTAACATTGAGCAGAGAACACAAGAAACAGCAGCCTGCTAGTCTGAAAAGCCTCTCATCAACATAATTGGGATTGTCGGTCATGTAACAGAGATCAGAGATATAGCAAGAAGCAACCTCAGTCTAATCTCAGTTTTAGAGGGATTTAGTGACTGGAGTTGAGTAAAAAGGTGCTGGTGGACTTCACCTCTGGACCAACCTTCATTATGAACTATTACTTACTTAATAATTTCCTATTGTGCATTTAATCTTAATTGGCATATTTGCCAAGAACCTGGTGTTATAATGTGCTTTCTGAAGTGTTTGAGACTGGTGAGGAAAAAAAATGGTACGAAAAGTCTCAATGAAAGTAAACCTTCTTCACTGACCAGTTATATTAATAAAAAAATCACCGTATTACAACCCAGTAAACTCAGATGTTGTGTCGATTTAAAAAAAAATAAAAGATTTGCATTGGAGCTAACAGGACACATCCTCTCCAGACACCTGTTTACTGATTCATCTTGGCTCAACATGTCAAGCCATTACTTAGGAAACACCTCACACCTGACAAGGCTGTCATCCGTCTTTTTGTTCTGCCTTTGAATACATTTTTGGGATTTCAAGTAGAAGAGGTTAAGCAGAGGTACTTTTTACTGGCAAGGGCTGCAGCCAAACTCATTACTCTTTCAGACACAAACCTGACAGACTGGGCTGTTGCACGCATGCTAATGGGTTCTGCTTTCCAAGACACACAGGATCCTTCATAGTAGTGACATCTACTATTAGTGTTCTTATTCCCTCATGCTGGTTTCCTCAACGTTAGGTCACTAACTATAACAACATCCAGTTTGTTCAGACTGGAGGTAAAGCGTATTAGTTACATACAACCATTATTACCCAAACAAGTTTAAACCACATGGTAAAAGTTGCATAAAGAACACAGCGTCTAACTAACTAAACTACGGTATGTGGTGTAGGTGACAAATACCAGCATGCATTATTAATTATAGTGTAATCAGGTATCGTACACAGGTGAGACTGCACATAACTGCATGTAAACAAATGAAATGAGATTCAGGAAATACATTGAGCTGCCAGAGATGGTTATTATCTATGTGGAAAAGGTTTGTTTATAATCTCACTAAATTGTTTAAATTTAAACAGTTTCATTTTGCTTTGCATTTCTGAGGGCACACCTTAGATACCGTTGCACCAACATGACGGAACACTCATAGCAAATGGTAACTTTTACTGTTGACAATGTTCCTGTGCCATACATGTAGTAATGATCATTTTAATAGTAGGTGAAACATCTGTTTTTCTCAGTGAAGTCATCAGCATGAAAAAAACATGTGAACAAGTCCAAAAAATCTATTATAGTCAATAATGAGGAAACATTTGAACTGCTCTCTGATTACAGTAAATCATTAGTTACAATCTAAACACCAGGAGGACACTGGGCTAATGCTGTCTCCTGCATGGTACTATTCTTTTAGTGTTTGATTTATGACCAAAAACCCCAGCTGACTAGTCTAGTTTGGGAAGCAAAAGTGTATTCTGGATGGGAGCACTGTTTTTCTACATTTATTTGCAAGTCTAAACGTCTATTTTAGCTCATGTCTGGTACTCCTTGGGGCTGGTCTTTTTGCCAACAAAGCTGAGATTGAGCATAGCCTTTATTGGAGGCTGAGGAGAGGTCACACAGAATTGTTTTTAGTTAAACCTTGAACTGTAAGTTCTTTAAACATTTATTTTGCTAGTTTGACACTTTTTTTTTTTTTTACTTTTTCGATATTAAAATTTGATTTGAAACGTATTGTTTGTCGGAGTCAACGGTTGCATTTGTTCAGTTAACAAATCCAATCAGTTTACATATACACAGCAAATGAATCTTCAGTGAGTGAATCTTTTGTTTAAAAATTAAGAAAAAAATCACATTTTATGGCAGTGGTGGTGGATGTGTTTAGTATCTTGTACTACGGATCCTTCCTGCAGCTGTGCACATGTGTGGACAGAGGCTGCTAAAGAAGCATTTATGAAATCAAGGTGACTCTTTCTACAGGTTGCTGGCCAGTTATATCTACTGATTATAAGCCTGATAACCGTGAGCCCAAGAGGATGTTTTTTTTTTCAAACACGTGAATCTCTGTAAGAGTCTGGACCTTCTTTGTCTTGTCATTGCCCAACATGTTGCTACATGCAGTCTTTCACACTGGAAGCAACTCTCTTGTAGACAACCAAGGATTACAAAAGCCCCTTGCTCTAATGGCTTTGGATCTGCAGGCAAAGTTGGCAGAACATCACAGTTTAATTCACTTCAACCTTCCAAGTACTTTTGGCTTTGGTAGAAGGGAAATTAAATCTGCAACAACGGTTTTCCAGGTCACTATTAGAAACCATATTGAGTCACTGAGGTGGAAGTGCACTAAATTTCAAAGCAGCGAAAGCTTTATTGGTTAATAAGCTGCAAACAATATAAACATCAGCCAAGCAGCTACGTTAGTTGCAGGACTATACTTGCAGTGCTCTAAAATTAATGACACAACTGTTCTGTTGAATTAACTGAATAAAATAATTGAGGATGTACAAGCATCAGGTGGTAAAAAACAAATTTACACAATATCCTAATAGTGCATATATGGACATTTACATTTTATTTTTAAGTAGATTGCTTGTTTGCCGTTTAGAGGTGATTCCTGTGCAACATACATCGTATAACCAACATAGTTTAACCACATGTCAGCTTTGACCTATCATGCAGCTGTGGTAGCTGCATGCCACTGAGACTGCAGTTAAATATACAGTACATCATTAACACAACAGGTAGAGAAAATGGCCTGTGTGTATGTGAGAACTTCAAATAATGCATAAAAAATTATTGTTATGCTGTTTGTCATGCACAAATTCAATGCTCTACTGCTAAATTGTGGTTCCCCTACAGGAAATGAAAACAAATATGTTTATTTTAAAAGTACTAATACATCACACCAACAAAACAATAGTCATTGCAGAAAATTTCCCCTGCACACATAGTATGTTTTGGGAATTAGATTTAACTTTTTCACCAATGTAAAAGCAGCATGTTATTATTGCAACTGCTTTATTTTTACTGCACATCCTAATAATTTTTATTATTATATTTAATTAATCTGTATAAGTACAGATTCATTATGCATTAACAAAAGGATTGTTTGGTTTGTAGAAATTCTAAATACAAAAAATAAATGTTGAGTTTAAATTGCTGGATTTTTAAACATCCCCACCTTTTGTCATTAGGGGTATAAAGTTGTAAACAGGACACATACTTTGATCTTCACAGAGTAATGATTTTCTTGAAGATGGTCAACACACTTTCAATATATTTCCACCTTTGGCAGCCGCTTTGCCTTAACTTTAACTGAACTAGATATCCATCCTTCGGGACAACCCGATTTGGCGTATCCAAAGTAATCTCACGCTGCTGATTTTAATTTATCTTTTGGGGGATAAAGCTTAGTGCACACGGCTCCAGTTGTCTGACAGGCGTCACAGGTTAATTTAATTGAACTGAAGTAAAATAAGCATTGTTCATGAGTCCCAGATCTCAAGTCTGAGTTAAGACTCCAGTCTTTTCGGGATGAGTCTTACAGTAAGACAAATCTGTGTGCAACTTAAGTGTGACCAAGTGTGAGCCCACGTTGCAAACTCAAGCCCCCAACTTTACTATTAACACATGGTGACCACATGCTCTATGGCACAAACAAATAAGCTAAATCAGGTTCTAGCTTGACAGATGTTACTAGACACAATTCATGTTAATCTATGCCTCTATATGGACTTAAATAATGTCCAGAAGTGGGATAGTACCTGTGTGTACTACTGACAGAGTACAGAAAAACTGCCAGTGACTGACAAAATGAAGTGTATTCACATAAGATCCTGAAACAATAGGCAAGCTTTCATCAGGTTTACACCACCTAGCTTTGTTGACCCATATGTAAATTGTGTATACTATTGCTCCGAACCAACCCACTCTCTGTTTCCAACTAGCTCATATTATGTAGACATTATATTACATGAAATCACATGTGATAAGAAAAATGTTTATCAGTGACATCCACAGGGAACTGATTTGGCAGCCTGCTGCGAGCTCAGGTTAAAAACAACAGTATGCTGATACAGATGGTGTTGGTTTCTTGTGTATTTCTTGTTCCATGAGAGAAAATTACTGTATAATACTCTACACATGTACTACCATTGGTACAATGAACCTTTGTTCATTGGGTAAGTGTTTACATCTTGCTGTGGGGTGCTGCACTAGATCAGCTCTGAGATCATTATCATGCAGTGATCACAGAGTGAAGTTGGTTTGCTGCGCTGGGTGGTTCTAGCACATCATGCATTGCAACATGTAGTCTTAGGCCTTCTTTTGATCTACAGCTGACAACATTCAGATGGTCTGTGGCACAATAATGCTGTATTTTTTTAAACATTTGCATACATTTACATTTAGTAATTTGGTAAATGCTTTTATCTAAAGCGACTTACAAGTAAGGAACATACAGTGATGGGGCAACTTACAACTCAATGTCTTGTCCAAAAAGGGTTTGTCACATTGCCAGGAGAAACCGGGGATCGAACCACAAACCCTGCGGTTTATGGATGACTGCCCCTATGTGGTTTCAAGCTACCAAAGAACATGGAAAAAGTAAACCACAATGGTTACACATGACCACAGATGAAGGCATACATTCAGCTTATGGCTGCTGTCGTCATCTTTGCACAGTCACACTGCAGTGGACATCATCACAGATTGATAGATAAAAAGTGTCCTGGCACAGTAGGAACATCATTCTTTTAATGGCCTGTGGTATCACCAACACACACAGGCACGCTGGCCTAACTCCAAAGTGTGATACACACATCCAGACCCCTCTCCAGATGTGGTTTCTCTGCAGTTAACATTGCTCTGTATGTGAAGCAGGTTCAAGGGAATATCAGATCCAAACCCAGACACCCAGGGGAAACTGATGAGTTCTGGTAAGGACCGCAGCAGGCAGAAGGCTGACTCACATTTGGCATTAAACTCTTGAAGACGAGAACTTTAAGAGAGCTTTGCATGCACTCAAGTAAAGCATCCAATTCACTATCCGATCTGGTTCAAACTTTGCTGTGATAAACAGTTTCACTGTGTGGGTTTCAGTTGCAAATATAAAGCCTGGATAAGGGTTTGGTTACATGCAGTACATGCAGAGTGTTAAAGAAAGCACAGATTAGGAATGCAGGCTTTGCTATCAGCTGCTTTATTACTCCGTTAATCTTATATGGGTAACATCTCTGTTTCACAATATGCTTTATGAAAGAATATAAATATTGAGATAAAAAATAAACTATAATTTATCATACAGTCCTTTTAGCATGACCAAAGCAGTAAGACAGTCGTTTCCATTATTAGTTGTTTGGGTGGAGCACCACTATAAAAGCATATGTTTTCATTACTGGTTTATGTGCAAAGCTTTTGGCTGTGCACAGTGCTTAGGATGTTATGGACAGTTTAGACTGCAATGAGGCATTAGATGTCAAATATTATGTCAACAATCCCAATAGTTTCAAAAGTAGCAATGACAAATTAAAGCAACTTTATGTCACTGTAGCACTTACTATTGATAATATGATAAAAACAAGGAAAAATAAGCTGAAAACAAACAACAGCCTTACATATTTTAGTAAGTTATTGTTATTTTTGTGTTGAATTATTTCATTATAATAAGTCTTACCTGTGACATAAACTTCTAGTAACTTATCATTTTGGGCAGGGTGGTGGCACATCCGCAGCGGTGGGTCACACAAAAGAGAATAGAGAACTGGGGAAATTGTTGAGTTTGGCACAAAACAGGTTTTGACTGTATAGTATAATAAGAAAAGACAGATGGAAAAGTTCACATTTCATGTCTGATGCTAATAAAGCTGCTCTGATCGACTCATCTTTGAAGCCGTAAGTCTGTGGAACGTTCTTTAAGTAGTGAAATACGAGTCAAAACGTTTTGTTTCGGATTTGGTTTTGATAAGAATAAACGCCTAAATAAGCAGTTACAATTACAATTAGTGATTTAGCAGAGGCCTTTATCCAAAGCAACTTACAACTAAGCTGCAGAGACTATGGACAGCTTGGAGGTTCAGTGTCTTGCCCAGGGACATTTTGACTTGTAGCCAGGAGAAAGTCAAACCACTGACCCTGTGGTTCCTGGACGACTGCTTCTCCACCTGTCCTTTGTCGTCTTAAGACATCCCTTGAACTGAACCTATCTTAACAGTTAGTGGAAAAAAATCTGTAGCTTGAGCAGAGTTTTGAGTGGCAGCTTAATTAATAACTACAGCCTGCAGCTATAATCTGACAATTGCATCATTTGCAGTTCAGAAAAAGTGTAAGTCAGCTCACAGAATGAAAAATAAGTTAGTATATATAGTAAACATTAACATGTACAGTATATACAGCTGCAAGTTTCTCTTATGTAATGTTTGCTTACGGATTAGGTGAGGTTATGGTGCCACTGGAAATGTGTTAATAACACGCACTCGACATGAACTCTTCATACCTCCAAAAAACGTAGTTTTGCAGATTAACATGGTGGGAAGTGCTGCAAGACATGCATTTATAATGCTTAGAATTTAGACTGTTGTACGAGCAATAATTCTAAAAGAAAAAAATTACAATGAGTACAATTATTTCAACATGTCAAAATTTCATACTCTTTTCTATCACAGTAAAGTTGCATAGAGGTGATTTGGAATCAACCTGGTCTGTTATTCTGTATTAACAGTGTTAACATGTTTGCTTTCCTGTTGAGATTATTATTGTTAGGTAAACATTAGAACCCCCTCTTAATATAGTGCACTGTAGTACGACTCCACTCCCCACTATGAGTTTAGTAACAAACAAATTTTAGAATCATCACTTATCTGACAGTATCATCTTACAAACTCAACAATGATAATCTTCTAAAAGTAGAATTTAGGCAGAGCTTGTTGGATTACATGAGATTCTGCAGGTGTGTCTAATGTTGTGGCTGATTAGTGCATTGTCTGCTAAAAGCAATGATGTTCAGGTTTGGAAAGTCTGTAAGAGCTGTACGATTGTCCATCCCTCCATTATCTGTCACCACTTATCCTATGTGGGTTGTGCGGGGGCTGGAGCCTATCCCAGCTGTCATTGGGTGAGAGGTGGGGTACACCCTGGACAGATCTCCAGTCTTTTGCAAGCAGAGAAACATACACTATTCATCCAGGGAACTGCTACTGAAGTAGGCAGACATGCTTTTAGGTCCCAAAACATGGAAAAAAGTAAAAAAATAAATAAATGCCTAAATATTAGCAGAGTACTTTATTTCCAACTAACAGAATCTCAGGCATCTTTGGGACTCAGGGGGAAGAAAGTTTGGGCAAAAATCATTTCTGATGAAAGTACTTTTCATCATATTCACTGGTATCCAGCAACAAACAGACTTAGTATGTCATAAATATTATAGGAGAAGTAAACAACATATTACTGCGGCTGTAACTAAGACATGGGAACACCAATTAATAAAGGCAAAATTATCAGCATTCCCATACATTTCATCAACTTCTCTCCACCTAAAAAGCCAGCCCTGACATCATCAAGGAAAAAAAACTGTGAAATTTCCTGTTTCTACTGATCAAAGTTGCAAATATGCAAAATACCTTTATGTGAAATTCAGTTGCAGTTAGTTCAACCCCATTTCTCAAAACCTAATTAAGTGCAGTGACATTTATTTCCGATAGACACTAACACACTTCCTTGACATTGTTTTAACTTCCTTATGCCCCCATAACAGGACCAAGGCAGGGAGTTCATAATGTATGATTAGTACTAAGTACCATGCTTTACTTTATGTGTGCTATTACTGTGTGAACATGAATTAATAGATTTCTATACGTATCCCAGGGGGAAAGCTCAATCCACAGATAAGCCACCAAGTTCTCACACAAAGTTAAAATGGCCCACAGTCTCAAAACAGACACTTTCCAAAAACAGAGTTTATCAAACAATGGAATGACAACATCCACTTTGGGAACATACTGAGACATAAATCATTCAAGAAATTTACTTTTGCAACCAAATGCAGCTCTCTCTCCACTTCTGTCTCTCACTTTCTGCCCACTTCCCAGCTTAAATTACTTGGAGTGCTTAGAGAAACATAGAGTAGAAATATTGTTCAGTTTTTACAGGATCTCACTGTACAATGTACTGCCAAAATTCACCAAAAAAAGCTTTAAAAACATTACGTTTCTGCGTTTGACTCTTAATGAAGATGTTTTAGTGAACCTTTTTACTGGCATATCCAGCAGAAACAACAATACAGTACGTAGACATCCCACTAAACATTTTTACCTTCTGTCCAGTGTAAATCCAGTATTTATTAGAGCTATGTATTCATTTTACTAGTCCAGCTATAGATGCTATTCCTGACAAAGAATTTAGATGTGTTTGTATTACTTATACACTTAAGTAAGTTTAGCTCACAAACATTTAATGCTGGATAGTAATCTATGACCATCTTGTCATGTTTGAACTCATAGCGTGAGAGCTGCATTGTTTGAGCCTATTGAGACAGTTCTGACTAAAAGATCAGTCGACATTCTCAATCATCTAGGCAAAGACATATAATAACTTACAGTACACTTTAACTTAGGAAGAACACATTTTCAACTCATGACCAATACCTTTAACCCTGAACTCCACGGTAAAAAGCCACAGAGTGGAAAAGATATTAAAGAAAGCCCAGTACCAGATTCTCGCCAAATAACTGAGCTTCACTGCACAATTGATCGACTGATGGATTGAAAGAAACAGTGCACCACGTGTTTAAGAAACTATAAGTGCATTCCTGGAAAAGGTTTTAAAACATTAAAAGGGGTCATCTATCCCCACACTCCAATGAGGAGGAACAATAGACACACTGGTTTCTAACATTACAGTCATGCTTCAGCAACTCACACCAAACACAAGAATTAACCTGAAAAGAAAAAAGGATAAGACAACACAGCTGCATGAAAAGTGCACAAACGACCTGTCAGACAGACATCTTACACAACTGGAAAGGAACGTCTTGGCCAAGGACGAACCTGTATCATAACACCAGTGGACCTACCAGTGGTAGACATCATCGTGGCCACGGAGTCAGCAATCAGGAAAAAGAAATTAGCAGGAGCAAAACCCAGAGTTAAGGTATCCGTCATACCTGCTAGTGCCAAAACAACTGTTCATCTCTTCAGGTTGGAAGGGGGTTCCAACCTCACTATCCAAAAAAGGCAGTAAAAACACCAGAATATCACCATCTTACTGGGTGATACATGAAGATGAACAGTTGTCCTTAACACAGAGGGAAGGTTACCTACAGCGTATGAGACCCTGAAGCAAGATCCAACTCCAGCAACAGAAAAATATTAAAAACAGCCAAAAACAATTAGAGAAGAACAAAGTAATCAACCAACCACTATGGTGCTTCTTTGGACTTCCCAGAAAAAACAAGGACCCCACTCACAGATCAACATTTGATCAGACGGTGACACCTCTCATAAGAAGTCATCTTTAAAAACTTCAAGAGGTCCTCTGAAGGCCTCTGGGATCAGACTAAACAATGAGCTGAAGCAGCTGTGCAATGCAGAAAGCAATTTCATGTACTGATAAGCTTAAAAATATTGAATAATTAAGCTTAATTTACTGTAAGAATTATAGAATATGGTGGATATTATAGGAAAGTTATAGGATGAAGATGCAATGCAGTGCACTGTCAGTGAACCACTATATTTTGCAAATGATGATTAATAATTATCATGAAAACAAAAGAAACATTCTTCAGTACAAAATCCCAAGACACTTACAGTAATGAGAGATAACCGCACACTGCACCAGCTGGATTCCCGTCCACACAAGAAACAATCAATGTTAAATAAGTTTTAAAGACATGAAAACCAACATAATTACACAAAAGAGTACTTCCACTTATGGTGTATAAAAAAACGAAAGAGGTCTACCCTTGATTTCAAATAAATGAGCACTGTTTTTTGTATTTCACCATAATCCCATTTGTTTGTATACCGTAGTGAATTCTGCCAGTGTTGAGGTTTAGTGGTTTTTATATAATGCTGATAAAAACTTTGACAAATGACATTAATGTGGATGGCATTTACAGTATACAGTATAATAAAACAAATGTTTGTAGTGAAGAGAATGGAAATACACAAAACATTGTGCTGGTGGTGCTTCTGTAAGACGTCATTGCATGAACCCTTGAATGTTTTCAGCTGAACAAAAAGCCACTGTTTGCAACACTGAGTGGGTAAGTTGTTATTCACTTATGAGATGAAAAAAAAAACCAAGAGATTTAAAAATCAGGATGATGGAGTCATGTGAAAGAGAACACAAGGTTTAGAGCAAAACTCTTCTGTGATGGACACAAATAAAAGTATTTTAGACATTCTAAGATAGAACAAGAATACAGTGTGTATTAACTATTGAAACGGTCCTTTATTTGTATTATTTCCTGCATACTGTATGCCATGATGCTGTTGTAATGATAAAGATAATATGCTAAAGATTATCACAAAATCACACTACTGTGTTTTTTTGTAAAAATCTGACTAATAGTTGTACAGTTAACCCTTGAAACTGGTTATATTAGCACAAAGCCTGGTCTATACACAGAGTCTGCTTTGTTGAAAAGTGACTCAATTCACTGTACAGCTATTACATGCCAGGTTGGATCTTTACCTATATTGAGATTATATCAGATAAACCATAGCCATAGGGTTTGGTACCAGCGCCATGGAGGCCCTGGTGGCTGGACAGCGCCACACCTGGTGGGATGGGATTTGCCTTCTGTATCCCAACTCTTTTACCTACCTATAGTTTTACCTATTGAACCACCAGGTCCCCTCGCAGAGTATCACTCCAATAACAAAGTTATTTAATGTACAGGTGAGCTGAAATGCAAACTTAGACGTAGACATAATTTTAACGACAATTCTTTAGCCTCAGACTGATTATCCTCTACATTTGAGGCATTCCTGTCTTCTAAAGATTCAAACTAGAGCTCACTTGGGTCCCTCTCATTCACAAACATGTATTCTGTCTTGCTGCCACTAACCTTTATTGCTCTAGTTTCCAGAGCAGACCTCCACTTTTCTAGATTTTCCTCCACCTGCTCCCTGCTCTCACTACAAATCACAGTGTTATCTGCAAAAATCCTAGTCCACGGAGATTCCTGTCTAACCTCATCTCTCAGCCTGTCCATCACCAGAGCAAACAAGAAGGGGCTCAGAGCCGATCCGTGATTTAGACCCTCTCTTGCCACCCTGTCCTACTCTCAATAAAAGTCCAACCTTATCTTCAATCTCCCTAACCTGCTGCACATCCTTTATATCTAGCATACAAGTCCTCTTTGTTTGGCCTTTGCCCCCTTTACCTTCACCTTTTGCTGCATCTCCCTGTACTCCTGTCTACTCTCTTCAGTCCTCTCAGTGTCCCACTTCTTCTTAGCTGACCTCTTTCTCTGTATACACTCATGAACTTCCTCCTTCCACCACTAAGTCTTCTTGTCCACTTTCCTCTTTCACCATGAAATACCGAGTACCCTCCTACCTGTCTCCCTGATCACATTAGCTGTAGTGGTCCAGTCATCTGGAAGCACTTCCTGACCACACAAAGCCTGTCTCATCTTCTCCCTCAAAACGACAAAACATTCTTCATTTTTCAACTCCCACCAATTCATCCTCTGCTCTGCCTTTGTCCTCTTCATCTTCCTCACCACCAGAGCCATTTGGCCCTAATATAGACTGGCAGTGCAGATCTACAACTGAGACAGGCCCCAGCCTCCTGCCACCCTGAACAGGATAAGCATTTAAGATAATGGATGGATGGATAATACTGTCTCTACCTGTAGACACTTTACTAAGAGCAGCCTTAGATCATCGTCATTGTGCTAATTTTAGCACAAAATAACTTTAGCAGCTGCAACTGGAAGTTCTTTATGTCAACATGAAGAACTAATCTTTACAAAATGTAAAAAGAAAGAAAAAATATTTTTTTTAATGATTATGTGATAGACCATGTACCTAAATAGCTGAGAAAAAGTAATAACTTGCGTTAAGTGAATTTGTTTCTCAAGTTGAGTTAACTTGACTGAGTTAGTTTTACTCATACACAAAATTCAAACTGACATTGAACTAACCCTTAACCTTAAAGGTCAAGACCTTAAAGAACTTTAAAGAAACCCAACAAATCCCCCTTGAGCAAGTACTAGGTGATGGTGGAGAGGAAACACTTCTACAATACCATAATAACTCCTCTCGTTGGAAATTGATTGAGAATGGTCAAGTCAGGAAAGAGTTTGTAAATTATCATCTGCCATAATCTTCAAAGGCACCACAAATTTAATTCCAGCCTTGTAATAATTCCAATACAGCTAAGCATTGAAAAATATGTGGCCTAAAAGTGATTCTGCAGCCCTGTTGTTAATTACGACCCCTCTCCCCAAATTTCCCCAGGAGATGCTATACATAATTTCTACCATATTCAAGAACAACAGTGTGCTGTACATCATCTAATGTGCTCGGTGTCTGACTTAGTATGGACTCCAAACACAATCAGCTGAGTTGTACAGGAAAGTCTCCAGGAAAACATTTAAGTGATGGATTATTCACTTTATAAGAAGACAGCAAGGCTTAAATCTATCTGTGCTATTCAGTTTCATTCATGAAGGAATTATTTCAATTTAGTTCCCAGAGAGATTCGATTCACTAAATAATTAGTGAACAGAATACCATGTTGCTACCAGATTCACATTAACAATGGTGTGACTCCCACTCTTCAGTTTAAATGTACGTTTAATTATGAATTATGAATTATGAATTATTATGAATGAATCTGTTTCTTTTGTTTGAACGAGACTTAAATTATGCTTTTATAGTTATATAAAAGCAAAATGTTTTTATAAAGCATAGTTATTTAAAAACAATATTGCATCAGTCACTGAATCCTTTATATTTAAGTGAAATAAGGACAAGCAAATGTGCAATATTCCTCCCTACTGGAATCTAGAAAAGATTCGGTGGAGGAGTCAATCATTTCTTAGGTTGCCCAAAATGGTAAACAGACAAGTAAGTAAATACGGTAAAAAAGAAAAACAAATATAAAACAAAAGAAAACAAAGATGGTCGAGGAAAGGGATGGTCATATCCCATGCACAGAGGGGTGCAACAGGTCAGCAACTATACAGATCCGCTCTATGTTGCTTTTCATTTTATTAAAATGAATCATTCAGATTAAATGCTAAATTGTGTGCTTCAATCTTTTTTTGATGCACCTTATTTTACATCTACTTTGATTAATTTAAAGCTAGTCAATACTTATAAGACTATTATACTATAAAATGTTCAATAACAGGGTCATAATATAAATGTAAGTAACACTAAGTCTATTTAGTTTATCATAGCAACTACTGTTTTTCTTACCTTTTGTGAATAAGTCATTGATTTGTGAAGCCCCCAAGAGACTAGACTTTTATGTTTGACACAGAAGAATCTTCATTAGATAAAACCTGATGTGTAGCACTTTACATTTAATATAGTAATTTGACTGGAGCACTACGCTATTGGGCCACATTAGCAAATCTTAGCAAAAGTAATTTGCTAAAAGCACAGTTCAGCCGACATTTAAATTGTTGTCTTTATATACATTGGTTCGGTTCACTAGCGGTGGTAGCGAAAGAAAGGCATATGAGTGATCATTTCCTCATGAAACAGATGCACCATTCAACAGTGGAGGCCTTTTCCTGACAATCCCTTCAGCGCATTGTTACTGTCCCACTTTCATAGCTACGATATGTGCCGGGTCGTTCGTTTCTGAATGTGGTTCTTGGCATGAAAATATGGATGCATAATGCAGTAAAACCACTGCTTAAAGTCTGTGATATGTCTATGTAACATGGTCAGGAAGGGTTTGGCATTTTATTCTCCATCAGAGTTAATTAGGCACTGCCAGCTTGGTCAGACTAGGGAAACAAAAACACCCCCTCGTGCTCTGTTAGACCAGTTCTCCTGAAGTGCCTCTTGTTCTCTTGTTTTGCTGCAGCTGTGCTCGCCTGGAAGGGAATGACGAAAGGAAAATGTGAACTAAGATGTACCCAGGATGTGCCAGTTTTTTTTTTTTTTTTTTTTTTTTTTTGGGGGGGGGGGGGTTGTGGTTTTGTTTTGTTTTCTGTAGTAAGGAACTGATGACTTCAGATGTTCGAAGACCTTGTCATGTTTTCTGATCACATCCATAGACTGATGTAACGAGTGGCCACATTATAATACCAGCATCTATTTTATCAGGGTGACTGTGTAGCTGACAACAGGCTACAACCAGCTTCAGTTGCAAACAAACAATACATTTCAGATTTTTACGGAATGCGTACATATTACTACTACATTTCTCCTCTGAAGAAAGAATTTAGTTTCCCCAACACTCTTCATTTTGCAAGAAGAAAAAGTGTATTTTTTCTAATATTTCTTTCATAAACTGTGATTCCCAGTAACTAGGTCAAATCCCATCAGACGCCTCAGTATGTCCAGAAATATTAACAGCTTCCCAGCTGCTTGTACCTTGTGGCCTCTTGAGTGTATTTTATTGGTAGGCCTGGAGAAATGTCATATCATCATGCAGCATGGCCAAACAGCAAGTATTTTTGCTGCTCATGCAGCGCAGCAGTCTGTATCTGCTGTAAGCTCTCTAATAACAGAGCTGGTGAATCCGAAGATAAAAATATACGTATTAATGTAATCACCAATAAGTTGGTGATTAGTTAAAAATCTTGATATTATTGATGTTTAGTGTGGATATTTATGTATTGAGAATTTTCAGAATGTGGTGTTCTATAATTTGGCTCCAAACTTTGATAGGACTTATTCGAATACAGTTATTCAACAAGTTACAAATTTTAAGATGTGACTCACCTACCAGACCTATATCAACCTTCACTAATATTTTTCAAATAAAGATTAGATATCATGTTCAGCTGTATGATTGTCTGTAGCTAAGCAGCTGCATTTATTTAAATTCTGGGGCAACAACTTGCTACTGTGTAGGCACAGCACCCCATGTGTGCAGCACCCAGTGGAAAGAAGGAAAACTGTTTTTTTGCCTTGTAAATCTGTTACACTTGACATCAGATCTTTAGGCAGATTTGAAAAGTAACTACCCTTGTTGAATAAATGTAATGGTGTAAAAAGTACAATATGTCGAGTAAAAGTTTAAAACGGTACATAATCTAAATACTCAATACACAAATTGTAACTATACTCATCGATAATATCAATAATTTTAACTGATCATCCACCAGACATATGGACTGATGCACTGCAAGCGTGGCAAAAAGTTATTGCTGCTTGGTTATGTGACATGAGGTCATGAGGTCAGTACTCCCAATTGTTAGGAACTACCGTCTGCCTTATTTTATTGGGAATGCGTTTGCATTTATAAGTGAACGAGTGAATGATTTAGAGAACAGCCGACGACTTCATAGAACTCAAATGGAGTTTTTAGTTCTAAAATTGGAATAAATCTACAACATGTTTTGGCTAATTCTGCATCAGGAACTAATTTCTTGCCTCAAGAAAAAAACTTTATGCTACCCTAGACGGGTGTGAATCAAGATGTGGCAGACTCAATAGATCCGGACTGCCACATCAGATGAGAAGAATTCTCCTATTTCAAAAGTAAAAACATATTTAGATACTCTCTTACTTTGCAATTCCTGCCCAGCTTACGTCGAAATAAACACCGACAGTTAAATTACCGGAATGCAAATCACTGCTAGACAGTACAACAATGACTCCAAAACTAAACTTCCATGGCAGTAAGGCAGATGATGCACAAGACATGCCATTAAACAAGGCCTTGTTCAAAATGCTGCAGTAGCATCACGCTAACTTAAGTCATTTCCAAAATCATATCCAGGAAGGCAGATGGAAGGTTTTCAGTGTAGATATGATTGTTCTTGTCATCAGTGTCTTTTCCAGCTGGATACTATTTCTGTCTGTGATTTTTGACAACTGGCAGTGGTCCTGTTTGACATCACCGTAAACCAATCAGGAGCAAGCCGAGAAGACAGTAAGAATGCAACGTTAATGGACACCAGCTTTTGAATCATCAATTATCAGTAGGTACATGACTTGACCACAACTATCAGTACTTGTACTGCAGGAGCCCGACCAGTACAGCACTTCTGCAGTGGTTGTTTCTACAGATTTTTTTCAATCTTATCTCATGTTTGCTGGGTGGCCTGGACCAGTGCTGAGCCTGAACTTGTGTCTGGCTATTCTCATAGATTCTGAACATGCAAAGAGTCAATGCTAACAAAGAAGTGGCACCCACTACAGTACACAAAAATGATGCCTTGCTATGATTTCATTGTTTAAAACAAGCAACAGCTGGGTCTATGTAAGTTAATACATGCGTTGTTTAGTCACTTTATCAATAACTTATGCTCAAATGCACGTTTGAAAATTATGTCAGTTAAAAAAGGGAGGTTTAGCCTAAAAGGACAACACTGGTATTCGGAAACAGCAAGCCACTTCTTTTGATTGTCTGATACAAAATTCTAGCAGCTTCTATAGATTGTAGAACCATGCGAATTTAATGTTTTGTCATGTTTTTTGTTTTTTGTTTTTACATACATTTGCACTGGATATTTTACTTTTGTCACCAAGAGGGTTGGGCCTTAAACAGCCTGGCACTGATATTTGTTCAGAGGTAAAAGGAGTACTACTCAGTCCGTCCAGGCTTTTGCAAACTTTAGTGTGATGTTTACGGCCTAAAAGGCTGATTTCATGACAGCTTCTTTAAAAACTTCTGAGTCATGTGTAGATGCTATTCTGATGTTTTATGCAACTTTGTGGAGACTTTTGATTGGTTGAATTCATTGTTCGATTCATGGTGGGACTGAATAATAGAATTAAGATCTAACTCCTATTTCATAAACCTTTAAAGCTCTGACATTATTTGACAAGCGGCACACACCCTCCTAACTGTGCAAAGCCGACAGCAACTATTTTTTAAAAGCACTAACCTTTCAGATTAAGGCAAATATGACCATGACAAAGACTTTTTTTATTTTGTTAGGAAGACCTATTTTGCTCAAACCATGAATAGTATCTCTTAGTTATAATAATCCACTCAGCTTTGTTGATAATTTGCATCTAAGGGTGACAATTCCATGGGAATCTTGTATGATATTCTTCCTGCCTGTACAGTGCCATATTTTGAAATAAGAACATAGGGATTTTGTGTTGGCTTAACATCTAACAGAGGGTCATAAAACCACTTAATAACTTATTTAGTGGAACTCAACTGTCCCATATCCTGGCAATGCCTCCTTCAATAAAAACTGTCAACATGCATATTATTGATGAAATAAAATCTTCTTTGACATGCTGTGAAATAAACCATCAAGAAAATTCAAAAGACTCTCATTACATGAAATAAAAGGATGTAAGTGAATAAGTATTCAGGAAAACAATTAACTATCAAGGAATCAGCAATCCCAGACAAAATGTGAAGGTATGTTTGTACAATGTAAGTTGAATCACATGAAAAGAAAAGTCCCTAATTTAAATATGAACTTGGTACATAAGGAAAATCTATACTTAAAAATTAAATTGAACGTGTATTTAGTGGACAGTTAGTTTTTTGTGGACAGAAGATTTGACAATTCCTTGAACTGATCATAAAATACACCATAGTTATAGCTGAGGATGATGGAAAAACACACAACAATACCTTTGGGTGATTATGAATTACCTGTCTACCTTATATTTATATCTCTGCACTGCAGCAGAAAACCAGAGCACCTGGAACTTCAATTGAAAATAAATTCCACTTTACAGTTGTTGAGACATTATACTTCATTTTAAGAAAAGCCCGTGGAAAAAATAGAAAATGGCTAATTACAGATGAAACTTATCATTTGGCCAAAACATGAAGCAATTAAAGAAAAGTCCTCATGTATATTCCACATAATTTTGGCTGACAATCACAAACACTTTCGCAGGTGTTTGTGATTCTCAGCCAAAATCTAAACCAGTATCTGAGGCAGTTCACAAGCATCTAATGGCTTTCAGTGAACAGGTTCACATTATAGTCTAAACACGGGTCATTGTTATTTTGTTTTTTTGCTTGCTTTGCTGCTTCTGCCATGCTTTATCCCACACTCACTGGTGTAGTTCAACTGCTTTTCATCTGTTTTAATCACTGCCCTCAGCTTCTGCAACTTGAGCTGTCAGGACTGCTCAGCTCTGAGAGGCAGTGGAAGCTTGAAACAGAGTGAAGGACTGTTGGCTGACAGACGAGTGACATGGTGCATGATCAGTACGAACCCTTTTAACGGCCTGTTTGCTCAAGTGCCAGTGTTTAGAGCGAAATTTTAAAAAAAGAACATTCTGGCTAACATAAACTGTTTAGTTTTGTTTGTCATACACTCATAAGAAATCAATTCAAATCTCATAAATGTTAAAAAATGAACAGCTGACTGGGTTTCATGATATACTGTGTGCATATGTCATAAAAGGCAATAATTGATAATTACTTTTGGTAAGGTACTGAATTAGCCAGAAAATATAAAACATAAGTGGAAATTCCAAGTCACTCTACATCATGTCTGCCACAGGGTGACTCCATTTTAAACTCATTAATCACCAAGTAAGGCACGCTACGGCTGGCCATTATAACCTGGGGGTTAGGGGTGTGATATTAAATATCAATGTGATATCAAACTCAGTAACACCTTCTGTCCAAATGGAGACCAAATACAAGCAAAATACGAACTAATTTGTCAAGAATTCGGGTCCCTGGCTCATAAATCGTACGAGTAGAATGAGTGTCTTGTCAAGAATTTTGACAGGCATGACAAACTGTGTTACTGAAAGAGAGCAGTAAAATCCTTGACATTTTCCACAGACCTTTCCAGGAAAATAACACAGAAATGCTTTTGGTGAAACTGTGGCATGGCATGCACCTAATGGATCAAACTACTGGCATGCAGGAGAAAGGTCTGATGAAACCTGGCAAACCTGAAAACTTCTGATTCACTATCAAGTGTCTGCTTACATCTGTAAGAATGCAGATACTTCACCAGCAGACACTGGATCTGAGAGTGAATGGATGTATTACTTAAATTTTAGATTCCTGTATGCATCTGTAATTACATAGAACCACAGTGAACACATGTAAAAACTCCACTGCCAAAAACACTGTGATGTATATATATATATATATATATATATATATATATATATATATATATATATATATATATATATATATATATATATATATATATATATATATATATATATAATTATTATTATTATTATAAAATAATAAAAGCAAAATGCAATGATTTACAAATGAAACCAATGATTGGGAACCTAGTTTTGATTGTAAAATCATTAAGACAACATAAAAAAGTTAAAACTGAGAAATTTGTTCAAAAACATGATAATTTTGGATTTGATTCCTGCAACACATTTTAAAACCTTAGGACAGGGGGAAAAAGGCTGAAAAAGTTGTTTAATACTAAAAACAAATACCTGAACATCTTTCAACTGATGAGGTCGATTGGCAACAAGCCAAACACTTACTATTACATGTTTCAAATACAACCACTCTGTCTCAGAACAGAATTTTAGGAAAGAGAGTACAAGGTTGCAGGCTGCAAATAATTTCACATGACCTCTGCATTAAGAGTTAGTTAATCATTCTCAATAGAATTAAGAATCATGGGAAAGTTAAACAAAGTAAAATCAGTAAGTGATAAGAATTTAGCTTTGCTGCAGTGTATCCTATCTGTCACCACGCTGGCAGAGGGGCTCATGCCTGGAATTTGTAAAATCGCACTAATGCAAAAACATTAGACTGTAAGCCTAGACAGATGTCTTCAATATGAAAACATAAATTGACAAACATTTGAAACAACTTTCAAAGAGGATAAGATATTGCACTATTTGGAAAGTATGTTGAGAACCATATTTTGAGGAAGTGCATGGAATATTTTCACATGCTTTACTGTGCTTTCCTTCCTTTGGAGGTTTTCTGGGCACATCCAACTGGCAGGAGATCCTGGGCAGACCTAAAACATGCTGGAGAGATTACATATCTCATCTGGCCTGGGAACGCCTCAGGATCCCCCAAGCAGGGCACAAGTGTGGCTGGGGTACCTTATGGAACCTGCTGTCACCGTGACCCAACATTAAAAACAGAACAGAGGGACTTCTCACATGTAACCAAGGTGAAGCCAAGACTAGAGCAGCAAACGTTGTGGGGCTGGATTAAAAAAAATCAAAGTGTCAGAGCAGATACCAACATGAAATTTGCATTTGTAGTTACAACCAATGACACAGAGGAGATGTAAAGAGTCTAAAACTATTCTACCTGATTATAATACAACAACTGACAAGTATCATTCTGATGCCCACTGAGATTATAATGAAGACCTAATTTCTGTCCTTACCCCATCAGATGGATATCTTTTTGTTCATGCCTCGGCTCTTTAGTCCCACTTAAACCATGAGACACCCAGCACGAGTGGCACACAGCCAATAGCCTTAAGTTAGTTACACTATGTTTAAAAGGTTGTCTCCAAATACTACTTAAAAAGTATCATTTAAATCAGGACCAGGACCAAGTTCTGTTTCACTGACACTGTATTGTAAAGATCAAAAAGTTGCTTATTTAATATGCAGGGTGACTGCTTTCAGATGCAGAACAGAACAGATGCAATTATCTAATCCTAAAGCCACGTATCTGATGTTTCAAAAGTATTACGTTGAATCGAAACAAATAAAGTAATCTTAACGGACACCATCAAGCCTATGTCAAGTTCAGTTCATTTTGTCTACATGGCTTTTGTACTGTTAGTTTTATCCCTCAATTGTCAAGGTAAAGCTTCACTTTTATATCACTGCAGACAATTATTTGAATATACTCAGTGTGTGTATATACTATGATATTTGCTATGCATTTTAATTACTAAAACTAGCTTCATGGCAACCAGGCACCTTCATGAATTAATAGAAAGAACATGGAGGAAGGAACTACACAGCCAAACATATTATTTAAATAAACTTCCTATTCTATATGTCACTGTCACTAATGTACAGTTTAATTCCACCAGCTACTGCTTTGATATTTATAAAGTGAGGTGAAAAATCTTTTCTGCTAAATAAACCGAGGATCCTCCCTACAGTCTGTGGAGGCCTCCAGTTGTGGGTTTAGTTGTAACAGTTATGCGGGAAGACTTGTGGGAGATTTTGCTCTATGGTAAATGTTAAGTGTTAAATGTTAAGTGTTAACAGCTGTTGCCCTAAATTTTCTATAGACCATATACAGTAGATTTAAATAGCCTATTAAAAGCAATATTTGAAAATGAGACTAAACTATCGCAGAGAGAAATAGACACGTGTCAACTAAAACCAACAGAAACATGGAACACAACATGGCATTTGCTATATTTGGACTTTGCTTTGACTACAACTCAATAATGAAAGGAGTGTTTAATGCCATTTAAATACATGTAAAGCCATAAATAAATCTAATCATAAAAAACATAAATGTTTACAGAACAATGGATTCATCAGTTGAGTGAAAATCAGCTTTTGTCTACTGGAAAAAACTGGATGTGCTGAGAATAAATACTGATACCAATAACTGGATCTAACCGTAATGACACCTCATAAACACACAAAAAACACTAATCATGTTTATGACAAAGCAGACAAACACGCTCATGTCAAACTGGGTTTTCTAGTTAATACTAAGACACTGTTAACATCAAAATGATTCCCATCTGGGTAGAATCAAAATTCAAAAGACCAAATCAAGCCTCCTTAATTTCAAGGTTATGTTGGCACAACCTGCACAAAATGATTACATCTGTTTGAGTGTTTGGCCTTTCATATGCTGAACTTGTATTGGAGACATCAAAAAAGGGGTTGGCAGTGTTGAATGCCCAATACATGGTCAAATAACATCCAGCAACAGTATTGCTAAAGAATGTTGTTGACAAACTGGACTGCAACATTGTGAAATACTTGGTAGGATTAGCAGAAGATACTGTTACATCCCATCATGAGCGCATTGCCACACTACACATACCCTGTGAGATGTTTTTGGCTTTTTTACACCAGCTTGGGAATGTATGTTAGCACAATAGTTCAACATTTTTGGCTGTTTTGAGTTTCCAAAGAAGCCCCAGGTGGGTCATTTATAATCAAATCTGGTTTCAGAAAATATACGAATTATATCATTTTTATCTACAGTATAAGAGAAGTTCTTCATGCTATCTTATTCATAAAGTTTTCATAACATGGAGCCGCAGGTCAAATGAAACTTCAGTAGGAAACTCCGCCATGGTTAAAGTCACAATTCATGTCTTAGAAATATGTACAATCCATAAAAGCAAAACAGGGCCGCGAACCTTTGTTCTCTAGTAAATTTTAATTTTGGAAACAAACATCATAAACTGGATAGGTGCAGCTTTAAGACTAAGATCTGGAGTTATCATTTCCCTTATGTCGGTCATAAAAAACTTGCATCCAACATCATTCACATTTTCCAAGTATTGTCTTTGTTGACTTATCGTGCAGGCCAAATGGTCGAACAGTTTCACACATGCTGCACATCATCATCAATGTTTTAGTTTTCCCAGGATACAGTACGATGGAAGTACTGTGTGAAAAATGCTGCCATAAGAATACCTCTTGAACCATAAGTTGATTTAAGGTGTTACAGAAATTCAACATGGCGACTGTGGCTCAGGAGATAGGGCGAGTTGTCTGGCAATCGCAGGGTCGACCATTTGATAACAAGCTCTGGTCGACATATTGAAAGCCTCCTTGGGCAAGAAACTAAACCGCAAGCTGCTTCTAGTGTGTGTAAGTTGCTTTGGACAAAAGCATCTGCCAAATGACTAGTGTAAATGTAAAATAAGCTGAAACAAAGATTCAATTGTTGCCAACTGTAAACTCTAGCTTTACAATTACAAACATGTGTTTAGGACGTAGGCCCTTGGACATGTCATTCACATCACATTTTATCGATTATTCTGTGGTAACAATGAGAAAAAATGTAAGCACAGACTACAGCAGTTCCAAACAATGTAGTCATTCTAGACACTATTTGTCACAAGTATGACTCCAACAAAATTAGTACATTCATTAAAGAAAAAGTCATGTTTCTTCTGGAGGTTTGTGTCACTTGCTTGAAATCACAGGCTGGTACAGGGTAGGTTGACATGTATCCATCATTCAAGTACCACCAAAACAAAACCAAGCAATGCTTTCAGGATTTTTTTTTTTCTTTCTGATGCTGTCAACTTTGAACATAAGCAGGAAATTACTCTCATATGGAGACAATGTTTCCTACACTCTGTCAGAATTTCTTTTCATTATATTGACAGCATCATCTCTTTTAAAGTAACTACCTCAAACTCTTACTGGAATAGCCTGCCAGTTTGCGGATGCGTGTATCTGCATGATAAACACTAAACACCCTGAGAATTGAACAAGCAAAAGCCATAGAATAATAAACCCTTCAGGATTTCCCCTTTAAGTAAAACCATCTGTTATTACCTTTCACAATGAATGGGACCTCTGACCGCATGCTTACATCTCGTACATTAGTGACATGTTTTGCACACTGCGTCATTGCCAAATGCATTTACTAGTATGAAAGCTAACCTTTGACATCTTTTGAAAACAGCATTTCATCTGTTGGACCAAAGAAATGAAATAGCAACACATAATTGTGGTATTCCTGTAATTTGTATTGTGCGAATCAAATTTGCTCTACCAGCGAAACAGCCAGGTTACAAATGTCACTTAACATAGCCAGGTTACTTAACATACCACTCTGTTCCTATACATCCAATTTCATTCATGGAAACAATGTTTTGTAATAATAAAATTCAGATGTTCAGTCTGGCCCCATGATTTTGAACAGCCTACTGCATGTGACCTAATACTGCAAACATTTGGCAGAATGGAAGGGAATATGGTGTCTTATAAAATACTAAGAAATGATGGTACCCACATCAATTAGCCTCAAACTTAGTGATGTCAACACCTTTCAAGAACCTCAACTATAAATGATCTCTACTGGACATACATATTGCATAAATCACCACTTAAACATTATGAATGACATGTAGATAAACTGACACATATATTCCCAGTTTATTACAGCTGTAAATCCCAAGGACAGATCCTAAAGACTAGTGTATTACATTTATTTATCTCATTTTTACAACACCTAATATAAAGTAGTAGTTCTCATTGAATGAAATCACATTTGATCGAAATAATATTTTCATGATTTTCAACATTAAAGTGACGCAGAGTTACATATTCTGCTATATAAACCTAGTTTTGCAGTTTTTACTGAGGGTTCGGTCACAACTGCAGGTGACTATTTTTATCGTTGTTTACAGATCACAGGGTCAGTGGTTTGAATCGCAGTCCCTCCTGGATACATGTCAAGTGGTCTTGGGTACGACACTGGACCACAAGTTGCTCCTGGTGGGTCAGGTGAGCACTTTGCGTGGCAGCCGGCGTTATTGGAGTGTGAGTGTGTGTGAATGGGTGAATGAAAAGCAACATCGATAAAAGTAGAACATTTATTATTTCTACTAGTAGTACTAGTAGTATACTACTAGTTTTATACCTATCATTTATTCATTTAGTTGTTGATGCAGTCCTAGACACTTGGAGCTCTCAGAAGGTCAGTTACAACAACCATTTTGCAGCTGAATTGTTACTTGTACATCAACCCTATTTTGACTTCTTTTTGAACAGTATTTTTATTTTTTTCATCAACGTAGTGTTTGATGCACATTGAACCAGTATAAGTTCATAGGGGATGCACAGTTTTAATAAAAATAATGTTTTGGATCATTTTGTTACCACTGATGACAGAAGATTTGTTCTAGCTAAATGTGCAATATATATTGTGTTTATGATTTTGTGTTTGTTTGTTTGATTGTTTTAGTCTTTTACTATGACATTTCAAAATAAGGAAATGCACCTTTGCACCCAAGAGTATTTGCCTTATTTTTTGCCAGCACATTATTATGACTGTTTGAAAGACAGGCCATGTTTCCTAATACTCCAACTACACTTCTACAATTTAGTCAATCTAGTGTTCACAGATTTTCCACTGCATTTGAGAAATGAAATTGCAAGTAAACAGAGATCAGAAACTTGTTTGATCAAATTAGATTGTTTAAATCAAATGAATGAAGCTTTGAGTACATCTGATTTCATTTTATAAATCTTGCCCATTGTGAAACAAGATGCAGGTGTCCAGCCATATTTCCACTTCTAACTTGAGCCATATAACTTTTGCCACTTGTGTCCCATGATCTATTATTATTGCTGTGATTTCTTTGTTACCGGTATTGAATACGATAATTGAATTGATTTACATTGCTTCTTTTAAAACAGACTTTAAAACACAGACCAATTAACCGTTGATGATTCCCAGTAAAGTTACAGATGAGCCTTTGTGCTGAAAAAAACTGGGAAACCCAAACGAAAACATCTTGTTGTAAAGTTATAACTCTTTTTCTTATAGGTAATTTTCTGCTTATCATTTTACCCACACCTCCCTCTAGAAAATTTCTTGAGGGAGCTGTATTTCTGGCAACGTGTTAATCGCTACAGGTTTTACATGATACAGAGGGAAAAAATAACAGCAGTTTAGTAACTAACAACACGATAAGCTTTTTGTATAACATTTATAATACCGTGCATTTGCAAAGATAAATAGCAGCCTTTTAGAAATTGTTAGGCACTTATGGATCAGCATGTTTGTCCTGGTTTTAGAGAAATGTTGCACAATGGTAATAAAATAAGAAATTCCTTGCTTCCATTTTCCATGAGTGTGTAGGATGTAGCATGAGATTTCATACCTCAAAAGTAGCTCCCAAAATCAAATACACAGTCAGCTCTATAGATGTGAACTCTTTGTTGGAGGACAATGTCTCTTGTAGCTCCAGTTTGTTCCTGTAACAACTGTTGCTTTTACACAGAAAGTTCATTAATTGACAAAGCATATAGGCTACAAAACAAATGTACCTCTGTTTTGAAGCCATGACCAAACTCCTTAGACTCTTATACAGGCACATATACTGTAACACACTATATTATGGTGTACATTTAGTCATATATCAATATTAATGTCCACTATTCCATATAGTGGCAAATAAATGTAATACAAAATAGGCTACAGTAACACATTTACAATTCTCTTATATTAAACTAACCCCCTTTTTTTTGAAGCAGCTTAAAAGATTCTTAACTTGCACGATGACATGAGTAAGGAATGTTGAATTTTGTCGAATAAAGAAGGAATCTGGGCATGTCTTCAAAAGTCCAGGCCTTGTGGACAGAGTTTTATCTTTCAGACCTCGGCTTTATTTATTAATTTGTTCAAAAAGAAAATAAAGCTTTCTGTAATATTATTTTTCATTTTAGACTGCAGCTAATACAGCCCATATCAAATGTATTTATCCAGGGCTATTTATATGCACACAAGATGGTTTTGGCCACAAAGGCTGTAACCCCTGTGAAGAAAGGAAATACAAATCTGCATAAATATGACTTTGTCCATCATATTAAAAGGTTGAAAGAACTGGAATTATATAACTGAAACTGCATGTGGTGAACTATCCACATGCATAACTAACCTTTTTCGAACAGATTAACAACTGTGCAACTGTGGAGCAGAAGGGAGAGCGGTCATCCACCAGTCCTACAGTTGTTGGTTCGATCCCCGGCTCCTCCAGTCCCACGTCAAAGTGTCCTTGAGCAAGACACTGAACTCCTGTTTAGTTGCTCCTGGTGAGTGTGGGCTGTATAGCAGCTCTTCCATTGGTGTGTGTCAGTGTAAAGCGCTTTGAGTACCAATAGGTAGAAAGGTAGGTAGGTGGAATTGTGGTAAATAAACAAATAACTACACAGGTGTGAAAGCAGATGAAGCTGCAGAACAGTGGTGCATTTTTCTGTGATTAAAAAAATACATGATGCTCAACTGGGATAAGTATTTAACTTGTCACTGCATTTTATTGTGATATGGTCCACTTATAATGGTTTAAGAAAGCATAAAAACCCTTTGCATGTCTTTGTGTTGGCAAGAAACGTTAAAATATGCTTAAACAGATACTGGTTTAGTTGTTCCAATAGCAATGGGCTGGAAGATATAATGATTGATTTAATTATAGCAAGCTGTCAACCTCTCCCAAGAAAATCACCACAAAATATGCGATCTGAAATACTGCATCAAGACAAAGAAAAAAATATTTAGGCCTACCATTCATCCATCAAATCTCAAAAGCATGTTTTCATACAAATGCCCATTGTTCAGCAGTGGAAGACAGCCCATTCTGTTCATCATTTCATTTAAAAAATGTAAATCATTGAATTGACCTTGTTGCCTAATGTAAAAAAAAGTGCTGTAATCTGTGCATACCTTTCTGTGTATTTCAGGACATGATGTTAAGGCTAAATTGCTTCCAGGCAATCATCACTGGTGAAAGAAGACCTGGCTGAAGAAGGCTGTTCTCGCCCTCTCAGAAGTCTTGTTTTTGGCTTTGAGTACTGGCCACTTAATTTTCATTAACACTTCTGACCCTATGTCTGAGTATTACTACACAGAGAAAGACTGCAATGCTGCAGCAGGTGAGACAAAGTCTGATGTCATAAAACAGCACAGTAAGGGGACAGGCTTTCTTAATTTCTCAGGACCCCCTTCTGTCCATTCTTAAAGGCTGGTCAAGGGTTCATTTCGGAAAAACACACAGACCAGAGACTGTGTTCAAACGTACACATTTGCTAATAGAGGACACACAACTGCATTCAGTATGTTAAACCTCTGATATTTCCTTCTATAAGGGTTATAATTAATTTAGAGGAAATAAATCTTATGACAATTGACATTTTAAACTGCAGAAGTGACTTTAAACAGCTCTGACTATTTATATTGCTTTTGGATGATTTAAACAGTTTCAATTCTGCTTTGGTGTTGTGTCTGTTTGCTTAAACTAAGTTCCATTTTCAGCTACTCTACTTTCATAAATGATGTCTTATTTCCCCAGTTGTTAGATTATATGTCATTGATCTATTAACAAGGCTATGAAAACATGACTATTGTAAAAATGGGAATATGTAAAGTGGCCTGTGCATGGCAGCTGTCATTTGTTTTATATTTGAATCAAGGCACAAACGGGTGAGACACAGAAGAAGAAGGCAATATATTATTTTGTCACAGGTCAAGTTTTAGTGCAAGGTGAATACAATTTTTAAACATCTTTCACTGTCCAGAGTTATTTTGAATTACAGCAATAATCAGACACTTACAAGACATAATATTGAATCAACAAAAACTAAATTAAGTTGGTTTAAACATTTTATTTGGAATAAAATGGCAGCATGGTGGTGGAGTGGTACTTGCTGGGACCTCACAGCTAGAGGGTCCCCAGTTCAAATCAGGACCTGCTGCGGCCTTCCTAAGTGTAGTTTACATGTTCTCCCTGTGCTTGTGTGGGTTTCCTCTTAGTTTTGTGGTTTTCTCCCACAGTCCAGAGACATATGTGTTAGGTGAACTGACGACTATAAATTGTCCGTAGGTGTGAATGTCTCTCTGTTTTGGCCCTGAGATAGACTGGCGACCTATCCAGGATGTGCCCCACCTCTCGTCAAATGACAGGTGGGATAGGCTCCAGCCCCCTGCAAACCCTTAATGGGATAAGTGGTTAAAGATAATGGATTTTTTTTTACCTCTAAGGCAAAATAGTCTGTCGATGATCAATGTATTTAAGACTGAGTGTAATTCTTGGCCGTAGTCATTTTTGTTATCTATATTATTTTATCTAAAAATAAACACAGACTAATTCCTGGATATTGCTGTAGTTACATTGGACATGAACCGTTTTAGTGCCACTGTGTGCAGTAGTGCTGCATTTACTCACTGCAGTACTCAGATAAGGAGTGAAAACTATAAACAATATCTCCAAAGCATTTTCTCACAAGTCTGACAGCATTTCTTGGCAAGCTTTTAACAGCAAGCATGGCCCTAATAAAGCCAAATTTAATAAGAGGAGGGAGATGGAAACTACAAACTCATAAACACAGCAAGTTGGATCATTTGTCTTAATGATGTTCAATTTGCTGAAGATCCGCCCCAGAGATATTGTACTAGAAGCTAGGGTGGAGGATTTAGCCATGTGGGTTCAAGAGATTTAAGCGAAGACCATTTTTTAAATATTTCTTAAGTCCCTGATAAATGGAATCCATGGTTTTCTGGGCATTAGCAAAGGATTCATATCAGCTGTTTTTACAGCTGTTCTTCTTGAAGCCTTGGTTTAGAGAATTCATTGTATCCAAAAGAGAAATTGGAGTATAGTGTAAGTGATTTTAAAGCTTCAGTGACCTTTCATTATAGAAGTGAGAAAAAAAGAAAGTGAAAATATATACCGTATAGACAGCAGCTGTTCAATGGTAGACTTTACACTGTGCTACCACATAAATTCTTTTTTTAAAAACTCAGGTCTTTGAAACCCAAACTTAGTTGATTTAGAATATTATGAGACATATCTTGATTTGGTATGATGCTATATGATGTTTTTCCAACTTTCATATTCCAAGGGCTTGGTGGCCAAATCCGGTCAGTGGGATTCAAAAGAGAGCTGAGAAATACTTTACAAAATGTGAATGAAACATTAAAGTTAGCAAAGGCCTTGGAATATGCTGGGTGTTTGCTCAATTATTAGGGAGATGGAAACATTTTTGTTAATACATTTGGACGCCTCCTAAAAGGTGAGTAGTCCAGCTATAGTTGGGTTTGCTTTGGCAAACAACTCTTTCCACATTCAGGAATGAACTTTCAAGCTTCACTTTTAGGCCAACTTGGACAAGACATCCTAAAGGTGCTGTAGATTAGGAAATAATAGCTCAATTTGTTGATGAAGAAAAGCTCTGCAATAAGCCAGTAGATGGACACTGTTTCAGATTTGCTTTCAAAGGAAACACATCATGATTGTCACAAGAGTGGAAGCCTTTAAGGAGTGTTTAAGATATATAGCTATATTGCCAAGGTGGAAAACATAAAGAAAAAAAAGGTTTGGCTCTAGAGATGAGCCCTGTGGGATGCCTACACAGTGTCCACTGATGAAGGTAATGAACAAAACCAACAAACTGGTCCTGCTGGTCCTACTAACACTACTCTCTCTGGGAGTGAACAAGAGTTTCCCTGCTACAAAAAGCCCCCCAAAAGAATTTTGCTCCACCAGTAATGAGGTATGATATGCATACGAGTAGAGTGGTGAAAAAAGAGTAAAAAGCTGATGTTACTTCTTTCATCAATATAATGTCCTCTTTGTGAAAGTATTGCACATCCAACTAAATCTATTAAAAATATAGATCAAGCTATTCAGATGAATGTTGCCATTATAGAAACTGTACTGTGCTGATATCCAAAGGGGACACACACTCATGGTAATAGCTGTTGGTGAGGTATGATTTTAAGAAATACACAATCAAAAAAAAACACACACAAAAAAGGAGCAACATCTGAAACCAACTGGTGTGAATGTCTCTCACCTCAAATCAAAGATTTTCATAAGTTCCTTTATATAAGAGCAACATTTTAGTTGATACTATCATTATTTGAATTCCCAGACATATTCACATTTTGCCTTTCGCTATTCAAAAATGCTTCACTCTCTTATGATT
Source organism: Channa argus (assembly GCF_033026475.1). NCBI lineage: Eukaryota > Metazoa > Chordata > Actinopteri > Anabantiformes > Channidae > Channa > Channa argus. Next base: position 11,537,408 of record NC_090202.1, on the reverse strand, counting down.
CATGTCTTTGAACTTAAAACAAATCCCTCCATAGTTTCTGAATTCCAAAATCGACAGCCTGTGCTTGCATGGGTTTCCTCCAGGTACTCCGGTTTCCTCCCACAGTCCAAAGGTTAATTGGTGACTGTAAGTTAATTGTAGGTGTGAATGGTTGTCTGTCTGTGTATGTCTTTCTGTGTTGACCCTGAGATGGACTGGAGACCTGTCCAGGGTATACCCTGCCTCAATGACAGCTGGGATAGGCACCAGCCCCCAGCCAACCAGAACAGGATAAATAGTTACAGATGATGGATGGATGTGTTTCTTGTGGCGGTGGTGAGAGAAGTATTCCTATCTTTTAGAAGAAGAAAATATACAAGGCAAAGCACATAAGTAGCCCTAAAACTACACACGTACTAGCAGTTAAATCAATTCCTCTGTATCATAAGCAAAATTAGAAGACAGAAAATGGCCCATGCTACAAATCATGTACTGATTCATTTACTATTTGAGGTTGAGCTAGTTTAAGCAACTGTATATAAAAATAATGTCAATAACAATAGACACTTTATTGACAGGAATACGGTTAAACAGCTGTGGCAAGGATGACCCAGAAACTAAACCACCAACCCTCAGATACTGGGTGGTTTCTCAACCCACTGCCTCACAGTCACAACTGTGCGACAGGTCACATGTCAAAGTTTCCTTGAGCAAGACACTGAAGCCCAACTTAGTTGCTTTGGCCAGCTGCATAGCAGCTCCCACATTGGTGTTTGATTGTCAATGAGAAGCAGTTTAAAGTGATTTGAGTTCCAATAGTTAGAAAACTGCTATATAACAGCAGACCATTAAGGGAGATAATTTAGTCCAGTAGTTCCTAGTCTAAGTCAAAATATAAATTGGAGGAGATGAATTTTGGGAAAAGAAGAAAAAACACAATTTTGATGCACAAATCTGTTTACAGGTTTTGGACCTTTCTCAATATTCTGCAGATGTATGACATTTTAATTTTAATCCCTGATATGTTAGTATGCACTATAAAAGATCTATCGTGCCAAGCTGAATGTGGACTAATGCGTCTAATATAACATTAAAGACAGGATTAAAGTAAGCATTGGTTAGTTGAGGGATAAAGTACCTGAAGAAGTAAACTGAAGGGTCATTATTTTCTGTTGATTGCAACAGAAAGTAGAGTTTCTTTCAGGTTTGTGTCTTGTCATGTTTATTAGTGGATTTGACCATGTTGTTAATTTAACTGGACAGTAGTTTTAGCAGTGCACTGAACTTGCTGTTGATAATCTGTGGATTGAAGCTCCCCCACCTGTTCAACAACCATATTTCCATTTTAGTATTTGAACATCATGCACAAGTAAAAGGCTAAGTTATTTAATAAGATCCTATTGTATTTCATTCGTCCATATTTGACTCATTACTGATACAGTTACTACTTTTGAATAACTGTTGAAATTTCTTGGTGTGTATAGTTTTTTTACCTGTTGTCACACACATTGTAGTTTAAGTTTCTGTTGATTATTTACCTTTTCTTAATGTTGCAGTATTGTATAGTGCTGTGGTATTATGGTATGTTTCTGTATTTTCTTTATCTCTAGGGTGTCCAGAGACCCCAATTTTTGTCTTTGCATGGTATCTGAGGATAACTCCATTGCTGGATAGGATGGACTGTAGGTATAGTTAGAAAAAAGCAGGACATTAGTCCTTGAGCACCAGGATTGAGAACCACTGAATTAAAGTATTTCTTCAACCACTGCTGTACTATAACCACATAACATACTTTGGCCTAGACCCTGGATTTATTAAACATTTAAAAGTGGCACTTAAGAGCTCATATATTTGTGTGTCAAACATCAAAACCACTGTTGTTCCCTTGAGCAAGGCCGTTAAAGCAAACTGTTCGAGTGGTTAAAGATCATACTGTGGTCTTACTGGGCAGCTTATAGATTTGAATAAATGTATATATTTATATTTTTATATATGTGAAATGATGACATTTACAGGGGAGCTTCAGATTTTATATAATATTGGCAAGGTGGGCCGTTTGACTTTAAAATAAATCGGACGTGGTCCTCTGATATGTGCGCTGTGGCCTTGCAGCGCCACGCGGTGGACGGGCGTGGTAACAGCAGGTGCTCTGTGCGGAAGATGGCGACAGGGCTCCTTACGAGAGTCGGGGGTTTGGCTCGGGCCAAAAGCAGGGCCCGCTCGGTCGGACAGCTCGTCGTGTGGAGCAGGTGGGGCGGCGATTAGTGTTAAGGTGTCTCGTTTATCTGTGCGGACTTTGATTTGCGTTGTCAGTAGGTTTGTGTTGTGGCCCTGGACAAGTTAGCCGTCAGCTGCTAGCCAATCCTCAGTGGCCTTCAGCTTTAACTTAGACAGGTGCTGAAGGTGGCTAATGAAAGTCAAAGATTTTACTGCGTTTACCTACGGATACTGTGTTTATAAGCCAGTACTTTTAACTCCTGCACACATCAGTTTGACACTGTGGAGGAGCCACAGAGATGCACAGAGATTTTAAGCTCTAAGCATATATTGGGCTTTCACGTCTGTAAATTGAGGCGAAGGGTCGTTATGTGTCTGAAAAACACACATACACTGATAAAGATGATGGACTCGGGTAACAAGATAAGATGTTGGCCACAGCTTGAATAGATCACGGTACCTTCACTCATTAGTGCAGTTGTCCACGATGACATGATGTCTGTGTTTTTCAGGTGTTTGGCAACATCCTACAACAGAAACCGAGAGGACAGCTGGTTTAAATCACTGTTTGTGAGGAAAGTTGATCCCAGGAAAGATGCACACTCCAACCTACTGACCAAAAATGAGGAAAGTAACCTCTACAAAATTCAGTGTAAGTACCTTTTGCAGTATAATTCCTTTAAAAGAAAATTCACCATTCTAAAATTATAATAAGTTTTTTTTTTCCAGTTCACAATGTCAAGCCAGAGTGCCTGGATGCATACAACAAACTATGGCAAGTGTCATTCCATACTTTTGTTTGGGCAAAAGTATAAATACTATTTTAAATTGTACTTAGCCAAAAGTAGAAACAGCATTTGTAGTATGAGACCATAAGCACCTGTTGTAGAGTTGTTGTGAGTAAAAATCATCCTGAACAGTCTATATTCCTGTGAGGTGATTGACAAGCTAACCTGACTTCAGGCCTTCATAGATCATCCTTGCTTATACCTAAGATGACTAGAGGCCTGTCAGATTATCTTTGTGTCAGAGACCTGGTAGTAGACATAAAGATTTGCATACATTTAACAAGTATCCACTGCATACTGGATGTCACTGTTTTTACATAAATCACAGTGAGGATGTTTTGCCCTCCATCCATGCTGATAAGTACTACCCCTGTGAGCTGGTTGGGACCTGGAATACCTGGTATGGAGAACAAGACCAGGCTGGTAGGATTGCTAATATCAACACACAAATATCTGCAGTATAGCAGGCCTTACAGGCTCAAAACTAATTGTAAAACAATTATTTGGAGAAAATAAAGTAGTGATAATTCCACATACAGTTCTTGAAAACGTAAACTACAGTCCTACTTCCTGTTTTCCAGGCTCACTGTTTCTCATTCTTCTCATTTAACAAAGACATTATGCTACATACATTGTGCCATTCTTTCTTGTCCAGGATTACAATACATTATTGTTCAGGACAATAGTGTCTGAACAAACAGACGTATCCCTGAAGACAAACGTTATATCTAACTTAATCTGTACAGATTAAGAAACACTACTTGCAAATATCTTGTTCTCTTACCAGCTTAGGCTTTTCAGTTATGAAGAACTCACCATTATGTAGATTATTAATTTTGTAACATTTAGATTAAATATCAAATCCTCTCACAAAGTTAGAACAGTTATTTCAGAGATCATACATTTTCATATTAATATGATCCTGCTTGGAATCAGGGGGTCTTGCTGTAGTCTGTCTGATTTTTACATGCACTATATGTTTTTCCACAGTTCACCTGTGGCGTTACCGAGGTGGTTATCCAGCTCTAACAGAGGTGATGAACAAGCTGAAGCAGAACAAGGTAAAGACACCTCCACAAGCATCTTGTTAGTATTACACACCTGTATAATGCTGTGTTTTTCAGGTGTTTATCCTACAACAGAAACTGAGAGTGATTCTATGCTTAAGCTCTCAGTTGAAATAAAGCTTATAGATTGGTGTCTTTCCGTTGGCAGGAGTTCACGGCCTACAGGAAGGAGCGAGGTAAGATGCTGTTATCTCGCAGGAATCAGCTTCTTTTGGAGTTCAGCTTCTGGAATGAGCCCATTCCTCGAGAGGGCCCCAACATCTATGAGCTCAGGTCTTATCAGCTCAGGGTGAGAAGCAGAACGAGGGCCTGTCTTGTCATATGTGGTGCTGTAGATATACTAATCCAGTGCAATAGACTGGTACATCCCTAGTTTGATATAGAGGTGTAACAGCTTGCATTGACTTGATGTTGAGAATATGCAACCAAGGAATTTATGAAACAGTATAAGCAGTTGTAATCCAAATCTTCAGGGTAATGTTAAATGTATAACATGCAGTAAAGGGCAAAGATCTGTATGCTTTATACATTTTTATTTGGGCAAATTGGACTTTGCTTATCACAACTTAATAAAGTTAAAAGCTACCCAGTATTTAAAATGTTAACTTTTGAGCACCTTCACTGCAGCAGCTGAGGATTCATAGCTACTAAAGGTCACCTTCACAGTAGTTGTTGCCAAATGGATAAATGCAAGTGTTTCATTTTACACAGGTAACAATGTCCTATGTTAAACAGATGCTTTGCTTCTGTGAGCTCCAAATAGTGGTGTGATGATGCTGTTTTAGGAAGTTGCAGTAAGAGTTGCTCTTAAACAGGAACTATTTGTGCTATTTTTCCACTCTGTAAATAATTTCGGGACTCATAAATGAAAATGGCAATCGAGTGCCACCTGATTTTTGCCCACACCCACTGTTAAATTGAGAGCCGTCGTTGTCCAATATAATGCTCAGTATTCACTCCGCCAGCTGCAGATTTAAGTCATTCCCTCTGATCTGAAGGTCAAAACTGTCTCTAGGCCAGTGCTCCCAGTGACACATGATGAATGCAAGCTGTTATCTCTCATCACAGGGTGAGATTACATCTTAGAAACATCACAGTGTTTGTTATCTTAAGCACCAGAGGATGATTAAAGAAGCCTTTAGGTGTAATTATTAGTGCAACTTTATCTTCACTATGACAAAATCCCTGTGCTACATCTTTACCATTTATCTGTGTTAATATGTTAACTCTGGATTGAGGAATAAAGTGTGATATCCATCTCAGGTTTGAAAAGCTTAGAATTGTGTTCTATGGTAATAAAGAATATTATGTTTTCTTTCCCGCAGCCAGGAACCATGATCGAGTGGGGTAATTACTGGTAAGGCAGCCTGAATTAATTTGATTCACAGAGCTGTAGTTACAGAACAGTTGCATTTCATGTAACCTTCCTCATCATGCTGTCGTTAATCAGAGCTATTCCACAGAAATGACCTATTTTAAAGCTGTACTGTCATCCTCTTAAGCCAAGATTCAAATTCAAGTGGTATATTATGTTTATTACAAAGGGGTGTGCATGGAAATATGCACTGCATGGGTTCACTGAGTCGACAGGTCACTATCAGTTTCTTCAACACAATTGATTGTTTGATTACAACAGAAATGTGCATTTTTTTCTGATTCCTGTGTTGGTTTTTGACTCTTTGTTTGTTTTTCTTTTTTTCATTTCTTACAAATCCACTTGATGACATATTAGATCATCTTTCAGCTATAAAGGTCCCTAAAATGTGCATTTTTTCTTCCAGCTAAGAAATTGGTGGTTACTTCTAGTAATCATGTGCATGTACATTTATATGTAAAAATAAAAAATGCTCTGAGGTTTCATGTTTCCCACCTAAACATGTGATTTTAAATAATTAGAAGAAAACACTTAATATGTTATGTTTAGTCAGTTATTCCCTTTTCTCATGTTTCTCTTTGTTTACTTTAACTGCTTTTATTTGTATAAACGTTTAAAGTCTTGCAGATTATGCGGATAAAGCAATTTAAAGCAATTCAATAGAACAGGGAATCGGTAAACCTTTACTTCAAGTAAAGTCAAGAACTGAGGCTTTTAAGTTTTTATCCAGACAGTGATTGTGATTTGAATAAGTGTACTATGTTTACTTTGGGTGGAAAATGTAATGGACCCCTCAGCCCAGTCCACTCATTTCAGATATACTTGGCCAGTGTTAAGATTCATAAACATACATACAGTTACGCCCCCACTTCTTCTTGTTGGACATGACGTTGCAATGGATAATCATAGCTATGGAAGAAAGCTGTTGCACTTACATTAGGTTATGTTAAAAAAACAAACTAAGTCCTTTTGTGTAAATTCAAAACAGTCCAAAGTAAATTCAGAGATAATGTTGATGATATGCTCGTTTGAAGACTGGTCAAATATGTGAACGGGCTGGGTCTTGTTATGTCAGATGAAGCCATGGTGTTTTTGGCCGGTGTTGTGAGTAAAACTGTTCTTGTCTGCAGGGCCAGGGCCATTAGATACCGGCAGCAGAACAGAGAAGCTGTGGGAGGGTTTTTCTCACAGATCGGCAGCCTCTATATGGTTCACCACCTCTGGGGTACGAACAAATACCAACTTTTTGTTAATTTACATACTGATAGTGTCAGCATGTACTTTAGATTACTATTCTAGTGCTGATGTTGCCAGGTGCTCGACAGAAAATCAACTAAATGTAGCAGCCAAGGAGATTAATAAATAAAACCAAAATAGAACCAAACCAATTTGTTAGATGGCCACTAACATGACTCCAGATAATGTTTGATGTTGCTCTATGTCTGTTTGAATTGCTTTAACATGTCTTTAACATGTTTGTTCACATAAAATGTCACAATTTGTTTGCAGCTGAACTTTCCAGAAAATGTAGTAGTAATACTAAAGGCAAATGTTTAATGTTTCTGTCATGAAACAGGTTTTAAATACAGCAAGTGTGCTTACTGTAAACCGTATTAAATTAGTTTTATTTGTCGATTTCAGCGTACAGAGACCTTCAGTCCCGAGAAGACACGAGGAACGCTGTCTGGCAGCAAGAAGGCTGGCACGAGGTGGTGTATTACACAGGTGAGCAAGGAAAATCCTGTGGAACTTGTTCTGGGCTTACATATGCACTCTAGTCAACATAGCAAAATTTTAATGCTGAAAATGATGAACGGGTCAGAACACGTTGTATCGTAGCTTCATGTGTACAGGGCCATGTAGCTGCACACCGGTCACAATGCATATTCTGATTCCCGTCCACTGCTGATTGATAACTGGTGATTGCATGATGATTGAAGCTTTAGTTGCTTTTTAGACCCTGTTGAACTTATAATATCAAACAATATCAAACTATGATGACACGTTTATTATACTCTAAGTCTTTGATGTTCTACATTTCTCCAGTTCCTCTCATTCAGCATATGGATTCCAGGATTATGATCCCGACAAAGGCTTCACCGCTGCAGTGAAATTAGAAGTGAGCTGAAGCTGAAATCAAGTGGCACCATTTTCCAAGTTACATTGATCCGGGGCTTCATTTTTAGTGTTGACCTTCTGTCAGTGCTGCCAAACAACATCACTTCTCATGTTTTGTTTTTGCATCATTTCAAAGATGTTGGTAAAATAGAGAAGCCCATAATGCCTGTCATGTACAGTATCTGCAATTAAAATAGTCTAAGCCAATAACAGCCCTTGATGACACACAACTTTTTTTTTTTTTCGGGGTTCAGGACCAGAAAGAGTAAATTTGGCCAATTTAAACCTCCTGAATTTTGTTAAGTCCAAAGTTTGGTGCCACATTAAAACTGGTCCATGAGGAGAGCTCAAGTATAGAACCAACCAAAGTTACTTGAAAATACGGGCAGCTGTATTGTATGTGTAAGAACAGATAGTACAGATAAATTGTGTTGAAGCTCACTGCACAAAGCAGTAGCAATATATTTATTAAATGTACAATTAAAATACTTTGTCCATTTTACAGTGAGTGTGCTTACAAAGTGACACTTTGATGAGCCACATTGAGAAAAGTGAAAGAATATCTGTATTCTTTAAAAACTGCATTTTTGGGGGTTGTTTTTTTTTTCTTTTGTTTGGTATGTGACCAGGTGTAAAATTTAAATCTCAATTTTACATTCGAGGTCTGTTATAAGTCTAAAGTTTGTGTTTTGCAAACTTCTCATTTCATTAGCATTTTCTGGATATTCCGAGGTTCCTTTGTCACAGTGATGTTTCATGGTACTGTGTAAGTATGGCTTCTACTTTTACCTTGTGAAGACAGCATGCTCGATTTAAACAGTTTTTATCTTGCGTGTTTTAATGGACCATATCCTGTATAATAACTTCTTTAAAAAGAAAAAGCACCATCTGTCATTTGGCTGAGTTACTCTGGGACAGTTGTGCTACTGCTTACTGAAACATCAGATTTTATCGTTAAAGGATGTTAATCTTGTCTTTTTGTTTATCAGTTCATAACAAACAATGTACAGGGAAGAACAGCAACACACATTAAAGAAGTTCATACCTCTGACAGAATACTCTCATGTTTAATTTACAGGACTGAATTTCCGATGCCATTTGAAATGTTTGGGTTACAGATCTTATCACACGTACAGAATTAAAACATTTCTAATGGTAATTGCACATACAGTAATTTGAGGAGCTTGTATTAGCTTACCTAAAAGGTTATAAGCAAGAAAGTGCAAAAACACTAAATTTTCTTAGCCTTCACATAGGCTGTGTTTGGTTATTTCAAGTTCTAGTATAAAAATCAACAGGGTAACGTCCCCACAAAAGGTAAAATTGGTTTTGTTAGTGTAAACTCATTAATTATAAAAATCTATTGATAGTCTAAGGAAAAAGTTAAACTGGATAAAACCAGCGATAGCATCCTTAGGTGCAAATATACTGTAAAACATTAAAATTAGTAACAGTACTCTTAGCTTATTTAGATCTTCTCCAGTTCTTTTAACAGCTCCTCAAAGCTTGTCACATACCACGATGACCTCTCCTTAACCTGCGGCCTGATGACGTTGCCACCAAATCCAATGAAAGCGCTCTGAGGACAAAAGACAAGGCTGTAATTAAATTTGTGATCCAGTATTTTTATATGCTTAACTGTGTATTTAGGGTAACAATCAACTGACTATAAGATTTAAAACTGTGCACAAGTGAAACTAAGCTGTGGAGATTTGGTGTAAGACAAGCTTACGGCAGGAGGGCAGGCCTCTAGGTCAGTGGCTCCATCTCCAATCATTACCACAGTCTTGAAGCCATATTGTTCTTTCAGCATGCTGATCACCTTTCCTTTTCCACCACTCTCAGCTGTGGGCTGACTCTCGTCAAAACCAGCATACTCTCCTGGAAAACATGCCAGTCGTAAAATTTAAAATGCCCAAGACTAATTCACGTGAAGTAAGTTTTTTTTTTTTTTCTTTTTTTTTTTTTAAATCATCTTAAAGCTTGAAATAAATGATTTATTTTACATTATTAAGCAGAGGATTCAAATGATTTACAGGGCTAATACCAAATAATTTTGCTCATTTATTTTAGACAAACACACAATTATCCTTAAACACTCTCTCTTACCATTGAAGTAGAACTTGAGCCGGTTGGCATAGACATGATGCAGAGGTATGTTAAGCTGAGTGGCCACATGTTCGACAATGCAGCGGAAGCCGCCTGAAATGAGGAACACCTTTATGTTGCGCTGGTGTAGACGGTCCACAAGCTCCCTAAACAGATGCAAATGGACAACAACACATTAGGAGGATGCACTTAACACACACACACTCACACACACAAACTACTTAAAAAAGTTAGGGATATTCAACTTTCAGGTGAAATTTCAGAATGCACCTAAAATGCACCATAACCTTTATAGGTGAACTTAATTTGACCTTCACTAAACTTCTGAATGCAGGGTTCTCTAATAAGGCGGTTAACTGCAGAAATCACAGTGTGATTAATAGATCATGTCATGGATTATGTCTGATCCATGAACCGACCACTAAATGTCCTGGTTCAATGACAGTTTGTATTTAAACAGTGTTCTTCATCGTGCTGTTCACATTTTGACATCATGAGACCAAGACAACAACTAACAATTGACATGATATTGAGACGGTGACATTATTTGTTGTGGCGTACCCACAACTGTTGTTAGCTTTTGTTTCAATGAATAGTTTGAGATGAAGAGATTACCATTGCATGATATAATGTCACTGTTGTATGAACTTTTTACATTTTCCATAAATTTCACCCGAAAGTCAAATATCCCTGAATTTTTGTGAGTAGTAGATAGAAAGACATATACAAACTGGTGAAACTGTATATTGTAAAATTACAGATATTACATTAGCTTTTCTTGTGCAAGGTTAAAAGTCATTATGCTTTGTATTTGACATTTTCCCTCTCGTGTTTTTCTGTTTTCATAAATGGCCAAAACAGTTAAAATTGCTATGGCCAGATGCTTATTTACCACAAAGTCAGTGGTCAGTTCAGTTTGGACATTGAATCTCTGTGCACACCAGTATATCAGTATTGCATGTTGTAAAAGGGCCAGTGAATGATGAAACATACTGAAATGTCTACTCATTTACCTGATACCTGGAGTCAGCTGAGGTGGGTGGTCGGTTATTAGTTTGTTTACTTGTTCTCTTGAACATCGGATAATGGAGAGACGCTCAGTCAGGGCTGTTTTAAAGGTCATTGATCCGCCCATAGCTCTGCGAGTCCTAAAATGTGAAAGAAACACTTAGATTATTGTTAAGAACAAATCCAATAATATCAAAATGACGATGCACAATATAAGACCAGCACACATACATCTCGGTGACTGCATCTCCCACACCACAAAATTTGGCAAGTTCATCTATGCCTTCCTCTTTAATGACTGTGCTGTCCACATCAAAACAGACGGCTTCTGCTCTCCAGAAGAGTTCCTTTGTCTCTGAAAGAGATATCATCATGCTGGGGAAAGAAAGGCACAGTATGAGAAAAAAATGTACAACTAATGGCCTGGTAAATATTAGCAGCTTTTTCTTTGAAATCTATGGCTGCCCTTGGAGACGGTTTTAAAATCAGAATAAGGAAGAAAAAAAAACTCCTTTATCAGTGTATCTTTACTGACTCTTTACTGTATCTTATTAATCAGGAAACGTATCAATTGTCATTAAGGAATAAAAAGAAAAAGACACTGTGTTTTAGTTAAAGCAGTTTTGAAGAAGCCATTGAATACGGGCCATGTGGGTTTGTTTTTTTATCTGAAGCCTAAAATACAGCTATATAATCGAAAAAATATCAAAACAATTCAAGTGATGTTCAGGCAATGTACATTAAAAACGGATGATTTTTAAACTCAGATAGTTTAGTGCAACACTTTCGTTAGTACAGATGACAGGTTTCTGTTTTCATAACAACTGTGCAGCACACGATGAGCTTGTCGGTGGGTCAAGAAAAACTGCAGCCAAAGATGGCAAAAGAATCCCTGTATGCTTGGATCCCTTCGATCCAGCGGAGCACAGAAAAACATCCATCGGTTTAAATATCTATGTAAAAGCGTTTCTGCATCGGCGGGAATCAAATAAACACGTGTCCCGACTGTAGTGAGACAAAATGTGTTACATAAAGCAGCTTTCCTACCCAAACCATAGGAGACATCCTCGGCTCGTATTGCGTCACCCTCGGTAACTTGCACTACGGAGAAACGGGGCTGGCAGGGGGAGACCCCAAACAAATGGAAAGACAACGAAACTCGGTCAAACGAGCTCATTGTGTGTAATTGTAGCTCACTGCTGCAGGCGACCTGCACTAACGATTTCACGTTAGAACCGTTCGCCGGGTGTGAGCGGTTCTACCTGTCTGCTTCATTTGAGCGCTATGTAAAGGCTCTGAGCAAGAATGAGGAAGCAAAACCAGACTAATGTCTATGGGAAAAAAACACTAAATATGCATTTTAGTGTAAGGGGTTACTTACCGGTAGAAGCAGCGTTTATAAGGCACAAACAAGAGCTGCAGCATAGAATAAGCCCACTCCTTCAATGGGCTCACCGATGAGGAAGAGAAGTGCTGAGCGCAGACCAATCAGAGGGAAGCCGGTGAGAGACCACCCTCCACCCGGTGTTGACAGAGGCAGCGGTCACCTTCGGACTGCAGGAGCTGTCTTCGTATGGCAGGAAACCCTGCGCCATATCCTCGTCCCAGGAAGCTCAAGTTTATGACAGCTTACATACACGATGGCAGCTCGAGGTGGCTCAAACCAGCAACAATCACCGATGTTTAACATAGAACGGCCCAACACACAGATGAACATAAAAAAGAACTGTGTTAGAATTAATAATTGTTCATCTATCTGATCGGTCGGTTGGCTGGTCTGTCTGTCTGTTTAGTTAACTGATTGATTTGGGGGCACATTGATTTGGATGTTGTTTTAGACAAGATTATAGCATATGAAACAAATCCTAAAATTGATTGATGAGCCTCTAAAAATGAGCCTGTATGCTGTAACGTCTACAGCGCAATCAGACCAGAAGGTGGCAGCAATGAGTGCGAAGCTGTTTGAAAATGTCATAATAAACTAAAAGAAGAAGAAAGGGAACCCGACGAAGAAGACATTTTGTAGCCCGGGGTTGCAGCCTTGCTTGGTGGGAGTTGTAGACGTATGGAGCCAATAAATGTCGCTTTATATTTTTCAGCTTTACCTCATGTCGGTTGGAATGGGACGAGCAGTGGAAATGTGAGTTTATTTGACAGTTCACATGGTGTTTGATTAGCTTGTAGATATGAACGAAGATAACGTCGTTATATTTCCCCTGGGCCCGGAAGCATGTGGTTTAACACATGCAGTGATAACTCTGATTATTAAAAGTGCTCCTATAGAACTATTATTTACGGCACATCATTTGGTTGCTTGATGGCAAAGTGTTTTTATGTTGCTAATTAAACTGCATGACCCAGACCAGGTTGATTTCAAGAATGGCTCAAGTCCCCAATGTGCCAAGACTTTTTTGATCAGTTTTTAAGAATTCTGTTATTAGGTTATAATACTTCAAATGTAATGAAAACTGCGATTTGCTGGAAATGTGAGGGAATCATTCCTAATGTGTCGAAATTAATTATGTAAAATAATTGTACACCTCTGTTCTGTTACTAAAGCACATCATGACTTTGGACCACATGGCAGGATCACCAGCCTCATCAACATGAGGGATCTTCCATCTTGAATTACACGGATCATGTGGCAAAGGTGAGGAGGAGCAGATATTCATTCTGTCATTAGCCAAGCCACAAACGCATTTTCATCGAAATGTCAGGCAAATATTGCTATGAGAACACTGCAGGAACACATAATGGTTCTTATACTACATATTTACCCCTCTCTGGTCCGTATCTTAATAATTAATTGCTTAATTTTTTATGTGTTTTTATGGGCATTAGCTCGTATTTGGAGTTGCAGGTATTTATCAGCCACTTTGTCCAGCTCAACTACAACTTATTCAATGTCTCTCTCTCTGAGCTGCTTTGTTTTTTTTTTTGCAGACCACTGAATGATGTTTCAGACTGAAGATGATCTAATCAGAGCCAAGATGGGGATCGTTTATAGGTACCTCATACTTTAAAAGCAATCACAACATGTGTATTTTAATGCATGGCTGAATTCTGTTTTACTCTTGAAATAGTAAATGCAGTCAGACACCATGCTAAATGATTGTTTTCACATTCTGACCTAAAACCAGGAGAAGGGTGCTCCTTACATGCGTCATTCTTATGTCAGAGTGAATACAGAATTGTAATATCCTACAGGGGTGCAAATTGCAGCCTGTTAATAAGACCATTGTTTAAAGATTTGGATTACTTTATTTACTTAGCAATTAACCACAGTTGTATTCCTTTAGAAAGTAACTCTTAATTTCTTGTTTTTGTGGAACTGTACTAGATCACTAACATATTATTTGAGCAGACAAATTAATCTCATAGCTTCTTGTGGAATTCTTTTCTTCTAGCATGTGCTGAAATAAATATTTATGAAGAAGTGCAGTAATGCATACTTGCTGATCATCACAAACGGATCCAATGATACATGGCTTTTACAAATGATCCCCAGATGGTGGAGAATGGCCTGAGGGGGGTATGTTTGTACACTCAAATGACACACTACATAATTATTATTCCTATCACTGGGAAAACATCTGACTAAGGCATGGCTGAATTCTGTTCCAGCTGGTCTGTGGTGGAGACAGTCAGACACCATGCTAAAGCCTTCTTTCATTTCTAATGATGACTGGATGTGAGCCCTGATCCTCATCCAACTTTATAGAAATGAGTACAGTGATAACATTTGAATAATCAAAGATGCCTAAAGAAGATGATAACAATATGCAGTCAATTTAACTTGCAATGATTTTCTCTTTGCTTTTTTACCCATAGCTCCAAGAAGTAAAGGGACATTTGTTACAGAAACAAGCACTCCCATGTCCCTGGAGGACTTAATGTTAAAGATGTTGTGAATGTGAGTTTTACACACACTGTGGAAATAAATGCTTATAGACAATGGATTGTTACATTTCTACATTGCAGTTTAAGCAGAAAGACAAAAAGGCAAAGCAACACAAAATTGACCTGCTTTCCAATAAAAAAGACATCACTTTTAAATTAAGCACACTTTTTAATAAATAAATAAATAGCATACATTTTACAATGCTGTTATTGTTAAAACTGGAAGCTGTTACCAGCACAGTGACTTAGTTCAGTTACCGCCACCTTTTCACAGTTCTGATTTAAAAAAATAATAATGTTTGTTTCTCCAGGTCCTAATTTATACAACCAAAAGTTTTCAAGTTTGTTTGAGCACAGTCATTAAACTAATGATTGTTTCATTCAATATTACAATAATAACGTAATTAAAAGATCAAATGTCCACTTTGTTATATTGCATAGACTTAAAATGTCCCTTTGATAACGGATTGGCTGCTGGCTACATTTTCCATCACCTGAAGAGAAGCTCATTGCCACAAATTTAGTGTATATTTTAAACTTTTAACCTTTGACAGCATTAACAAAAAGTGACATCTCATTTGTAGGATGTTGCAGATTTCTTGTTGGCCACAGTTCTCGAGGTAAAACAATAGCACTGTAGTAATGAAAACGTCTTTTACTTAATGAGCAACATATGTTACCCACATGAAAGACATACTGTACATGCATCTTGTCTGATAGTTTACATCTTTTATAAGACATGGAAACTTATAAAACGCCACACAGCATACAACACTCATCTCTTTGAGCTCCAACAGACCTGCCCTAAGGTAAAAGTGCTTGTTACCAGATGTGGCGGATCGGCTCATCTGCTTCAGCAACTAAAGACAGCAGTATGGCCTTGGGAGTGTTCTCAAAAAGTGCTGCTCTGTTCTGGGTTTGGCCCTTCTTAACCCAGTGGCCGTAAATTTTAAATGCACATGCATCAATGAGTTTACGGATGGGCTTGACGGCGTACGGGTCACTCTTGATCACCTCCTTGGTGACAGGCTTAGCACGGCGGTAGCTGCAGTAGATCCTCATTGTGGCAAGCACAGTCATGCAAATGACCTGATTGAGAAAGTTTAGTGGAGGACACTGGTTAGTTTATACTGTGAAGTTCAAAAGAAATGAAACAGGCTAATCCATTTGTTTTTACTATACAATGAAAGCATTCAGGTTTAAAAAAAAAAGAGTTGAAACTTCAGCCTATTTGACGGTATTTATACCTCCATAGTCCACCTATTGCATTAAATTACCCATATTTAAATTCTTCCAAAAGTCGTGGTACATGTGCCTAACAAGTGTTGAGTCCTGTGAGATTGATTTTAAATAATAAATAGCTCTGACTTTAGGATTTTGCCTCGAGTTTGTCCTCTGAAGACTATTTGGTATTTCAAAAGAAAAGTCAACATACGGAAGAAAAGACTCATTTTCTTAAGTGAGAAAATTGAAAATCAATAAAAGGTATTTTGCAACCATTGGGTCAAAACAACAATTAGGAATGTCCTAATATATATATATAAACACCACTGGTGTACTGAGCAATAAACAAAGAACGGGTCGGTGAAGGAAAGCAACATAAACTGAAGGAGTCTGCTGTAAGAAGCCTGGAAAATGCGTCAAGAAACCCAACACTTTGGAGATGTCAGTGTCAGCTGAGTGATCTGAATCAAAGGTGGTGCGTTCTATCTATGTTTAAAGCATCAACATGTAGATACCATCAACAGACAGGTAATTCCAGTGAAACCAGAAAAACCTAATGTGTTTCCAAAGACTTAGTGGGAATTTTTGCAGACCATTTGACACATGACTTGCATTTAGTTAGTTGTTGACTGAAACTAAGGAAACAAGATAAACAGGTTTCCTTAAGTGTTCCTTAAGCTTAATCTCACCTTGAACCGCCTGTAAGGACTGAACTGCCGTACTTCATCCACCACATATTGGGAAAAGAACGAGTGGCTGAGAGCTTCTGTAGCTGTGTAGCGATGCTTTGGATCCACCACCAGCATCCGAGAGATCTGAGGAAACACGTTTTAGATGTGTTGCGGCCATCAAATTCTAAGTGATCTAATATTTTCCATAAAATGGTAGAATTTCTCAGTTTCACCATCTGCATCATTTTATTGTGAATAAAATATGGGTTGATGAGATTTGCAAATCGTTGCATTCTGTTTTTATATAGGTTTTACACATCGTCCCAACTTCTTTGGAATTGGGGTCGTAGAATTATTGTTTAAAGCTTCAGATTTGAGAGGTTTTGAGGTCCCAACAACCAGTAAAAGCTGACGTAACAAACAAAAGCCTACCAAATCCTTCACGGTGTCTGACTGGTCATCCCATTCTGGAGAGGAGAAGTCGTAGGTCCCAGCCAAAATCATACGAAGCATTAGCATCTGCTTTCTGTGCCAGAAAGGTGGAGATCCTGCAAGCAACGTGTACATGATCACCCCTGCACTCCATCTGCAAACATGAGCCAGAAGACAATTGGGCTTAAAGGGTTTGTTTACAGTGTGTTGTAACCTAAAGATCAAATCAGACTGATCACATGAAAGAAGACATTAGTCAAGATAACAAACAACGGGCAGTGGAAGTGTGAGTTTGTGCACTGTAAATACAATATAACTCACACTGTAGGAATGAGCCATTATTGTTCAAAAATATTTGCAAAACATTTTATTATTGCCTGTTGGAAATTCTATTTATATATGATGTGTGATTTTAGGCTCTGGACACTCACATGTCCACAGCCGTATCATATCCTGCATGTCCAGCGTCCATGGAGCACTCAATGATCTCAGGAGCAAGGTAACCAGGGGTCCCACACACCTCTGCATTACAGACAGACATGTCAAAATAATATCTGCCATTTACAATAAAAACACTTTTTTGGGGAGGAGTTGGCTTTGTTCCACATTTTAAGTGTTTTAAATATGTTTTACACTTTATGATTTGTTGCTCTGGTACTGTGGATATGGAAGTAATCCACCATGTTCATGCACAGCTCCATTAGACATTGGAGTCTCCAGTTCCTACTGCTAATGATCTGATGCTTTTTGAAAGGTCGGTGTACTCCGAGTGTCTGGGAGTACAGTAAATAAATCTCAGTGTCCTGTTGCATCTTAACCTTTGTAAATAGAAGGGAGCATGTTGTGCAACGAGACCCAGATTCTCTGTCGACCACCAGCAGCTGGTGTCCTGAAAGTTGGGCTGAGAGTTTTAAGCCACTTTTGGACCATGTAGAAACAAACTTGTCTTTGTTGCATTTACTTTAAATGTAGTAAGCATTCAAATGTAAAATTGAAATAATATTTGCTTGTGGTTTTCTGCGCAACCTTTGAGCTTCTGGCCTGAGTTGATTTGCACAGCGAAGCCAAAGTCTGTGAGTTTGATGTTCATCTGGTCGTCTAAAAGGATGTTCTCGGGTTTCAGGTCCCGGTGGACAATGTTCTGGGAGTGGAGAAACTGGACCACCTCCAACAGAGCACGCATGATCTTCCTAAAGCCAACATGCAAAAACTCTTATATGAGTGATTTCTTTTTTTCTTTTTGCCCATGTTAGATCGTTAAATTTTGCAACAATACACTCACTGACCTGGTTTCCTTCTCACTCAGAGTCACTTTTTCTGTGAGGTAGTCAAAAAGTTCTCCTCTCTTCATCCTGGGAAAAGGCAAAAAAGTTTTTGAACAGTTCCTGCTTTCTTAAACAAGTAGGAGGTTCAAGCAAGTGAAAATTTCTTTTTTACTGAGGAACACCTACAGGTCAAACACCAGGAAGAAGAAGGCATTGGATTCAAAGCTGTCTTTAAGCTGTACTGGACGAGAGAGATAAATAGATCATTTGTAGATCATTTGCAAAGGCTTCACAACTGGCCTCTTCAGCAGCGCAAAGGCCAACTCTCATTTTTTGTGAGAAGCTGTTAGTTTTGTAAGACTAGTGTTGTTTCAAAAAAAATAAGTGAATTGTTTTATTAAAGTTCCACAGTCGTAATCTGTCAGCGCAATATACTTACTGATGTTTTCCTGTCCGCAGACTTTTTTGAGGATGTCGATCTCCTTCACCGTGGCCTCTCTGATCTCCTTAATCTCCTGCGGGCTCATCTTGTCTGAGGGCGTGATGTCTATGATCTTCACAGCATACTCCTGAGATGTCCGCTTGTCAATGCAGCGGCGCACCACACTGCTCACACCCCTGAGGAGTAGAGGGACACATCGGCCTTTATCTCTACAGCTTCATTAGTTTGGTTATTTTTTTAAACGTTGTGTTTGACCAGTTGGACTCGAAGAAAACACATTTGTGGGTTTGAGTCAGCAGCGTTTCTTTCTTCACGAATCCCATTTTATCTCTTTTTATTCTGTTTCATCTACACTCAAACATGTCCTATTTAAAATGGAAGAATGTGTCCTTTAGAGTTACAATCATTTATTCATACACCACTGGCTCAGCCAAACGGCCTTTCACCTCCCTGGTTAGTGAAGCTGACTGTGACATGCAAACAATATTAGCAGCTGAACACAATGTCCACATCCTGTGACCTTATTACCTACATGTGAGAAAGGGAGTGAAATTGCGTAACTTTGCCAGCCAGTCCTGGGCAACTCGCAACACTAAACCCTTTGTCCAAAAAGATGCTGCAGTTAATGAACACTGCTGCTTATGTAAAAGCACCACCGTCTGACAGATGGTGAGGAATGACAATGAGCAGGCTCTGGCACTGCTGACAGTCTCGGGGACTTCTGGGAAACCATTTTGCACTGTCCACACTGACAGTGATAGGTGTTCAAACTGAAATCTGCATCAAATAGCATCACACGTGTTGAGCTGTATCATTAAGCACTTTGCATCTTGGAAACCAAAATAGAAGTGGTTTTTAAACCAACAAATATAACATAGGCCAGTAGTACACAACTTTTTTGCCCTATGGATCCTTAAAGAAACATTGCAATTCACATTCTTAGGAAAATGTGCTTCGGACTTACTAGAAGGTGGTATTTTTCTTGTTGTATTAGAGCGGTTTTAGTAAAGCTGTCCAGTAAATTACAAAAACAAAAAAGCAAAGAATGAAGGAATCTCATAACTCCTCATATTGATAGCCCCGGGTGGCAGACTCCTGTTGCAGGCTGTGTTATAATGTCTGTTGAGCAACGTACCTTCCCAGAATCTCCTTGGGCTCATACTTGTCATAGAACTCCTGGGCTCCCACCCAGTCAGGGATCTCCTCTTCTTTGGTCATGATGGAGTGATGCTGGATCACCACCAACAGTACAGAGCTGATCTCCTCTTCAAGCTCACAACAGGCTGCTGACAGAAAACATTACTTACACAAGATGGGTTTTGCTATGACAAGTTGGTCAGAGTTGCCAAGGTACTGCTACAAAATCCATCCAATGCCATTTTAATGACATACCTTCAATAAATGAGTATAACATCCTTTATGCAGAGAAGCCAAGAAGTTGCAGCTCCTCCAATGAAAAAAATTGCTGCTTCTCTTGTAAATAAAATATTTTGGGTGACTTCAAGATTTCACCTTTAGCTCCAACAAATTTTATTACTTTTTAAACTATTTTTGACCTTTTAAACACTCAGTAATTCAATAAACAAATTTCAGGCTAACTGATAATAAAATTAAACTGCAGCCCCAACTACCCATTTATTTAAGTAAGCTTTACAACAACAAATATGGTTTGTGTGTATTTTTGTTTTACATTTTTAAACTCTAACATTTTAAAGTTTGTATTAGCTCTAACATATGACCCTATTTATTGGAGTTTAAAAAAGTCTCTGCAATGCAGCGTAATACACACGTGAAGGAGAATACATGAAAATACTCATATTTCAGAATTGGAACCATTGCTAAAAACAGAGCAGTCTCCTCTTAGCTCACACTGTCACACTACAGTATATTAACTTATTTTCAAATATCAGAAGGCAGATTTCTCCCAGCTAAAGTCTGACTGACACAAAAACAAACTTCATTGCTTCTAGATGTAGTGTACAGATTAAAACCACTCTGAGATGGTTTCTACTAAAATAGAGATGCATTAAGGGCAGGTTTACTACAGACTGAACCTATTACAACACATTAACTTTTAGTTTTTTGTTAATGTCATACTCTACATTTCCCATGGTGTGTACTAATAACGCAATAGTCCAGTGTGTGAACTGGATCTCCCCCATCCTCTGTCACCATTTGACCTTTTGTCGTCTCCAAATAACTGATCTAAAAAAGAAAAATACTCGGTACTCACCGTATCTGGTACCAGTCAGTGGCTGTTGTGAAGGCTATTCGTCATTATTGTTCGTTTAGAAACTGTGAAAGGAAGAACAAAGCGATCCAGTGAAACGCCGGTGCTGTCGCAGCTTTGTGGGGCCACTCCTGCCTTGCAAAGGGTGCGATCTAATGTCAGACGCCAAAAATAAATGTTTGCTTCTGCAGCAGCAGCCCAGTCTGAGCCCGTTTCCGCACGAGACACCAGATCCAAGGAACATCCCTGCAGCTCCGGCTCCCAGTAAGACTCAGAGATTGTCCCATATTGTTTCACATAAAGCGTTTAGTTTGTGGATATGCTATGAGGTTAGAATGACATGACAGGTGCTGGTCCCATTTGTTGTCTCTGCTTCTTGGCTCCTTAAGTCTAACTGAAGAAACCCCTTGTAAAAATAGAAATGTTTCTTTGGGACAACTGGGAATGCAGTCAAATAAAACAACTGTGTGTTCACGATCAGGGTACTTTATTGTTTTCAAACCTAAACATGTTACAAGCAAAATGTGGAAATCTATCATCCAGAATATGGAAACGTGTCAAAGTTTACAAATTATTATAATCTATGAATGCAGTTCACTTTGAAATATATGGGAGAAATTTTAAATAAACTACAGGAAAACAACTAAAATCAACTCAAACACCAAAATATATAAACATTATTTATAAGACTAGTTTTACAAGCTCTGGACGACTCTCCTGAGAAATTAATATAGTTACACTATCTCATGATGATTTACTGTCAGATTAAAGCAAGGTTTTTGATCTTTTGAGAGTCACACCCTTAAATTATTCAGCATGACTGATTCCCAGGTGTTTGTCTCTGTCTCATTACAGACCTGTGGGGAAAAGAAAAGTTTAATTAGACATGATACATACTGTACACAAAATAAAGCTTTTTATGTTAAGCATTCAGGGAACCTTTAAAGCTACTGCCCCTTATGCTCACACTGGACATTGCAGCACCTTTTGGCAATAATTTCTCAACAACGAACCCCCTACGCAAATTCTCGTTTGTCCATTTTAACCAGATTGAAAAATCAAAAACTAAAACTGCACAAGTGATATTATTGCATGTGGTCAAAGATTATACAGTTGGACTGCCAGACATATTAATATTTTATAAATCCTTTTATACAAATAGCCAGTTTTCACTCACCATTAGCAAACTTGCACTGTTTGAGCACCTCACTGAAGCCCTCACAGAGTTTCAGGTCGCTCTGGTTTTGGGCACACTCGATGAACTGTTTGAGCTCATAAGAGCAGGCCTGCTGCTGCTGAGGGGCCCCCTGCTGGTACATGGGCTGAGTCTGGTATGGTTCCTGACAGACAAGGCAGATGACATGATTATTCACACAACAACATATGTTCACAGCTTATTTCACGTGTGCGGACATTACCACCAGTAACAGTCTGAAAGAAAGCAAGCTGACCTACTTAAACAGTGAACACAATAGTTGCAATTATTTTGACTTTGACTAGTTATTATTATTTGATTTGATTATTATTATTATTGACTGTTATTTATTCAGTTATTACAGTGTATTTAATTCCATGCCCCGATCTATGGGTGACAGCACAAGTCTTATTTCATCATTGCTTTGCCAAACACACAAACTTTTTGGTACTCACAGCCTACCTACTGTTCCATGTACCAGACACTAATCTGCCCTGGTGCTATTCCAGTTTGTATGAGTGGCTAAATCTTCATTTACCTGGTACGTGACGTCAGCCCTGGCAGGCTCTGAGCGATCGCCGCTGAAGCCTCCAGTCATGGCGTGTCCGATGGTGTGTCCCACTGCAGACCCCACTGCCACTCCAGCAGCTGTAGTCGCCATTTGAGCAAACATACCTGGCTGCCTAGGTGCTGGGGCTGGAGCACCCACAGCAGATGGAGGGGCCTGCATTGGAACTGGAGCATGGGAGGGAGGGGGTGCAGCCCTGGCCATAGGTGGTGGGGATGGTGGTGCCCGCCTGTCAAAACAATATAAGCACTATGTAAACAATAAAACCACTTCGACATATAGCCAGGACTGGGGATCGAACCACTGACCCTGTGGTCCGTTGATGACTGCCTTACCAACAATTTTCTGTTGTTCGTAAATAAACATTTGAGACAAGTGAGGCATTTAAGCTACATAACGTTAGCTGTTTTAAACTGAGTAAACTGCCTATTGCTGTTGGCCTGAGGGCTTAGCAAAACAAAAAATAAGCTTCCTTGTAGCTGTATGTTAAAGTAAAACAGTCCCAAGTTAGTTGCTTGTAGTTTTCTGGAACCTCACACTCTATAACATTGCATTTTGGCATAACCACAACACTGCAGATTAAACACTGCCACGTTTATCGCTATTATTGCATTATTACACCACTTCGCTAGTAAAAGCGAAACATTTATAAAAAAATAAACGTTATAAGTTTTTTTTTAAGGTGATAATCGTTGGTAATTTATTTTAAACCTCTGGCTAACACGCAGTGCTCTAACGTTACCTGAAGCTGCTAGCATGTAGGCTAACACACCACCATCACTGCGTTTTAACTTTAAAAATGTAATTAAACGTTACATATTAAATGTCACCTGGCTGGAGGAGCCATCCTGGATGTTCGGCTTCTGCTTCCTCGCGGCATGTTTAACAATATATTAATGCGTTTATTATAAAAACAAAAGACAAACACTTAAGTTGGTGTCACGCTTGCAGTTACTCGCCGACCTTTGCTTCGTCCGGAACGTTCTGTGTTACATCATTTGTCTCCCGGGTGACTTCCGGTGTGACAAAAACAACGGGCGGTCTTACATCATCTTCAGGCGTTTCACATATATAACTACGTGTCTGGACTTTTATTTCATACTAAACGTCATTGTCCACTTCTCTCAAGCGTTTTCCTAAAATTACACTGAAACTATTTTTAAAAAGTCACATTTGTTTCTGCTGCTTCAAAAGAAAAAAATTTTGCTTAATTATGCAAGAGCTCTTTTTATATTTGTTTGATTTCTTAATAATTGTATTTGGTCTGTATGTATGATTACTCTAGATATTTGCATAAAAACTCTTGTCTCAAAGAAGGGTTCATAATTCTGTATGTGCTGTCAAACCCCATGTGAGAATAAGAACAAAAATGAATTGTCTTAACTCACTGTAATCTATGTGAATCCAGTTTTTTCACCTTTATTGCTAAAAAACTACTAAAACATACGAGTCAGTCACACTGCTAACATTCTGTTAACAACAGACAGTTGCTAAAATCTTTCTTCAAGAAAATTATGTTGGAAAAGGATGAAAACTACTTTTTGGATTCTGAAATTGAGGTCTGCAAGAAAAAAAAGGGATGCTTGTTTTTAAAGGATTTATTAACAATATACAGAACTTCAATGGCCTCGTAATTTATTTAGACAATTTTATTTTTAGTTATTTGTTTAGTTTTCTCCAGTTGTATTCTATAGAAACTGGGCTGTACCATGGGCACCTGGGGGTTTTGGGTTGGACCATTATAAACCAGGGAGGGCCTGTGTATTACTCTTCTTATTTTTTTTAAACAACTAGGGGAAGAGAACAGCAGTTCACTTCTGGATAAAACATTTTATAAAATCGAAACAAATATATAATTTTGGCTGTGTACATTCTCAAGGTGAATTATGATGTTATTTTAAGTGTAATTCAAGTTTGATTTCGAGTCATTTTTCAGTGGGCAAAGAGCAAAACTGTGCACATAATGTGGTTCGCTAAAAATTCATTGTAATTAAATGACCATTGATACATATTTAATCATAACAGAATTGCCAACATTAAGCATGAAATTATAATCAATTTATATGTTTAGAAGATAATCTTTACTTAACAAGCCTCCCAAAAGTTTGCCATATGTAAAACATAAGTATTCTTTTTCTATTCAGTTGTTATTGTATGCACAAAAATCTGGCTACGTACCAGTACATCGTAGCAAGGACAAGCCGTTTTAGAAATGTACACACCAGGTACAATAACTAAGAATTATACAAACACAATTAACTTTAAAATTATATGATGTGTAGAATTTAGCAACTACAAAATAAGGATTTAAATAAAAGAAAATTATAACTCATTTCTTACATCAAACAGTAAAGACAATGAGAAAGAATGTTTACTGCATTTTCCCTTTTTTCTTATGTGAAAATTTACGTCTTTCATGGGCTCTGTTTCCTTTCGATCTTTGATTATCCCACATTGGCATAGGAGGCTCAATTTCACCAGGTCGTCCTCCTCTGTCTGGTACGCTGCCCATCAGCATCTGGTTTGACCAAAAAGGCCAAAATAATTATCAAATTACAAACAACTTCCATTTTGACCTACAGATGACTTCCCTCAGAAATAATTCCCAGGCTTGGTGTATTTTACACTGTACCTTGTAGACGGGGGTGCTTTTTCCAGCTTTAATTGCCTTAACGAATGACAGGTCTTCTCTGGCAGCGAGCAGAAGAGACAAGGACACACTGGAGGCCTTCGCCAGGGAAGCTAGAGGAGGCACTGAGGCGAGCACGTCGCTGCATTCCTGTAAATACAGGACTAATTGAAATGGGACGTTTTATTGTATCATGATGTACAGTGATACCACTTCCTGTAGGTCTACTGATAACCTGCGATAGATAGATAGATTCTTTTTTATATGCATGTGTCATATTTTCTTCTTATTATTATAATTTTTTGCTGTTGGTGACCACATCGATGAGCTTGCTTTCCATGCACTGAGTTACACCTGCAATAACAATATAAATTAATGTGGGTGTAACTACATTAACATAAAATACCTTTTTTGTTTCTTTAAGGATGGAGACATTTGGTTTGAATGCCTCTCCTGATGCTACATCTAAATAAATGCCAAGCTATGATGGCAAGCATGGTCAAATTGTGTTTGTTCAACCATCGTGTGTTAACATAGTCATTGCGAGCATGGAAGTATTTCAATGTTGTATTTATGTACAGCAGATCCAGAGAGCTGCCAGCTTGGTTATGGATCTCAAAAAAATCCACAAACCTCAAAGGGGAATCCAGTTTTTGTGTTACTATATGCAGAGCCACATTTATTTTTACAGTCCCTTATATTTATTATGACATTTTCCATGAACAACCGCTATCGCCTGCTTTTTACTCATGAACTGCTTTGCACCTACTACAATCCACTGAGTGAAACTCAAGTAACAACTGGAATTTCCAAATTTAAACTATTTTTAAAGCTTTAAGAGATGCAATGATTTGACATGCCTACCTTTTGTTTTTCTCCCCATGCAAATGACTCAAGTGTAACCTGAAAGCGTTTTATCATCATTTGCCGCCGACACAGATAGTCCTTTGACAGAAGTTGGTTAATGTTTGTGACCTGCATCTGAGAAACAGACAAGAAAAGAACGGTTGAAATGTGGATTTTGGAGTTACATACAATGTACAGTGACGTGGTAACAACTTGCCCACTGCTCTGAGCTAAGGTTGGTGTGGAGAAGAGAATCCATCGTGTCAGTGCTTTGTACACGATCAAGCCTTGACTTCACCTGCAATGCAATTATATTAAAATAAGTCTCAGTGTTTATCTGTTTGTAGTGGTGACTTATACATAGTTCAGTTTGTTTTTTTAATCAGCCTTACTTCACTTAACACATCTTTAAATTCAGCTGTGGCATCCATGTCAAGAGCACGCAGCACTAATATCCATTCAGCCTGTATCTCTGCCTTCCTTCTGTCATTTTCTTCACAATCCTCACAGAGCTTAGTGAACACTCGCTGCTGTTTTTCAGACTCCTCTTCTGTCTTCGCTTCCTCCTCAGGATGTGTTTCTTTATATCTGATCATGTGAGCTGCTTCTAGCTCTGATACAAGGAACTCTGAAAAGATTCAAAGTAAATGTACAGACACAGAGGCACTACGATAATGCGATATTATCTTAAACATGCAGCTTTATAACAGCACCCACGAAAATCCTATTATTTCTCACCAGTGACTTTGTTAAGGACATCTGGCCCCAACACTTCTGAGGTCAGCACAGCAAGGGGAGAGTTCAGATTTGACAGTAGATTTCTCAAGTCTCCCACCAGAAAGGCATCACTCTTTCCTTGCCTGCCTAAGTCTAAACAATGAAAAAAGATTATGTGATTAATAGAGTGGTCAATTTGGAGGAAACTCCAATTGCAAGCAAGAAATACTTTTTCAATCCAGCTCCAAATATGTTGAGTGGCTTCTTTTCTGTCCATTGAATATATTTCAGTTTTGGACATTTCTTTTTTATGTAATGGAATTAATAATGTAATGGGCATTTTTAAATTAAAACAAGTAATAGTTTAGGAAAACCAGCAGATTTTCTAAAAACTACTGGTTGCTCCCCTGTCAAATTCATTGCAAGTGAACCAAAGATGCTTTATCATAAAGTCCTTACAGTTGTCATGAATACTTAGAGAGGCAAACAAAGTAAAATCTAAAAAAAACAGCTGAACCTTATGGTCATTTTTATTACTAATTTAACTGTCCAATAATTTCTCCATAACTTGCTAGTTTTGTCTAAGCAAACAAAGCGGAGATGCACAGTTATTTTAAAAGAAGAGTAAGAAAACCATAAATCCTCACATATGAGAAGCTAAAACAAGGGAATGTGTGATTTTGGCCTCATAACAAATAATTAGATGGTTCATTATTTGTCACAATTGTTGCAGGTGTTTTGTGATTTAAACTTTCACACTAGAAAAACACAATATGTGTGTGGGAACCAGCAACCTGGTTCCCACACACAAAAATAATCATAAAGCTATAAAATAAACAATACAGTTCATTTTGCTTCAATATGTGGACACAGCTGTAACAAACTTCAGGTCAACCTGTGATACTGTATATTTCAGTGAGAAGGCTCAAAGTAACCCTATCAAAACTAAAGGTCATTTGTTTCCAGGTCAAAACAAAAAAACACCTCCAGCTCCTGTCTGACTGCATTATAGTTTAGATTCGGATTTTCAGAAGAGTGTAATAAAACCTGGGCCTCAGTCTCACCCTGCAGCTCTGGACACAGAGTCGTCAGCTGTGTAGACAGCCAGGTGAGCAGGGGGCAGGGGAGTTCATCGCATGTACACAGAGTGAGGCAGGAATCTCCAGGATACCTGATCAAAAAAGGCACAACAAGTGGGATTACCTGGCAGGTTGGTGTCCTGACAAGGCGTCAATGAATAATTGAATAATAAAGTGAAGGTACAATGCTGGGATGCACACAAACAAACAAAAAGCAATTTAGGTAACTTAACGTTTCTCACCCCAAAGCTTTAATGGCTGAAATTGCCCCTCGGCTCCTCTCCATTGTTACTATAAGGGAGATAATAATTTCACATCTGGTACTGTAGCTCAACTCTGGTCAAACGTGTTTACAGCTGGTGCTTCCTCATTCTGAAGCGGTGCTTAGTCTCGACGGGTCGCAAAGCTCCACCTGCTGGCCGGAGGTGTGCGCTGACAGGCCGACTGTCCATGGCTTTTATATAGGAAATAATTCAATCAGCAGCGAGAGAGAAATTGAATTAAAACATTTTTTGATAATCATATAATAGTGCAAAGTATGGCAGGGTGTAATTGTATTGTGGGAATGAAAAAAAATTAAAATCAGCTTTATTCGATAGAGCCTACTGCCAACCCTTAAAAAAACTTAAATTTAAAGGCCAGTTTTTGCTACCAGATGCCACTAGAAGTCTGTGATGGAGTGACAGACCTTTCAAGACAGTGACAGACCATTCAAGACATAAACACAGAGAAAACTCCTATTGGCTCACACATCACTGATTACTTAACACATACTTAAATATCAGTTTTAATTGTGTAAAAATAGGGACCCAGGACAAAAAAACAACTTCATCCTCTCCCCTTTCACTCTGTCTTATCTAATCAGAGCTCTAATAAGCTTTTAAGTCCAATGACTAAGCATGAACTGTGGAGTTGATCGTTCCTAAACAAGAAGAGGATGATGTATTGTGTCATCACCATGTTTTGGCTCAACTTCAGTATTCTCGGCGTAAGTCCTAATATTTATGTGCCTTGTCGAGCCCACTCAGCACCGTCAGCAACATCAGCGGTTTTGCTGATGCATGCTGTGACCTTAGTAGAGCTGACTGAGCATACATAAAGTGTTAAAAGCTATGTTAATGTCATCAAGAAGCACTGGTTGCTAGATCTGCCTGGGTGTCTTCAAGGCACCATCACTCTGACAGCAAAAAGGAACAGACGTAAAGCTGTTGACATTTGTCTTTTGTGAATCTCTTGGTCAGTCCTCTGCTTTTGTCTAACGCCTGATAAGAGCCACATCTTCATCCTTGTATGCACAGTTGGACACAAACGCACAAGCTTCAGGAGCTCTATTTGTATGTGCTGTTGTGGCTGACTGTAAAAGGTCTCCCCTTATCTGTGTGTAAAGCTTGACCACATCTGGACTACAGGTGGTGAGTCAGACACCTCATTACACTTGCGGCACAAGCTCCTCCAGCAGCATCCTGTAAACTGAGCTCAAACAATGGACACAATAGCAATAAGGGTACTGAACCTTGATGTACAGTGTTTCTATGTTTGCTTGGTCCCTGCTGCCATATGCACAGAAGACGGGGCCTCTTTGACAACAAAGCCTTGCTATGCGTCAGGATGCGTTCTCTTTTATTCCCCTGACACTTCCCCTTGCTTTATAAAACCTTGTGGGGGCTGACCTTTGACCCCTGGCGAGTGCCCAAACAAAGCAGGCAGACATCCCCCTTTTGTTTGATGTATGAATGAGTTGTTGAGTTCTTGAAGGATGAAGGTGAAAGAGTAAAACACTGACACCCTGCAATGAAAACTGAAATGGATGCCAAACACAGACATGATTGAACATCAACATCCGATTCAGCTTTATGTGTTAACTCTTACATTTTAAAGTAACTTTTTCTGTCGATGACTCTCAAAAAATTTGATTTTAGATTTATTGTGATTTAATGCTTTAAGACAACCTAGGTATTTGTAAAAAGGCTGAAGCCTCTTCAGCCTCTTTACCTTGATTCTACATGATACAAACTCCTCAGTGTTCAAAATATACTGCAAATGTCAAGATGGGAGCTCTAAGGAAACAATATACAAGCATTCAGGACAAATACACATAATAATGAAATTTAAGTAAGAACAAAAATATGTAACCTTAAAATGACTGAGGTCTATTGCATATAATAATGAGGAAATGACGCAACAGATAATGAGAAAATAATCATGGGGACCTGTGCATACCTGTGTACAAAGTGGTAAAAAAGAACAAAATAGACACGTGGATATTAATATATGAACAATAACAAGAGGGATCAGTAAAAAAAAACAAAAAAACAGTAATGTGTAGCTAAGATTTAGTGAGAGAGCTGTAGGACAGGTGTCTGTGGCTGCTCAGGCGACCGCCCTCCACCTTTCTCCCCGGAGGCAAACACTCCTCTGCTGGTAGTAGAGGGAGCACTTTGACTGCAGAGCTCAAACACAGAGACACTCAGCGGGAGACACAGCAGCAATATTCACGTGTTACTGATGGACAACTTATGGACGCGTCCGTGCGTCCTCAGCATGTTTTTGTGTCTATTCTTTGAAATCACCATGTCTCCATGAGCTGACTTTGAATGAACTCCCCCATTAAACTATGGATCGACTAGATGACTGGATCCTCAAGTCCAAGAAAATGGACCTGGACGAGGATTTCTACTTCGACTACGGAGCGGAGGAAATAGCATATCATCAAGACCCCAGTGAACTCCTGGCTGCTTTGAAACAAAAGGAGGAAGAGGTTATTTTGGCGGCTCAGCTGGGAAACGCATTACTCCTGGAAAACCGTCAGCTAAAAGAGCAGAGCGAAAAACTTCACCAACAATACGCAGACAACCTGGAGGTAAGATCAGTCTCTTTATCTGGGTGGTAAAGTGTAGTTAGACCGCAGAGAAATAAGGTTTAATAGAAGCCCCTCAGTGCAAATGTGCTTTGAGTAGTTTGGAAGAGGGCGAGATGAAAATGTTGAGATAAGTTTGTTGGTGAAAAGAAACCTATTTGAGCGACGAAACACAAAATTAATGGAAGAAAATATCAGCTCACATCTATGGATCTGGTATCAAACTGTACAGCAGCTTGGGCACTTTGCTTTGAAAGAAAGTATCATAAATCGTACTGAACATAGATCCGACGAGTATTTGTAATGTGATACAGTATATCAAAGTGTATGGAAGAGTCAAATATTATTACTATTCACATGTTGGATTTTAAACAGGTAGAAATCTTTCTGATACCTTTTTGTGTTTTTCTAGCTTATGAGACATTAGGAAATATTTCCCAGGCAGGCTATCTCCACACGTTTTGAGATAAATTGGCCACCTGCTGCTGCAGAATCCAACCTCCTCCAATGGAACATCCTCTGTTAGTGTTTGTGGCTAGTACGAGAGGAAGGCCCACAGACTTGCTGGGATCGCAACAACATTTGTTAACCACCTCAACATACTTTAGTGATTAATCTCTAGGTTTATTAAATGTATAGGAAACGACAGATAAACACAGCTTCAGTGAATCCAGCAAAGAAGTAAAAAACAGCAGGTGAAACAAAGCTGTCTGCAAACATTAACTGTGCTTGACCTTGTTGTGAGGCTGATGCACAGCATCACACACCTGAGTGGATTTGACAGACTAAATTATGGCCTTGTTGGTTTTCTCAGGGTGAACACTGATGTCTCCACCAGGTGTGTAATCGTAAATCTTATGAGGTGCGACTACAACTTAAATTACAGCAATGATAAAACCGACAGGTGGTAATAGGACAAAGTACATCACAAAGTCACACAAAGATGGAGCAAAAGCTTCGATAAAATCTGCAAGAAAGGTGCACATTTGAAGCATCACTGAGTATAACCATGAAACTAATGATTGTTTTCATTATCACGTCATATAGCAATTATTTACTCAAGGAATAATTGAATCACTATCTGTTTCAGCTGTAATAGAAAATATGAAAGCTGATATTTTTCTCTAGTAATACAGATCACATTTTGTGAATTTTCTTTGTAATAATTATAGTTAAAGCTGTTACACACTTTTAATGATTCTTTGCAGAATTATTGAGATTCACTAATGGCTTTTGTCACATGCAACATTTAAAACATTCGACACAGTAACACCCAGTAGCCAACAAGGATTATTATTAACATTATAGTTTCAGACTAACACATAATATAAACAGGTTGAATTAATTGTATTTTGGCTTGACTAGACTTTTATTGTATCTCACCTATGTGTCCACTACCACCCACTATAATGTTTCTCCCCACCTTCTCAGGAGCTGGAACAGGGCAGGCATGAACTGCGGCTGAAACTGGATTCCTGCCAGTCCCAGTGGGAGAGCCAGGTGGGGGACCTGGAGAAGGATGTGAGGGACCTGAATGCTCAGGTGGAGCGGCTCAGACTGGCGCTCAGCGAGGCAGAGAGGGACAAGAGTAGAACCCAGCTGGAGCACGGCGAGGAGACGCAACGGCTAAGGGAGAAGCTTAACACAGTGAGTCCAGTGGCAGTGCTTTTAGCTTTTTAAATTTAATGTGATTCTGGCTGGGTCACAAGAACTAAGGATGAGCCCCCACGTCAGCTGTGACAAATAACTGAGCTGCAGTGAAACAAACACCTGCTGTGGATCCCTCTGAGTCAACCTAGATAAGACCGGCTGTCACCCAATCAACACACCGAAACTCTGTGTTCCCTGTAAAGCACTCGGGTATCAGTCTAATCTGTTCTAGAGTGACGACAGACTCTTAGGCTATTTACAGAAACAGAGCAAGGCCAAGAAAAAAATGCCTGCTGTATTAATACAGGTTTAATAAAGAAGAAAGTTAATGTGGTTATTCAGGAGCTCTGAAATTAATTGTCTGAACTGTTAGTTTGAGACAAATGATCTGTGCCAGTGAGGAACAGGAGGAAAACGATATGTAAACAAGAGAAGTAGTGAAAGTTAATGCCGTCATGAGTTCATTTTAGATTAGGAACAGAGGCAGGAAGACTTAGAAAAGTACTGGAAGATGTTAGTTTTACTTTATTTGGTCCCAATTATGTGTGTTTGGTAATGTGGTGTAAAAGAATTACACATATGAAAACATTGCTAATAATAGAAAAACAAAATCGTACTGCTTCCAATATTGTCTTCTTATCCCAAATGGGAATCCTTAGTCTTTAATATTAGTAAAATGAAATATCCTTGGATTTTGGTCCTTGAGTACTGGTGGTTTAACAAGACATGGTATTCGAAGACTTCACCCTTGACTTTAATAACTTTTTGAAAATATGTAGACCTTCAATTTCTAGACTTTAATTGGGGAAAAATAAACATAAATCATTAGCAGAAAACAATCAATTATTTGCAGCCCTACATGAAAGCATTCTAATCCATCAAACCAGAATCAGTTCATTAAGTAGTTGCTCTTTAACATGGCACATAGCTAACCTGAATCATCATCATAATATGTTTGTGAGGGGGGCTTCAGAGTTTGATTATACAGGGAAAAGTGAACACCGAGAGGAAAATTTAACATATTTCCAGAAATACATATTTTACAGCTTTACTGATAAGTTAACACGGAGCTGCTGATTGTGTCACACAGTTGGAAGACTTGCGTATGTTTACAACCTGAGAAAATAGAGACTGTTTTGCTGAGCATTAAAGTTACGGCATGTAGAGCAACGCCTTGGTGTTGTTTCAAAGTAAACAGCAGGCCTGTGTTCATAAAGCTAAAGATGATCTAAGCAACAAGTGTACACCCTCCCACATACCAAGGTCCGCAGAATAGTTCATAGTTCCTATGAATGTCTCTGCCAGCCTGAAGGACATTTGCCCAGACCCCCTTGAAGTTCAGGAAAAACTTAATTTAGATAAAAGGTGTTATCTTGGGTTGGACAGTTCAAGGGGGAGGAAGTGGAGAAAATGTTTGGCTGCCAGGCACCAGACACGGGTAACTCTGGACTCTGTGTGGCAGCAACAGCCAGAGAAGAAAGTATTGGAGAAAGAGACAGTGGAAAACAGCTCCATGTCTGATACTGCCGCTTTTGCAGGGCGTATAACATTGCCTGTTGCGGTGAGTTGAGTTTGTATTTCTGCAGGTGTGTGAGTGTGTGTTTGTACAGACACTCCCATAGCTATACCTGGAAGTGTGTATTTTGTTCTATGTGTCCTGATCCAGCTTCAGTACAGTTGATTATTTTTATTATCAGTGAGTCTGTTGATTATTTACTCGATTTATCATTTGTTCGGCAAAATGTAGCAATAGTCTTGATAGTCCAACATGAAAAAAAATGTAGTAAGTGTCTCAATAGCCCAATGATCTTTTAGCTACAAGATCATGTTAAACACTACACACTTGTACTGTGTACACTTGTGTTTCTTATGGATTGTCAGTGTGCATTTAGTGAAGCTGTAGCAGCTGGCAGAGAGATTGAGCCCTGGATCCTAATTGTGAGACCATAATCAGAGTATGACAGGAATCTGGAGGAGGATGTTGCAGAACAGAAACCTGAGAGAAAGAATTTCCACGTGTTTACCAGCAAAGCAGCTACTTCGACATGAGAGGAAAGATTAGTTGGGACTCTCCGTGCTGGTGCATTCACGAAAGCTGCTTCATAAAAACAGTATTGATGTGTGCCAGGTCTGTCACATGGTAACTGTTTGAACAATAGCTAGAGTTCAGGAAAGCATGTGACCAAAGAAATCAGGGAGTGTCGAGTGATGTCAGCCTGTTTTCTTCTGATTACATTACCAAGTTGGCATTCCTTTTATTTATTAAGTACTTAACCCAGTACTTAACTTTAATTAGTTTATTTCCAGGTACTCGTTCAACAATTAACAAGGAAACCCAAAAAATAAGATTCTGAGGAACCAAATGGTTAGAATGTAAAAGATTAAGACATTTTTTTGATAAAGTTGGAGTTTTGTGTGTGTTTCACGTTCTAAGACTATCAGTGTTTTATAAATACACACAGATCTGCTGAGAAGAAAGGGAGGATCTGGATACAGGACGATAAGCTGGAAATTCTGATGAAATTACATTTGTTTCCTGGATAGACCTTTTTACTCACTTCTGAAAAAGTCCATGAGCCATCACTACAGATCAGTTCAGGATGTGGGTTTGGAGCTGTGTTGAATGTAACCATTAGTCACTAATGGCTTTTCTTAACATGCTTCATGGTTTAGGATGATTTAGCTACAATAGGCTCAGCCACAGGCACAAAGAAATCTAAATGATCAAAGTGTGATATAAGAGCCACCTCACCCAATAGGTAATCAAAAACGCTTTTGATAATCTATTTATAATCTATTTTATCTAATCTAATTATGTCAATTGCCATTTTTCAAACAAAACTTTTTTATTTTAAATTGAGCATCTGATGCTTGCTTGGTGGTGAATGATACCAAAAAACTAATGATAAAAATGTCAGATATCCCTGGGTAAGGTTTTCAGACCCATCTGAATATTCTGCATATAGTTTTCTATATTATTTATTTTGACTATGCAGAAAAAAGGTTGTTTTAATTCCACAGCTCCACAGTAATGTACACAGTAAATAGGTGTCTTACCTAAAAATATGAATCCTCATAGCTTAAAAAAGGAAATATTATTCAACTTTGCTTTGTTACTAATGTATCAACTGACAAACTTATGAAGATCAACTTCATTTTTATCAAATCTAAATATTTAGTCATTTAGCAGTTAATGTTTTTGCATCATGTTAATACATAAAAAAACCTTTTTTACCTTTTTACCTCCTGCTTCCCACCTGTGTTACATGATCACTTTTCCTGGCCGTGGATCAAAATGTGTTATTGGACAACTGGATTTCCGTTACTGTAAAAGAAGACGCTCAAATTGAGGCAAGGCCCCATGACCTCTGCTCTTTCTGCCAGCTCATAGATAAAAGGAAAAGGCAACGTACAATGCAGAGAGATATAAATCTTTCATTTACTGCTTTGATGTTGACTCTTATACCCCAATAGCCCATCATCCCAGGGGAGAACAGTCTTTTCTGTGTGCTCCCTCAGGGGCTCGGCTGTGGCTGGGGTAGTCAGCTATTAGGTACTTTATTGTTTGGTCTGGTGAAGGCCTGAGGCTTGGGGGCCATGTCAGGGATCTCATCTTTGTGTCTCTACTAAATGGAGCGTCCTTCCACTCCTGGTTTGGTGATTCTCAGTGGGTTGCTGCCACTGTTATAGATGAGGCCCGTGTTCCCCCTTGTCCTCCTCTGTGCGTCTACATGCAATGTTTTGTTTTTGTCCACCAGTGCATGCTTCTCTCTCAGACAAACACACTTCCCACTAGTTTTAGCCCACATGCTTCCAGTGCACACTACAAACACACACACAAGCTGTCCCCTCCTGATTCCTTGTTCTAACACATTGCTGTCCGTTGTCGCCTGATAACGTCACCAATAAGACCAAGATACCCGCTGCTCCATCTGCTGCCGGCACCGGCCTTTCATCTTGTATTATGAGGCGGTGATGGGACCTGACAGGGGCCCGCCAAACTGCTGAGTAAGAGGAACTGAGTTTCCAAGACCAGGACAGGAGGGTGGGGGGTCTAGTTACACAGCAGCACTGCAAAGACCTCTTGTTTTTTTTTTGTTGTTGTTGTTCTTACCCCTTTAATCTACTGGTGATTGCCCAGATTTAGTCCTTGCACCCAAAAAGCTACGTCTTTTTTCTATTACTCTACTTGTGAATCTTGTTTGTGTTTTCTGACGTTTACATTTGTGTTAAGGCAATGGAGGTGGAGAGGGCCATGTCCAGTGAGCTGCAGGCTCTAAAACAGTCGCTCCAACAAAAAGGAAGCAACAACAGGCCACAGGATGAGGAGCTGATCAGTGCCATGAAGGAGCAGGTAATGGCCAAGCACTAACATGCTATTCTTGTTACATAACAAAGCAAACCAAAGCCACTCTTTAAAGGATGAGCTGATAAAATGTTTTATGTCTTAAATTTACACAGGTACAAATCCTGTTTTCATATTCAATTCTTTGGTTTTCCTGCCATATGTTGGTGATTGTATTGCTGTCTACTGCTTCATCTTGCCTTACCTTGCTTGATTTTACATTGTTTTAATGTCATTTACCTAGAAAAAGTCTGGCTCAGGTTTTGTGATTCACGTTTCTTGAATAAATGTTTCTTGAGGATGAAAAACATAATGTAACCCATGAAAGAAGCAGATTTTATTTTACTATTTTACTTTATTTCCAAGCTGCAATAAAACCTGACAGGTTGTGGGGGTGGTAGAGACCTGTCTCCACAAACCTACAAAGATTCTAGCAGTGGATCTTACAATCATTCCTCAAAATCTCTGCTTATTCATTTCCATAAAATATAAACGGAAGAATATTCCCATATTAAATGACATCATTCAACTGTTTTCAAGTTTTTGGCTAGAGTCAGAAAATAAACTGAAAATAATTATTAATTTTGGCATCATAATCACAAAAGGTGGATTGATGGGGTGTGATGAGAGGGAACAGTGGAACAGTGGGAGTGATAGTTTTCCTTTCAGGGAAGAAATAATTGCATTTGTGACATATTTTTAATGTCTGTGGTTTCCTAGGTGTTGAGACTCACCCAGAAAGAGCAGGTGCTAGAGGAGCGTTTGGCAAGTGTGTGTGAAGAAAATGCAGGGCTGAAGGCAAGTTTGGCCTCCTTAAATCGAAGTCTGGCTCTGCAAGAGGAACTCAACCAGCAGCACAGCCAGCAGGTACACAAATTAATACATCATATGTGATTAAAACACAGATGCACCAACAGCGTCACTCTGTCTTTAAAGTAAACAGACACTGATAAGTGTTCATTGTAGCAGCAGGCAGCACAAAACTGCGTGTGTGAGTTGGTGAATGAAACACCCTCGACAAAATTTTTCTGCTCCGTGTTTGGGTTTCAGGAGGATTATATAAACCATCGCTGAACAATTACCTCATCCCTGTCACTGTGGGTTTCATCGGCAATTCTGGATTCCACTCATGTTTGAATTTCATGTTGGGCTAGAATCTGGCATGTCAAGTGTTCTCTCACGCTGTGCATTGACACACTGAGCACATGTATCTCATGACAGCTGTTTAAAAAGCGCACATGTTAGACCTCAGAAGGAGCTAAAACTGCTGGAATTACCTAATAAATATAGGTTTTGAAAAAGAAACAGATGAAACATTAAAGGAATGAGATCAGACAATTATTGTAAATTTAAATAATTATTTACAATAAAAAACGCTATGACACAGGTAGTAAGTGTGCAAGTGTAATTTTCTTGTTTTAAACTACTTATGTTATCTTAATTTGTTTCATTTATTGTTGAGAAACTCAGCAGGTTTTGTATCTACATACATTCATGTGTGTGTCGGTGTTTGTTTTTAAAAAAAATTTAAGCTATCCGAGGCGTGGCAGGAGGTGGAGGCAGCACGGGGTCGCTCGCAGCAGCTGCAGGCCCAAGTGGAGGAACTTGAGGAGGAGGTGTCTCTGCAGGAAGGCAGGAGCCACGGGGACACCTCCCTACTGTCAGAACTGGAGAGCAGCCTGGAGACAGTAGGACTTGGCATCAGCAAAGAAGAGGTACTGAAACAGCAGGGATTGAGTAGAATACTCTTTAACACAGTGAGGCCACAGTTTGGTGAAAGATTAGGATAAAAGAGCAAAAGGATTTGACTAAAATCACTTGTCTGTCAAAATGACAAATGACTATTTCACAAAAAGGCTGGTTATACTAAATGAATCCTACAATTTCTGTCTTTAAAAACTACTTCCTCTAGCTGTAGATTATCTTAATGTGCTGCCTTAAGGTTTTTATTAATATTTGATTATTTTTGGTAGGTGTAGGCTATTATTTTGTTTGCAATGAGCAGAATTTTCCTTCAGTGTGATGAACACAGACAGCCTGGTAAAGCATAGAAGCTACAAATTCAACAGTAACTGTGACAGAAACAACACAATAGTTTAGTATGAGACTGGCTGCGCTGACTTTTGGCCACACTGTGGTTGCTAAGAGTATGGTTCTATTAAAGACTGGCCCCACAATGTTTTTTTTTTGTTTGTTTTGTTTTTTTGTAGGGAAATTGTTGTCTCACGATGAGTGAAAAAGATAATATAGAAGTGTACAGGAAGATCACCCAGTGATCGTCTATGTCTGTGCCAACAAGAACAAACTGACTGAACATTTTGTGGCAAGCTCTCTGCGACAGTGTGACCTCACACTAAACGCACTGTGCATGGAGGGTGTGAAGGTCCTGATTTTCATAGTGAGGACACCACTAAAGAAATATTAGATAAGGCCTGTTGCAAAAGATACAAGTTTAAATGATGTCCAGGAGAGAAAAGGAGAATAGACTGACAATGAAGGAAGCCTTTATTTCTCACTAACCGGACGTCTAATGCTGTTATTTTGTTTCTGGCAGGAAAATGTGACGTATAACTGTACCCATGAGTCATTCACACAGTTCCTGTTTGTCGTGGCCACACTGTAGAAGAGTTTTCTTGTTTTACAGTTAACAGCATGTCTGTCTGAAACCTTATCACTATTATATAATGATCTGTTCTA
Organism: Channa argus; assembly: GCF_033026475.1. Taxonomy (NCBI): domain Eukaryota; kingdom Metazoa; phylum Chordata; class Actinopteri; order Anabantiformes; family Channidae; genus Channa; species Channa argus. The sequence continues at coordinate 11,498,000 of NC_090202.1, read as the reverse complement.
CCAAAATGAACCCGTGCAGGTGTCGTTGTTATGTGTTCCTGAGATCACTATCACCTTGTGATATTTTTGACTCAAGGAAGCTTTATAAACCTCTTAGGTAATGCTTACACCTCCCATCATGTAAATACTTGATGTCACTCAGTGACTGTGGCAGATAATATGTGGTGTAATTAAAGTCATTATTAATATAAATCAATGTGCTTCCTCTTCTGTCTGCTGATTAGATAAGACGAGAAATGGGCTCGATCCTTCAGTTACTGCTCCCACTTACGCAAGAACCAAACAGCTCAGGGACATCAGAGGTCGTTGATCAACCGGAGGACCTGCAGGCCATACTGCAGCGGCTAAAGGGAGTGGCCCAAACCCTGGTACAGACATCTAGGCCTCAGGTGAGCTGCAGTCACACAAAGCGAGTGCAGGTGCACTATTTTTTTCCTATTCAGTACTACGGCAATAAAGAGATACAAAGTGTACAGACAAAAAGTTCAGCTCTGAAGATTTTAACAAAGTCCTTTGTGCAGTGTGTTTCAATGTTGAAAAAGTCAGTTAAATATACACAAGACACAAAAAGATAACTGAATGATTGTATGAGTATGAAAACGTGAATTGGATGCTATGGTCTGTAAAGGCACCAGATTAACACATATGGGAGATTTTGGACCATTAGACAACGTTCTCCACCACCATCAACAAAACACCAAATAACTTTTTCCTTAATGTGTTACCCAGTTTAGATACTTCTGTTATTGTACTGTATTGTATTGCAAAAAAGGTACGTTATGATCCAGAAATGGATATCAGTACTCAAACAGGACAAACTACAGCACATATGTTTGCATTATTAATGCCAATACCCATGCAGAAAAAGACATATATCATAGATACAGTAAACCTACTCACATACATAATCCTTGACTTTATTGCATTAGTCTACCTGCCCCCTTGTGGGTGTTAGTAGATCCTCGGTGTCATCACACTGCACCACACTGAGGAACTGTGTGACCTTGTTCAGGCCAATGACGGGTGCCAATGAATTGTTGCTGTTGTTAGCTTATATGCTCTGCTGAGCCTGTATTTGCCATGAGTGACCACATACAATTGTCCACTTGTGTGTTATGGTGTTTGTTTTCCATTCAGACCAGTAACAAGCATTTACCACTGCAACTGAATATTTCAGCCTGAACTCTTTCTCCCTCAGAACACAACCCAAATAGGCCAACACCACAGAAGCTCTTTTTAGTGCACAATTCAGTGAAATGCACCTGACACCTGATCTCCTTGTTAATGTTTCAGTCCCAGGAGCTGAATAGCGCTTGTGTCAACAGAATGAGTGATCTGTGTGGGAAGCCAAGTGTAGTACAGGAGCTGAGAGATCAGATAACCAAGTGATGAACACAAATGTCTGTCAGGCAGGGATAGCTTCTGTGGCAGGCCATTATTTGGGGATTTCGCTGTGCCAGCACTAACCTTGTTGTTGTCACTGTGATCTATATTAGCATCATATACAGAATGATCTTTAAGTGCATTTTGCTGGACTTTACTCTCAATAGCCATAAACTTAAATTATCCACTACAAGCTTTAATTGGCATAAATAAATAATATAGTGAAATACTTACCTAGGTAAAAATAAGATCGAATTATTCTAGTTTTAGTTTGCCTCTTTGTAAGTCAAGGAAGAATTAAGAGTAGCAATGTTGCAATTTCAAAGTAAACTTTGTTGTCCTTGGACACCAGAAACGCTTTTAATGTGTTTCAAAGAAGCGAACATATCTAAATGTACGTTTTTAGTAGCATAAACAAAGCTCTTGCTTTCCTCCGTCAGAATATCCAGCTACGACAAGAAAACGCTCAAGTGAAGAAGAACCTGCAGAGTGTACAGGAACGAGCCGAAACTGTCCAACAAGCCATAAGAGACAGAGATAATGCCATAGCCAAGTGAGTGAGATTATATTTCAATATTGTCAATGCAAACATCATGTATATTGAAGTTTTCTTTTTTCCTGACTAACTGTAAAAAATAAATAAATATTGTGGAAGTGTTGCTTTACTACATTCCTAAACAAAACAGGAGTAATTCATAGTTCCCATTGAAAGCAATTGTTTCAGCTATAAAAATTAGCTTGTGGTTTTTACAGACATTTTTGTAAATAATTGTGATGTGACTGTAGAGGTTTTATCATGTTTCTGCAGAAAAAACCAAATGGAGGCCGAGTTAGTAAGAAGTAAAAATGACATGATGTCTCTGAACAACCAGTTATTAGAAGCCATTCAACGTAAACTGGAGCTGTCACAGGAACTGGAGGCCTGGCAGGTGGGTTACATGAGAGCTGTTTTCATTACGTTCAGTCATGACACTTCATTTACATCTTCAGGTTCTAAAACATTTCAGATTAATATCACCTTTTGAGCTATGCTGTCGGCGGGTTTAGTGATCATTCCACAAGAAAAGAGATTGATGTTTCTCAGTGCAGTGTCCTCAGTGGGCTAACAGGGACAGACGCCACCATAGCTCTCTCAGCCCCCTCACTTTGCAGAGATATGAACCACAGGTGCCTGTGTCTGTGAGACCTTCTGTTTTTGAATCACTTTGCCAAGCACAAACATCTGCCAGATAATCTGACCTCTTGTGCTTTGATGAAGATAATTGAGAAAATATTTTCATCAAAATGCTGATTCATTTTTTTGGCAAAATCATATTTTCTTATCTGAAATAGAAAGTGTGCTTGTCCTGCCTCAAAGGTTAAAATTATTCACTAAAAGGTTGTGAGTATACCTTTAAATAACGAATTGCCCTCAATTATAATTAAAAAACAATCAGTTAAAATATTTAGACAAACTGGTATCACAGGTGTGATACTGTCACACCAGCAGTTAACAAACACAATTCCTTAGAAATGCATGCACAGAAATAAATGAGACCTGACCAGATACACTGAACAATAGAAAAAACAAAAGTAGATTATGAAGTCAGTTGAAACACAACCTCCATGGCAATTAAAGGTTATATAGATTCTGTATTTTCCTAATGTCAACAGATCCAATAAATGTAGGCACGTCACGCACGTCTACATGACAAAAACAGATCACTGAAACAAATTGGTAACATTGTTAGTGTTAGTGTTTAAATCTGAAAAAATCAGATGACTGGGTATACGTAGAATTATATTAGGGCCCTTCTCCTAAGACTTCGTGCTCATTTGCTCTTCCTCCCCGCCTTTCCTCAGGATGATATCCAGATCATCATCAACCAGCAGCTCAGATCCCAGCAGCAGTCGGAGTATCCTCAAAAGAAGCCCATCTCCAATGGCACATCATTCTTTGGCAGGCCCAGCAGGACAGCCTCCACCTGGACCAGCCAGTCCTCCTCCTCCTCCTCTTCCTCCTCCACTTGGAGTTCAGAAACTAATCAGGACAAAAGCCAGTCCCCCTGGAGGGACTGGTTAAGACGGGGCAAAGGGGCACAGTATGGCAAATAATGGACACTGAGCAGTGCAACTGCCTCCTGACTGCTGAGGAGGGCATGCATCAGGTGGAAACCACAGAGGGAAGTCACAGAAAAAGCTTGTACATCACATGTACATGACAGAGTCATAAAAACATGTTTAATCCAGTGATGAACAACAGAGCCACAATGAACACAGATTTGTTAAACAGGCACTTCCTGAAACAGATTTCACTAAGAGGCTGTGTCCTCTGAGAATCTAAACTGTGACAACTTGAAACATTTAAACTGTATGACAGAAGACTTGCTTGAGCCTAAAAATATTGTAGCTTATTTTGTAATATTGGTATTATTGTAAATGTCTTTATATCTGACACTTTAAACAGTATACATGACACAGTATGTGTAGATTAGCTGAGAGTATTTGTACAGATTATTTAACATTACAGATCAAATAGAAGTATGTTCTGAAATCTTGCATACCAAGGTGGGTTTGAGAAGTTACAGCTTTTACTCTATTTTGCTCGAAAGCTAATTATGTAATAATGTTGATTGTATAAGAAGGACTGTATGTCTCATGTAGACAGAAAAAGCTGTTATTTGTGTCATTTTTGTTTGGTTTTTAGTTAGAAAAAAAAAGTGACTGTTCTCTGAATGATGAATGGTGCAGTATGTGTTTGTTTATGGTAGTTTTGTATGTTCCGTGACTCAGTATTCATTGTAAATTAATATTAGTTCACATTAGTTTTGTTTTCTCACATGTCCGATTAATCACATCAGACTGCTGCAACACTTTATATTCATAAAATATCTGTTAAGGTTTGTTTTTTTTTTGGCTGTTATGTGATTAAAATCTTAACATTAAAAACTAAAAGGGGAAATTCATGCAGCTGCATGACCCGTAGCAAGAAACATCTGTCTATCCATCCATTATCTGTAACAGCTTACCCTGTTTAGGATCCCGGGGGGGGTCGCTGTCAATGGGCGAGAGGTGGGGCTACACCCTGGACAGGTCAGAAGTTTGTCTCAGGGTCAACGCAGAGAGACATACAGAGACAGACAAACATTTACACTCATACACGTCTACGGGCAATTTAGAGTTATCAATTAACTTGACATGCATGTCTTTGGACTGTGGTATGAAAACCAGAATACCCGGAGGAAACCCATGCCAACACGGGGAGAACATGCATACAAAAAGGCTGAAGCTCGCTGAGGATTTGGGGACCTTTTCACGCAGTAAATTCACCAGTGTAAAATATCCAGTGACAAAGTCTATTGACTAGAGTTATGCTAACATCAAGAAGAGTAAGATCACTTCCAGTGTGCACCATCATTCTTTCATCATCAGAACTAAAAAGAAAAATGGTCAAGGACATACTAAAAGTGTTATAAGTACTGGAAGGTTGAAGGTTTGCATACTTGATAAATTAATAAAAAAAAAATAATAATGAAATGAACATACCAATGAACATACTAGCTCCATGTACATCCAGGTGTGGTGACAGATAACGCACTGTGGATGTTACCTTGGTGAGCTGGCCAACTGGCCCAGGAAAGATCTCCTCTGCAGGTGCTGTGTGTCTCCAAATTGCCTCCTGGATGTTGCTGTCTTTCTCATTTGATGGAGCCTCTTCACAGATACACTCTGCCACAGTATCTGTTGCTCACCTGGACTTTAGGAGCTTATAATAACAATCTTTCAAGTAATGTGCATTGTTTTGAAGTGCCACACTGTCTTCAGTCGCGACCAAGTTGGAGTCTCCAGTGCGGTGGCAAAATACTTGTTAAATGGCTGACAACCTCCAGTAAGGGTGGGTGTCCTGAAGAAGGGACAAAGAAGCAGCACATTAAATAACGTGATATGTAAAAAGAACTACCACATTAAGGTTTTGAAGCCTTAATTTCATGACATAAGCACTTAAAATATGTCTGGACAGATGTCACTGTCATAAACTAGATTAATTGTCATCAAATGCTGACAATAGCACTTGATCAGAATGCAGACATATTTTACAAGCCAATTTATCAAATTACAAAATGTTTATTTTTATTTTTTTTATTGGTAAAAGCAAAGTGAAGAGTACAGGCCATCAAAACATTATACACAGCCCCTGACGTCACACAAACTGTCTGCTATTGCCCTCTGCTGACGAGAAGCAAACACTGCAGAAACCAAGAACAGCACTTTTTTTTGACTTATCAATCCCTTACACATTTTAGATAAATAAAAAAAAAAAAAAAGGGGGGGGGGGGGGGGGGGGTCTTGTCCAGTTTCCAACAGCATATTGATAAAGACACATTTTTTATTTTTAATAAAGTTAATTTTGGTACATCTAACGTTGGCTGTTTTACAATATCAAGGTCCAGGAATAACTGAAGAAGTTATTAATCTATCTCAAATCTGGTATAATGTTTATCTTCTTCATGGCCATTATTTAGAGACATAAAAGTTTTCTGTCTATTATACTATTATATTTAACTGATCATGGTTTCATGTTTTTGAAAAAACTTACTTTCGCTCCGTCTCATTTTGATGACGTCGGTAATTTCTATTTACTGAAGAACTGCTATTGGTGTCACAGAAGCTACATTTTTAAGACAAAAAACATATATTCCTTCCCGTCAAACAGGTACGACAGTATTCTTTATTGTTTGTATACATTATTTAGACTCATATCACATAAGGTCCGTTCAACATTTTGAGCAGTCTATGCTGAAATAGAGTCGTGGTGACCCCATGACAGCTCATCTTGCCACACGCAAGCCTACTAGCTAAGTAGCTAGCCCTGATACATAGAACACGGCAAGAACTACTAGCCACTTTGCTGGCTAGTTAGCTAACTAACTAGCATCAAGTAGGTAAAGCTGGTTCTGCCTATTAAATTGCGTAACATATGACATAGCACTCCCAAACGTAAAATGGCCATTTGGAAAGCTAGCCGTATAAAGTATCACAAGTTGTAGTTGCAAGGTGATGAAGTATGACAACACAGTGTTAAACTGAACAGGTGATCTAGCGCACAGTGGACGGTAACGTTGAGTTAGCTGATCCTTGGTAAACTGTAAGCAAATTTGTTTGATCAATTCCTAGTTATCTAACATGCCAAAAAGTTTTTATCTATGTCTTGTGCTGTCTATGCTCTGAAGGTGGACTGACTATTGCAGGTTTGACACATCTGTCCCACAGATCTTTAGTTACAGCATAGGTATGTAATCTTGTTGGTGTCGGCAGAAGGGTTAAGCAGAAAGGACCAAGTAAAGTCGTAATGATTGTGTGTAAGCTGGCCTAAGAAATATATCAGTAATTGAAAGGAAGAAATGGGAAAGTCCTAAATCAACAGTACAAAGACTGGTTCTTACAACATGCAATATTTTGTGTTGAATATATCAGTAATTGAAAGGAAGAAATGGGAAATTCCTAAATCAACAGTACAAAGACTGGTTATTACAACATGCAATATTTTGTGTTGATTTTATCTAAGGTAAGACAATCAAAAGTTACATGGCATTAACAATTGAAAAAAACACTAATTTTCATATCCGCAAAAGGAAAGTTATCAGGTTAAACATTCACATTCTTAAATGAAGTGGAATTGTGTAGAAGCAAATGTAGTGCCTATGTAAAATATTCACCCCCTATACGAGTTTGATATTTGAATAATGGTAAATTTAATTTGGCTTTTCAACACTGATCAACAGACAAAGAGTCTTTCATGCCAAAGATAAAACAGACACATCAAGTATCTCAGTTAATAAAAAATATAAGAGAAAAAAAAAAGATTGCATAAGTAAAGTCGTCTCCATTAGTGTGTCAAATTAATTGTCAGGGTTGCAGCTGTGTTGCTGAGATTCTTTACCACTCTAAGGTTGATGAGAGACTGGCAGCAGGAAAGCCATTGTTGAAAAGAGCTTATATTAAATCTCACCTCAAGTTCAAATGGGAGGCTGAAGACAGTTCTGTGGTCTCATGATACCATAACTGATATTTTTGCCCCTCAAACTAAATAAAATGTTTCATGTAAACCATGGTGTTTGTTTTGGCCATGGTGTTTGATGGTAACAGCATCATCTTGTATGGATGCTTAATTGCAGCAGCCCCTGGATAGATTGTAAAAATAATGCAGCAACCAAGAGAAACTTGATGCAATCTGCAAAAAATCTGTGACTTGGGAGAAGTTTTCTTTTTCAGCAATACAATTACCCCAAAGATTCAGTCAAATATGCACACAAGACAATAAGCTTAATGTTCTGGTGTGGCTGAGTCAGAGCCTATACCTCAATCCAATTGAGAATTTGTGGATAAACTTGAAATCTTAATTATGATCCCTGTGCCACCTTAAAAAGCTGTTTTGCAAAGAAAAATGGGGATGAATTGCAGTGTCTACACTGATCAGGCATATCATTATGAACATCTGTGTACAATTCAGTGCAATCCATTATAGTGGCTCTGGCATGAATTTTATTTTTACAATGTTCTAACTTCTCAGTTTTTAGGTTGAAACTGTCAACGATTTATTATTGAGATCAAAGTGGGTAGTAGGTAGTCGAGTTGTACTGGAGTGCATTATAAGAAGAAGTATTTCTAATGTTTTGGCCACCCAATTTAAAATGAATTAAATGGCCAAAACATCAACACCTCTTTTTAAATATTCTTCTATAGTTAATTCAAAGCAGGCTTGTTATGAGAAGTAACAGTAAAGAGGATGTAATAACAAGTAGAGTGAAATTGAGACAAGGTAATCTGAACACTTTGCATGAATGTAAAACATCAGTTTAATGTAAAGAGATAAAACAGTGGAGAATGTCCTTAGAACATGCAGAAAATGGAGGTAGACTATAGATCAGAAAATGCGATCTAAGCTTTTGAGGACAAGCTGGACAATGATTTATAAGTATTCATAAATCCATAGGGATGCAATAATGTGGTAGCAGGAATAACGACTACTGTTTAAACCACTAAGTAGGAGGTGCTCAAATGTCAGTGTGCTTTACAGTTTGATTGTGACTTTAAACAGGTCTCCAACAGAAAGAGAGGGAAAATATCAGATATAGCACATTGGGCTGAATGATGATTAAAAGAGGATCCTTCCAAGTCATTTTAATAAAGTAAAGATTACATCTTACCTTTTGTTATTGACCAGGTGCAGAATTTAGGCAACTCTTCATTTGAGGGTGAAGTGGTAGTGATAATACTATAATAAATAATAGACATGGAAATTAGTTTCGTTGTGTCATGGTACATGTTCAGCTTGCTTGCCTATGGTTCCACCATGTTCCATGGACACATGCTTTTCTTTATATTGCTCCTTTAGGCAAGGATCTTCAATGGAGTGAGTGTTGAGCCTCAGTGAGATGACTGACCAGGGCAACAACAACCAGAATATCTCCTGCAACCCCTTTGCTGCCCTCTTCAGCTCCCTGGCTGATGCCAAGCAGTTTGCATCAGGCCAAACAGCACAACAAACGTCTGCTGAACCACCATGTGAGTAGAGTTTTCAGACCCTCTGCAAACCTCCCCATCTAAATGCATATTTAACTTTATTACAGTGTCAAAGAAGTATCAGCATATTCCATCATAGTGTAGGTCAGACTGACATCTGTAATACGTATGTCGACATGGGTCTCACATTTGCCCTCTGTATCTGTTATCACAGTGGAGGATTCAGGAGAGAGCCAATCAGAGTCGGAAAATTCTGTGTCAGACAGCATAGATGATAATGACGACTCTGTGGCAGAGATCAGCCGCTCCTTCCGATCTCGACAGGAGTTGTGTGAACAACTCAATGTCAATCACATGATCCAGAGAATATTTCTCATCACACTGGATAACAGTAAGTCAAAAGACATTCTGCAATCTGTCAATCTGCCAAGGTATTAAATCATTCATGTTAAAGTAGAATACAAGCTGCCTTTTACTTTAAAATGACTTTTTTTTTTTTGGTGTTTTTTGGAGTGTCTTAAAAAAAAGAACAAACATTGTAACCTTTATGAAGTAGAATTTATTACAGGGCTATTATATTAGACAGTATTCGTTTTAAATGTACCACAGAGCCTACCAGCTGAGTGTGTAGTGGTTATGTTTGTGCATTAACCACCCACTTCATTAGGTACACCCTGCTATTCTAATGTTGGACCCCCTTTTGCCTTCAGAACTGCATTAACTTTCACAATATATATTCAACAAGGTGTTGCAAACATTTTCTACCTATTTTGGTCCATATTTACCAGATAGCATCACAGAGTTGCTGCAGATTTGTTGTACATCTACTGTACATCAGTGATGTGAATTTCTATCCTGCTGGAAGTAGCCATCCGGAGATACACTGTGGTCATAAAGGGATAGATATGTTCAGGAAAATGTTGGCAAGCCTTTGCAAATTGTAGTCTCAAGTTCCTGCTCTTAGCCGATAGGAGTGGCACCAGTAGTAGGCCATCCGCTTCAAGCTTTGAGGTTTTTTGTGTTCAGAGTTCAGAGCTCTTCTGCATACCTTAGTTGTTACAAGTGATTATTTAAGTTACTGTTGCCTTTATTTTACCTTGAACTACCCTGGCTATTCTTTTCTGACCTTTGGCATCAACAAGATATTTCCACCTTGAGAACCTTTACTTACTCGATATTTTCTCTTTTTTAGAGCATTCTCTGTAAACTCTACAGGTGGTTGTATGTGAATTTGTGATTGGATGTGTGTTATAAATATGTGTTAATTAGCAGTTGAACAAGTGCACCTAATAAAGTGGCTGGTAAGTGGTGTCCCTAATGACTTAGGCACACCTGTACAATCTAATGAAATTTAGTACAGCAGCTCTGTTATGAATTTTACTTTTATAAGGTTATACTATCTAAGTTTTTAAGTTGCAACTGTCAGAAAGATGATAATCCTACGCAGTGTTTATTATTGCAGTGGTGAAGTTGTACTGGAGGGCATTATATTAAGAGAACAAAGGAACAAATAGTTAAATACTGTTATTAAGTGTGGCAGCTGTGAAGCCAAGTCAGATAATCCATACTGAACTTTCTAGAAGATTGGTAAGATGTTATTTTTTTATCACAAGCTTTTTGCTCTTATCTGAAAGGACTATTAGACAAGTGGACAGATGGCTGATGATATAAATGTATTGGTCATAAATAGTAGAACCATCTGTTCTGAGTGATGTTGGTGGATGGTGTTAGACATCTTTAAAGTCCAATTTTACGTTTTCAGTAAGTAACAAATGACTCTCAACCCTTTAACAATACAAGACATCGCAAGTCTGACTGTGAGGTGTCTGAGTCTCTGCACCACTGAGACTGCTTAAAGATCAGTCATGATGTTCAGGGAATGCTGGCCAAAAGCCCCCCTGTTTTTCATAAAGCCTAATGAATTCTTCTGCCACCCCAGTTTGTAATAACCCAGAGTAAATACACCATGTGCATGAAATTCTCCTATGTCTTGTTTATATTAATGCTGGGTTGTTGAGTTATGTTTCAATGAATCAGTGCAGCATTGATGCTTGATTTGTTGTTGTGCTTAACATAATTTGAATAGACTTTATCTTATGGACCCGGGTTTAATTTTAACTTCTAGGTGATCCAAGCCTGAGGGGAGGTAATGGGATTCCTCATCGCTGTGTGTACCTGGAGGAGATGGCTGCAGATCTGGATGGACAGGACTGGCTGGACATGGACAACATAGAGCAGGTCATATGTCAGCAACACATTATTATGTCACCACTCTTTGGATACCATGTCTTTTTTCTCTTCAGCCTTGAAGCTTTGACTATTTAGGCAAAAAGTAGTACAAAATCTGACCACCTAGATTTAAGAAATGTACACATTTGGATGTTGGATGAATTATGTAAGAAATTGATACAGACATTAAATGTATCGCGTGCTGCTATGTGATGGTTTAATTTTTTTTTAAGTAAATAAGCAACAGTAAAGAATGCTTTATATAAATTGATTGGCATCTATAATGTGTCTCTCTGTCCACCAGGCTTTGTTTAACCGTCTGCTGCTGCCTGAGCCAGGAAATCACCTCATCTACATGACATCATGCAGCACTGTTAACTTGTCTGCTGACCGTGATGCTGGAGAGAAATGTGCCATCCCTTATCTTTTTGCTTGTTACCAGAGAGCCAAGGAAGAGGTGTGAATCTTGGTATATCACTGTAGTTGTAGCATTTTAATGGTATTACTTTAGAGATAACCAGCTTTATATAGATTATTCCTGGTAATTATAATATAAAAATAACCCATGCTCTTTCATAATTTAGTGACTTTCTTTATTTTCTGTGTGCACCAGGTTACTAAGGTACCAGAGAAGTTACTGTCATTTGCTCTTCGCTGTAAGAACTTGACAGTTTCCAATACACGGACAGTTCTGCTAACCCCAGAGATCTACATCAGCCAGAATGTGTATGAACAGCTTCTGGACCTGCTGCTGGAAGGTTTCAGTAGTACACGTAGGTTCAGGACTGGACCTGTTTAAGACTATGTTTCTCTTTTTTTCCTCCAACATCCTCTTCCTTTTATTTTTGTCACAGTATTTTCTCTAGTTTTCTCTGCTTATAAAGTCACTGTATTTCAGACCCAGAGGAAGTGATTGAGTTTGTCGAGGAGGTCATTATTGGCCTGCTCTCTGACCAGGAGGTGCGTACCTTTGAGGAGGTGATAGTACCAGTGTTTGATATCTTCCAGGGGCGCGTCAAAGACTTGGACCTCTGTCAACCTATTTTTTACTCCTACCTGGATGTTCTCCTTTATTTCAGCCACAATAAAGATACTGCTAAGGTTAGAAGTCACATAGATAAACCAAATGTTGCAAAAAAATAATTACTAATCCCAATGCACATTACTACACAAACAATATGCAAAAAGCAATATTTAAAATCTTTCCAGTAGTTTATTGTTTCGGTTTTTCTAGGTATTGGTGGAACACATTCAGCCCAAAGACCCAGCTAATGGTTTGCACTATCAGAAGACTCTGCTAGGTGCAGTATTGAGTATATCCTGCTTGTTAAAAACCCCAGGTGTTGTGGAAGGACATGGATACTTCCTGAACCCCTCTCGTTCCAGTGCCCAGGAAACAAAAATGCAGGAGGCCAGTATCCACCAGGTAAAGAGATTTTATTTTGGCTGGCCTTTTTGCATAAAGCCATACAGTGGTTTGGTCTAATTTCATCAGAGCTAATGAGCTTTACAAACTTTGTGTTATAGTTTATGGGCCAGTTTCATGACAAGCTGCACCAAATCTTGAAAAACTTGCTGCAGCGATCGGGTGAGACGCGCCACCTGCTGCTCTCTTGGTTGGGCAACTGTTTGCAGGCTAATGCTGGCCGAGCCAAGATATGGGCAAATCAGATGCCAGAGATCTTCTTCCAGATGTATGCCTCAGATGCGTTCTTCTTAAATCTGGGTGCAGCTCTGCTGAAGCTGTGTCAGCCCTTTTGCAAGCCACGTTCGCCCAAGCTGCTTTCCTTCAACCCCACTTACTGCACCCTTAAAGAGCTGAGTGAAGAAGAGAGACGTAATCGAAATGTGCATGCACGAGGTAAAAAGACCTTTTGTTAAAAAATATAGCATTTTGAATTCTTAATTTTTTTCATTTTGATATCAGCATTCATGCAAAAGGAGTATTTTTTTTGTTTTGCTTTTACTAATTGTTTTTTTTGTTGTTGTTGTTCTATGGCAGTAGTATTTTTCATAGAATTTTATGACTAAATGATCCCATCTCCTATTCCAGGTCTCGACAAAGAAACCTGTCTTATCCCAGTTCCCCCTCAGCAGCCGGTGGAGTCTGCTCAGTCCTACAGCCTCTTGACTGAAAACCTAATCCTCACACAACTTAGCCTGCATCTTGGATTTCACAGGTACATATCTGTAAATATAATCTCTAAAAAAAGCTAAAGCATGTACCACAACTTATCTCATATTTTTTTCACAGTGAAACCCACTATACAGTATTTCCCCTCCAGAATTCATCGTTAACTCATATTTTTTGCCCTGCTTATATCTGTGCACTTATGCATTTGCAGACTCCATGAGCAGATGGTAAAGATGAACCAGTCTCTCCATCGGCTTCAGGTGACTTGGCAGGAGGCCCAGCGGACAGGCAACCCAATGTCGGAGCAGCTCCTGGAGCAGTTTGAGCGTCTGATGATTGTTTATCTGTCAATCAAAGCTGCCACTACGCAGCCTGCTGTGCTGCAATGCTGCCTTAACCTACAAGCTTCCACTGCTGCTCTGCTGGTTCAGCTTGGTATGGGAAACCAGGGGCCTGAACATGTAGCACTCAGTTTCCCCCTGCCCTCCCTACAGAATACAATGCTCTGCTATATACCAGGTAGGTTAGACCAACTTCCGCAACTGTGAATCGAAAGCCCCAATTTGACTTTGATTATCAGACTGACCCAACAGGCCCAGGTATATGATAACTTATATCTATTCATATTCTCAAGTTTGTTTACGCTTTATGTAAAACAGCCCAAACTTTCTTTTGACATGACTGTAGCTGTACATACAAGTTTGCAGAAGTTAGTCACTCATTCATTCATTATTGCTGGGCATTCTTTTGTATTATAGATGAGTAAAGTCTGGTTCTTCTGTGCTTGTCAGAGTTTTTGGCAGAGAACTTGGGAGATTTTTTCATCTTTCTGCGGCGATTTGCAGACAGTGTTTTAGAGTCTTCTGCAGAAAGTTTGGAGCAGATCCTTAACTTTATCACTGTCTTCATGGGCAATGTAGAGAGGTATGTTATTATGTAATGTGAAAAGTTGTCTTCTCAATTGTAGATATGTGGTGTAGTTGCTAACAAAAATCGATCCCTTGTAACCTGTATCTCCAACAGAATGAGGAACCCACACTTAAGAGCAAAGCTTGCAGAAGTCTTAGAGGCAGTGATGCCCCATATGGAGCCAGTGGCTCCTGGTGTACCTCAGCCAATCGTGTTCCAGCGAGAGTTAGCCTTCTGCTCTTACAGACATGCAGCTCAGCTGGCTGAAGCCCTCATTACTGTGTTTGTAGACATCGAATTCACAGGTGAAGCAGTTTTGACATGCTTGTACTACAACCACAATTCCAAAAATGTTGGGAAGATGTGTAAAATGTAAACAAAACAGAATGCAATGATTTGCAAATCTCATTAACCCACATTTTATTCATAATAAAACACAAACAATATATCAGTTGTTGAAACTGAGACATTTTATGATTTCATGGAAAATATTAGCTCTTTTTGAATTTGATGGCTGTAACACATCTCAAAGAAGTTATAAGTGGGTGATGTTTACTATTCTGTAGCATCCTCTCTTCTTTTAACAACTGTCTGTCAATGTCTGGGAAGTGAGGAGAGCAGTTGCTGGAGTTTAGGATAGGATTGTTGTCACATTCTTGTCTGATGCAGGATTCTACCTGCTCAACAGTCCTGGGTTTTAGTTGTTGGGTTTTTTGTTTTATAATGCGCCAAATTTTTTTTATTAGTGAAAGGTCTGGACTGCAGGCAGGCTATTTCAGCGCCCAGAGTATTCTCCTGTGAAGACATGCTGTTGTGATGGATGCAGCCTGTGATTAAGCATTATCGTGGTGAAATATGCAAGGCCTTCCCTAAAAGATGACATTGTCAGTATGGGAGTATATATGCTGCTCTAAAACATCTATGTACATTTTAGAAGTGATGCTACTTTCCAGATGTGTAAGCTGCCCACGCCATAGACACTAATGCACCCCCATACCATCAGAGATGCAGACTTTTGAACTGTCTGCTTATAACAAGCTGGATGGTAATTGATACAAATTTAACTTACATTTGGGGATAGCAAAGCGAACCGTGTTCACAGACAGTAATTTCTGGAAGTGTTCCTGATAGAGAATCCTGCCTGTTTTTAATGCAGTGCTGCCTGAGGGCCCAAAGATCATGTCCATCTGGAATTGACCTTTCCCCTTGTACATTGTGCACAGAGATTCCTCCTGATTCTCTGAATCTTTTGATGATAATATATTCTGTAGATAGTGGGATCTTCAAAGTATTTGCAATTTTATGTTGAGGACGTTTTTTGATGTAGTTTGTCACAAATTGGTGAACCTCTGCCCATCTTTACATTCG
This sequence comes from Channa argus, assembly GCF_033026475.1. NCBI lineage: Eukaryota > Metazoa > Chordata > Actinopteri > Anabantiformes > Channidae > Channa > Channa argus. The sequence goes on along the minus strand of NC_090202.1, from coordinate 11,482,474 downwards.
AGAGGCTCTGCCTCTCTAAAATACTCCTTTTTATACCCAGTCATTTTGCTGACCTGTTGCCAATTAACCTAATTAGTTGTCAAATTCTCCTCTAATGCGAATCATGACCACACCGAATCTGACTTCCATACCATATCGGTCCACTGGTAACGACCAGCAATATGGTTTCATGCCTAGAAAGAGTACAACAGATGCAGTATTTTCTTTGAGGATGCTGATGGAGAAGTACAGAGATCATAGGGAGTTGCCTTGTGTCTTTGTAGATTTAAAGAAAGTGCATGACAGGGTGGTGAGAGAGGACCTATGGTGCTGTATGAGGAAGTAAGTTAGAGAGGTGCAGGACCTTTATGAGAGCATAGTGAAGTGTACTGTAGGTGTAACGGGAATTCAAGGTGGAGGTGGGTCTGCATTAAGGATCGGCTCTGAGCCCCTTCTTGTTTTCTCTGGTGATGGACAGGCTGACAGATGAGATTAGACAGGAATCTTTGTGGACTATGATCTTTGCAGATGACATTGTGATTTGTAGTGAGAGCAGGGAGCAGGTGGAGGAAAATCTAGAGAGGTGGAGGTCTGCTCTGGAAAGCAAAGGACTGAAGGTTAGCTGCAACAAGACAGAATACATGTGTGTCAATGAGAGGGACCCAGGTGGACTGGTGAGGTTACAGGGAGCAGAGGTGGAGAAGGTGCAGGACTTTAAGTACTTAGAGTCAACGGTTCAGAGCAACGGAGAGTGTGAAAAAGAGGTGAAGAGGCGAGTGCAAGCAGGTTGGAACGGGTGGAGAAAAGTGTCAGGTGTGTTGCGGGATAAAGGAGTATCAGCAAGAATGAAAGGAAAGGTGTTCAAGACGGTGGTGAGACAAGCGATGTTTGTACAGCTTAGAGACTGTTGCAGTGTCTTTGTTTTGATTTGTGCCAGTTACCTTTTCAGCCTTTAGTTGCCCCTCTTCAAACTTTAAACTTGTGTTGCTGCAATCAAATTCAAAATTAGCTAATATTTTCCATGAAACGTTAAAATATCTCAGTTACAACATCTGATATGTTGCTTATGATGATTGTGAATAAAATATGGGTTGATGAGATTTGCAAATCATTGCATTCTGTTTTTATTTACGTTTTCACATCTTCCCAACTTTTTGAAATTGGGGTTGTAGATGTAAACAGACAAAAACATAAAAAATAATCTGAATAAGAAGGTAGCAGTCTACCATGTTTGATTTTATGTATTTTATGTTTTAGGTGATCCTCATCAGTTTGAACAGAAATTCAACTACAGAAGGCCCATGTATCCTATCCTCAAGTATATGTGGAGCAAAGATAACTATAGAGAAAGTGTCAAGGTAATGGGACTCTTTATTCAAGTAAACTTTGTTTTCATAATTTAAGCTTGTGTTATGAGTTTTTTTTTCTTTCTAAAAGTTTAGTTTGTTTTCTTTGTTTTCATGTGGTTACTCTGAGCCTCTATAGATGCATTTTATAATTCTCACAAGTCCTGTCCCTAACATGTAGCTTGCTATATACAGAATATTAAAATTACATACAAATTTCTTTTCTAGAATTTTCTCACCTAAAAATTAATTCTAAATTGAAGGCCTAATTAAGTCCAGATCAAATATTCTATGTAAAAGTATACAGTGCATTCAGAGAGTATTCAGACCTCTCCTGAATTAATTTTTTCTCTCATTAATATGCACCCAGTACCCCAGTACAAGAATTATACAAATGTTTTTAAGTGAATGAAAAGTGAAAAACTGAAGTATCACATTGGCACAAGTATTCACACCCTTTACAGCAACACAGCTCAGGTGCCTCTTGATAGTAGCTTAGATGTTTCTACAATCTGATTGGAATCCACCTGTGATACAGTAACTGAAATTGATTGGACATGATTTGAAAAGGCATACACCTCTCTAGAGAAGACCTCACACAGACAACGCATACTGTCTCATAGAAAAAGCCATGAATTAAAAAATTTCTGCTGCACTGCAAGTTCTCAAGAGCACAGTGGCCTCCATCATTCTCAAATGGAGAAGTTTGACACAACCAGCCATTTCAAGAGCTGGTCGCCCAGCCAAACTGAGCATTTGGCATAAGGACACTCTGGTCTGGTCTGATGAAAGTTCTAAATATGTGGAGGAAACTAGGCACAACTCATCACCTGCCAAATACCATCCCAACAGTAAAGCATGATAGGGGTTGAGGGAAAGCTGAATGAAGTTATGTGCAGAGATATCCTCAATAAAAACCTATTCCACAGTGCTCAGAACCTCAGAATGGGCCAAAGGTTCACCTTCCAACATAACAACAATCCTGAGCATATACCAACCACAGGAGTGGCTTAGAGACAACTCTGCATGTAAATGTCCTAGAATGACCCAGTCAGAGCCTTGACTTGAACTCTATTAAACATCCCTGGAGGGACCTGAAAATTGCTGTGCACTGACGTTCCCCATTCTACCTAACTGAATCCAGGTGTGCAAAGCTTGTAATGTCATACCCAAAAAGACCGGAGACTATAATTGCTGCAAAAGGTGCTTCAACAAAGTAATGGGTACTGAATACTTAGGCCAATGTAATATTTCTTTACTCTTTTTAATAAATGTATAGACATTTCTAAAATTATGTTTTCGATTTGTCATTATGGTGTACTGAGTGCAGATTAATGAGGATTGTAGTATTAGGCCGCAACAAAACAAAACTGAAAAAGTGAAGGCGGTCCGATTATTTTTTGAACACACTGTGGATGTTAGATGGTAATAAATTAAACTTGCAGGATGGAAATATAGAATAAGTAGCATTTCGTAGTGGGCATTTATCTACTCTAACTTGTGTTATGAAGTTTTGATGAGACACCTTTTTCAGTAGATAGACATTAATTTTTGGTGACAAAGCAGCAAATAAACTCCCACACTCTAACCACCGATCGATTTTGTAGTAGAATTAAAAAGACAAAAAGTGAAAAAGCGTACCGCCGTAGCTCTGTCAAAAACAGCTGACTGTCCAGACTTTCTTTTAGTTTATTTTACCAACACATATGCTGGTATAAGCTTTTACCCCCTGAACCAATATGAAGTATGAGGGGAAAGGAAAATATGGTTTATATACTGAGATAGTATATTAACCTAGATTAATCCTGGTGTGCTTTTTATTTTATGTGACATTTTTTGTTTCAGCATTTGGCAAACTATGCATCTGAGAACCTGGAGGCCATGAATCCCCCTCTGTTCCTCAGGTTTCTCAACTTACTGATGAATGATGCCATATTTTTACTGGATGAAGCTATTCAGGTAAGACTGTGCTGTATAAAGTCACTCAACTATCAGGTTTTCATATTTCTCTATTTGTGTATCATGTTTGTATTAAGTGCTAGTTTTCTATTAGCATAAAACCTATACTACGCATAAAACAAATTGTTGCACAATGTTTGACATATATAATACTAAGGTATTCAAACAATAAAAAATACTCCGTTATTTAAATCCTAATTAATTCTCTTAGAAGACTTTGACTCAGATGTTTTCAGTCTCTGTCAGTTTTTCATGACCAAAATAAAGTAAAGTTTATATATAAACATTTTGTAGTACTTGAGCAAAATTAAGATTCTGCAACTGGAGCGGGATAGAGGAGAGTGGGAGGCCCTGGCACCCGATGCTCGAAGAGAGAAGGAGTCAAGCCTTCAGATGTTTGGACAGCTGGGTCGCTTCCACAACATCATGTCCAATGAGACCATTGGAACACTGGCCTTCCTCACCTCAGGTCAGGCAGAAAAGAGTTTTACACATGTAGCCCTGTTTATTAAGGAATCACTGTATCCATCCCATTATTTCTCCTCCTTTTACCATTTCTCTTGCCAGAAATCAAGGGAATCTTTGTGCACCCTTTCTTGGCTGAAAGGATCATCTCCATGCTGAACTACTTCCTGCAGCACCTGGTGGGTCCTAAAATGGGTGCCCTTAAAGTCAAGGACTTCAGTGAGTTCGACTTTAAGCCCCAGCAGCTCGTTTCTGATATCTGCACCATCTACCTGAACCTGGGGTATGTTGTAACACTCTTTTTTTACAAAGTGAATATGTGAGAGACTGTAAGACTATAAACTGTAAGAAAATTAGCAGTCTGTGTTGATGGTGTTTCCTTGTAATCTTTGTTTATTTTGCTTTTTTATTGGTGTCATTGTCTCTAGAAGGAGAAAACACACATACACACAAACCCACACACACACTCAGTGGCACATTGCTGACTGCATGCTGAGTACAGTCAATTTTGGGGTTTTCAAATGTAATTTTTATATTTTTTTCTGGCAAATTGTCTTTTGGCAGTGATGCGGAGAATTTCTGTGCCACAGTACCAAAAGATGGGAGATCGTACTCCCCCACCCTCTTCTCCCAGACAGTTAGGGTACTAAAGAAGATTAACAAACCTGGGGAGATGATTGTGGCTTTTGGACTCCTTGCCGATAAAATAAAGGTAATTTTACTTGTAAAATGTGCAACCCTAATTTCAAAGAAGTTGGGATGATGTGTAAAATGTAAATTAAAACAGAATGTAATGATTTGCAAATCTCATCAACCCCATTTTATTCTCAATAGAACATAAACAACAAATCACATGTTGAAACTGAGGCCTTTTACCATTTCATGGAAAATACGGTGCATCCAAAAAGTACTCATTCAGTATTCATTATTTTCCTCAAAATTCTCCAAACAATACCCCATAATGACAAGTTGAAAGAGGTTTGTATGAAATCCTTCCAATTTTATTAAAAATAAAAAACGGAACAAAATTACTTGTACATAAGTGTCCCCCACCTTTGCTTAATACTATACTTATAGCACCTTTAGCACCATTTACAGCCACAAGTCTTTTTGAGTATGAATCTACAAGCTTGGCACACCAATTTTTGGGAAGTTCCTTCCATTCTTCTTTGCCGTAACTCTCAAGCTCCATCAGGTTGGATGGGGAGCGTCAGTGCACAGCCACTTCCAGACCTCTTCAGAGATGTTCATTCGGGTTCAAGTCTGTGCTCTGGCTGGGCCACTCAACGCTGTCACAGGGTTGGTCCTGTAGCCACTCCTGTTCTGTAGGTATCTTGTGTGCTTAGTGTTGTTGTCCTGTTGAAAGATTTCTGAGGTCCAGAGCGCTCTGTAATAGGATTTTCATCAAAGATGTCTCTGTACATTGCTGCATTCATCTTTCCCTCGATCTTGACGAGTCTCCCAGTTCCTGCCGCTGAAAAACATCCCCGCACCATGCTTTACTGTAGGGATGGTATTGGCCAGGTGGTGATCGGTGCCTGGTTTCCTCCAGACATGACACTTGGCATTCAGGCCAAAGAGTTAAATCTTTTGTTTCTCATGGTTTGAGAGTCCTTCAGGCGGGCTGTTATGTGCCTTTCACTGAGGAGTGGTTTCCGTCTGGCCACTGTACCATACAGGCCTAATGCTCATTGGGACCTTTAATAATGCAAAAAATCTTCTGTACACTTCCCAAGATCTGTGCCTCGATACAATCCTGTCTTAGACGTCTACTGACAATTCCTTGGGCTTCATGGCTTCATGGTTTGTGCTCTCTCATGCACTGTTAACTGTGGGACCTTATATAGACAGGTGTATGCTTTTCAAAATAATTTCCAATCATCCACAGGTAGATCAAGTTGTAGAAACATCTCAAGGATGATCAGTGGAAACAGTATGCAGCAGAGATTAATTTTGAGTGTCATAGCAAACACCATGAATACTTATGTACATGTGATATTTTTATTTTTTTATTTTTATTAAATTTGCAAAGATTTCAAACAAACTTCTATCATTATGGGATATTGTTTGTAGAAATTTGAGGAAAATAATGAATTGGATCCATTTTGGAATAAGGCTGTAACATAACAAGATGTGGAAAAAGTTAAGTGCTGTGAATACTTTCCGGGTGCACAGTATTAGTTTACTGTATTTTGAATTTGATGGTAGCAACACATGTTGAAAACGTTGGAACAAGGCAATGTTTACCATTGTGTAGCATCCCCTCTTTGTTTATCTTCTATTGTGAATAAAATATGGGTTGATGAAATTTGCAAATTATTGCATTCTGTTTTATGTATTTCCAGCTTTTTTGGAATTGGGGTTGTAGAAACGTTTTTACATTTGTAGCGGTAAAAACATGTCACTGTTGTGTTTCTGTTTTAGTCTCATGCAGACAGACAGCAACAGGAAGAGGAGACCTATTCAGATGCTCCTGATGAATTTTTGGACCCCATCATGTCCACTCTGATGCTGGATCCCGTTCTTCTCCCTTCTTCTAATGTAACAGTAGACCGCTCAACTATAGCAAGACATCTCCTTAGGTAATTTTTTTTTTCCTGTAATGCCCTACAGTTCACTCTAGGTAGAATAATATCCAGTGGTAAACACTGATTTCTTTTTAGTGATTATAAGTTCAGCAAACAAATTACATTACCTGTGTCTTTGTTATAACATCTGAATAACTGCTATGACTAAGATTCAAAAATTAAACTTTGGAGTTGTAGTCATCAATTAAGTAATCATTTATTAATTACATCCTCCTTGCAGTGACCAGACAGACCCTTTCAACCGCAGCCCTCTAACCATGGATCAGATCAGGCCCAACGAGGAACTCAAACAGCAGATTTTACAGTGGCTGGATAGACACAAACAGGAGGGGCTGCAGCTGGGACCGAGTGGGTAGCCTTGATCTCTCACTGTGACAAACAAAACTGCATCTTATCTTTTTTTTTTTTCCTGCCAAACATCTTGTGTGATCTGCATCTTGGCTAACCCATGGTATGCTTGCATCTGTGGATTTTGTCAGACTCCTCTGGTCTCATTAACACTGCCTTAGATTTTTCATGCAGCGTTCATATCCAGTGGATTCTCTCTACAAGAACAGCCTAGACATACTGTAGCTCATTTAGTAGTGATTGCTTCCAAATCTATATTCAGAAACTGTTTGACTCCCACAATGCTCCATGGTAAACATTGATTGGGTGCTACAACCTCGGGTTCCCCTTACCTGAATACTTTGTATGCATTAGTCATTATTACAGTCAGAGCTGTGGCCAGACGTATCAGTTTTAACAGTACTTGAGGATTGTCCAAACACCTGACTGCACAGCTGACAAAAACAAACTTTTATACTGTAAATTAAGCTTTTGGGGGAACTCATTAGGTAGGACACAGATAGAGTTGTTATGATTTAACCTTGATTTCACCTTCATGAATAATATGTCATGCATTTGCTTTCAAGTCTTTTAACACCTTACGTTTTAACACTTTGGGTTAAGTCTCAAGCAGCATTGTAAATAAAATAATCAATTAAAGGTTAGTCATAACTAAAACTAAATTCAAATGTGTGTGTGACTTTTATTTAATACAAATAATTTGCATTTACTTAGGAGACATTAATTATCTTGTTTACTATAAAAGCATAATCTTAATTTCTTTTTTCTGTGTTTTAATGTAGGTAACAGTTTACAAATCAAGGACTTCTTACTCCAAGCAAACACTAGTGAAAAACATTGTTAGAATTACAACTTGCAGATTAATTCGTTGTAGGATACTTACAATAATGGTACTAAAATCAGCCGCAGACACTCTTAAGCACAGTTTGCCAGAACAGAACATCACGAGTGTTTCTTTAAATACATAACTGCTTTTTAAATATGAAATAAAGAAGTTGTGAAGTTTCTGTTGCCTTATTTTGCTTTAATGCAAAAAAGTAAAATGCAAAACATTAATTTTACTGATTTTAACTTGTCAAATTGGCTCCCAGTAAACATTTGGGCATTTATAAATAAATGTATAAATAAAATAACATTTATAAATTTTATTGAGGCAAAGTGTTTTGGTGAAACACATATTGACATACTATATCAAAGTAAATGAGACAATATAAAAAAGTAAAGGCTAGTTAGTAGCTTTTGTTGAACCAATCAGGCAGAACATTATGATCAACTGTGCTATCAAATGCAATCCAATACAGCAGCTCAGCCATGAAGGGTACTTATACAAGGTTATAATTTCTCAGTTTATAGGTTGAAACTGTCAGAAAGGTGATATTTCAACTATGTGTTTTATTATTTAGGTCAAAGTGGCTAGTGGAGTCGTACTGGCGTGCATTATAAGAAAAGGTGGTTCTAATGTTTTGGTCACCCTATTTAAATGTATCAAATAATAATTGTCACCCTTTAAAATAACATTTACCACAATATAACTGATGTATACTTATCAAAATTTAAAACAGATTTTGTTGTGTGCAAACGTAGTGTAAACAGGCAGGGACAGTTGATCATTAGAATCTGTGCCTAAAACCAACAGCCTTGCAGTTAATGTTATTGAATGAGGATCTGTGGTGTTTCATATTCTTAAGAGACATAATTGGGTTTGTTTCTTTGTGGCAAATGGTAAGTTGTATGGTGGAAAAAAATGTTTCAGGAAAGAGTTTTATTTGAAAATAAAACATGGTTGTGTAAAATGGCAAAGTGTGGAAAAATGTGTTGGCATGCCCTCATACTGTACTCTGTTAAATATTTACCACCTGAATGAATACATTAAATTATAATTATTATAATTAAAAATGTTCTTTTGTTATTATAATATGTTTTATTTTGGATGCACAGTATGATTAAAAAATAAAACCAATATGCATTACATAAGACTTGCATTTCATAAGTTTTGTTTTCATTTAGAGTATAAAGAAGGACCAGAAATCTAGATTATTTACCAGTACTCACATAATGATATAGATCAAGGTTAAGATAAATCCCAAGGACAATATATTATCATTATATTTTATGGTCAAATGTGTGTTGGTCCACAGAATAGCATTCACAAAAATATGCAATTCATTTTGTTTTAGTCACTGTTAACACTGTTTTGTAATGAACCTTAAAAATTTTAAAGCAATAAGTTTGGCATATTAGTGAACGTCCAGTCCATACTGCTTGTTAGAGCTGTCAACCTAAATATAATGTATAACTGAAAGAGGTATATTACTAACTCACTTAGGTGTTATAGCTGATGATGATCACTAATGGTGTCCAATAAGGTTTAAAAGTGAAATATCTTTGAATAAAACATTTGATTTTACAGAATGCTATATGGCTCCAACACTCCTGCATTCCTTAATTCTAAGAGGTTAAGATAATGAATGGATGAATCTTACATTGCAGTTTAGATCCATCTCACCATTTTGAACAAAGTCTTATTTAACAGACTTATTTAGGTGTACATTTTATTTTAAAATGTAATGTCATTGTAGTACATAAATACAGTTACACAACATCCAAAAGATTTCAGAAGTATTTATTTTTTATAAATGTCTGATGATTATTTTATAATGTAAAATAATCCCAAATTAGAATCATCCTCTAATACAGGAAATTAAAAATAATTGTCCTGCCCCGCTACTTGTAATAATTACTAATCAAATAGTCAGAAAGACCAACTTTCTCCCCTTGATGAGTGTTAAACTGACTCCAAAATCTTCTGACTGAGAGATATTGCTATTCTGAAGGATGAGTTTTACTGTGTTTTTTGAAAAACTGTCTATAGTAGTGGTACAGATTGTGTCCATACCGTGTATAAACATGTCGCTGTGAACTGAACAGGTTTTTACTAGGCTGTTGGTCAGAAGAGCTCACACTGTCTGAAGCTAATAACTTTGTGTCCTGGCAATCAACCAACCAATCAATCAATCAATTTGTATTGTCCCCAAGAAGGGGATATTTGATTTGCAGACAGGTAAATATGTAGAAAACTAATTACAATACAGTCACTGAATATCCAACATGCACCTGCTATTTAGTTACTACTGAACACAAAGAAAAAGTAAAGTGTTTCATTGTTTTCACAAAATAATTATATATACAGACTACGTCAAGTGTGTGCATTTTTTCTTGAAAGTTACAACTACCCTTTGCACAGAATGTAGATAAATCCACTCCCCCAAAAAAGTTTGAGAGAATATTTCAAAGTAGTAAGGATACAGATCTCTGTCAGCTGTCATGAGAACTGTAAAAAGGAATGAGGTTGTATGTACTTTTCCATTTTTTTAATTGTTTAAAAAAGTGGTTGGTATAAGTGCTACCCCTGCCTAAGGTAACTCTAAATCAGGTAACTCTAAATCAGGTAACCCCTCCAGTATGTGGCTTGCTTTCTCAGATGAGTTTGGCCTTTGTTACATTAGAGTTTGACTAGTTTACAAAACGTCTCTCACTTTTCTTGTTTAAGAAGAAACACTGCGAGCTAACGGGCCTTCTCCTTCTTAGTGATTCAAGTGCGAAGCTCCTTTCCCGGGCAAAGCCCCTGAACCTGATTTGGGTTCAGCCATGCAGAGTCTGAATAGGGCCGCTGAGAAAATGCACTGTCGGGGTTTCTTCGGTGCCGCCCCGCAACATGCATAACGACGTGTCGGCCAGTGAGAGCGGAGCGCTGTGGTAGAGGTTGTTTATGTGGAGTGCTGGGTTAGGGTTCCGCCCACCGAGGTATCGCTGATCGCAGGGCAGACAGGCAGAGTGTAAAATGGCGCACAGCTGTCGGTGGCGATTCCCCGCTCGGCCCGGAGGGAGCAGTAACTCCGGTACCGGGAGGAGAGCGGGCCGAATCAGGGTAACTGCCTCTCTGCGGAGTGTCTCGGGAGCCCAACCCAACGCAGCTGGGCTCGGACCCGGGTTTGACGCTGCACTACAGGTCTCTTCGGTTATCGGGAGCAACCTGCAGAAATTTCGGGATGTTTTGGGGGAATCGAGCGATTCGAGCAGCGGGGAGGTAAGCACAAGACCGTACAGAAGCAGCCTGACGGTAAACTGAGGAGCGCTGGTTACACGGGGGGCTGCGGGGCTCTGTTAACGTGGAAAGCCGTTAACTAACATCTCAGATGAAGAGCTAACGGTTATTCTGCCCAGACGTTACCCGTCTTTCCCCCCTAGTGTGGCTGTCAGCAAACTTGTCATTGCCAGGATGCTCAGTTAACTTTGAGTTAGCCGAGTAACGAGTTATAACGTGAACTTTAGTTAAGAAACAACACAAGCGCCAAATGGTGATCGGATTTACGGTCGAATCATTGTCTCTGTTGGAAAGAAAGTTTTCTGCGCCTCAGTGAAGTGTGGAGACAAGCTACATCCTCACAGTTTGGATGAACGGGTGCTAACATTAGTGTGCTAGCCGGACCAAAACACTGTAACGATAGATGAATCTGTGTGTTACCTATTAACTAACTACAACATAAAGTACAGTTAACACACATCGCAATTTCTGTTTCATTTAGTGACTAACATACACTGTGCAACTAAGCTGTTACTACTGGCTTACTAATTAGCCACTTGATATTAGCTTGATGTGAAGCCTCAAGGCTGGACGTGTTGCCTTCAAATTCATGTTATTTCATCGTACAGTAAAAGTTGTCGTCCCGTATTAGGGTTAGTATTCATTTCCAGTAGTATCATAATGTTAGTATTTAAACATGTGCTAATAGGGATGTCACCTTGTTGTGTTGTAACAATGGACCTTTGAGATAGCGTGGAATGTGTTTAAAAACAAGACATGTCAACTTGAAGGGAGCGAGAGTACACTGTTGGGGTTTGTAACTAGCTAGCTTGAACTTAGCGTCCGTCTGCAACATCTCTGATAAATGGGCTGTTTATTAGTCACTGTATTTCCTTTTAGATTTCTTTTGGGCAAGCGTTGTCAGCTGATTAGCTTAGTATTTACAATATAAGCTCAATTGTTAGCTGGTTGCAGTGAAGTGTCAACCTTTCAGCGGAGCCATGGCTAACATAGCTGAGAGGTTAGCTCGCATGCTAACCGTCTGCATCTCACAGCTAAAACTACACCATCAACCCTCTGTCGTAAGCGATCTTAAAGTTGCAGGTTTGCTCCGGAGGCTGCCGTGTTTACCTCCGGTCAGCTTAATGTTAGGTGATTGGTTAAAACGTTATAGCTTAAGTTGGCGGAGTTCATAGAGAAAACTGTATAATTCCCACTGATGTTCGGCGTTAAGCTAGTAAAGCTACCATGCTACGCACTACGCCACGCTAGCCATCGCGGCTATTGCTGATGCATAGGAAAATGGGAGGTGGACATGTTTTCCCCTTCTCTACACAGCCACTGCGTAGCTAGTACCAGAATAATACCGTGTTTATAATGCTAGGTAAAGGTATCTGATATGCGCCTACATACATGAAACCACTCTCTTTACTGTTGCAAATAAGAGTATACCGACAGAGATTTCTGTCTGTATTAGCTTCGATTTTTTTTCCCTGAGAAACGAGACTCGCTAGTGACAGTGCGCATGCAGGGCTGACTACAATAACAACGAGCCTCTAGTAGACGGACCGTGTGATGTGGGGGTGTGTTCGCCTTAGCGAACTACCATCTTCCTTCTTCATGATGAGCAGCATGCGTTCAATGCAGTGGGAGTACACTGTGTGGGGATGTTTACCACCAGCCCCAGCGCTTCTAGTCTTAGCACACACGGATACTTATTAGGTTTAAGCACAGCAGTATTTGCATAAATATGAGTTAGACATTAACCTTTTTTTTTGTTTTAATTCTAAACTTCAAGTACGCTTAGATGTTCTAAAATATTATATAGTGAGGTGAGACTGTAATAGCACTTACCGTGTAGTAGTCAGGTTTTGTAGAACATTGGAATTATATTTTGATGGATTTAAAATCTTGACTTTATGAAGTAGAGAAACTTTAATTTAATTTGAAATAACATCTCAATGAGCGGATAACTTTTTAGGGAATTAGGTGTACCTCTAATCCTGTTCTCTTATAGGCTGACAATAATTGCCAGCAAAACAGCATGTTGGATTTGTGGAGACAAAGAGTACATTTAAATTCATGTGAAACTATGAAAATTGCAGACTTTTATTTGAAACATCAGTTTTTTTGTTGAAATTGCAAAACAGTAATTTTATGTCCAACATCATCCTCATAAGGTATAATGGTATAATAATGGTATTTGAAATTACCAAAAACCCCTCCTTCCACTAGTTTAGTGAATAGTAGTATTTGTAATGTGTGGAGAAAGACTGGACCATTAAATCCCCATGGAACCTGAACCCTATCGAACTTGCGAACACAGCATGGTGATTTTATTGAGAAGCAGTTTAGTGCCTGTCTGACCAGACTGGGGCAGGATTGTTCAGGCTCAATGCAGCCTGCTGAGCTCACAGGGCGACCCTGAACAGAGCGCCAGCCGGACACTTGGCCACCCCTCCTTCCTCCTTCTAGGCAAAAAAACCCAAATCCTCTTCAGACACACACAGCCCTGTCTGAGAGGCAGAGGAACTTTTCTTCTGACAGCTGCCACTTTGGAATGGATTACTAAGCCTATTGGGGTGGCTCAAAAGGGTGCTTGTCGGCTGTTGCTGTCCAAATGAAGGCATTTGTTAGCTTTCTTGATCCAACCAAATTGCCTTTGCTTGTTTTGGTGCTGAGTGCAGCCCAAATTGACTTTTTTTTTTGTAAATGTATGACCTTATCACTTCCTTTCCTAAAATGTCAACCTTAACCTCAGTGTCCACCTAATAAGTCTTAGCATCATTTTCTCTTTTTGTTAGTTGTCCAATAGATCAAGCCTTTTGCTGCATTAATTCCACTCACATATTATAACCAGTGTTTAATCTTTCATACAAAAATGGAGCTGAATAGATGCATCAACCAGAATGTCTCTTTGCCTCACTGGTTTGAGAGAAATGCTGTGTTTGAGCGGAAGGGGCTTCAGTCCAGCAGGTGTTTGCCCTATTTAAATGGCAGACCCCCTTCCCCCCTCACTTACCCATCCCTGAGACAGCGTGTGAATTGGAGCAGGAAGCTTTGTGTCTGCTTTTATTCTAGCTCTCACAAAGTACGGGCGGCTGAAAGAGCGCAGGCAGGGATATCAAAGGGTGTGGGGCAACCCCCCTCCTCCAAACGGGACAACGCTCGGAGGAAAATTAGTCACAGACCCTCCCATCCATGGCTTTATTCTGGTACAGCAGGCGGGCAAGAAGCTTTCACCTCTGCTTTAGGAGTTGCCTGACTAAGGGAGAAAGGCGGCAATTGTGTCATCTTTCTTACTCTTTGTATGTGTGTGATGGTAGCAGTAGGGGTGCCCCTCAGACTTTATGTCCCTTATTGCACTCAGGAGTAGGCGTGTCTTCTTTGTCTTTATTTTGATTAGAACCTCAGTTCACACTGGCTGCAGGGGTGGGTGGGACAAGTGTGTATTTGTGGCTTCTTGGCAGCCTGTATGAGTGTTTATGAACGTGTGTGTCTGTGTGTGAGGGAGTGAGACACCACGCACACGTGCCAATCTATCTGTTTGTCTTTGTCCATTTAATTTTTTTTATCTCCTTATGTGCAGTATGTAGGAAGAGGAGAGTTGGGTTTGGTCTGTGTGCTTCAGAGCAAAAGTGAAATAGTCACACTTAGTGTGTGTACACACTTAAAAAAAACATTTGTCCACCTTTTGCTTTGGGCTGTCAGGGGTCACAAGTCATCACCACCATGTAATCCACTCTGGTGGAGGAAACACAATATTTGTATCAGTTACCCAGAATAGATCTTTAACTTATGTCGTTTGACATTACTTGTAGCTGCTTCTTTGCACAGTTCATAATACTTGTTGTAGTGATCTTTGGAAATCCTTTGTAGATCTTGTGAATAAATTTGTCATCGGAGGGGCATAGGAGTAAGACCTCAGTACTACTTTTTTCTCAGTGGCAGGAAAAATGACTTCTTATGAGCATCATAGCAACTGACAAGGTCCTAACCCAGTCAAACTCAAAACATTTGTCTCATTATTAATCTTTTTGTAGCTAACTTTTTTCTAATTATTACATTAGTAACAAAAGATCTATAAAACTGTTACTGTTGTGTTTGTGTGCATTTTACTTGCTTAAGCAGTGTTTTTCTTGATCGTGGCGGTAATTGGTAATTTCTACTAGCTGCACTTTATGTTAACTGATTTATCATCTCTTTGCAATGTCAAAGAGTTGTTTTAAATGACAATAAATGTGTGTGTTTAAATTTGTGTTTGTTGTAAGACATTCACTACAGTCCAGGTATATTTAACAACACAGCCAATTGTGGTATTAAAAGTGAAGACATAGGAAGACTTTCACTTTGAACCTTCTGAGGAAGTGTTGACAGTGCCATCAACATAAGCTTATGTTACCATAACATATATAGTTAGAATAATAATGGGGACAGTTTTTGCAAATTTCTGTGTTAGTTGGTCAGAAAGATGGTGGGAACTATCACAGTTATGACAGTTATTGTTAGATTTCTTGCACAACAAAATAACAGGAAGGTAGATAAACAAATATAGATGACTGAGATCACATCGTTGTAACTATTGAGTAACTTGCTCTGGGTAACTAATGAAGACTAATAATGGGTTAAAAGTAAACTTGTTTCAAGTAGTCTAGGATTTAAAAAACATAATGATGTAAATCAGTATATATACTGACTAAGAAACTAGTCCCTAATCTGCTGCCTTGTAGCATTGTAATCTGTTTGAATTCTCCTAAATGCTGTCTTGAAAGACAGTAAAAGTCCTACAATATTAGCTTTCTCATATTGCAAAAGTGCTGTCAGAACAATACATCTAAAAACACCTCAAACCAAACTCACATCCGTCTCATACCTGTTAGGGACAGTCCCTTGCACCTCCTTAACATTAATAACGTTATTTCCACGGTGAATCACTTTGGGTTTCTTTTTCAATTTTTGCTTTACATTATATATGACAGACCAGGAGGAATTAGCACTCTTCAGGATTTTACGGTGAAAGAAACGACAGAAGTCAAAGAAGATAAAGAACTTGAACAATTGTGCTCAAAAACAGTCTTGTACATTCTTCAGTTGAAGAGATAAAATGGGTGTTTCTGGTTAGCCTTTTATCACTTAAGGTAGTGTGAAATGTACCTCACCATTCTACTACAGTGTTTGTTTACTTCTTGAAGTTACCTCCCTGTGTCTGCCCTAGTATTGAGTTCATGGGGAGCGTTGTGTTTCACTTGCCACTTTTCAGTGCTCATCAGCCAGTGGGTGGGAAGCCAAAAAGCGAGAGATGAGATAGTGACTGAATACGTGTTTGGGAGCATGACAGAGAGCAGGAATAAGGCAGAGGAGAGGGGAGCCTTGTCATGTGTGGGAGGCCTGTTTAGATTGGGATTTGGCAAGCTTCTGCATGAGCATGTTGAAACCCCAAACCCCTTTCATCCTCAGTGCTCCCAGGAGACAAACTGTTGTTGATGGTACATGTGGTCAAGATGCTGCTTCCTTGTTGCTTTTTTCTCTACGCCTCTCCTTCTTTCCTCGCTTTCGTTTGCTTGGTTGCCTCGCCTGTGTTCCCCTCCCCCGCATCCTCACTCCTATGTTCTGCTTGTTTACATCTTACCCTGCTGTTCATACGATTTTTTTTTCCTTCGAGATATTTGTGTGAGCGAGAAGAACATGTGCATGTGTGTGTGTGTGTATATGTACATGATGCTTTGCAGTACCCTTATAAGCACTTGCTGCGTGATGTCATTGACTACTTCTCACACTATCACAGCAAGTCAGAGCCGTCCATTGGTACTCCGCCCCCCTCTGCTCTGTAACACCAACCAACAGCAGCAGCTTAATCAGAGAGGAGGATGCTGGTTTGACTGTGAGGAGAGAGACAAAAAGTGGAGAGAGAAGATGCACTATGAGGAGCAGAGGATGCTCAGATTAGCATTGCCTGCCAGTATTACAGTATTGACTGTTAGAATTTGTTTATGTTGAGCAGATGAAAGAAAACACAACTTGTTTTTGTATATTTGTATATTTTAATATAATCCATTTAGGAGCCAGTGATTAACATTGTGATTTGTGTAACCCTTAAATGGGCAAATGAGTTTGCTTGTAGTTTGGTAAACACACATGTGTGGACTAAGCCTGTATAGCAGCTGCTCTACAAACTGGGCCAATGAGACCTTAACTGCATCCCTACATGCTGCTATAAATAAACATGATGAAATGACATACTCACCTCCACTCTTTAACACACATGCTGATTGCAAGAAGTAGTAACACACATAAGATCATGAAGATATAGATTTCACCCTGTTAAGGCATGAAAGGAAAGATTGATGTACGATTTGTACATGGAACATCTTACATTTATCTTGCATTTCTTTAAAAAACTCAAATAAACTTACAGAGAACATTAAAACATGTTCATTACAGCCTGTTTAAACTTTCAGGTTTGGTTCTCAGATGCTTTCTAACACATCATAACAAACAGCCGATGGTTTATTTTTGCACTTTTAACATAAATTATTGTAATGTAATAACACTTTAAATGCCCCTTCCCAAAGCATTCATGATCAGAGCCAGGAAAACTAAGAAGTTTCACTGGTAACTTTAAGTTCAAAAAAGCTTTAAATGATTATCTTTTGTTAAAATTGGAGTAAACTACCTTATCAGATATTTAATAATTTGACTGGAATAAATATTTTTGCTCACTTCCTTTCATTCAGCATGACTAGGGCTGCAAAATCTAATAGCTCAGCTGTCTTTACACCTGATACTGACTGTAAGAAATTAACACTAATATAAGTTTTAAAAAGGCTGATTATGTAGAGCTGACTTTAATATGCTTCAGTCTGAGATGTTCTGAAATTGCCAAAAAGGATAAACCACTTCCTTTTAAACACAACCTTATCTTTGAGCCAGACGTGATACACTTCCAATGTAAGGGACATATGATACACATATGATGTGTAATTAGCATTGTAACCTCATAGGGCTGCTTACATGATTGCTTAACATAGGCCTCACTGTCTTTTGTGTGTCTCACCCTGGCTGTCTTTGGTTGGTTGTCTATGTATGAGCAACCACCTTAACATTTTACAGTTCCTTTTGGGAGCAGGAATGTTAGTCAGCCAGAAAGATTTGGGTGTTTGCAATTCAAACTGTCTGTTGTGGTTTGAGTCCCCTCCAAATGTCATTCCAAAAGCCAGAGAAACACGAGAACACCAGTGTAAGCCAGCAGTTAAAATTGAGATTGAGCACATCATTATAGCCTTGAATCCTTGGTCTTCATTTAAATCTCACTTGGAGAACAACTAAAGTGTTGCACACATCTAGGGCAGCTGATAATTATGTAACATAATGGATGCTGTAAATTTTATCTATTAACCAAACTTTCTTCTTACCTGTATTTTAGCCATATAACAAAAATTGTATGGTCATAAAAGACTGATTCTTTCTTTTTCTTTTTTTTTTTGTAGGAAGAAGCATTTAGAGGGTTTGGCACAGTTGCCGAACAGAAAAGAGTACAGAGCCCTTCAACAACATCTCCAGGTAAAGTTACTGACTGGGTACTTGGAGAAATCAGCTTTCTCAGGTAATCGGGGAAAGGTCTTTAAATGCGCTTAAGAAACCTGTTTATTGGAAATATGCATAAACGTGCAGCAGAAGAGTAACCTGATTTCTCCTCCACCTTGGACTTATTTTGGAAGCATGGCACATATATTGTAACTGTATAGTGACAGAAAACACAGCGGAGTGACAGCACAGGGGGAGATCACATGTAGCTGATTCACAACAGGAACTGTATGAATTTTTTAAAAATCAACAGGGATAAGTGATTTATTTAGACTTATTTAGAAGAGGCACTTTGTGTTAGTTGGATGTCTTGTTGGCCCTTAAGCAGACTTTGTTTAAAAATAAGGCGGCATCGTCCTGTAAATGATCTCTACTTTCATTCATTCTTTCACTCAGCTGTGTGTTCCTGTCTCAAGCCTTTTGTTACACACATGCATGCCCTAATCCCCCAACCTGATCTTAGAAACCAGCTTTAACCTTTATATGACACCTGGTTACAAAGTACTGTTTATTACTTTTGATCTTCTGGTGATTGTGTGCTCTATATTTGACGTTCCCATCTATTTACATGTCTGTTTTGTTCTCTGTTTTTATCAGTGGGCCCACCCATACAGGAGAAGAAGCCCAGAGGTCGACCCCCAAGGGCCATGACTGCCCAAAAAGCTGCTGCAAGTCTACCTTCCCCCACCTCCCTTCCCTGTCCTACGCAAGCTCAACTTGAGGGCTGTGACAGGCCAGCAGAGAAGGTAAAAAGACTGCCTGGGAGGCCACCTGGCACTGGGGAGAAGAGAAGAGGTCGACCCCCATCTTCAGGTAGCAAGAAAGCATGGAGTACAGGCAGCCATGCAGCAGGGCAGGACAGTAGCCAAGCTGGGACTGAGTTGGGTGTTGACACAGAGGAGGACAAAGACAGAAAGGCCATCAAAAGGATGCCACTGCCCTCTGCCCAGCCACGTGACACTGACGCAAAGCTTCCCAAAGGTGGGCGGACTGAATCCAAAGTTACAAATCTGAAGAGGCTAAAAGTGACTAAACTTGCTCCTCTGAAGTCACGGCTCAAAACTTTGCCTGGTGTACCCCGCCGCAGACGTGGCAGACCACCCTCAGCTGAGCGTCTTAAAGCTGAGGCAGCAGCTGCTGCTGCTGCACAGCTGTCTACCTCCATTGATTGTGAAGAAGGGAAACACAAAGCTTTTAGGGTCAGAGGTGGTGATAGGGGCACAGAACTACAAACTCCCCAGCAGCCAATGATGAGGAATGTGGATGGAGATGAGGACAAGGACTCTTCCAATCCACCCACCTCCCCATCTCCTTCCAAGCCGGGTAGGACAGTGGGCCTCAGAAAAAGCCCTCGCCATAGAAAGCCTGTCAGAATTGTCCCATCCTCTAAGCGCACTGATGCCACCATTGCTAAACAGCTGCTGCAGCGTGCTAAGAAAGGAGCACAGAAGCGATTAGAGAAAGAAGCCAGCGGAGGTAGTGGGACAGGAGCTACTGAAGCTGGCACAAGGAAGACCCAGCTCAAGAACATCAGACAGTTTATTATGCCTGTGGTCAGCACAGTCTCCCTTCGCATCATCAAAACCCCCAAACGCTTTATTGAAGATGAGGGCAGCTTTGGAACTCCAACACCACATATGAAGATTCCACGGTTAGAAACGACCCCTTCATCTGTCTCTACATCTGCCCAAGCCACCTCCACTACTTCCTCTTCACCCTCTCCTGTGTTGGCATCCTCTACGCCTGCTGTTACGAGCACTTGTACCACTGCTCCCACTGACTCCCTTCCGCCTCCTCCGCCTCCTGCCTCCATCCCTACCGTTCCATCAGCAGCTGCCAGTCTGCTCGCTAGTAGCACCAACAATGCAGCTAATGGGCGTTTTAGCAGTAGTGCAGCATCTTGTGGCTCAAGTGCTGTGTCACAGCATTCCTCCCAACTCTCCTCAGCAGAGTCTTCCAGGTCCAGCAGTCCAAGCTTGGATGACTCATCGTGTGACTCACAGGCTTCTGAGGCCACACAGGCTTTGTCAGAGGCAGAGGATCATTCACCGTCCTCGCAGGGAGAGGGCGGTGCCACCTTGATGCACAGCTCACGACCTCCCTCCCCACCCTCTGAGCCGGAACCAGAGCATGTCTTGGCAGAGAGGAGTCGAAGAGGCCGGAGAGGACAAGGAGTTGGTCGGGGAAGTCAGAGGGGAAGAGAGAGACTCACCACTGGGGGCAAAAAGCCTATCATCAGCCCACCAACAGGTGTTCTGATGCCCTCCTCAACACTAAATTCTCAGCAAGCTTCATCAACAGCTTCTTCTCCTTCTTCACCTCCACCTCCTCCTCTTCTTGCCCCTCCACAGCCTCCCCAGTCTGTTTCCTCCAATACAGCTGCTGTCAGTGAACACCACTCACAGTCATCTTGGATGTCTCACTCCATGCCTCAATTTCTTTCCAGAACTACAGTGCTGGCCAGCTTGCAAGAAAAACGAATTGGCTCTATTTTGAAAGAGCCCACCTTTCGCTGGACATCCCCTTCCCACCCTGAACAGCAGTACTTTTCGTCTGCCAAATATGCCAAGGAGGGCCTCATACGTAAGCCCATATTTGACAACTTCCGCCCTCCCCCTCTCACAGCTGAAGATGTGGGTCTGTTGCCCCAAAGCGGAGCTGGAGGAGCTTCTCCAGTTGTATTCCCTGCACCAGGCAGTGGAACTGGTACAGGGACTCGTTTATTTGCCCCTCTACATCCCCACAGCCACCACCAACATCCCTCTTCATCTCGCTTTGATACTCCAGTCCAAAAGCGAAGCCCGTTGCTCCGTGCTCCCCGCTTCACACCCAGTGAGGCCCATTCTCGGATATTTGAGTCTGTTACCCTGCAGTCCTCTTCTGGCAGAAGTCCTGGCTCCCTCTCCCCACACCAGACATCCTCTAGCTCTTGCAGAACTTCGCGGCGCAGAAAACGACTGGACTCTGGTACACTACGTGGCCATCCACGTTCTCCTTCCCACTCAATGACCAGGCGCAGCAGCCAGATTGGAGGCCAGATGTCTGTAGGGAAAGGCTCCTGTGAGATGTCTATGCTGATTGGCCCAGTCTCCTGTAGTAACACAAGCTCTTTGCCAGGGGGCTCTGCAAGTCCACTAGCCACTTGTGCCTTAACTCCTGCTTCATTCAGCACCTTCTCCACTGCATCTCTGGGTCTGGCCTCACAAGGGACACCTGATAGCAGGAGAGGGGCTGTTGGAAACCCCCCACCTTTGTCAGCTACATCATCTGCTTCATCATCTCTTTTCCCACTCTTTCCTACCTGCGCTCAGGAAAAGTGCCGAAGTAGTGGGAAAGGAGGTAAAGACAAAAGCTTTACAGCTTCCCAGGAACCTGCTTCAAAAGAAAAAGAAAAAAGTTCTGAGAAAAACCGTGAGAAAGAGAAGGAAAATAAAAAAGAAGGGAGGAAGGATCAGGAGAAAAGAAGTAAGTTTTCTACACCGGATGGCTCCCCCAATGCACCTTCTAACATGTTTACTGGAGATGGTAGGGACTCAGAAGATGCTGTTTTATTAGCTCAAAAAAAGGCTCCAGGGAGAAAAAAATCAACGTTAGTTGACATGAGTTCTGACATTGCTTCCTCAGAGGTGCGTGTGCTCCATTCCACTGTTTCCATGTCTACTGTTAAAGAACGTGTACCTAAAAAAGGCAGACCCTCTGAGAAAGGAGTGGAGATAGAAGATGGTGAAAAGGAAAAGGAGAAACAAAGTGCTCCAAGCCAGCAGACAGCAAACCTTCCAGGGCAGCCAGGAAGACATCCACTCCCTGTATCCTCACTTAGATCAATGTTGGCACAAGCGGAGAAACAGCCTGTGACTGATAAGCGGGTAGTTGGACTACTGAAGAAGGCCAAAGCCCAGCTCTTTGAGATAAAAAAGAGTAAGCTGAAGCCTGCAGATCAGACCAAGGTCCAGGTGAGTTTCTGTTCAAGTCTCATCTTTATACAATGGCAACATATATCTTGTCTTTTGCTTTCATTCTCATCCCCCCCCCAAAAAAATTATATATATATATATATATATATATATATATATATATATATATATATATATATATATATATATATATATATATATATATATATATATATAAATGATTTTTACATGATGCTATGAATATTTGCTATAAATAGAAACCTGCTTTTATTCAAACTGAAACTTTATAATAGGAAAGTCCCACAGAGGGTGTTACTTAAGGGAAATTCTGGTAACTTCATATATTATTCATAAAGCAGCACTGACTGTGCTTCTCAAGTATTGTCCTCTAAATATACTTCTCTGTTCTTCTACTATTAAAATAAAGATTAGATGGTTACATGTATTTGTTGCACAGTTTAAAGATAAAGTTTTATTGTCCTACCTGATCTTGTCAGTGGCTTGACCCAAATTTCCTCCTCTTCATGATCATCATATTCATCACTATAACACATTGTTTATAATGTTCTATTACAAATTAAACTATTGTCTGAGGGACATAAGCAACATATATCCTTTTTGGATTGTTAATTTGTTTACATTTACATTCACATTAAGTCATTTAGCAGACGCTTTTATCCAAAGCGACTTACAAGTGTACTTACAAGCGACTTTTCCTTTTCACCATATTGTATTGGTGTATTACTGTCTGGGTATATGTTATTATTAAGAAGCTCTTTAATTATCTTTTTTTGTATGTGTGTGTTTGATGTGTGCTCATGAGCAGGGTCAAGAAAGTGACTCGTCAGAGACCTCAGTACGTGGACCACGCATCAAGCATGTTTGTCGTCGTGCAGCTGTGGCTCTTGGACGCAATCGGGCAGTGTTTCCTGATGACATGCCCACACTTAGTGCCTTGCCTTGGGAGGAGAGAGAGAAGATCCTATCTTCCATGGGGAATGATGGTAAGGCACACATATTCAACCCCTCATTTAATTTTGTGGACTTGCCAGTGTGGTGATAATAATATAACGATTAATAAACCACAGCCCGAGCATGATAATAGGCTTCAGTACACATTTACCAAAACTATTTTGGTTATAGTTCAATGACTTATCAGGTCACACCTATTTGTGCAAATTCAATGATAAGAGTAGAGAAAAACACTAAGTTAAAGAGAAAAGTGATACACGTGATCAGAATTATCACGCTACTCTGCACAAAACTTGCCATATCTGAATAGAAGCCTGAGTTAAAAGTTATTTATGACACAACATCTGTGTAAAGGTCTGAAATAGCTGTGCCCCATGCAGTAATGATATACTAATGAGAAGAGCCAAGGATTTCAGTCATCAATGAGAGCACAAGTATACAGTGAATTGGTGATAAAGTGAGAGGAGTTTGGTCACTCATGTTCCTGTTATTTGGACTGGTTTTATGTCATGTGGCAACATGAGATTTTTTGTGAGCCAGGAGGATCTGATGTTAGTGCCATATCAACAGTTAGCAGTATAATTCCCTGTAATACTGTATTCGAGAAAAAGTTAGAAATACAGTGCCTTGCAAAAGTATTCATACCCCTTGAAATTTTCCACATTCGGTCATGTTATAACCACAAATTTAAATATATAAAGAAACTAACACGGGGGGTGGCTGTAGCTCGGTTGGTAAAGGCAGTCGTCCACAGGGTCAGTGATTCAATCCCCGGTCCCAGACATATGTCGAGGTGTCTCTGGGCAAGACACTGAACCCCTAACAGCCCATTCCTAGCTGTGCAGTGCTTGTCCAAGCCTGGTAGAAATTGGGGAGGGTTGCATCCGGTGTAAAAACTGTGCCAAATCAACATGTTGACAATGATTCGCTTTGGCGACCCTGAACTCATGGGATAAGACAAAAGGAAAAAAAGTGATAGACCAACACAAAGTGGGACATAATTGTAGTGGAAGTGGAAGGAACATGAAAAATGCTTTTCAAAATGTTTTTACAAATAAATATCTGAGAAATGTGGTGTGGATTTGTATTCACCCCCGAGTCAAAACTTTGTAAAACCACCTTTCGCTGCAATTACACCTGCAAGTCTTTTGGGGTATGTATCTACCAGCTTTGCAGATTGAATTTTAAACCATTCCATTGGCTGTATGTTAAGGGGGGTTGTCCGGCAGGAATGTGAACCTTAGAACCTGCCCTGTATTCTAGCTCCATCCATACTCCCGTCAACTCTGACCAGCTTCCCTGTCCTTGTTGTAACAAAAAAGCATCTCCACAACATGATGCTGTCACCACCATGGTTTGTTCAGGGTGATATCAGGGCAGTGTTAGGTTTCTACCGAACATTACATTTATGCCAAAAAATTCATTTTGGTTTTGGTATCATCTAACCAGAGCACCTTCTTACACATGTTTATTGTGTCCCCATCCTGGCTTTTTGCAAATTGCAAATGGGACTTCTTTACACAATGGTTCTTGCCACTCTTCCATAAAGACTTACGTATATAGGGCTTTTCTACCTATTGATACCTATTGGTAGTGCTTTACACTGCTTCTTATTCACCCATTCACACTCATACTCATACTCATACACCGATAAGTGTGTGTGTGTGTGTTGCTCCTGGTAGGCAATTGGTTCCACTGGATTTTAATTAGGGGTATCAGAGTAAAGGGGGCTGAATACAAATGCATGCCACACTTTTAAGATATTTATTTGCAAAATATTTTAAAAACCATTTATCATTTTCCTTTCACTTCATAAATATGTGCCACTTTGTGTTGGTCTATCTTATAAATCCTCAATACATTTATGTTTTTAGTTGTAATGTGACAAAAGTAAAACAGGTATGAATGCTTTTGCAAGGCTCTGTATATATGTATAGACACTGAAGTGCTGCCTTTTTTGTTTTATTTTTGTTTTTGCATTTTGTGATGCTTTGTGTACTTAAGTTTGCGTGTTCTATGCAAAAGACTTTTCCTGTGCTATTTTCTTGCCAGGCCCAACATTTTTGTCTTAAATGGTGGGTACTACTCAAGTACCAAAGTAAACGAGTACTACTGTTTGTCTGTAATGATAGCATCTAATGATGTGTCTCCTCTTACAGACAAGTCATCAGTTGCAGGCTCCGAGGAGGCAGAACCTCAGTCCCCTCCCATAAAGCCACGAGAGACAAGGCAAAAAGCTGTTCAAGAAGCTCCTCTCAAGAAAGGGCGTCGATCTCGACGCTGTGGCCAATGCTCCGGCTGCCAGGTTCCAGAAGATTGTGGTGTCTGTACGAACTGTCTCGACAAGCCAAAGTTTGGAGGACGAAACATTAAAAAGCAATGCTGCAAGTAAGTCCCAGCTGACATATTATGTTTGCCTATTGCTGCCTATTACTTGCTATTGTTGTGAATAACATTACAAAACATTTGTTTTAAATAGAATTTTAAGGAATTTGTGTAATTATCCGCAGGATGAGGAAGTGTCAGAACTTGCAGTGGATGCCCTCAAAAGTGTTTCTTCAGAAGCAAGGCAAAGGCAAGAAGGATAAGAAAAAGAACAAGCTGTCTGAGAAAAAGGAGGGTCCAAGTCTAGTTAAAGGACCAAACTCAGAGACTGGCCCTAAAACTACTCCTGCACTACCAAAGGAGGAGCTCCACCGCAAAAAGAGTGAAACTCCTCCTTTAAAGCTGGCAGAGGAGAAGTCCAGACAACAGCCTTCATCAAAGCAGTCATCGCCAGCCCTTGCACCCTCCCCTGCCCCAGTTGAACCTCCCCAGACCCAGAGCACTGTCCAAGCCCAGGCTCAATTTCCAGATGCCAAACAGCTCTCAGTCATGAGCGCTGTTGGTGGCAAGAAGGGACACAAACCACAGCAGCATGTACCAACCTCATCCTCCTCATCCTCTTCCTCCACCTCATCATCTTCTTCATCCTCATCTTCTTCTTCCTCAACATCTTCAGCTCAGAATTCACCTTCCCAGTCTACACAGTCTCACCAAGCCTCACAGCAGCTGCAGCAGCAACG
This sequence comes from Channa argus, assembly GCF_033026475.1. Taxonomy (NCBI): domain Eukaryota; kingdom Metazoa; phylum Chordata; class Actinopteri; order Anabantiformes; family Channidae; genus Channa; species Channa argus. The sequence goes on along the minus strand of NC_090202.1, from coordinate 11,456,170 downwards.
GCCGCTTAGTAGTCAAGCACCTTCAAAAAAGGATGCTTCACTCAAGATTCCTCTGAGCGAACCCAAGAAGAAGTCTCAGGAGCAGTCGTCACAACAGCAGAGCTTAGCAACAACAATTTTAGATACAGGTAAAAAACTGAATGCACTTTAAAAAAAAAAACTTTTTAAAACATGTAATACACATTTTTAAATACGCATTTTACTCAGCTGCATTGTTACTTGTCCTGTCCCTTTTTCATAGTTGAATCAAAACCATCGAAGAAGCTAACTTCTCGCAGTATTCCTCCATCTGCTAAACAGAGACCAAAGGACAAGGTAAGAAGTAGTTACAGTGTTTCTCTACATTCATTCTGACAACAAGTTTGAATAATGGCTGTATAGACTACATATCATTTCTACTATTCATCCTCTTCTCTTTGTTCTCTTATGTAATAACATGAGAAGCCACTGACCACTAAACCCCCCAGCAGCAGTACTTTAAACTGGCTGAGCACTCCCTCGACTAGGGGCCAGGTGAAGTCCAGAGCGCCCTGCGACGGAGTGCATCGTATCAGAGTGGATTTCAAGAGGGACCATGATGTGGAGAAGGTGTGGGAGGCTGGCGGCCTTAGCCTGCTCACCTCTGTGCCTGTTGCACCCAGGGTGCTCTGCTTCTTATGTGCAAGTAGTGGAAATGTTGAGGTAAAAGCTTCTATCTGAAAAATTTACATTTATATTTCTCTTTATTATGAGATTATTTAAACTTAACAATTACTGTGTTTTCACCTGACCTTCTCTGTCTTCTGTTTTCATATCTTTCTCAGTTTGTCTACTGTCAGGTATGCTGTGAACCCTTTCATCTCTTTTGCCTGGGGGAATCAGAGCGCCCTCTTCAGGAACAGTTTGAGAACTGGTGTTGTCGACGTTGTCGATATTGCCAGGTCTGTGGACGCCAGCATCAGAAAACTAAAGTAAGCTATTCAGCAATTCTGTTCATTTTAAAGCTTACACAAAAAAGCTTAGTTTAGCATGCCAGTGTTCAAAGGCGAATCTTACTTACTTACTTACTTACTTACTTACTTACTTACTTACTTACTTGTATGGTTGTCATTTTAAGATTATGTATATTTGGCCCATGCAACCAAGTGCCTGTTGGGTTGTTTGTCATGAATACTGGTTATTGGTTATTGGTCAATCAGTAACCTGTGAAAGCAAATTTGAATGTTAAGGAAACAGAATCATTGCAGCTAGTTTTTTTTTTTAAACAGACTGCCAAAAGAGCACTAGATAATTTGTTCATTTAACTGGCTTTTATCTCTTAGTGAAGATTTGCAATAAGAGCAGCAGGTCTCTGCCACCCAACACAGCATGTAGCTCAAAAGTTGAGAAATCTCAGCTCTTGGCAAGACTGCTGTGATGTCAAATGGTGGAGATATGTCATATCAAAGACACGGTGCTGCATAATCATAAACCTTCATGATGCACCTCTAACATTGAAATGTTTTTCATCACTGTTTAAATATAAAATTTAACAGACACAAAAAATGTGCTGCACTATATACATTGTATGTTGTAAACACTTTGCCTGGGCAATTTGCTGCAGAAATGAAAAAAAGTTGCAAGTAGTGGGTGTTTAAGTGACCGCCAAGCTCAGTTGTATACAGCTCACACTATAGCTGTTGTTATAATACCTTTGATATGGATGTATATCCATCCATTAATACCATTATTAATGGCCCCCTCAGTAAACTAAGGTGAATACTGCCATTATCCGGTGGATATATTTGTTACGAATTTGCTGTGGGCACTGTTTGTCTCTTTCTTGTTTGATATTAATAATCTTATCTCAATTTTGACCTCTCTCACTGTAGCAGCAGCTGCTAGAGTGTGATAAGTGCCGTAACAGCTATCACCCGGAGTGCCTGGGTCCTAACCACCCCACCAGACCCACCAAAAAGAAGAGAGTCTGGGTAGGATCACTCTTTCTTTAGACATCCTTTCCACACTTTCACTATTATGTACAGTAACTGTCACAGTTGCACCACTTGTCTAATCAAACCTTAGCATTATGCTGACACATTATCCTCTTACCTCTTGTTTTGTTCATACATTTTCCAACTTCTTGTTATTGTTCTAATTACATTCATGTGGCCCTCTAACAAACAGTGGCTATGAAAATATTTTGTTTCTCTTGCTTTTGGACAGTTTAAACTCTAACCAACTCCCCACAAGTTTCTTCTATGTTTTCACTGTTAATGTGTTTCTTCTCATCAGGTTTGCACCAAGTGTGTGCGCTGTAAGAGTTGTGGAGCCACTAAACCTGGGAAGTCGTGGGATGCCCAGTGGTCACATGACTTCTCCATGTGTCATGACTGTGCCAAACTCTTTGCTAAAGGTGAGTGACAAGCATTCTGAGTCTAGCACTGGTGCTTCTTCTGAACAACGAACACAGATTTCATAATGTGACTGGTTTGGACTTAGACAGAAATAACATCTGGTACTTTTCACTGTCTTCTCTCTCAGGGAACTTCTGCCCACTGTGTGATAAGTGCTATGATGATGATGACTATGACAGCAAGATGATGGAGTGTGTCCGTTGCAACCACTGGGTTCATGCCAAGTGTGAGAATCTGACAGGTTAGTAGAACCAAATCAGCCTTAACTAAAATCATGTTAAAACACAAGTTTATTTTACACTACTCACAAGTACAAAACAACAGATACTGTGACGTCATTTCCGTAGTTTCGAAATGGCGGTCTGTTCAAACTGTGTACACGTTTTCACGCAGTTGCAAGAAACCATCACACTTTTGGAAAACGAACTAAGAAAAAAAAATGAACTTATCTTGGGGTTTTCCAACGTTGCCGCCACACAAGCGAAGCACCTCGCAGCTCTTAATACCTCGAGCTACATGGAACAAACAGTTTCTATCCACCCAGCTGTTTGTTCAGTGACCCAGGACACCGATGACACGCTGCCGTGGTCTGGCCCTGTTGCTACTGCTGGAATAGCGATGCCAACCCGCGGCCTTCTGGCCCTGTCGGATGACCAACGGCCTGTCCCGACACGGGCCTGCTCCTCGCCGCTGACACAGGAGGCCTGGATTACGGCTAAAAGGAGACATCGGACGACACCTGCTGCAGCTAATCTTGTCAACCAATCCATTGGACCACCTTCCCCGGTCCAGATGGAGAACCGTTACACTGTTCTTGAAGAGCTGGAAAGTCCGACTTCCCCGGCGGCGGTTCCCTGTGACTCCCTGCCTCGTGAGATACCACACTGCTCCACCTCCCGCGGGCAGCGCGGTCGGGGCCTGCTGCCGGGGCCTCGCCAGACCAGACGTGCCACCGCCACCAACACCATGCCTCCAGAGAGGAATCCACATGCTCCTCCTCGGCGCACCTCTCCACCGCACCGTCCTCCCGGTCCGACCATGCTAATTATTGGCGACTCCATCGTTAGAGACGTCCGCTTAAAATCAGCTAAAACGTTTTGCTTTCCTGGAGCCACAGTCACTGACATAGCGGAGAAAATTCCAAACCTGATTGAAAGACATCCTACAGCAACAAAAGTAGTGATACACGTTGGCACAAATGACACCAAACGCTAATGCAAGACTAATGCTCATACTGAACCAAAACCCAAAACTATTAAATGTGGATTATTAAATATTAGATCTCTCTCTTCTAAATCTCTGTTAGTAAATGACTTAATAAATGATCATCAAATTGATTTACTTTGTCTCACTGAAACCTGGTTGCAGCAGGAAGAATATGTCAGTTTAAATGAGTCAACCCCCCCAAGTCATATTAATTATCATGTTCCTAGATGCACAGGCCGAGGTGGAGGAGTAGCAGCAATATTTCACTCTAGCTTATCAATAATTCCTAGACCTAAACATAGTTATAACTCATTTGAGAGTCTTACTCTTAGCCTTTCACACGCAAACTGGAAAACTCAAAAACCACTATTATTTGTTATCGTGTACCGTCCTCCAGTCCCTTATTCAGAGTTTTTGATTGAATTTTCTGATTTTCTATCTGATTTAGTGCTTAGTACAGATAAAGTCATTATAGTGGGTGACTTTAACATTCATGTAGATGCTGACAGTAACTGCCTGAGCACTGCGTTTAATTCATTACTAGATTCAATTGGTTTTTCCCAAAATGTAAATAAACCCACTCACTGTTTTAGTCACACATTAGACCTTGTACTTACATATGGCATTGAAACTGATAATTTAATAGTATTTCCTCATAACTCTCTTTTGTCTGACCATTTTCTAATAACATTTGAATTTACAATAACGGACTATACAGCAGTTAGGAAAAAATTCCACTACAGCAGATGTTTATCTGAAAATGCTGTGAATACATTTAAAGAAATTATTTCTTCATCTTTTTCACCACCATGTGTCAATGCTATGGTGAGTAGCCATCTTACTCCTGTACAAATTGATTACTTAGTTGACGATTCTGCAGCCTCATTGCGTATGATACTAGATACAGTTGCCCCTCTGAAAAAGAAGGCAGTGAATCAGAGGAGGCGACCTCCATGGTACAATTCACAAATGCACAGCTTAAAGCAGGCGTCACGAAAATTAGAGAGGAAGTGGCGTTCCACTAATTTAGAAGAATCCCGGTTAGCCTGGAAAAACAGTTTAAAAGTGTACAAAAAAGCTCTCCGTGATGCCAGAACAGCATATTATTCCGCACTAATAGAGGAAAACAAGAACAACCCCCGGTTTCTGTTCAGCACTGTAGCCAGGCTGACTAAGAGCCATAGTTCTGTTGAGCCTAGTATACCCTTAACTTTGAGCAGCAATGACTTTATGACTTTCTTTACTGATAAAATTGCAGCCATTAGGGAAAAGGTTCACCAGATCCTCCCTACAAATATTACAGATAGATCTTCATGTACAACAGCTCTAGAATCCTCAATAAGGCCCCAATCCATCTTAGACTGTTTTTCACCCATAGATCTCACTGAGCTAAGTTCAACTATCGCCTCCTCAAAACTAACAACATGTCTTTTAGACCCTGTTCCAACCAAATTGCTTAAAGATGTTCTACCTTTAATAGACACATTCATATTAGATTTGATTAACTTATCTTTAGAAACTGGCTATGTACCAAAGGCTTATAAAGTTGCTGTAATCAAACCATTACTTAAAAAACCCTGTCTTGATCCAGGTGATTTAGCCAACTATAGACCAATATCAAATCTCCCGTTTATTTCTAAAATCCTGGAAAAAGTAGTTGCAAAAAAATTATGTGATCACCTTTACAGGAATAATTTGTATGAAGACTTTCAGTCAGGATTTAGAGTTCATCACAGTACAGAAACAGCACTAGTAAAAGTCTCCAATGATCTTCTCCTCGCTTCAGATAATGGACTTGTGTCCGTACTCGTCTTACTAGACCTTAGTGCCGCATTTGACACCATTGACCACAACATTTTATTACAGAGACTAGAACATAGATTTGGGATTAAAGGAACCACATTACATTGGTTTAAATCTTATCTGTCAGACAGATTCCAACTTGTTCATGTTAATGATGACTCTTCTTTATGCACCAAAGTTAGCTATGGAGTTCCACAGGGCTCTGTGTTAGGACCAATACTTTTTAATCTGTACATGTCACCTTTAGGCAAAATTATTAGGAAACATTCCATAAACTTCCACTGCTATGCAGATGATACCCAGCTCTATTTATCTGTGAAACCAGAAGATACTAACCAATTAGTCAAACTTGAAGCATGTCTAAAAGACATAAAGACCTGGATGTCCTACAATTTCCTACTTCTAAATTCAGACAAAACTGAAATCATCCTCTTTGGGCCTAAAAACATGAGAAATATGCTGTCTAACAATATAGTTACTTTAGATGACATAACTTTGGCCTCCAGTACTGCGGTGAGGAACCTTGGAGTTATTTTTGACCAGGATTTGGCATTTACGTCACATATAAGACAAATCTCTAGAACAGCCTTCTTCCACCTACGGAACATTGCTAAAATTAGAAGCATCCTGTCTCAAAGTGATGCCGAAAAACTGGTCCATGCATTTGTTACTTCTAGGTTGGACTACTGTAATTCCCTACTTCTGGGGTGTCCTAATAACTCTCTAAAAAGCCTTCAATTAATCCAAAATGCTGCAGCAAGAGTGCTGACTGGATTAGGAAAGAGAGATCATATTTCACCTTCACTAGCTTCTCTTCATTGGCTTCCCATAAAATCTAGAATAGAGTTCAAAACCCTCCTCCTTACATACAAAGCTCTTAATGGTCAAGCTCCATCATATTTAAAAGATCTCATAGTTCTGTATCGCCCGATTAGACCACTTCGATCCCAAAATACAGGCCTACTTGTGGTTCCCAGAGTTTGCAAAAGTAGAATGGGAGGCAGAGCCTTTAGCTATCAAGCTCCTCTCCTGTGGAACCAGCTTCCAATCCAAATTCGGGGAGCAGACACCCTCTCTACTTTTAAGACTAGGCTTAAAACCTTCCTTTTTGATAAAGCTTATAGTTAAACTGCTCACTCAACCTGAACTAGCTTTTCTCTATACATTTACTTGTCACTACTGTATACCATTAATTCTATATCCTACAACCTGCACGATGCTTTGTTGTTGCTTTTTTGTTGTTTTGTTGTTGCTTTTCTTGTTGTTTTGTTGTTGCTTTTTGTTGTTGCTTTTTGTTGTTTTGTTGTTGCTTTTTTGTTGTTTTGTTGTTGCTTTTCGTTGTTGCTTTTCGTTGCTCTTTTCTTTTCTTTCTCCACTTTCCACTCACCCCAACCGGTCAAGGCAGATGGCCGCCCACCCTGAGCCTGGTTCTGCTGGAGGTTTCTCCCATTAAAGGGAGTTTTTCCTCTCCACTGTTGCCTAGGGCTTGCTCAAGGGGGATTTGTTGGGTTGCTTCTACATACTTGTGTAGTCTGGACTTTATTCTGTAAAGTGCCTTGAGATGACTTTGTTGTAAATTGGCGCTATATAAATAAAGTTGAATTGAATTGAATACATTACTGTTTTTAGTATTTAGCACACAATTGTCAGTGTCTGTGCAGCTGTCCTCTGAGTACGGTCATGTTGATGAGATACAGGAAGGAGATAAACTTAATGACCTGCTGTTTTTCTCTGTTTCTCAGATGAGATGTATGAGCTGTTGTCAAAGCTTCCAGAGAGTGTTGCCTACACTTGTACCAAATGTACTGAACGTCATCCGGCCGAGTGGAGGACAGCTTTGGAGAAGGACCTTCAGGGCTGTATTCGCCATGTCCTTACTGCGCTGCTCAACTCACGCACATCCACACACCTGTTACGTTATAGACAGGTTAGACACAAATACTCTGGCATCTCCTTTGGTGGTTTTGCTACAAACTTCTGTGATTTGGTTTGCCACTGTTACCATGTTGTATTTTTTTTTTGTATTTTGAAATTATGGCATTTTTAAAAAATGTAGAGTAATGTATTGTATTATGATGCTGCACTCAAGAATACTGAGCAATTATTGATGGAAAATATAAAACAGCTGAAGCTTCAACCACAGCTAAATGAGCAAATCAAGTAAGCTTTTCTTGGTGTGTAACTTTCTGACTTTATGGCAGGCGGTAAAGCCTCCAGAGCTGAACCCAGAGACAGAGGAGAGTCTTCCATCCCGTCGTTCCCCAGAGGGCCCAGATCCTCCTGTGCTGACTGAAGTCACTCCCACACCTCCTAGTGACTCTCCTGCAGACCTAGAGTCTGTTGAGAAAAAGATGGATCAAGGCCACTATAATTCAGTGGTAAATATGTTAATTTTCAGCAGGATCACTGCTGTTCTGAAATACAAGAGGCAATATAGGAAGTATGATGTCTACTAGGTTTTAGTTTAAATGTGCGCCAATCAGGTTCATGATTAACATTATATAACATTAAGACCTGTGCAATTTAATGCAATCCAATCCAGGTACATAATCCTATGCCTATGTGTATATTAATCTACTGGGGCATCGGGGGTTTTGTGTAAGCTACCCCCTGGAAGCAGTCAGTTCAGTTAAGCTTTAAACTGAACTGAAAGACAACTGTAGCATGCACAAACATTTTTTTTCTGTGTGTGTGTGCGTGCTTCACTTCTCTCCTAGTTGGAGTTTAGTGACGACATTGTGCGAATCATTCAGACGGCCATCAACAATGACGGTGGTCAGCCAGAGAGCAGAAAAGCCAACAGCATGGTCAAGTCTTTCTTTATTCGGGTAAGAATCTGAATTTATGCCAGTCGTCTCAGCACCACTGAAACACAATGTTAAATTGCAGTCCAGTTCACAAGTATTCAGACTTTGCAATTTATTGGTCATATCAAACAGGTTTTCTGTTTTCTTTGTGAAGTTATCTTAGGTTATGGTGGCTAAAGCTAAAGTATGACAATCTTGCATAAAATGCAAGTTATGCAACTGCTTTAGCAAGTTTATATGCAAAATTAATGAAATGTTTAAATGAAATCTTTGTTGCAGCAAATGGACCGAATCTTCCCATGGTTCAAAGTGAAGGAGTCCATCCTCTGGGAAAGGCAAAAAGTCTCTGCCAAGTGAGTGTCAGTCCAACCATAGTCAGTACAAAAGTATCAATTGCACAATGTTAACTGTGCAAGATCCAGCTGTTCTGAGAAATTCATTACAGATATTTACCATTGTGTGATAGGTTGTATAACCTTTTTTTTTTGGTATTAAATTTAGTTAATAATATATAAGATGTTAGGATAAAAATATTCAAACTATTGTTAATGAAGCAGTCCACTTCTGCCACCAGGCTCACCTTCACTTCACGTAACCCTTCAATTATCAGTAATTGTGAATTTACAATTTAAAAAAAACTATTTAACAAACAAGATCTGTCAGCCATCAATAATTGGACTTCTCTGAGGCTCACTTTAAACCTTAAGAAGCAAATATTACTGTCCATCGACTGGCCATTCAAGTCTGGGTTACAGAAGCTGTTGGAAGATACTCACTATGTTAGGATACATTTTGGAACATGTTTCTGGCAAAGAAATCACATATCCTACCTTTAATCAATATCCCCCCTGCAGGCCGCACTCTCAGTTTTATTATTGTGAGGTGCCATACTTAAAATATACTTAAACTTAAAGTATAAGCTGTGTTTGGCATACTCCTGTAATTTGAAATCATCCAAAAAGAGCATACATTTTCAAGAACCGGGGTCTGTAATTATTGAAATGAAGAATAAATTGTTGTTTCTGTAAATAAGAAGGAATCAGAAAACAGTTAACTAATATTTCTACAGTGTGTGGGCTTGACCACCATCGTACAAACAACCTCTGAAATAGCAGCCTAGCGGCAAAATCACAATGTCACGATGATGTATAGTAGTTCGGTATCTTTTTAAATCTACAATGTTCTGTGAGGGTTTTCAGTTGTAGGAAATGCAGCTAAAATGCTTTATTAGCCATAACAGTAAAAATGTGTTTTAACAGAAAAGACTGTTTTAACAGAAATTAGTGGCAATTTAAACTCAATGGAGTAGATCTACAAAGTGCTTTTCTTCCAGCATACCCCACCTCAAGACAGTGACTGTGATTAAAGGTCAGTAGAGATTTAAAGCTGCAGTAATAAAATTGATTCCACAGTTTGCCTGATTTAATAAGGCCACTGGGCAACTTAGTGTTTTGTAGTTCAGTTCTTCTAAGCACATCTTACCTCAGACTTATGTATGGAACAGCAGATTGTTGATCAGTGTTTTATAATAATGATTACTAATGAAATGATGTATATGTAAATATAAATGCTTTTTAAAGAGATGAGTTATAATATTGGTTTATTACATGGACTTTCACAGTAGGGGGCCTGGTGGCCCTTGAGGGCTCAGGTAGGGCATGGGATGCAGAAGGCCGTGGGTTCAAATCCCACCCCACCAGGTGTGGCCCAACTCAGCCAATAAGCGCCACCGTGGTGCCGGTACCCAGCCTGGATAAAAGGGGAGGGTTGCGGGAAGAAGGAAATCCAAGATAAAAACTTATGCCAAATCAACGTGTGGAACACATTCCACTGTTGCGACCCCTGAAGGGACAAGCCAAAAGCCATTGGTCTTTGACATGGACTATCACAATGTTTATAGCTACTTTCAACTTTGTTAATAAGTGACATGGTATTACTGCTCTGCATGTGAAGAATTTCTTTCTATACACACAGTAATTCACTTGCTCACTGATATTTAGCTTTTACAGACTGTTGATTCTATAGTGTCTCAAGGTAAACTCTACCAGTGTAAAATTTCGCTTCAAGGCTCTCAGATACATATTTGTGGCCTAATTGTGGTTTACTTGTCAGTTTGGTCTACTGCATTGTATTAGTGCTCTGTTCTAGGAAACAAATTCCACCCTGTGGATTTAATTTGATCGATGCCTGTTTAGATGCTTGCAATGTCTTATTAAATATCACACTAGATACCAAGTGCTTGCTAAACTTGGTAAAACCTAAGCTTGACTTACTACTCAGGACATTTTCTGACATTTTATAATTCACAAAGTAGGACAAACTTCTAAATGGAAAACCACCAGTGAAGCTGCCTTGAAAGTGCATATTATTACCTACAGTATTAATCTGAGGTTTGACATATGCTGATATACAGTATGCTGTGGAAACAATCCCCACCAGAGAGATGTAACTCTGAACTTGGTTCTGAGCCTGTCTTCACTAAAGTTATAAATCCAGATAATGACTCACAAGGTTTTTGTATTAAGTAATTCAGGATTGTCCTGTTTAACTTTTTATAATACAACAACCACAATTTCACATTTAACAAGTGTCGTTTCACTTGAGTGTCGTTTCAAGAATTTTATTAAATAGTGTGTATATCTGTATGCTGTTGTTCACCAGCAGTGGGCTCCTTCCGAATGCTGTGCTGCCCCCATCCCTGGACCACAATTACGCCCAGTGGCAGGAGAGACAGGAACTTTCCCATGCTGAGCACCCCCATTTTATGAAAAAGATCATCCCAGCTCCTCGGCCAAAGACACCTGGTGAACCAGATTCTCCAACCTCCCCTCCTCCACTCCCTCCCTCTCTACCCCCACCACCCCCATTCCTACCTGGTAAACAATAGATATGTATACAAATACACACTCTTCAACACATTGTTTCATTTGCTGTTTTTCTTTTAAACTCATATAAACTTTGCTTTTGGACTTTCGTTCAGATTGTGAAGACAGTCCAGAACTGCCGCCTCCTCCTCCTCCTCCGGGCGTTAGCGACAACAGGCAATGTGTTCTGTGTCTGAAGTTTGGAGATGAGAATACTAATGTAAGAAATCTACTTGAAATCAATGTCAAGACCAAGAAATACTTTTCATTTGCACTTGCACAACAAACACGGACCTACTTCTGTTCATACAACAACTGAGGATGTGTACATGGATATGTTCTACACTACAAAATATAATGTCAACTCTAAACAGGGTTAGCGCTGATGCCTCACAACTTGAAGGTTGCAGGTACAGTACACTGGCACTGTGGACAATCTCCGTTGACATACAATTTTGTCTGGAATATCCCGGACTTGGGTGCTGATAAAATTTACAGAGTCAAACTAGAAAAGGCAATTTCCAAGGAAATTACGTGGGAGAGCTGTTAAGTCGCCCGGTAGAGGCCGACCGCTCAGAAGCTGCTGAGAGCAGAGGCGTTTGCACGTTCAAAGCCGCAAACGCTGAAGAGAGATAAATACGAACAAAAAGAGAAAGAAAGAAGATGACAATAAAAGGAAAAAATCCAAAATCCCAAGAAAAGTTGAATTCAGAAAAGAAAAAAAAAGTAGAAAGTAACAATGGAGGAAGTAAATAAGTAAAAAGTTGATATTTAAAGTGTAACGAAACAGAAAAAGAAGCAAAGTAAAAAGTTGCTATTGAAAGTGTAAAGAAAAAAGTAAGAAGTGAAAAAGCAACAACTTGATTAACAAAAGTTGAAAGAAGTAGTAAGAAACAAAGGAAAAGGTAAATATTCCCAAAGTTAAAAGAAACAAAGAAAGAAGCAAAGTAAAAAAGTTGCTATTAAAAGTGTAAAGGAAGAAGTGAAAAAGCAACAACTTGATTAACAAAAGTGGAAAGAAGTAGTAAGAAACAAAGGAAAAGGTAAATATTCCCAAAGTTAAAAGAAACAAAAAAAGAAGCAAAGTAAAAAAGTTGCTATTAAAGTGTAAAGAAAAAAGCTAGAAGTAACTACTTAGAAATGAAGGAACCATTTTAATGCTGAAAAACTGTTGAGAAAAAAAAGTTGAAAAGAGCTTTTAATTTGAAAGTGTGTTTCCTGTCTGTGTCTGTGTGGTAGTTTGTGTGTCCACTGTAGGGAGACTTCAAAACAAACTCATTTTAGCATTTAAATGCTAAATAATTAAAATAAGAATGATAAAAGGCTTTTATTTTGAAAGTGTGTTTCCTGTCTGTGAGGGTGTGTGTGTGTAGGGAAACTTCACCACAAAGTCATTTTAGCATTTAAATGCTAAAAAGTGGATAAAATATTATGAAAGGCTTTTATTTTGAAAGTGTGTTTCCTATCTGTGAGGGTGTGTGTGTAGGGAAACTTCACCACAAAGTCATTTTAGCATTGAAATGCTAAAAAGTGGATAAAATATTATGAAAGGCTTTTATTTTGAAAGGGTATTTCCTGTCTGTGAGGGTGTGTGTCTGTGTGTGTCTCCACTGTGTATGTTGAGGGAGAAAAACTCAGGTAAAGTGTGTGGACACAGCTCTGAGGCTGATTACATGACGTCATGCAGCTGTGTCCGTTACCATGACAATGACTGCTGCCTGCCTGCTGAGTCATGTGAGCCAAATGCAAAGGCAGGCTGGAAAAGTACTGAGACTATGCCTCGCAAAATGCTCAAAATATGAAAAAGTATTAGTCCTATCGAAACAATTCAAAAACTGTGAGTGACAAAAGGCTTCAATGAACACACTGATGTACTTTATTTGAATATACTCCATAAAATGAAGGCGTGGTGGCAATTTGAAAACAGCCCCCCGTTTGTGATTTGAGGAGAATTTAAGAACCTCTGTTATAATGGGCTCCAATGGGAGTTTCAGACGGCACTCTCTCCGCTTCTGGACTCTTGGAGAAAGAACCGTCAGTCCTGTCACTATGAGAGTTATATTTACTGAAAGAAGACAAAAATACCTACATTCTGATGTATAGTTTGTTTATGTAAGATTAAAGTTGATTGAAGGAAAGAAGGAAAAGAAGGAAAAAAGTTGCTAAAAGTGGAAGCTGAAAAGTTAGAGTGCGTGTGATGTCACCCACTCTAGCTGCTCCAACATTCCGCAATACACACTAATGGAAAAGTTGAAAAAGCTCCAAAAGTTGCCTAAAACTAAAACTGCGATTATTCAAAAAGTATAAAAGATACAAAGAAGCTGATCCACCCAGAAAAAGTTGAAAGGATCTAGACCCGTATAAAGTTTAAATGAAGTTTCTACTCCAAAGTATGATGACACAAGAGGCAGATGAAAAGTGGCAAGTTGAAGGGAAGTTTTAAGTGGCTTCCATTCATTTTCAATGGGAAAAAAAGTTGATAAAAAGTGAAATATAATAAAAAGTATAAAAGTTATTAATAAGAAAAGTAATAGCATAGATCTCCTAAAAGAGACCTACGTTTAGGAAGTGGAACGAAGTTTCTACGACAAACCGTCTAGGAGGAGATAGTGACCGAAAAACGGCGAAATAATAATAATAACTAGAAAAGGCAATTTCCAAGGAAATTACGTGGGAGAGCTGTTAAGTCGCCCGGTAGAGGCCGACCGCTCAGAAGCTGCTGAGAGCAGAGGCGTTTGCACGTTCAAAGCCGCAAACGCTGAAGAGAGATAAATACGAACAAAAAGAGAAAGAAAGAAGATGACAATAAAAGGAAAAAATCCAAAATCCCAAGAAAAGTTGAATTCAGAAAAGAAAAAAAAAGTAGAAAGTAACAATGGAGGAAGTAAATAAGTAAAAAGTTGATATTTAAAGTGTAACGAAACAGAAAAAGAAGCAAAGTAAAAAGTTGCTATTGAAAGTGTAAAGAAAAAAGTAAGAAGTGAAAAAGCAACAACTTGATTAACAAAAGTTGAAAGAAGTAGTAAGAAACAAAGGAAAAGGTAAATATTCCCAAAGTTAAAAGAAACAAAGAAAGAAGCAAAGTAAAAAAGTTGCTATTAAAAGTGTAAAGGAAGAAGTGAAAAAGCAACAACTTGATTAACAAAAGTGGAAAGAAGTAGTAAGAAACAAAGGAAAAGGTAAATATTCCCAAAGTTAAAAGAAACAAAAAAAGAAGCAAAGTAAAAAAGTTGCTATTAAAGTGTAAAGAAAAAAGCTAGAAGTAACTACTTAGAAATGAAGGAACCATTTTAATGCTGAAAAACTGTTGAGAAAAAAAAGTTGAAAAGAGCTTTTAATTTGAAAGTGTGTTTCCTGTCTGTGTCTGTGTGGTAGTTTGTGTGTCCACTGTAGGGAGACTTCAAAACAAACTCATTTTAGCATTTAAATGCTAAATAATTAAAATAAGAATGATAAAAGGCTTTTATTTTGAAAGTGTGTTTCCTGTCTGTGAGGGTGTGTGTGTGTAGGGAAACTTCACCACAAAGTCATTTTAGCATTTAAATGCTAAAAAGTGGATAAAATATTATGAAAGGCTTTTATTTTGAAAGTGTGTTTCCTATCTGTGAGGGTGTGTGTGTAGGGAAACTTCACCACAAAGTCTTTTTAGCATTGAAATGCTAAAAAGTGGATAAAATATTATGAAAGGCTTTTATTTTGAAAGGGTATTTCCTGTCTGTGAGGGTGTGTGTCTGTGTGTGTCTCCACTGTGTATGTTGAGGGAGAAAAACTCAGGTAAAGTGTGTGGACACAGCTCTGAGGCTGATTACATGACGTCATGCAGCTGTGTCCGTTACCATGACAATGACTGCTGCCTGCCTGCTGAGTCATGTGAGCCAAATGCAAAGGCAGGCTGGAAAAGTACTGAGACTATGCCTCGCAAAATGCTCAAAATATGAAAAAGTATTAGTCCTATCGAAACAATTCAAAAACTGTGAGTGACAAAAGGCTTCAATGAACACACTGATGTACTTTATTTGAATATACTCCATAAAATGAAGGCGTGGTGGCAATTTGAAAACAGCCCCCCGTTTGTGATTTGAGGAGAATTTAAGAACCTCTGTTATAATGGGCTCCAATGGGAGTTTCAGACGGCACTCTCTCCGCTTCTGGACTCTTGGAGAAAGAACCGTCAGTCCTGTCACTATGAGAGTTATATTTACTGAGAGAAGACAAAAATACCTACATTCTGATGTATAGTTTGTTTATGTAAGATTAAAGTTGATTGAAGGAAAGAAGGAAAAGAAGGAAAAAAGTTGCTAAAAGTGGAAGCTGAAAAGTTAGAGTGCGTGTGATGTCACCCACTCTAGCTGCTCCAACATTCCGCAATACACACTAATGGAAAAGTTGAAAAAGCTCCAAAAGTTGCCTAAAACTAAAACTGCGATTATTCAAAAAGTATAAAAGATACAAAGAAGCTGATCCACCCAGAAAAAGTTGAAAGGATCTAGACCCGTATAAAGTTTAAATGAAGTTTCTACTCCAAAGTATGATGACACAAGAGGCAGATGAAAAGTGGCAAGTTGAAGGGAAGTTTTAAGTGGCTTCCATTCATTTTCAATGGGAAAAAAAGTTGATAAAAAGTGAAATATAATAAAAAGTATAAAAGTTATTAATAAGAAAAGTAATAGCATAGATCTCCTAAAAGAGACCTACGTTTAGGAAGTGGAACGAAGTTTCTACGACAAACCGTCTAGGAGGAGATAGTGACCGAAAAACGGCGAAATAATAATAATAATAAAGAAAAGGATCTCATAAGTGTGAGAGCTGTGCTTACAGCTCTCCCACTAATAAAGAAAAGGATCTCATAAGTGTGAGAGCTGTGCTTACAGCTCTCCCACTAATAAAGAAAAGGATCTCATAAGTGTGAGAGCTGTGCTTACAGCTCTCCCACTAATTAACACAAAAAAAAATATGAATTGGGCTTAACACACATCTGACTGAGTCTGTGTTATTTAAACATTGCTGTCTGTTTTAGGAGGGTGGCAGGCTGTTGTACATTGGCCAGAATGAGTGGACCCATGTAAACTGTGCCTTGTGGTCTGCCGAGGTGTTTGAGGATGATGACGGCTCACTGAAAAATGTTCATATGGCTGTTCTGAGGGGAAAACAGCTAGTAAGTATGGATAGCTTGTCTGTGACAAGTCCCTATTTTATTTTAACATGTATTTATGGGACAGACATTTATAACCTGTTCTATTTTCTAATCAGTGCTGCGAAAAGTGTCAAAAGCCAGGGGCCACAGTTGGCTGCTGCCTCACTTCTTGCACCAGTAATTACCACTTCATGTGCGCCCGCCAGTGTCACTGTGTCTTCCTAGAGGACAAGAAAGTGTATTGTCCAAAGCATCGAGACCTCATCAAGGGAGAGGTTAGGAGATCCTATTTACTAAACGGCATTAATACATTTAGATTGCTTTAGATCCACCTTTTAAAACTTAGAAAATAAATCTTGTGTCAGGCTTAAACTTTAGCTTAATGTTTGTAATTTTCTGTTGGTGTATTTATTTCTTTAGGTCGTGTCTGGTTTTGAGGTGACCCGCAGGATCCTGGTGGACCTGGATGGGATTAGTCTCAGGAGGAAGTGGCTGGCAGGGCTGGAGCCTGAAAATGTCCACATGATGATTGGTAGGCGCATTGTTGGTGGATAAACATCCGTCTATTTATTTTACTTACTCATAAAATCTACATATACTTAAACATCATCGTTGCAGGTTCCATGACGATTGATTGTTTGGGGATACTGACTGAACTCTCAGACTGCAAACGGAAACTCTTCCCTGTAGGATACCAGTGAGTTTGTTTTACCTCATTATTTAGGCTGATATTCTTGTCTTGCTATTGAGTGCTATTAAGTACCACAATTACTATTCTTTAAATACTATTCTAAACAAATCAATTCTCTGGTTTTAGGTGTTCAAGGGTGTACTGGAGCACTTTAGATGCTCGAAAGCGCTGCGTGTATACCTGTAGAATTTTAGTTTGTCACCCTCCAGTTGAGGAGTCCGACCTGAAGAGCATGATGGCTAAAGAGGAGAATCGCACAATAGCACACAGCCCACCTCCCATAGCAGGTAATATTATTTATGTAGTCCATCTTTATTGTTATGAGTTACTGTATGCATCATACATGTACTATATGTTTTGTTCAACTTCTTTTGTGTTTTCTGTTTAGATTTTCCAGATCCATTTGAATCCCCAAGGCGCTCTGACACGCTTTCTCCTACTAACACCCCCAAGCTCAGGGTTTACACCAGGAACCGACACCCCAGTTACCCTCCTTGTCAGCGCCCACTGGGCCCAAGGCCCATGCCCTCCCCAGGTAAAAATATGCATTAAATTTCCTATTTTGAAGATTTTTTAAAACAATGTGTTTATAGTTTTTAAAAATGATTTCAATTTCCATTTATTTGATTTTGTAGGAGATACCTCTCAGCCCCAAAGCCATGAGATTGTGACGGTAGGAGACTCCCTAGTAAACCCGGGCATGCGGAATATTGACTCACGTCGCCACAGCTCCCCTTCTCTTTCTCCTCCTCCTCCTCACCAGATAAACAGACAGAGAGGTGTTACTGCATTTCCTCAAATTATGTCTCGACCGCTTTCCTCACCCCCACCCCTTATTCCTTCCCCTGCCAGAGACCCAGAAAAGTCCAAACACCTCAGCAAAGACTTGGCAAAGAGCCCACATCACAGAGATGATGAAAGAGGTAGGCTGTTCTCCACAGACAGGAACCGACAGGAACCATCTAAAGACCAGTGTTTGAGAGATGCTGTTAAGGAAAGAATATCAAGTCGAGATCAAGCTTTTAAGGACTGTGAAAAGAATAGGTCATGCAGAGATCTTGGGCAGAAAGACTCTGACAAGGGTGAACAAGCTGCCAGAGAGCCAGAAAAGAGGAGATCACTTAGTAGAGACCCAGGTCTGAAAGAATCTGATAGGGGAAGACCTTTAAGTAGAGATCCCTTGAGAGGCTCAGAAAAGGGGAGACAAGTAAACAGAGACTCTGAGAAGGGGAGACAAGCAAGCAGAGAAACGAGCAATAGAGAAACAGACAAGAGCAAATCATCCTCTAGAGAAGCCAGTTATAGGGACGTAGAAAAAGCTAGGTCACACAGTAGAGATATGGGGCTCATGGACTCCGAGAAGCATAGACAGTATAGCAGGGAGACAGGAAAGGACAGACCATCTAGCAGGGACTCTGACAAGGGTAGACCTCCCCCCAGAGATTCCAGTTATAGAAGCACAGAGAGAAACAAAGATTCTGGCTCAGGGAAAGATATTAACCCTGGCAGTCAATCCAAACATGCTGGAGCTGAGTGTAAGAGCCCCAGACTGGCACCTGCAGGCTCAGGCCAGTCCTCCCCTCCTGTGGGCACTGCTATTCTCACAAGTCAGCAGCTAGGTGGTAGCGCCAAGCAGACAGGCAAGCAAGGTAAACACGGAGGCAAAGACCAGGATGTTTCTGCAAGCCTTAGTATGTTGCCTCGACCCCGGTCCACCCCCACTTCAAACATCATTCAGCCTAAAGACAAGCCCAACTCAGGGAAGGAGAGTAGTAGTGGCACTGGAAATTTAATGCCAGCTTCACACCACAAGGAATCTATTGTTGGGAAATCCAGCTCCCCACAACCTTCATTTCAGAAATCCAATGCACGGAAATCAAATGATTACTCATCAGCTACAGCAGCAGCTGTAAAGCCTCTGTGGCCCTCAAGGACATCATTAGAAGACGATGCTGTCAAGCGAGGCTCAATGCACCTGGCCTCCTCAGCTGCAGCCTCGGCTGCCAAAGACAAACACCCAAAAGTTAAGACGGCAGGAAGCAGAGAGATGTCTAAAGACCGTGAAAGAGAGAAGACTCTCCAAAACAGCAACAGCAGCAACAAAATCCTCCTTCACAACAATACCACTAAAGCTTCTGGCAGTTCCAACATGCATGCTATAAACCCCAGCTCTCACAACACTAGCAACAGCAAAGCTCCAGTGCTTGGAAACAGCACCAAAGCACACGGGAAGGGTCCAGGGGACAAACATGAGAACCAGGGAGGAGACAAGTCCTCATCAAAGAGCAGAGAAAGCTACTCCTGTCCTGAGAGAAAGAACAGCTCCAGTCTGGACAACTTAACACAAAAGCAGCAGACTGGTTTAGCTCCAGAGAAAGGAGGAAAGTCTTCTTCCCAGTCTCACACCAAGCAAACAACTAACCAGCTGTCATTGTCGTCCAGAGAGAAAAAGCGGTCTGTTAAACCCCTCATTGTAACACCACTAAAGACTGATATAAAAACTGACCCTAATCGAACCAGCACCATTAGTGGCATTTCTTCTTCCTCCTGTCCAACAACCACTACCTCCACTGTTGCTCCTGCCGGCCAGGGGACCCATCACTCTGCCTGCTCCGCTCTTCTCTCCTCACCATCTGCTAGCAGTAGTGACAGCTCTGAATCTGACACCCAGACTCAGACAGAGGATGATGATCTCCACAAGGAGCGCTCAAACAGCGAGCTTAGAGACCACCTTGGCCTCCTATCTCAAGGCACTGAGGATGAGGGCGATGGCCCAGAAGATGGCCATGAAAGAAGTATGGATGATAAACATCACGAGGATGACAGTGACGGGTCAGGGTCAGCCAAGCGTCGTTACCCTAGACGCAGTGCCCGTGCTCGCTCGAACATGTTTTTTGGCCTTACTCCTTTCTATGGGGTTCGCTCATATGGTGAGGAGGACCTCGCTTTCTACAGCAGCGGAGATGGTGCCGGGGCCTTGGTTAAAAGGAGGCATGGTGGCCGAAAGAAGTCAGCGGAGGGGCAGGTAGATGGAGCGGATGATATAAGCACCTCCTCTTCTTCGGGAGACAGTGGAGAGGATGAAGACAGCAGATTGAAACATAGGGGTAAAGATCCTTACTATTACAACTTCACTCGAACAATAATTAACCCAGGTGAAGGCCTTCCGTCTATAGAAGGAATAGACCAGTGTCTTGGACGGGGCTCCCAGCTCCAGCGCTTTCTAAAAGATGAGGAGCAGCAGCAACAGAGGGCTCAAGGAAAGGCTGAAGAAGACATGCTATGTGCTTTGTAAGTACACAGAATTATATTGACGATATCATTTCATTTTGTGGTTATTTCTGTGGTCTCTGATAACAATTTTACATTTTGTCTTTGCTGTTCAACAGGACCTTAGGGAGGCAGAGTATTGGCCAGCTCGATGGCGTTGATGATGGCTCAGAGAGCGACACCAGCATCTGTACCACCAGCACCACAACCACTACAGCCACTTCCTCTTCCACCCCACATAAGAGCACCCCTAAGAGAAGGGGCAGAGAAAGGCACATTGAGAAACCTGACTCACTTGACACAAGCAAAGAGGCTGACAGCAGCGGCGGATCAGTGAGCAGCAACACACGAGAAAGCAGAAAAAACCAGAAAGAAAACTGTCTTCCTCTGGGAGGCGGCGGGGTCAAGACGCAGCCGCAGAATCAGGGTCAAGATCCTCTCGAGGCCCAGCTGTCCCTTAGCACAGACCTGCTTAAATCAGACTCTGACAACAACAACAGTGATGACTGTGGAAACATTTTACCGTCAGACATCATGGAGTTTGTTTTGAACACACCTTCCATGTCAATGCAGGCACTAGGTCAGCAGTCTGAGCCTTCTTCCTCACAGCTGCTTCTGGATGAGAGTTATGTTGGAGTGGATGTCAACCGGCGCAAAGACATTCTCTTTAATGACTTTCCTCAACCACTGCCCAGTGCGGAGAGTGGAAGTGTAGTGGAGAGTAGTGTGAATAGCTCCATATCTGTAGAGGAGCCATATCTTCCACTGGAGTTGCCCTCTGACCTCTCTGTTCTGACCACACGTAGCCCTGCTGTCAGCACTAGTCAGAACCACGCTGCTGGAAGTCTCATCTCTGATAACTCAGACCGCACCATGCTGGGCTTGACCTCTGACCCTGACACCATAGGTGGGGAAAAGAGTAGGGACAAGAAGAGAAGGGGATCAGGTGTCTCACCATCAGAGAATCAGCATGATGCTACAACACTGGGAAACAGGGACGGACACGTCACAGAAGGTCACATGACTCCTGAGCAGTTTATTCCCAGCCCTGCTATCAGTCAAGTAGCTGAACCCCTAGGTAACCAGGATGTTCCCAGGAGTTCCAGCACCCCTGGGTTGCCAGGTTCTCCCTCTCTGCCCCTTCAGGGCCAGAAATACCTCCCAGCAACAGCTGCAACTACAGGGAGTCCTAGTCCAGTTCCTGGACCAGGCCCATCCCAGGCACAGGTGTCCAGCCCAGCAGTCATCAAACCAGGCCCTGATAAGCTTATTGTGGTCAATCAGCAGTTCCAGCCCCTCTATGTCCTTCAAACTGTCCCTAATGGTGTCACCCAAAAAATGGGTGCCACAGGAGTGATGGACACTAGCTCTCCTGCAGTGCTAAGCTCTATGACGCTTACGACTGGGCTGAATACAGGGTTGTCCCCAGCCCAGCCGATATTTCCTGCTGGTGGCAAAGTCCTAGGCATGCCTCACCCCTCTCAGATCCATACCTTTACAGGAGCAGCACAGACAGGCTTCCAGACAGGAATCCCCAGCACCACCTCGGGGCTTCTCATTGGGTTGCCTTCTCAGCCCCATGACCAGTCCCAGATTCTGGTCTCTGAGGCTGGTCGACCGCACGAGTTGGGGCACAGTGTTGCCATAGTGTCCAGCCCCTCCTCTCTCACTTCTTCCCCAGCTGTACTAGCCTCTGCCCCTGTTAGAAAGAGGCCTATCTCTCGTCTTCAGCCAAGAAGAAACAAAAAGTTGTCTCGTTCTCGTAGTCAGCCTACTCTAGCGCCATCTGAAGTGGGCCCTCCTAATATGACCCTCATCAACCTGTCTTCCCCTCAGATCACTGCTAATATCCCTGGCCAACCAGGTAACTTGGTAGAGTTAAGCAGCATCCCGACTTCTCAGCGCAAGGTCCCGAATATTATTAAGAGGCAAAAATCCGGTGGGGTTATGTACTTCCCTGGTCCTGCTCAGCCCAGTATTCTGGGTCATGATTCCACTACTCATCTTTTGCCGTGCACAGTTTCTGGTCTCAATCCCAGTCAGTCTTTATTGAATGTTGTGTCTATGCCCCCTAGTGGTGCTACTGGTATTCTTGCACCAGGATCAGTCTCCCTCTCTACCCCTGTCCTCAGCTCTACCGAGATCACAGGGCCAATTAGCAACCTTTTGTTCAAGGCAGGTCCACCTGGCTTGGGCCTGTCAGATCAGCCAATGGTCCTTCAGTCAGCAGGAGGAGCCCCTCTGATGTCACAGCTTAGCTCCCCTGTGCAGACATCTATAGCCAGCAGCATCTGTGTCCTACCATCCCAACAGACTATAGGCATGGCTGTCACCCAGCAAGTAGAGACAGATGGCAGTAATGTCCACTTACAGCATCAATCTCACCCTCTTAACAGAGCCCAGACTGTGGACTCCAGTTCAAACACCACTGTTACTTTAGCCCCTGGGCCACCTACACCTCTAAGCCCAGGTAAGGGACGTGTTGTTGGCGTGTTCACACAAACACAAAGCTCTGCACAATGCCAAAGCAGCAGAACAACTCCTATTTCCAGATCATCAGAACAACGGCTGCTAAACTCCACCACAGCAATGACAGCAGCAGTCACAATTTCAGGAGCAGAAAAAGGCAAACAGAAAATCAAGAGGAGCAGACAGAGTCTGGACATAACCAGTGTGAAGAAGCTCAAGGCTTCTCAGACAGATGAGCTTCGCAGCAACCCTGCAGGACAACTCCCATTAAACCCAAGGTGAGGTAGCGCTGTTTTACAGGATCCTTGAGATGTCTCAATATTGTTTGCTCTTTTTATTCCTGTGTTTAAGAATACTAAGAGGAAATTTGCAATAACTTCATCAAGCATGCTCTCTGACGTCATTCACACACATTTAGATCATTAAAAAAATTAACAAGTTTTATTTTTTTAATGACTTTCTTACTATCAACTTTCATTAAGATTTTTCCTAGTCCTTGGTCACAGACTAAATGTTGTTTTCTGTGTAGTGTTCTACAACATGGTAAAGTTAACCTCTCCTACTAAATCTCTTAATAACCAAAATGTTTTGATTGCATTATGTTAAAAATTGTTCATAAGATAAGCAACAACAGTCTAGTGTCTTGTATTGTAACTACTAACAACGAGTTGTAGTAAGGTAAAAAAGTGCATAAAATATATTCCCAGTTTGAATCTTTCCCTTCTTTTTTTGCATGCAGGTCCAAAGAGCTGAGCTGCCCTGAACCCATGGACACCGGCAAGCCACCAGATAAGGCAACCAACAAGAGGTAGAGTATCAAAATGAGTCCTTAGTTTTTAAATCAACTGTATAACAGAGTTCTAATTCACATTCTATGTTTTTCTAGTGTGCTTGGTAAGAAGAAGATACAGGAAGGTTCTAATTTACTGGGGAAAGTGATGGGAAAAGACAAACCCTCTGTAGCTGTAGGAGCAGAGTCTCTGCCTGTCACCTCTCCACGCAACCAGGACGGCATTGATAGTGGCTTGGATAGCAAACCCAAGAAAGGCATCATTTTTGAAATCTGCAGTGAGGACGGCTTCCACATTCGCTGTGAAAGTATTGAAGGTAAGAGAACATAACTTAAAATGGCAACTGTTCATTTAACTGTATGTATTGCTTTACATAATGTATTCAGTACACGAGTGTCTGACAAAGTAATAGTTTTTTTGAAAAACGTGAACTTGACTTGACTATATTGTTTGACCAAACGGTGTATAAAATATTGTGCATGAATACTGGGCTGTCCTCTCCTAATAGCCTATCCTTTTACAGAAGCTTGGAAGTCCCTGACTGACAAAGTCAGGGAAGCTCGCTCCAATGCACGACTCAAAGAGGTCTCTTTTGAAGGTGAGGCATTATTCTAAATCAAACAAACACAGAAAAATCAATATGTTGTTCTCATTTTCATTATTGGTCTTAACTTCTGAATAAAGATAATAATTTCTTATTGAGGTTTGTCTCCTTTCTTCCCAGGTGTGAATGGACTGAAGATGCTGGGAGTTGTTCACGAGGCAGTGGTCTTCCTTCTAGAACAGCTGTATGGCTCTAGACATTGTCGAAGCTATCGTTTTCGTTTCCACAAACCAGAAGAAACAGATGAACCTCCTATCAATCCCCACGGTTCAGCTCGTGCAGAAGTCCACCTAAGGTTAGGAAGGGACTGAGCTGGCCATCATACCTGTCTGTTATCATGATTTCTGTAGGTCTGTGAAGTAATAATCTTCTGTCTTTGGGTTTCTGACTTTTGTCTATTCCACCTGTCTACCTTCCAGGAGGTCTGTGTTTGATATGTTTAATTTCTTGGCCTCAAAACACCGACAACCTCCTGAGTATAGGCCGCATGAAGACGATGATGAGGATGGGCAGCTGAGGACTGCCAGGTCTGTTACAGCACACCTTAGTCCTTTTTTCATTTTTGCTGTAGATAGATCCTTTTTTGTTGCATTGATCCCTCACAAGAAGTGCCACAAAGACAGACAGAGTATAAACAATTCTAAAATGACTTCATAAACAATAAAGTTGCATAATAAAATTGGTCTTCAATACTGTTGCTGCAGGCGTGCCTCCATGGAGCTGCCACTGGCTGTAAGGTTCAGGCACCTCAAGGCCACCTCCAAGGAAACTGTGGGAGTCTACAGGTTATATCAATTGTTCAATAATCATATACTTTGATGCAATTAGCTGTTTGAACAAAAGCAAATATGTTCGTCAATTTTGTGTGTCTTTTTTTCCTATTTATTTTTAATTTACAAGTAGTCATTTTAATTAAGTGCTGATAAATGTGAAGATTCAAAAATAGAGAGTGGCAAAACAAAGGATTTAAAAATTATATGTACGTCTGTATAAACTCTTGACATTGCTGCAACTCACTATATCTCTGTGCAGATCTCCTATTCATGGCAGAGGTCTGTTCTGCAAGAAAACCATTGAAGCAGGGGAGATGGTCATTGAATACTCTGGAAATGTTATTCGGTCTGTGCTCACTGACAAACGGGAGAAATATTATGATGGAAAGGTGAGCTCTTGTGAATGAACAGGGAGTTTACTGTTTATTTGTTCTTTTCATTAACTGGACCTAAAAACTATTGAAAGCATCAAACTTATAACCCCTGTGTCTTGTCTCCTCAAAGGGGATTGGCTGTTACATGTTTCGCATTGATGACTATGAGGTGGTAGATGCCACGTTGCATGGCAATGCTGCCCGCTTCATCAACCACTCTTGCGAGCCTAACTGCTACTCTCGGGTCATCACTGTGGACGGCCAGAAGCACATCGTCATTCTTGCCTCTCGGCGCATCTGCTGTGGAGAGGAGCTCACCTATGACTACAAGTTCCCTATTGAGGATGCCAGCAACAAGCTGCCCTGCAACTGTGGTGCAAAGAAGTGTCGCAAGTTCCTCAACTGATTCTTGTATCTGAACAATCTAAAAAGAACTGCCGATCTGTTGAGCAGCAGTGCCACAACGTTCTGAGGACACCCCAGCTAGCAGTTTGTCATGGCGTTATGCCAATTTCTTTTCCACGTAAGAGCTGCCAAACAGGAAACAAGCTCTCTGTGTTTCTGTTGCTGCTGTTATCAGAACACAGTAAAAGACAGTGGCTGTGAGTTGTACTGATTATGCAGGAAAGGCCATTTTTGAGGAGAGGCCATTTGTAGAAATTCCAACATTTTGTGCCTCTTTTTGTCTTCTTTACATTTGGCATGGGAATTTTCACCTTAACAGGTGAGTTACGAAACGGTTTAAGCCTTCAGAGCATTGCAATATTAACTTTTACTTACATTTGGATGATAAAGTAATCCCTTCATATTTTTTTACATTGGCCCATCCTCCTTAATCTTTTAGAAACATGTTATGGTCCACTAAGTCTGAGATATGAAAAATAGAGGGAAAAAATGTAAAGATCTTGGTTCCATTTTACACCAAAGTGCAATTTGTTGAAGGGACTAGGAACGTTAATTTTACCTGATGAAAAAAATATATTTCTTTTTTAATCTCTGTGTCAGTTGTTGATGCACCCTGTCTGAATGTGCCCTGATGCCTTCAGAGCCATTGTGATTTATTGAAACCTTCCCCTAACCTGGCTTTTTGAAAAGCCTGTAGGTGTGTACATTCAACACTGTAAATAGGAGCTGTTTGTGTGTAGCAGCCTGATGAGAGCTGTACAGATGGAAACACTGGGGGAGCAGTGGCCACAGAAAGGAAGAGACATTTAAAAAAAGAGACAAGGGGATAGAAATGTAGAATTGTTAATAAAAAAAAGGGTTATTTTTGATTGTTCATGTAAAGGATGATATCTAGGTTGATACCATCCATTGTACACAAATTGATTTTGTCTTATAGCTTGGTAGCTATGTTCAATTGTTGATGGGATTTAGCCTCTGGCCTAAGACAATGAGGCAGCTAGAGATTCTGGTGGACTGAAAGCCAAGGGACTGGAGAACCCTACTGATGTGCTTTAGTAGACATATTTATAATTAATTTTTTGGAGCTGTAATCCAGAAACAGCTGTGGATCTTACATAAAGTTGCATACATGTTGCAAGATTGTGCATGCTGTTGTTCTCAGACTTGTATTTGGTGATTATATAAGCTCTGACTTTTTGAGTCACGTTCCAAATTAGAGCAGCAAAGAGAACCAAACATCTCGCCCTTGTATTAAGTTTTCACACAGCTTGTTTTCTTTATAGCCTGTTGTGATAACCATTACTATGGATAACGTTTTTTATTTGTATTAAGTCTTCTCTGTTAACTGTCATTTATTAGGGACAGGGATATCATGCTTGCTTTTTAAAAAAACAAATGTAAATAATGTATATTTTTCTACAAAATGACTTAAAAAGCACTCACTAGTGGATAGCACTTAATAATGTATTTATATTTTTTTAAAAAAGCTTATTTATTTTATTGCATTTTTTAGGAAATAGAGGTTTACAAACACTAATGCTTGGTCTCAAAGTTTTGTAATCCGCTTTTTAAAGTTGTTTTTGTCATAATATTATTTTTTATTTGTAGCCTGAATGTTTTCTTTAAATCCAAAGACTGATGCTGGTCTGTGGCTTGGTCCCCTTTTAGTTCAGTCCACCAGTAGCTCTTTATCTATCCTGGACCGTTTGGTCAGAGCTGACGTTTTTCATTGTTCCAGTTTCTAGCTGGCAGCATGGCAGTCATGTGATCTATTATTATGCACTTGAGAGAGTTTAGCCTTATTGTCTACACACCACATCACACTGAGAATCAAGTCCACTTACAGGCATCTATCAAGGCAGTTTTACCAAAATATTTCTTTCTTTCATCACTGATCAGCCGTGGGTCGACAGGCTTACAGCCTTTTTGCAAAATTTAAACCATTCACTTGAGTAGAATCCAGTGGAATGAAAGGGTGTTTCCCTCTGCAGTCTAAAACAAAGAGGTGCCTTTATTTCAATGCCACCAACATTTTTCTCATATCTCCGTTGAGCCATTCATCCCTGCTCACCGCCATTTGAACATAGTCTTTTGTTCTTCGATTCAGTCTCCTTGTGGTTTGCCTTCGCTGTTGATGAGCATGCCTCTTATGAGCCTTCACACCTTCAGCCATTTTTTTTATCAGACTGTTGAGACTGACGATGCACTTGAGGTTACTTGGCTATTGTCCATTTTGGATAATTTGTTGTGCGCCATTTATGTTGACTTTATTAGCACCTAAAAGCTGTCATCAGTTACTCCCGCACTGCCCCTTGTTGTCCCACACGTGTTTTGCACTTTAGCTGTGACAAAGGCACTGAATAGAAATAAGAAAACTCCGCTCTTTCTCCAGACAGACAATATAACTCCATTGCTAAAACCACAAGCCCATAGACTGTGAGTTTGTGCATTAGGCTCTGAGTTTAGTCAACCTACAATTGGTCTTGATGACTCCTGAAAGTGGTGTTTGAGGCTCTAGCAAAGTGCACTTGACTCTTTTTCTGCAACATAGTGAAGGCAGGGACCACACCAGCAGCCCTTTCCTTCCTGAAGGTGCAGTGTGAGCAAACCTTGGCTGCGCTTTTCCATTGAGGGCCCAAGATCCAGCTCTTGTCGGGTCATGAGGCCCCTCCATCTTGACTGACAGGCCAGCCTCGTGGTCGTACAGCTGCACCTGCACTGGGCTCGCTTGGTTCTGCTGCTAAGGTCAGCAATGAATGTATATTCCTCCTCTCCATCACCAGAATTGATGTGATGATGTTGATATTTTGTCAGCTACATTTGTTTTCAGTTATGTTTCAATATCCCGGTAGATAAAGAACATTTGTAGACACAACCTCAAACTGGGCAACGGCAGTTTAATTTCAACACCGAATAATACTGATGTGTGAACAGCAGTGGCATTTCTGTATGTAGGACAACAGGTTTTTACTGGATTAGCTCCAACAGTTCACGCTAGCATCAGTGATAACACAATTACTGATGCCAAGGGCTCTGTCTATGACTCAATTCTCCAGATCCACTTCTGCATTTTCAGGATCAGAAGGTTCAGTCAACAATAAGTCATTTACTTCACTCTTTGAAACAGCATATATACAATAAGAAAATGGTCTCTGTTGTTTCTTTGGACTTTGTTCTACCATGCCACACCAGTGGCCCTTCTCTGTCATTATCTGTAATTATAGTATAAATACATAACAATATTACGGAAACATGCATAGTAATTTCTTGTACTTTAGTATCTATACAATATATGGAATGGACAGACAAACTTAGTTACAGTAGCAAAACAGCAGATTTATAATGGTTAATAGCAATGTTTCGATGTACTCTATAATGGTTTTGTGTTACAGTACTATCAGATGAAACTAACGTGCATCTTTCTTTTGTATATTGATATCCAGTACCAATTTTGCTGTGCCTGTGAGTGTTCCTTCAACCAGTAAGGAGCATTGCAGTTCTTATTTCTCTTTTCTTTCTGGGAAGGAGTGATTTTTATGTGATGAGAAATGTAACTGTATTAATGTGGTTGTGAACTTCTTGAGGTCAGCCCTTTGTTTTGTTTTGTTTTTTAAATTTTGTTTTTTTTAATTTGTTGTTTGTTTTTTCCTGGTTGTTGTAGTGATTGTTTTTAATTTGTAAGTTTTAACAGGGACTTTTTTAGATGGCCTACTTGATGTGGTATAAATTAAGAGTTTGGTTTGTGGAGACTGATTGAGACTTTTTAAGATCACACCAAAATGTTTTTTTTGTGTGTGTGCGTGTTTGTGTCTTGGTTTTTGTTTGTTTGTTTGTTTTGTTTTGTTTTTGGAAACCTCTTATGTCTCCCTTATTACCAATCTCTCCTCCGAAGCTTTGGTTGTACTTATCATGTACTGTTTTTATAGAAAGTCATAATGCTGATGTTGAAAACGTTTAATTTATTTATTTTGTGCAACATCCACCCTGAATTCTTATTGTACAAGGCAAAGTTTGGGAGCAGTTGGATGAGTACTTAACATGTATTTGTAAGTTTCTAATTGTTTCTTGTGTATAGAAGTTGTCAACCTATAATTGGATGCGATGTCACAGAGGGAGCGGACATAGGTCACGCTAATAGAGATTGTGGATCAATAACAGGCTTGTTTTCTTATGCCTTGATTATACCTTTGTCTTATCAATATTCCTCCTGCTCTCTGTAATAATGGTATTAATGAGAACAGTCATATTTTCTCCTGTTTTGACAGTGTTCTTTCAACACACATCAACAAAATGAAGGAAAACTACCACAGTAAAAAAAAAAACACAAACTACTTGGTTGAATGTATAATTAGGAAACAAAGTTGTACATAAATGTAAAAACAAAAGTTTCTAATCATGTTTATTTTCTATGCACTTTTTTTATTTAAGTAATAGTTTAAATAATAAACGTGTCTCCTTTAATCTGTTTTTTCTCTCGACTGGTTTACTGTGAGAGTTATGAGGCTTTTTTTATTTCACATGATGTTTATCAGTAAATGGCAGTTTGCTCTAAAGCCAACTTGTAAGAAATGGAAACTTAAATATCTACAATCCCAGAAAACTGGACCTGTGATTCTGTATTGTGTGATCAGAATCTCAAGAACAGCAACTGCATGATTCTTGATATGAGATTGATTTCTTAGTTGCTATTAAGTCGGATCCTGTATGTAAGTAATAATCATAGTAAATTTGGCCTGCGGCTCCTCCAATATTTGTTTTCTTCAAGAAGCACAATTGTAGTCCCAGCTTTGAGAGTTAAAGACACTCCTTTCAGATCTTCTGTTTGTTAGTTCAAACCTAACCTGAAACTGCCTCCTCCAACCAACCAAATTATACCAAATAACCAAATGAGCAGCCTGCTCCAACCATACCACCATCCATTAAACTGTACATTTTCCAAGTGATTCAAATTAACTCCAAGCAACAGCATGGGTTTCTACAGGAACTCAGTGTAGAATTAGCTGATTCTGGTGCTGCTAATTAAAAACATGTCTTAACTCTGCTGCATCTCTCTTCAGTTACAGCTCACTGCCTCCACAGGAGCCTGCTGGAAACACTCCTCAGTACAGCCTGATGACTCAGATTCAAAAGAAGTCTGCTCTTGTTTCAAAGAGCTGCTGACTTCCATCCTCCCTAGTCATTACATTCCCATAAAACCAGTGTTTTAGTGTGTTTCAACACTAAGCAGACACATGTGTATAGTCAAAGCAGTTTCACTCTTTATCAGCCACTGCACATGTCACAATAAAAGCCTTCGCTTAAAAAGGAAAGGCTGTGTGCTTGCTTTCACAATCTATTGTTTAATATTAATTGCCTTAGTATGTGACTATAACAACATTGAATTAATTTTCAATTACTGATTATTGATTTAGCATGTAGTAGTTAAACTATGATAATGGTGGCTTGATAATTGTCGGTGGGTGATAGCAGACGTTTTCACTTTTATAGCTTTGCTTACGCTTTTTCACAAATTTATCAGACAGCAATGTGCTCATTAAAACCCTAAAAGAGTACACCCTGTCCAACATGTAATGAACACGTTCTACATGATTAGACACATTCAAAGTTCAGCTAATGTTGGTTGTTCTACATCATGACATGGTGCTGAATTTATTTTTTCTTGACTTATAACCCAGTTTGAATTCCAAGGCTGCCAGAACGGATGTGCATACCCCAAACATAAACATATGGCAGGCTAATCAGTCTAGTGAAATGACATTTTAATCTAAAAACATCAACAATATCAACACTTTTCATTCAACCAGACAACATACCCTGAAGTACCAGGGTTTACAAACAGGTTTCCTACATCTCTAGTCTCAAAGTGTTACATCAGACATACATATGTATATATATGAGTCATATAAGAACAATAATAAGCTGGTTGAACACTGTTTATTCTGAACAGAATGTATTCTATTAGCAGATCTGTGAGGTAGTATTTAGGCATGGTGGTGCTTTGAGCTAAGTGCTAACAGCATGCCAATATGGTACTGTTTTCTTGCATGTATAAGATTTATTATGTGAATCTTCCTAGTTTAGCATGTAAGCCAACCCTAACCCAAATGTTCTAATGTGCGTGACCACAAATTGCAAAGCACTGAACTAATTTGAAATGTGACCCACTGAAGGCTCTAGAAGAAAAAATTGTAACACAAGTCATTGCAGATAACATAGATAACAATACAGAGTAAAATATGGAGGTCTGTAAAATAATTTTCTGGTTTCTATTAATAGTTTTTGAGACATTTCAGTTTGAAAGCCGCTAGCATAAAATACAATATGACCTTTTGTTTTGTTTTTTTTTAGGTTCAGCACAGCTGATTATTGTCCACATGTTGGTTTGGCACAGTATTTTTGCCGGATGCCCTTCCTGACACAACCCTCGCCAATTTTTACCAGTCTTGGACCAGCACTGTGCAGCTAGGGATGGGAAAGGGCTATTGGGGGTTCAGTGTCTTGCCCAGAGACACTTCAACATGTAGATGGGACTGGGGATTGAACCTCTGACTCTGTGGTCTGTGGATGACTGCCTTACCAATTGAGCTACAGTCGCCTCCAATGGTATGACCTAAAAAGAGTAAAATACTTTTATTCATCAATTTATTTTAAAATAAAAGGAACAAACATCCCTGTGTTTTAGCTGCACTGGTAAAACAAGGCAATTCTCAAAAACTAGTCTAAAGCTGAACCTAATTTGCTATTATACTAAACACTGCCGATTTTCTGTTTTCTCTAACTCAGTAGACCGTGGTCTCACTCCAATCCCCTCTCTAGTTTGGCCCCAGGTCACTGCTGCATGATAACAGTAAAAATTTGTTTTACTTGGCCCAAACTCTAAAGAGCTGCAAAATGTACCCAGATTAAGTTTAGCTTCCTTGCCAAAAACCATATTGAGAACTCTTTCTTTATCAACTTAATGCTGAAGGATTACAGAGAAATGGGGATTACTGTAAGAGAGAGTCTCGCCTGAGTGGAGGACTCAGATATTAATAGGAAGATACTATCAGTACGGAGCAAATTGCTTCATTATGGAGGCAGATAATGAAACTCACTGATTAAAAAGAAGAAAATGTGAATGTGATTACCTTCATGTCAGCTGACGTCTGCATTAGCCTCACTTCACCTTTCATTTTCAGCAGAGGTGTTTCTTTTGCACCACAAAAGGATAGTTCGTGTTCAGCTGCAGCTGACCACAACCTTCTGAACTCTCCGTGGTTGTGTCTTGGAGAGTTTCCCCAAACACTATTATGCAATTTGCCAAACATTCCTCCATTTATTATCCTCCCCCTAACTTTTATTATCTCCTAAATCCCTTCTTTCATACCGATTTAGTCACACTTTTTGTTTTTGTCATATTTCTTTTTTATTTGTGCTGGACTAACATCAAATATTTCCCTCTGTATCCTCCCTGCTCTCTCTACTCCACCCGCTGTTCCTTCTCTCCCACCCTCCCGAAGCTCTAATTGGATTTCATTACCAGCTCCTTTCAGTTTTTTCCCAGCCACATTCTCTGGTTGGAAGGAAGAGCTTTTAGTGGATTCTCCACAACACTCAGAGACATAAGCAGCGGCCGAACTCCAAGACTTCACTACATCTTCTGGTAAGCTGCTCGTCAGTATTTTATTATCAGACAGCACATGTCAGGGTTCAGGGCTGAGGTGTGTTTGCTTTAGTTTTGAAAACAGACAGTGAAATCTTTTCTTCAGGCTACAACATGAAACTTTTTTGAAGCTAAATAGTTGTACCAGTTCAGTCCACTCTGTGCTGCCCCCCACCCTGCTCTGCTACCTTCTGCTATGTCTGCACCCCTACAGGTATTATTCACTATGCAACTACATTAAATAAGAGTGTTTCAAAAGTTACCAGTCAAGCAGAAATAACTGAGCTCTCATTGGTTAGAAGAATGAACCTTTCTCAAAACCTTTAGGAGGGAATATCTCTGACCTGCTGCCACCATAAACACTACAGTAAGTAACGTTTATTCTTTCTAAATCACCTTGATGTGGTGCTGTCTTCTGTCACCCTCAATGAACAGTCTGGCATATTTGCTTGTGAAGATTTTTGAGAGTCTTACTAACTAATACGAGAGAAGGCCAATTATTTCTGTTTCAATTTTTGCAGCTTCTTCTTTATTGTAAGTTTATATGACTAATACCTAAAGGGCTGTGCAGAGTGTAATTCTACTACTCCACTAATTCAACAACATGAATCATCTCTTTACATAATAAAGTCAAGACTTACAGAGTCTTATAGGTTAGGTCTTATAGCTTATAGGTTACTTATAGGTTTATAGAGAAAACCCAACAAATCCCCTATTTAAGCAAATACTAAGGCAATGGTGATGAGAAAAAAACTCTTTTAAACGGGTGAAACCTCCAGTAGAACAAGGCATAGGGGGGCAGCCATCAGCCTTAACCGGTTAGGGTGAGTGGAGAGGGAAAAGAGAAGAGGAGCAACAAGGACCAACAACAAAACACTGGGCAGGTTATTATGGCAAGTAACCACAAATTGGAAACACACAACTCTGACTCGACCTGCACTCTTAAAGTGAAATGGTCTATCGTAATAATAAGTTACTTTGACCGTTAACAGCTTTGTATGTAAAGAAGAAGGGTTTAAATTCTATTCTAGATTCAGTGGGTCAGTAGAGAGAAGTTAATGAAGGAGAAAGATGATAGTTGTTAATTCCAGTCAGTAAACTCCTGGCAGCATTTTGATTTAATTAATGAATTAATTAGGACATTTAAATAGTGAGGAGTAATACCAAAATTACTGTATATTAATATTGTGTAACAAGTCCTGTTTTCAAAATGTCAAGTATCAAGTACAAAACTATTATGAGCAAAATGTTTAGCAAAAGTAAAAATACTTTGTTTTCAGCAGAATAGCCCCTGGCAAGGTTATGCAGCATTTTAATGTTGCTGCTTTTTGATGTGGAGCTAATTTTCATTTCAATATTATGTTTGGTAGTTGCTTTTATTGCAGTACATTAAATATGAGCTCTCTGGAGTAGAAAGCACAACACCCCCCTCTAAAACATAGTGGAGCTGTACAGAGTTGAATAGGCTGCCTCTAACAGTCTGTAACAGGCTACAATAACAGGCTGTGTGGGTGTGTGGGTGTGTGTGTGTGTAAAATGCCATGCAATTGGTCTTAAAGCAATCTGACAAACCTTTCCAAATGGCCAGTGGGCCTCACGGATTATTGTCTTACAGAGAAATCTGAGTTTTAAAATCTAACTCAGGTGATAAAGTTAATTCTAAATCACTGAGCTGCAGTTTGATTTAAACTGAAAACTCAAATTTCAATGAAAACTCCTGTCTATTGATCTCTGCTGAATAGTTAACTTCAGAAAGAAATGGTTCTGAAAGCATTTTTCAAAATGAGCCGACAGCATTTCCTTGAAATGTTTTTTGCATAGCATGTCCCTAAATGAGAAAGTCAAGAAGTTGTTCTAACAGTATGATCTGTAGTTATACAATAAAACTGTAGTTAGTACTTTAGCAACAGTGACTACTTTTTTGCTGATGTTTCTAATTGTCTGATGCCTAGTAAGTAGTGGTAGCAGACATCTGTTCAGACTCTTCAAGATTTGTCTGCTCCACTTTTCTGCCGGGAATGCTGACAAGCAGTTTTCTCCCTCTCCCCCTCTTTTTCTCTCAGTATTTTGTTTCTGTTTGCAGCCCCCCACCCCCCATCCCTCTGTGCGTCTCTTTCCCATTGCAGCTGTTGCACATGTAAGCTCTCAATTAGACAACAGATGACAAAGCCCTCACCTTTTACCCCAAATGCAAAGTTTTTATTACGTGATGTTGGAGTCCCTAAGCTCTCAGTACCATGACCCGGCAGTATGTCTTCCTGTTCACTTCATCATTTCAGTTAATGATCTTGTGAGTCTTGTCCTGCTCTCAGACAGTCTTCCCAACAGGGAGATGCTGGAGACAAGCTGGTGTCTCTTTACCAAAAACCCTGGAGGAAAGGACCAAAAAAAAAAAAAAAGAGCCAGACTGTAAGCAACATACAAAGTAATACAAACATAACCACGTTCCATTAAGCATTTTGGTAATGCTCCAACTGTCCAACTGGCCGTGCAGAGTTGTCTGAGATGTAAGGTTCACACACACACAGAGACAGGAGACAGAAGAGAGAAAGAGAATTTGAGGGTAAACTTTTAACTTTTAGGTGTGACTGTGATTAGTTTCTGAGTAGGCTGTCTGGTATTTAGCAATCATCAACCCTTTAAGCAAATGTTTTTACAGGAAACATCTGCTTGGGAAAGAGATGGATATTTTAAGTGTGTGCTTCATCAGTAGCCAGGGGAATTTTCTTATTTCCTCCTGATGACCTTCAAATTCAAGAGAATTTAAATACAGTAGCTGGATATTTAAACATTGTTTTAGAAATACGCATTTACTTACTTACTTACTTACGTTAACTTGACTTTTTTTTACTTTTGTTGAGCATTTACATCAAGTAAACATTGACATGATCAACGTGGATGATGGTTATAAAGGTTGTATAACCTTCTTTCATTTCTGGTCCTTTTTCCTATTATCTACTTCCACGTACCTTTCCTGAAACAGAGCATACTGTTCTTAGTATCAAGTCTCTCAGAAGGTTATTTGAGGAGGATGATTCACTCATTGGCACCAAAAACTGCACCTGTGTTCATAAAAGCAAGTCCTCCATGTGTATGTTGTTTAGGTAAAAATTAGGACTGTTATTTGAATCTACTGGATTTTACTCTTCACAGTTCAGCCATTTCATTAAGTCTGATATGGTTATTTCAGTTTTTAAACATTAGCTGAAAGGCTAGTCAGTGTTCGGGTGTTCTTGAAAGACAAAAGTCCTTAATTTGAATTGATTGATTTGCTGTAAGTGTAACATTTTATCCTGTTTCACAGTATGTTAGACAAGTTCTGTTGTACTGTTGTTTTAAATTAAAGTTGGACGGTTGTTCAACAGTCTCTCTTGTGTGTTTACATACTGTGCTGCAATTGTAAATGTATATGTGGTCTCCCTGCTTCTGTAATCTGATGATGTTTGATCTAAACTGGTGTTTAGAGTTGCATTTGTGGGGAACCTTGGTTTGATCTGATCACGGGTATTCCATTGTCTGTTGCTTCTCCTTCACAGACTTAATTTTTTCCACTCATATGTTCCTTTGTCTGAGATCTTTATGTTTTTCTTACTTCTCTTTCAGCCGTGACACTGCAATGACCTCACTCAGGCTGCTGCCGCTATTGCACTCCCTCCTCATCCTACAAGTCCATATTTCCAACCAGTTAGAAGACAACAAGATCCCTCCAAGTCTGTGTACTGGTCACCCTGGTACCCCGGGCACTCCTGGAGCTCATGGCAGCCCTGGTCAGCCAGGAAGAGATGGGAGGGATGGTAGGGATGCCGCTCCGGGAGAGAAGGGACAGAAGGGGGACAGGGGAGACACAGGTACTTTATTTTATTTACTTATGTGTTTGTGACAAGTGTCAGTGCTGGATGTTAATGTCTGGCCTTCTCCTTTCTTCTAGGTGAGACAGGGATGCGAGGTCTGATTGGAGACACGGGTCACCCAGGAGAAAAAGGGGAGAGGGGCCAGCCTGGAGAGTGCGCTGTGGCACCAAAATCAGCCTTCAGCGTTAAACTATCTGAGAGCCGCACTTTGCCCCTCACTGTGGGCAATGCAGTCGGCTTCGACAAGATATTGCTGAATGAGCAAGGCGACTACAACACAGAGACTGGACGCTTCACCTGCAAAGTCCCTGGCGTCTACTACTTTGCCGTCCACGCCACAGTTTACCGTGCCAGTCTGCAGTTTGACCTGATGAAGAACGGGCACGTGGTGGCATCATATTTTCAGTTTTATGGAAACTGGCCCAAACCAGCATCTCTGTCAGGTGGGTCCCTGCTCCACCTCATCCCTGGTGACCAGGTGTGGGTCCAGATGGCTCTGTCAGAGTACAATGGTTTTTACTCCAGCACCAAGACAGACAGCACCTTCACTGGCTTCCTGGTGTACTCAGACTGGAAAAACTCTGCTGTGTTTGCATGACCTGTGCTTATGAACAAAACAAAGTCACAACCTTTTTTGTTGCCTATTATAGTTGAGAAGTTCTGGACAAAGCCAAGTGAATCGGCTGTGACATGGTACAGCTTATTTGAATAATGAGAAAAAACATACCGCATACTCTACTGGCAAAGTGTGAGGTACATAGAGCAGTAGTTTTGATTCAATGTCTGTTCTTCAGTCACAGACATTAAACTAGTGTGACAGTTTATTCTTGCTTTCAGCCAACCCCAGGCCACAAATTCAAAAAGCTTTTATACTATAACGGCACTTTTCCACAGTTATTTCTGTGCAGCAACCACAAAACACGAATAAATATTTGTAGTTTAACACAAAATACAAATGGCTGATATTCTTTGGGTCCAATAAACCCTAATCATGTTACTAGGAAGGGACAAATTTAAAGAGATAAGCTTCTCCTGGTGTTGCACTAAGACATCAGCAAAATATAAATGTACTAAAGGTACTCATTCTGCAGAAAACGTATCTGTACACGTTGTATTTTTCATAAACAGATCACAGTGTTAATAGTGAGGCATTAATGTGGTTAAGAAGCATTTTATTGTTTTAAATACTTAATGCACACATAGGTGTTTTTAAAGTGGTGCCCAGTTTAGGAGTCAGGCTCCTCCAAAGGGTCACAAGTGACATCTAAGAGGTTTGTAGGTAATTTTTGAAGTAAAAAAAAAAACAAAAAACAAAGCAAAATTTAATTCAATTGTTTTTGTTGTTGGTTTTTGCGTATATAATTTTACCTGATTGGCCCTCTAATCATTGTTTAAATGAAACCATCTGAGATGTTTATAGGGAAAGTCAAACATGTCAAGAAGTTGCAACCACACATTGCTTTGTTGTGAAGGATCACAAGCCAAAAATATTGGGAATTACTGGTTTAACCTCCGACAATGCTTTGTACCTTTTAAGATTATTATAAGCTTATGTAAAAGTTTTCTAACTAGCTACTACAGTCGTCAGAATAATAGTATTGCAGTAAAAAGTTTACCATTTGCCTCTGAAATGCAGTAGAGCAGAAGTAGAATGTATCATGATTGACTAACTTTCCGTGACACTTTTATTGATAAAACCCAACACCCATTACTCTGGTTTTTATTCCCAAAGGCAATAGCAGAGCACTACCAAATTAAATACCATGGTGACAAGGGGCTGGAAAATATTCCTTTTCCACTGGATACACTGTTTACCTCTGCCTAACGAGTTCACCAAATGCTGCTAGTATCTCGACAGACTCACAAGCTGCATTTCAACACTGTGAGCTGCTTGATGTACTGCAAGTTGTCTCTTTCTTCCTGTCTCTGATGATAGATTAAGACATAAAAAGCAAGTTTACTGCGCTGAGTCTCTACCAATTGTTTATTTTGGAGGGTAAACACTGACCAGAACTGAAGACAGGCTTCATGTGACTGTCAGATACACTAGCTCACACATGAGGAAACATTATTTTCCCTTCACCCTCTTATACTCCTACACATAATAAAGCTCTAAATATATCCTCATAAATTTCCCCTGTAGGGTAGCAGGGAGTTATTCATCCTCCCCTGGCATCAATGAGTTATTTCCATTAGTCCACAGCTTGTAAAATAATTCTCTGACTCCTCGAAGCCGATGGCCAAACACACAATGACATCATTGGTTGAAATCCAGAGGTGGGTGGAGGTCTGTTTGGGTGAAGCAAAGCGGACAACAGTGTGATACAAATATAATATAATAAAAAATAATTAACATAAAAAAACAAAACAGAGAGAGATATTTGACTGCCACCAAAAATGCCAGGTTGTATTAAATTGTTTAGTTAGATTATAGCTTTTGTACATTTTATTGTCATTCATGATAGTCAGATGTTTGTGTTAGCTAATTAGGCATTTCTACAATTTTGTTGCTGCTCTTGAGGTTGCCAGGCCACCAGCAGAGAACCAGTGGGAGGCAAAGTTTGATTCCTAAGGACAGAGGCAGCTGTGCCCAGTGTTTCCAGTCTTTATGCTAAACTAACTGGCTACTAGTGGTCGTTAACGATTGTCATACTGAGAGGGATTTCAATCAAAAACTTCATCCCAGTTATGATATGTCAAGGCTTTATCTGAATCATGGATCCATGTAAACAAATTATTTTTTGTCCTTTGGGCTTATCCTTTGAGTTCAGGGTCGTCACAGCGGATCATTTGTTGATTTGGCACAGTTTTTCTGCTGGATGCCCTTCCTCAGTCAACCCTACCCAGTTTCCACCAGGTTTGGGACCTGCACGGCTAGGTATGGGGGTTGACTGCTGGGGGTTCAGTGTCTTGCCCAAGGACACATGACATGTGGTCTAGAGAAGTCACTGTCTCCCCCTATATGTAAACAAATACATGATGCAAACACAAAACCATAATGTCTCGGATTATTAAAGGCATTCATACATCTACTCGACTATCCTGAGGTGTGTCAAATAAGTAATAGTAATTAAGTACATTTAGTCAAGTGTTGCGCTTAATGCTTCAAGAATTATTTTTTTACATTTAAAAAAAATATAATTACACTCCATAAGTTACGTGATGTACCATGCACTAAGTACTTCAACTTGGGTAAAAAATTTAAAGAGGTACTTCGACTTCTAGTGGAGTTTTATTTTAAGTACTCGGACTTTACTTGACCATTAATTGTATGTATGTGTACCACCTCAATGGCTCTGTTTTACAGATGGTTGAGTATTGCTTGATGAAACAGTGGGGGGCAGTGTTGTATCAGTGTTCTGCAGCTGAAACATTTGCAGAAGTGAGAGTCAAGTATCATCAGTTCAAATTATCTTTGCAGGATTTCAACCATCTCTATCAACAGTATCCAGCAATAGTAGCTTGATGTTAGAATTCAGACATGAATGTAAAGTACATTGGGATTTTATTAGTTCAAAAGCTGCTCACATAGCTCCAGTATTAATCAATCAGTCATAACCCAGACAACTATGGCTTAATAATGACTTTTCCTTGCAAAGAGGGAAATATATGTATTCTTATGCATTTGTTCCTTTTATTGAGACATAAATGGAATAAAAATGGAATAAAATTTTTTATATATAACTAATCACACAATGTACTAGTCTTCTAATCTACCAAAACTAAGGTTTTTGCTTATGTTTGGACTAAGACTTAAGATCATTAACTGTGTTTCAAAGAGATTCTTAATTGCACTTAACAAAAAAGAAGAAAGACAGAAATTCAACTTGGAAATGGTGACAGGCAGAAGGCTACAATATCTTTTTTTATTGACCAGAGTCCCTGAACTCAACCAAACACTGCATTTATTTAGAGTTATCATGATTATGGTTTTCATGAAATAAGTACCAGCATCTTAAATACAGTAGAGTCAGGGTTACTTGGAAGCTGAGGCCAATACAGAAACATAAATATCAAACATTTATTTTTCATTTTAATTCAGTGACAGTTTACAACTTGCCCTTTGTCTTCTCTTGCAGTTTGTTGATTTCCCGATTTTTGCTTGTTCATATAAATTTTTGGACCCTGTTGAACTGCTGGACGTGTTTTGCATCACGATTGATGGCTATTGCATATCATGTCAGGCTTTGCACTAAAACCCTCCCACAGTTTGCCTTAATGGGGACATGCTCTTACTATTTCTGAGTCCCCCACGAGGAGGTCAGAGGCCTGAGTCAACTGCAGAGTAGTGCTTATTAGTAGCTGGTAGAGATTCATACTTGAGGAAACTCACTGTTGTGATGGTTTAAAGAATTCAGGTTTTTCCCACTCATTAAGACTCAAAGATAAAAGCACATAAAGTGGAGAAGACAGAGAAAATAAAGAGTCAGTTGTTGATGGAGACAGTGATCATAAACAGATAAAACAGAGCGTGAGCAAAGCAGGAAAAAGTGCAGTAGAGTTTGACATTTTCCCACACTGCTCACGACCAGGACTGCTGGGGCCAAAAACAAGAGGTCGAACCCCCTGAGTATAAAGCTTTCCTCAGTTTACTCCCTCCTGCTCGTCCCCTGACATTAAACTTCCTCTCCTCTGTTAGCACCGTCCTCAATTACAACTAACACATAAACATGACAGCAGCCGAGCTTGCAGGTCAAGACCCAATCCGATCATAACAATAGGGAAGATTGCATGTCTCCCATTTAAGCTGGGATGACCTCAGGCTCAGTATATGTATGGATCATATGTAAAATACAAACACACCCAGGTGGACAGGGGTCAGCATGGGCACTCTCAGCCTTCAGTTTGTCGCATTGTGAGCCCTGTCCACCAAAACATGTCAAAGCACCAGGTGGTATTAATGTTGTGGCTGATTGGTGTGTATTGCAGACTGATGTCACTGAGTGCATTCTTGGATCTCAGCACATGTCTAGTGTGGAACTAGCAATATTTTTAGAGAGAACATTGGGAACAGGAACAAAGCCTCTGAATATGTAAACCACAAAGCTCTGATGAATTGTGGAAAACTCTTCCGCATCTTCCTGTGCACTTAAATATATAAATTCTCACACTTGCATCTCGTGAAATGTTAACACTTTTCTGATAGGACTTTGCTTTGATGTTTTCTCCTTGACTTTGGTTCTTGCTGCACCTCACGTGTAAGTCGGAGAAAAGCATCTGCTAATTGACTAAATGTAAATGTAAATACCAGTCATGAAAGCTCAAGTACAGTATGTTTGGACCAGTTTTAATATGAGCACATGATTGCAGTTCAGTCCTTTTCATTTACGGGGTCCTGGGGGTTCAGTGGTAGAGCATTAGTTTGGGATGCAGAAGGCCGTGAGTTTGAATCCCACTCCACCAGGTGTGGCCCTGCCCAGCCACCAAAGGCCAACTTGGTGCTGGTCCTGAGACCAGATTTAGAAAATAAATGGGAGGGTTGTGGCAGGAAGGGCATCCGGCATAAAAACTCATGCTAACCCAACATGCATTCTGGTGTGTCGACCCCTAAAGGGACAAGTAAAAAGCATATGATGTTTTTGATTTCAGTGGAGTCTTTTGATTGAAATTGAACAGAATAAGTTTTGGATGAGTTTCAATTCTTGTTAAATTTCATATCATTTAATTTCATAAAATAAATTAAAAAAGGTATTTTACTCAAGTTTCCATCAGCATTTTGACAGCTTTGTTGTGTGCAGTTGCCAGGTGTTCTCTGGACCTGGTCCATTTATGGTGCATAAAATGCTTTTTGTATCCTTGTACACGTGAACTCCATAAACCAATTACTCCCAACCCCTTTAATCTCCTTTACCCCCACAGTTGCATCACCAACACCACCTTTCATGCTCCAAATGTGTTACACTGAATGTTTTTTAACACAATGAACCTGACACACTTTGTGTTTAGTCTTTTATGTTTGTTCAAATTTGAAGTCATATTAATATATCTCGAAGCAACAGTAAATTTAGTGCTACAATATGTTTTAGAAATATACATTTTTGACTAACCATTTTCCCCACACTCCTGATTGTATCCAAAGGTTTTGATGTGTTACTTATATTATTGGAACTGTGTCCTTTCCATTTGGCTTATTGTAGCTGTTTAACTATTGGTTATTTTGGCAATAGACTACTCAAATCTGACCCACATAAAATTTTTTTTAGTGAATTCCGCTAACTCATTGATTAGTTGGCAAGTCAGTAAGATAAACAGATAAACCTGTAGCCTCAATAAACTGACTTCAGTCTTTGATATACCAGTGTCCCAATCTAAGATCCTGCTTGCAACATTTGAAAGGATTATATGTTGACCTGATACAAATAGTCACAAGAGCGAGTTTCATTGACTTTTGTTTTATTATGAACACAAGATTTGCCAGTGATATGGCAACCATGGAAATAAAAAACAGTTATATTCACATCTTCAAATCACATTGTCCCCCACTGTTCACACACACACACACACACTGCAGGCAGCAACAGTCAAGTCATGACCACTGCAACCTTTAGATAGGAATGCTGTACATTAGTGTTTTGGGAATTCCTGAGAGAAGTAGTCTATAATGGCAACACTCTGACCTCTACAAATAATTTACAACCTCACCAAACACCGACATTTAAACCACTTTCATTAAAATCTGCATAAAGTAGCAGTGAAGGTGGCAATGCCAGTAACTGGTATTACATGAATCAGTCAAAAAATAAAAAAGCAAAAATCTAATTTCTTTAAACAATAAAACAACAGCAAAAAAAAGCAAATGATGGAATATGACAAATGGCACTTCTCCCTCATGTCTGACTCCAAAACACTGCAATGGATAATAATGTGCTGTTGCAATTGTGACCTTTAAACATTGATCAATATCAGCACTTCAGCTTTAACAGAAAAGCTGAAAAAGAAAAGCAAATGAAATTGTGAAGCCTTATTAGTTTATGGTCCTTTTATACAACCTTTTATAGATCAAGTATTGGTGGTGACTGTAATATGGCTCTAATGGAAGACTGGAAGAAGCCCTATTAATAGAAAAAAAATAAATGGATATAAACCTGTATTTTATCATCACTGACAGGAAAAATATTAATTGCTTTCCTCAAATACAGAAAACCCTTTTTTCTTTAAACAGTACTGTGAACGCAGCACAAATGGTCCAAAGCTTCCACTGAAACAAAAGGTTGTTTTACACTGTAATACATCCAGCAAGTGTGGATATGTGTGTTTTATCATTTACACAGCCTTAGTTTTCTTTCTTCATACTGGCCTGCTCAAAGCACAAAAAAGAGGGGCAACAAGACCCGAGACCCGATGTGACAACAGTGGAGCATCTTAGTAACATAACTGAGATGGCAGCTTTGTCCTATTGCCACTCAATATCATACTTTAAACTCTGAACAGCACTTAAGCCATGTTTAAATTTTTGCCAAAATCATTTTTGCTGTCTCTTATAGAGTCGAGAATTGATTGCTGAGTAAATTGAACTAAAGTTACTCACCTATTTTCACACAGAAATAGTGGTTTCTGGTCCCAGATTGGCAAATATGAGGAGATAAGATGATGGTAAACTACATTTTTAAGATTTGGATTGTTGATGGCTTACAACAAAGTTTAGGAAATTTAAAGGAAATAACTTTAGGTCCTGGGATGTTACTATGGGTGTTTTCATTACTTTAATGGCAGGTCATTTATTTGCCTAATTAAACTGTTAAATACTAGACTCTTTTAATGGGATTTTTATATTGCAGTTTGACTTACATCCAACATCAAAAGTTTTTTACATTTCCCCATAGGTTCCAACTGTACAAACAGTGAGTCTGGACTATAGTTTGGAATCTAGACAAAACAAGCGTTTACTTTGCTATCTTTCTTTTA
The DNA here is from genome assembly GCF_033026475.1 of Channa argus. NCBI lineage: Eukaryota > Metazoa > Chordata > Actinopteri > Anabantiformes > Channidae > Channa > Channa argus. The sequence continues at coordinate 11,411,206 of NC_090202.1, read as the reverse complement.
TACTGCTTAAAGAGCACAAAGATTTGATACCAAGTTTTATAAGCTAAGTCTGGTGATACTATCTCTTTTAATTGTCAGTAAATTCCATAAATTCAGAACCAACAATAAATTGGTCGTGTTAGGTAAACTTTCTTCATAATTAATAGCACATTTACAGCTGTTTTACAGAGATTACTACTGGTTATTTTTTAATAACTTCAGACCCCAGTCGTTTTAGAAAAGTAGCCATTAAAAAAAAAAAAAAACAAGAAGGAATGAATATGCTTGAGTAACTCAGTCATGGAGAAAAGGAGGAGAATACCAAGAAACAGATCTTCAATGCTTTGTTGTTTTCGGTCTTATAGTGGAATTTGTTGAAAAGCAAAAAATATATATATATAAATATCTCAAAACCTATCCTTCAGCATAACTAAGTAAACCAGTTAAACAATGTTTCTGTGGTGGTAAAACTTTGAGTCTACATTCTAGCTGTTAGGCTCTTCGATGTCAGAGAGCCTACAGAGCTCACAGAGTAACATTGGTCTCTCATATATACACATCCATAGTGTTGAGGATCATGTGCCGACAGAGCGGGCAGTTCTGTTGGTAGATAGGCTGCCTCAATAGGATGTTTGTACAGTCTCTACACAAACAGAGGTGTCTGCATGGCAACAGCACCACCGTCTTGGTACAGTCTTGGCAGATCACACACTTCTTCCTCTCCTCCTGCTCCTTCAGTAGTGTGAGCAGATTCTCGGCAGGCAGAAGACTACTGTCACTGTCTTTGCCTGACAACTTTTTTAGAGGTCTCTTTGTACTGGTGGAGGGGAAAACTAAATCCATGAGCTCCTGGTGCTCTCCATCTCCTGCTCTTCCATCTGGTGGGTCCCGTAGCCCCTCTCCAGGGTCACCATCGTCTCTCATTCCGTTGTTGTCGTCCCTATGGAGGTGTGTCCGCAGTGCCAGGCCTAGCTGACTGCTGTGTTGAGACAGCTGCTGCCAAAGTCCTCTCTCCAGAAGATAGAGGTGATAGAGTAACCTTTGCAGGTGTCGCATGTTACTATGAGCAAAATTTGGAGCGCTTCGCAAAACTGAGGCGAGCTGATGTAGAGCCCGATAGATTCTACACAGAACAGGAGAAGAGTTCATGTAATCCACAATTCGCACAGCAGCCTGTTGGGTCATTTCTGGGTTTAAGTAGGCAGTAGTGGTTAGAGTGATAGCAACAGTGAGCAGAAGGCCATAGATGTTCAATATGAAGATGCTGAAAAACATTTGCACAAGGGAAACCAGGAAGTCCAAAATCAGCTTACAGGGTGCCCACAGTAACGCTGATGTCCCAGCCAGGCTGCTGTACAGAAAGGTGAAGAAGGTCAACGTGAGCTCCAGCACCTTCTGCAGTGGACCGGACACTGTCTGCATCACGCTGACCACTGCCAAGTACACGTTCTGAATCGCAATTAGGGCAAAGTTGACCACTGTGTTGGTAAAATAGACCACAAGGCTTACAGCGATACTGCAGCCCTCCAGAAGTGAGAGCATACCTCGACACAGCTGCTCCTTCCCACGAAGCAGGACGTGTATGGATAGGTAACCCACCATCTTCAGGCTCTCCAGCAGCCCCTCCAAAGCCAACAACAAGCTCCCCGCCATGGCCATGGTACTGTGGGCTACATTTGTACTGGCCTCACCCAGGGACATCAGGCAAACCATGGTGAAGTTTCCCAGCTCCAGCACTGAATTAAGGAGGAGGGTGGGCAGGTTTGTTATGAAGGAAGTAACCACCAAGAGGGTCCGCACCACGCTGTGGACGATGAGAAAGTTTAGGTCCAGCAATAAGCCCACAGCATCCAGGCATTTTCCAACAGTGGACAATACGAAGTTCACCAAACCCATTGTAATCTGTCTTCAATATGTCGATATTTACTGTCGGGCTGTTTCCAAGGCAAAGTCCATGTCGTCTTTCTTCCTTCAGGCTGATTTACTCAGACTTTACATCTTGTTCAAAACGTCATTTGTCTCAGGTGAGAATGTGCATCATTCCTCATTTATATGGGGAAAAAACTGTTTATTTTACCAGTTTTATCCACATTCGTGGAGCTGAAACAACGAACTACCATGTTAAACACACGCGTTAATAAAGCGGATGTTTGGGTTCAAACGATGAGCGACACTTCCGTTTACTTTCCAGCTTTCGTTTTTCCGTCTAGAAACATAAACCTAATTTAGTGAAAAAGCCCGGTTAAAAAGCAGGAACCGGTAAAAGAGACAGGTGAAATGCAGAGAAACAACAAAATTACACAATTATTATTTTCTACTTCGACTATAATTAGTACGTTTACATGTACTTACTCTCGATGCCATATTTTTCAGCCCATTAGGTGCACTCCAAAATCCGACCGGCACAGTGCCTGTATTTTTTTTTTCCGGTTTTTCAAAATTCTGGTTTAAAACTCGGGAATTCTAACTCATGCATGGAATATTGGGCGTGCAAAATAGACACGATGATCAGAAAGTAAACATTGTTATTTTTGTGGCAGTAGTTTATGAATCCAAAGAGAATTTTCTCAAATTTAAATGAAATCACTCATGGACATGATGGACATTTGTGAGAAACATCTTTAAACGTCCAAGAGAACCTGGCTGTAGTAAAGATTATGAATTTACATCCTCGGCATCCTATTTCTTTCATTTAAGAATGTGAAAAACAAACCTGTTTTTCTTTCCTTTTTTTCTAAACTTTATTTAAATAGAGGACTTACAATAAATGGCATTTCCACCATCAACCCTCTTTTTTAAACCTTTATTATGAGTTATTTGAGACATATTTAAAAGTCCAACTTACAAGTTTTCATTAGCATAATTACCCTTTTTCCAATTTGAAACATTTGCTACAATTATTATTATCAAACAGTGCTAATAAAATTGTGCTTCCTAATTAATAATAATTATAATAATAAATAAATAATAATAATTTGTTAGGCATATATATATATATATATATATATATATATATATATATATATATATTTTTTTTAAATTCCCCTTCTTTTCTGGGGCGGTCTTAATTCTTCCTTCAAGCTCAAATCCTGAGACCTGGAAATCTGAGGGTCCTACACAGTATCTTAGCTGTTCCTAGGACTGCAATCTTTGGACAGACATCTCAGATGCTGTTTCTGGAATCTACTTGAGCCACTCTCCCAGTTTGGGGGTCACAGCCCCCAGTGTTCCTCTTACCATTACCACTTGTACCTTCACCTCCACATCTTTTCTAACTCCTCTTTCAGCCCTTGGTATTTCTCAAATTTCTCATGTTCCTTCTTCCTGATATTGATATCGCTTGGGATTACTACATCTACATCATTGCTACATCACATCCTTGTTTTTTTTTTTCTCCACAACTACTTTGTCGGGTCGGTTGGCCATTACCAGTTCGTCAGTCTGTATCTGGAAATCCCACAGAATCTTAGTTCTCTCATTCTCAACCACCTTTGCAGGTGTGTCCCAGGTGTGCCCTATACTCGCAGATGTTTCGGTACACTATGCCTGCCACTTGGTTGGTGTTCCATGTATGCCCTGGCTGCCAGCATCTTGCACACAGCTGTTATTTGCTGGATTGTCTCAGGGGCATCTTTGCGCAGCCTGCACCTGCACTCTATTGATCTTGTGCATAGAGCCTGCTCCTGTGCCTCTGTGCTGTCTTTCAGTCCAGCTTTGTCCAGCCATAAGCACATGCTTATTGTTCTAATCTATACTTCATTATCAACATTTTGTTCTGGCAATTTAACAGATTACTAAAAAAATGAACAACTTCTGGCTAAAGTTGACAGATGCCATATTGTCTTCAGCCAGGTCCTACAAGTACTAGGGCAGCGTAATACCGAGCTCTATTCATTCCTAGCACATGCCGATGTGCCGTGGTTTCTTTTGATTTAAAAAAGAACATGATATGGCATATGCTTCTGGTGACCTGAATCAAAGGCAAATTCGCAAGTAAAAAAAACAACAGTTGGAGTCTGGCCGAACGGCAGACAGGCAATGATACACATAACATTTGGGGGAAGTATCTTTAGTCATTTAAAAATTAAGACTAAAGTTCTCCCAACAGAACTCTAGACGCCCACACTATACCACTATTAAAATGCCTAAAGTTAGATGTTAGATTGTAAAACAATTTTTAAAACCAGTTAAATTAACAAAACTTGCCTGACATCCTATTTTTATGGCCATAGGATATTGATTTTAGCATTAAAACGCTGTGCAAACTTAAAAATAGACGTTAATTTGAGACATCAGTGCAAAAATATTGAGATATCTGCTGAATCAACATTGTTTTTATTAACTAACTCATAATCTTCAGGAGTCAAGTAGTTCTATACTGGCTGACCCTGTGAATTAGAAGTAAACTTACACAGTAATTAAATTGATTAAAGCCAGAGTGGTGTTGAACAATCAGAGAAGACAAGGCTCTGCTTATATTGTAGCTATCCTTGAATTCTGGATTTGCATTGTTTTCATCTTTTACACATCCTGTAATCATCTGTCATCTATGGATAGCCTATAATGTTTTCCTTCTTAACTCTGTTCAGCTATCTTTAGGTTTATAATGTCTCTCTAGTGATGAATCATAAACGTTTGTCTCTGTTATATGTAATATTTAATATGTAATTGTCTCTTTCTGTCTATTCTCTTTCTGACACTTAATCATGGCTGAAATGAAAAGTCTGTGAGCTGTGAGCTAACACTGTTTGCTCAATAAATTAAACTTATTTAGTTATCAAAGTCATTAGTAATCAACTTTAATCATCATTTTAGTTTAAAACCTGGTATGTCCTGGCCTAAGGGAAACTTTGACACAGCATAAATTGAGATTCTTCTCTTGCAGGAACTACCAGCAAACAGATTTTGGCCCTGATGGTGTTTATTTCTAACAGTTCTTTTCAAACAGGAAATAAAGCCTTCAGAATGGTCGTGCAAAAAACAAACAAACAAACAAACAAACAAACAAACAAACAAACAAACAAACAAAACAAAGCTAAACAGAAAATCCAAATTTTACATGTCCAAACAACACAAACAGAAATGCAGAAGACTCCTAAATAAATAAAAAAAGGAAAATCATTAAAAAAGAAAAAAATGATGTAGAAAAAAGGCCGTACACTGTACAAATAATTTGGCAAACCTTCTTTCTGCCTCTTTGCAGGAGTAACATTCATTAGCTAGGTGTTTATTACTGTATGTATAGTTTTAGTTTATGATGTGGTCACTAACATCCTATTTTGTTAAGCCCTGGAAGTCAGTGCTTAACATGCAAGCTGCAGTGACGTAAAAACATGGTATTAGGATATTTATCATCCAAGAATAATCCAAGCATTATAGATGACACTGGACATAATCTGAGTAGGATCATTATTAACCGCATGACAATGTTACACTTTACAAAGTTACAAGATTTTTTTTATCAATGGTAATATTTTGTTCTGTTTAGTGAAAACCTTACAGATACTTGGCAGTACAACATTAGTTTTCCTTGATTAATTTTAGTTTCAGTATAACTATTATGCCTGAAGCCAAATTCTCAAACAAGTTATTATCTTCTGGAAATGTGTGTATCCAAATTTATATCTGCTAATAATCTAAATTAATCAGAATCAGACAACACAATGATATTATCAAGTCATGTAACAGAGGTTTTAAAACTCTTTAGGCTCTTTTTCAGACATTCCCTGACCTCTGTTAATATTAACAACAGCAACATAACAACAACAACAACAGCAATAATAATAATAATAATGATATATTCAAATATCGTAAAAAAAAAGTCACAGATTTTCTAAAGAAATAATATGATTTGTGTTCTTAGAAAATCTATCTGTTTGTGTCTATATGTGAATTGGAAAAATGGAAATAATTGTTGTAGAAATCTCAGTATTGTGACCTTTATTGCCATTACCAGTGTTTCCCAGTCTATCCCATTCTATTTGGATTAACACAATCTCAATTGTTGAGCTATACCCTCCCATTACCTCAGCCACTTCAGTGACAATGAAAATACAAAAACTATACAGCCTTGAACAACAATGTCAGCAGTATTTCCTTCCTTGCCTTCTGCTCCATCCACCCATGAACCGTTCCGCATTGAGATTCTTTTTTCTTTTTTTTTTTTTTTGAGTGTAAAGGGAAACACTGTCTGATACTATCATGGGAAATCCTGTAACAAACCCTTGGACACTTGTCAAACTGCATTTGTTTGTTTAAGTATATAATGATACAACAGGGAAATGCAGCCCTTACTTTGTTCCTGATAGTGAGCTTCTAAACCTGCTCCTTTTAAGGTAGGCCTTACCTTCCCTCTGGACATTTAGCAAGCCAGTATGCAGCTTCCTTCGTTTGTTTTCTGGTCAACCAAATCTTCCCGCTAAATGTTGAGTCGCTACAAAAGATAACAAATTGAAGGCATCTTTCAGACTTATTGCCCTTAAAATTTATGAAATAAACAGGATCACAACATAATCACACACGTGTATGAATGTGGCTTCTGGCAACAATGAGGAATAAAGATAAGGATTTCTGTTTAACTTTTTGTTGTCACACAACATCAACAACTGCAACTTTTTATCTGCAATCTTAATGTTGCTCATTCAGCATTCTGTGTTCATTGACCTCAGTGCCCTTGCAGCCAAGACAAAAGTTTGCTTCAATTCGTCTATGATGACTACTCCTGAAGTCTTTCTAAAACCAAATCTGGAAGCTGTCCTTTGGAAATGGGAAACGGGAGAAACAATGGAAAACAGGAGAAGCGTGCGAAGGATCACTTGGAGACAATGGCAAACCAACCATTTGACGCGTTTCCTATGAAGAGGTGAAAGCCCACAGATGACTACTTTGCAGCAATTGATCTTCTTACTCACTGGATCATTTCTACACTTCAATAGTGACTCACCCATTGGCTGCTTCCCTGGTCCTCAGTAACAACTCTTTACTTCTCTGTGCCACACTATGACCAGATGTTGCCCATCTGAAATCCTTTATTAACATAGAATGGGGGAAGAAAAGTTTAGTTTTCAAAATAAATCTTAATCAAAACTAGTTTGTTTGTAGTTGTAGTTAGAAATATTTATTTATTATGGTTTATTAAAAAAGATTGAAACACACTGACAGTCTGGGAAACCCTGCAAATGCCAACAATTATTTGTCCTGTGCCAATGTTTTTAAATTTCTTCTTAAATAAGCTGCCCAGTAAAAGGATATTTAACATTTTGTTGCTGTTGACAAGTACCCAGACTCCAATTACTGGTCCCTGCTAAGAAATAATGGGACACATACTCTCCCACAAAACAGTAAATAGACATAGAGGGTACACAGTGCTTCTTACTGTTCCGTGTGCTACCTGCAATCTTTAACTGTGAGTTTCAAAGTTGTCCAACAAAGATGTAATTTCTTGGGATCCTGCACTAGAAATATTTTTTCTGTGTTGTATTAAGACTATAGGATTAATAAAATATTTTTTTAATAGAACAAGGTGATTTCAAATGGTCTAAGCTTAAATCCAAGTTAGAACTAACCATGTTTGCACAAACCAGTCTCACCACAATCTTGGAATCCTGTCATCAAGGCAAAGCGGGGGGACTTTAGGTTTTGCACTGTGTTCCCATATTTTGAGGTTTATTTTTGGGATTTAGAGTTGAGATGATGACTTTGGCTGGCAGCCAGTTTACTAGACTCACATACATTTACAGAATACATCTGTGTGTACTCGCAATTGTGTGCTAGTGTGTTTTAGAAAGAGGACAGAGGGTAGGCGGCAGACCAGGAGCTTCTCTGGGAAAACACATTTCCAAACAGTGGAAATCACTGGAGTGCAGACTGGTCAGGACCCTGCATTCCACAGAAACCATCTGCCTCAGACCCGTTGCCTTTCCTGCACGCTGAGAGTGCACGAGAGGGCCTGAAGGCAAACTGAGGGAAAAGGTGAGATAATAAGAACCAAGATAAAAGACCAGATGCAGAAAAAGAGGCAGTGATGATGATTTTATTGATGTGACTACAATATGAATAAGACAGTAGATGCATGACATTCCCGTTGTTTGACTCATCTTCTCAGGACCTTGTCTGTGCATCTGCAGGATGTCCACAAGTGTGCAGGCAGTAGCAGCTTCCTGCTTCCCTCATGACTCATTACTCTGCATCTTCCCCCCACCCCCCAAAATTAAAACTTCAGGATGCATTGTTTAATTCTTACTAGGGGTGCAATTGTTGTAAGCCTTTACGTGACAGTAAAAAAATGACCGAAACAAAGGAAACTAATAGTCTCTTACGGGTTTCAGTCCTTTAATTTCTTTTTCCCTGAATAATCTCAATCCCACATATCAAAGAAAAGTTACAAAATGTATCATGTTAGCAGCTGGAACCATCACACATTTGCCATTTCAGCTACAACAATGAGCAAAACGTCAAAAAAGATGAGTTTTATGCCTTCTCTAATTCAATGAAGCATTCCCTTCAGTTTTACATGTGCCATAATATAAAATTGAGAAAAAACTCGTCATGCTGTCAGAATGAAATGCTGAAGAAACATGTCAGTGGGTGGATTTATTTTAATTAATGCCCCTTTAAATACAATCACCATGGAGAGGCAATGGTTACTTCTTGGCCAGTGTAGTTATCAAAGTGTCTCTTTGTCACAACTCCTGCTGTTGTGATGAAGTTTAGCAGAAATTCAAATTTCTCTCCCACTCTTTCCCAGAGCCCCCTCACTATACCATTGAACGAAGCCCCTCGTCCTCTTGAACACATTGGACAATAGCTTTCTCTCATGCCGAGAAGATTACCCCCCAAAACAACTCTGTCTCGGTTCTGGCTTCTGCAGCTTGGAAAGAATGACTTGTCTTCCTCTCTATCCTTCCTTTAGGCTTTCCTTAGCCCAATAGCACAGCGCTGTGAGAATTTGTGAGATAAACATAAGTTTCATGTGATCCATCAAAGAGGAATGGCACACCGAAGGGCACAGTGAGGACACTTGTGGCAGTGCATCAGGATTGGATATCTTAACTGAGCCAAGTTTAAGAATAAAACTACAATAAATTATGTTTTGACGGGACAGATACTTGTACTGGAATTAATTCCTCGTTTATAAGTTACACGCGTGTGTGCAACTACTAATTCTGTTTAAAGAATTAGTGCAACATTTACAGAAATATGCTTATTCACCATTTCTGTAAATATTTAGATGAAAAAAGCAAGACAATACCACTCTTATATAGGATGAATAGGTCAGAACCTCTTGCTGGTTAGCTAAGATTAGTGTAATGCAGGAAATGGGGAAACAGCTACCTTCACTACCAAAAATAACTAAATCCACCTGACACACATTTTTAACATATCATTTGTTATGTTTTTGTGCATGAGCTTTTGTATGATAGTTAAGTAGTAAGCCATGCCCCTCATGTCCCACAGTGGAACAAGAAAGCATTGTGTCTCACATTTTAACCTTTTAACAATGAGCTTTGTGTTTTGAATTCACTTTATTAAATTAAATGTACGGTTTAGTGAGTAAAAAAAAGGACGATGTTAGGAGGTCAGTGCCTTTAGCCAAGAAATTGTCTTTTGATTTCTGTTTTTGTAAAAGACAGATAATTTATAAATTAGTGATTATCTCATACTGTTGAATGATACCTGATCTAAATTTAGGGGTTAAAGACATGTATGTTATATTGGCCCAGAAGCTTCAGTTGAATACACGCCCATCAATTTTCACTTCATGTATTTTATGGGATTTGAAAGCTGCGGTTTTCCCCTGTTAATAGGATGTGAAAATGCACTTAGAACATATTTCAGAGGTTTGCAGTCCCTGGGAACTTTGTGGGGGTGGGGTACAATGCTTTTTCCTGCCTCTACTGTCCTCATTTAGTCTCAGTTCCAAATTTCTCCCTGATATTCCCAAGTGTCCTGTCCAGGATGTATCATATATAATACAGGGTTAAAAGGGGACATTCTTGCAATTTGTCCTTAAGGAAATTAAAGGCTGTTGAAAAAGCCCAAATCATTTTTTTTCCCGAATCACATGGCACCAGCGCAGTCAGTCAGAATTTTCTGACCCTGAGTGCAGGAACAATGCAGTTGTTTTGAGATCTGCTAGTTTTCTGCTATCAGTGTGAGCCATATGGACGGTGCTTCACTCTAGAGGAAATGAATGCATCAACACTGTGGTTTACACCCACCTTTACACTGATATACAGTGTTGGGTTTCTCGTTCCTTTCTTTAAGTTGCTTTGTTTTAGATAAGTACTTTAAACTACACAAACTTTGAATAACATACAACAACAATACAGGAACTTTACTGAACACAGTGAAATGTGAAGCATATTGTGAAATTATTTCAATTGTTTTCCTGTCTCTGGCAGTGATACATCAATCTGGCAACACAAGAGCCATTTAACGCACAGCAGACTTAGAGGGGTAGAGAGACAATGAGATGTTAGGATGTGTTATCAATATTGGCCTCATATTTCCAACAAAACACAACCATGGGACTTGTATCTTCAACAATGTCTGCTCTGATTGCTTTAGGAAGGAAACAAAAACAGAACATAAGTGATATTAGGTGAACATTAGCGGAACTTTGAGCTAAAAGCACAGATTTCAGATTCAGATTTCTCATGTTAGTTGCCAGAGGCTGTTAAGGTCAGTTTAGCATAAAAACTGAAAATAAGAGGAAACAACTAATGTGGCTGTGTTGAAGGATAATGCGGCAGTATGTTCGTTTTCATTATTTTAGCAATACCATAACAAACCACATTGGCATGGCTCCATAGTTAAAGAGTCAAGTGGTTGCTAAACTGAGCTGTCTGCAGTCCAGACTAGTCAGCCAGGGTGAAAGTATTTGGTGCATTATGAAGTTAGAAATATGAAAAAGGAGGACGTGAAGTGTTGGACTGCCTTTAGCTTTGATTACAGCACCCATTCCCTGTGGCATCATTTTGATTAAGTTATGCGGTGAAACAACATTTATTCCTGTCCAGAATCGCATAAAGTTTTCACCAAGATATTTTATTGATGGGGGGTGAGTCGGACCACTGAGTCTTCTCCTGCACATCCCAGAGATTCTCAATGGGGTTCAGGTCTGGACTCATTGGGTTTCGTTTTTCAATGGACTTGGTTGTTTTCTTTGCTTGATGCGGGCCAATAATTTCTGATACAGATTTACACCTTTTCTACAGCCAAGTTATATCACTTGACACACAATTGATTAAGACATGAGAAGCCACTTATTGCATGATTTAGGGTTTAATTAGCAGAAACACAATATTGTTACACAATATTCCAACCAGGTGTTGCTGGCATCAAATTTAAAATGAGTGCACATAGTAGATTCAAGATATGTTGTCTTTGTACCATTTACAATCAAAATAGCTTTCAGATAATCTTATGGAATTGAATAAATTTACTGTTGTGAAATCAAGCAAACAAATGTATCTGAAATTGTTTTTAATTGTGTTTTTTTTTTCGGTAGTAGGAACAATCTCAATGGTCTCTATGTTTTAACCATATAATAATGTTTTCTACAGTCTTGAATCTTGTTTGCAAACTTCCAGCTTTTTCCATGTCGCAATGCTTTTTTATTCACTATATAAGTCTGACAGACAAGTAAAAAGAATGATGTTTTTCTGAAGCTCTCTCACGGCCTCTTTATTTGGTTGGCAAAAATGGCAACAAATAAAAACAAACAAAAAACATATCTAACGATCATAACTTTAAATACAGAGTGAAGCTACTGAAACCACAGCAAAACAAATCCCATTTTTTAATAACCCTTAAACAAATATTCTTGAAACATAATGACCTTGACCATATGTCCTGATCTAAGCAGAATTAAACACACATGAAGTAAATTAGTCACTCTGTGTTGCCAGTGTCCTCAATTTCTATTTTCCAGTCCACAGTTGACTCAGTATCATTGGCGGCTCCTTCCTATGTGGCCCTGACCTGCATTCAGAGGCAATTTAGAGAGGTGGTAGATCTGAGTGTTTTCCAGCAGTGAAGGTTAAAAAAAACATGAGTGTGCGTAAAACATTGGACCATTCTTTTCATCTGTGCCGAACTCCACAGACTGATTGTTCTCATGGGACCAAATTAAATTAAATCAACTCTTATAAGTTCACTATGAGCTTTATCATTTTCTGTGCAGTCTTTGAGGAAACACTGTATTGTTTGTAACAAGCTCCAAAGTGTCTAACAATGGCAGCCAGAGAAAGTGGTAAAAACAATAGGCTTAAACATTGCAGTTACCTTCTATCACAAACAATTTACAGTAGTTATCTGATGAGAGTGCCCAGTTTTTTTCCTCTCTTCTACTGCAGAGTGGAGTCTTGCTCCCACTCAGAGTAAATGGCATGATGTCCTCTGGTAGGTGTCATGTTTTTACATAGCTTGTTTAGGGAGTTAGTCTGATTCATCTCCCTCATTATGTCCATATAAAGCTTGGCCTCTAGTGCAGAGAAGGAGTCATAGTAAGGTCATTTTATCAGGGCCCGAATGTTGATGATTATTATCTTTCTAACATTTATTGGATGGTTCATTTGATGTGGTGTCTTCAGCTTAAACTTTATTAAACAAAAACTCCCACAGGAAGTATCTGGACACTTGACAGCACACAAATAATTATTCCGTCTGCACTATGCAGGTGCATTTGTGCAGGTTCATAACATGTCAGTGTCATGCAACGGTGCATGTATGCACATTTTGTTGATTATATGCTTATTTATGATTATATGTCCCTTTTCTTTCATAAGGTTTTCCAGACCTCGTTCTCCCCAGCAACAATTTCCACCTTCTTCAGTGGGATTCCATTGTCTTCCTAAGTTAGTTGAGATATATAATCTTTCCAGCTTGCTCTTGGTCTACCCTGGGGCCCAGTAGAGTGTTAACTCAACAGGGCTCATTTGTCATTGTCATGCAGAATTAGAAACATTTGCATTGCTATTTATTCTGTCTCACATCATTGAGTTTAAGTGATTTTAAACTGATTTATTCTCTAACCCAAACAAAAGAACATAACCATTGCAACACGGTGATGTTATATAGTACTTGTATGTGTGTTTTGTAAATGGAGTATTTGGAGAAGTATTATAAGTTGTAAGTCATAGTCATGTGTCATTTTGCCAATGTTACAGTTTTGGCAACAACGCTAATCTATAAATTATATCTTCACAATGTAAGTCGCCCCAGACCTCCGCCCTCCTGTTGCCCTAAAGTTCCTCCCTCTGCACGCTGCAAAAATTATCCACCTCCAAAGTCAATTTGAATTTGGGGCTTTGAACCCTGTGCATCTAAATAAACACGTCATTATAGAGCTGAGACCAAACTGTTGAGAGCACATCGTGTGAGACAACATATTTAGCATTTTAAATAGACTAACCTGAGCGACTTGGAGAGGCTGACATTTTTTACAGTGGAGGACCTCCGGTCTCTGCCCTCTACTGCATCATTTGCCTCCCCGCGCAGCACCGCCGCTCCTCTTTCTGTCTCTGTGTCTCGCACAGGTTTCCAAGAGGACCAGTCCCTGTCAGCCATGGGTGGACGGAACACTAGCTACCTGCTCGTCGGACTCGTGGTCCTCTTTCACACCTGGAAAGGTGAGTGGCCGAGTTCTAGAAATTCTAGAAATGTTTACGCGCATTGATTTGTGAACAAACATTATATGTGTGAGTAATAATGCACAACACGGTGTGGGTGGGATATCATGTTTGTTTTGCAAACTTTAACCTCAAGAAATATCACATATAAATGTGCGTAAACATCACTAGAAAGTAAACCATGTTTATGTTGACAGTAGTCTATCGGGAACAGAATCAGTCTGTGTTTCCTTGCAGTCTGAACAGTTTTCAGACTTTTGCTGGGACTTAGAGATAATTTTAGAGATTTTTGGGTCCTTAACATACTTTTACCTTCATGCTTCATCTTCCACCCTGCGGCTTGTGTGGAAACTTCAACGATTTGATACTGAACAGTCCCCTCTTGCTTACTCTGTCACCAAAAACCATCCTGTCACTGCTGCCAGACTGTATTTAAAATGGCTTCAATGACTTTCTTTTGAAAGGAAGACATTTTCATAAATAACATGAAGACTGAAAGGCTAACCTACAATGTTTGCTAGGATAAACAATATTTGTTTGGCTGTAAAATGAATGTGCACTGTTCATCCCCTCTTTCTTGTGCCTTGCCAATGCATTGTAGCTATGGTGTCTGTAGGTTGTTTGACCCTGAACTTGAAGGAAAGTAAACTCCTAACAATGCAATGTTTTACATGTTGTGAACGGACATGCCATGGTTGTTATCACCATAATAAGAATGACGTATATCTTGAATAGTTTGCTGGATGTATTTTTAACTCCTGGCATCCACAGCAGTACAGTTGTAGTGAGGGAGCTCTCCTGCTTTCTGTCAGCCCCTGTCTGTTCCCAGTAGTGGTCAAGTGGTTAGGTGCTACCTGGGCAGCGGGGAAGAGCGTGCCTTGTCAGACACATTCCCAAAGTGAGATATTGCATATGTGTGATATTTGCATATGTGTTTTTTGGGGGAAGCCAAAGAAGTGAAAAATAAAATGTTCCCCTGTGCAGTTTAAAATCTCGGTTATTGTTAGTTTGTAGGGCAAATTAGTCAATCAACTAAGAGCCTATAATAAAGAAGTTAGATGGCAGCCTGTGAGGTGCAGATGTTCATTTTTAGAAGAAAGTGGGTGAGTTGCGTTGTTGTGTTAGGTGTGTGTAGGGACACACACCTAACATCCTACTTCAGCTTTCCATGTTGCAACTTAATTGTTAAGAGCTTTTCATTTGTTTGTTAAAGAATGCACAGGTCAAGGTGTGTGGATGTTTTCACCCCCAGGGTTTCCTCTCTGGGAGCTAAACTTCCCTCCTATCTTGCCCTCCACCTTTGCCCACAACTTTACCTGTCTTTATGGCTGGGGGTCATCACATTCTTTTTATACCTCTGCCCCATATTGTGCTGATCTCCTGTTTATGTTCAGAGTGTCCATTGTCTATGATCTCCTCTAAGTCTGTTCTCCACTTCCTTTCCTTCAGTGGCTTTCTTAAGCTCTAAAATCCTGCCTGTGCTAGTTCCTTATACAGTGCAATAAAGTTATTGATAAATCAAAAATATGACATTAAAGAAAGATTCCGCAGCCTGAAAGTTGTCACATTCTGTCTTGTAAAAATGTATTTTAAAGTTTTCACGGCTTTTTCCGCATGAACATACCACATTTTCACTCCTGGTATTTGACCCGTTGACTGATTTGACCAGTGCAGGCGTCACTCATTACAGTCATTAGTAGTGAGTTATACCAGCTAGAGACACCACAGAGCAAGAGAAAATTAAATCAATGAAACAAACTATACATTAAAGCAACACTTGGCAAAAAAAATCAAACACTAATCCTAAATAATCCTGTTCACATAAATTAATTTCAACATTTTAACTGCAAACATCAAGCTGTAAGTCTTCATACACAATCCAACACATTGAAGATTTCTATAACAAAGGCATGAAAATCAGTTCTTCTTTTATACTGTTTGGTAATAAACAGCTTAACATATAAATCTGCTTTGCCTCAAGTGGATTTATAGATTAACAATGCATTATCTGTATTCCACTAAACCTTTTCCATGCGTTTTCTCAATTAAATGCCATGTTAGTGCTGTATTCGATGTCAAACCTCTGTAAATGATGTTTTCGGAGTGACAGGAGTCCTGTTCGTGTGCACGCAAATCAGTTCTGTAGTTTGGATTATTATTTAACCACAAGCTATATAATTTCTACGTGGCTAACAACCTGGAATAAAAATGAATAATCATGCAAGGACAAATGGAGCCATAGCCCTGTCTCTAGCCCCTAATGACATCAGAGGAAAGGCGGACATGCTTTAGTGTCGTGGTGATGATCCTCGATAAGGATGCTGTTCACTTCCGGTGAAATCACCTAATCAAGCAGGGCCAAAGAGCAGCCACAGAAGACCCCGCTCATTTAAAGGTCATCACTCTGGGCTGCGGCTGAGGCACTGAGCCCTGGTTTCATGTGCTCAAAACAACTGCTACTCTTCAGAACATGGGAGCTGGTCACAGACAATAAATGTCCTTGTTGTGTCTCGACCGCAGCATAAAAAATTGAGGCTGAGCAGTCTGGCAGGGATCAGCAGGGCAGTGCGGCTCTGAAATGGAAGTCCTTAAATTCACATTATACTTCTGCTCAAATTTCCACAGTGTGAAGAGAGTGTTGGAATTTTAGCCATTAGTTGTGCAGTTTGGACACTGGTCGATCAACTTTAATGTACAAACCTTTTTTCTTCGGTCATTAAAAGTCATTTTTCTTTTGTCTATTGAAAGAGACATTCATTTTTGGCTTAAAAATTATATATTCTTTAATATGGAAATAAAAAGATTCACATTGCCCCCAACCAGCTCTTTGTCTGGAGAATGTTTGTAATAATCTCCTCTAATAATGTTTTGAGCTGTTAAAACACTCTTTTTATATGTTCCCACGTAAGAGACTCTTCAGGACACCAAACAGAAAAGGAGCAGTCCACCGCTGTTTTTGTTCAGGATCGTGACAGTGCAGCATCAATCTGGAGATGTCTAAAATTGTTTTGGTGAATTTAAGCTTGTTAGGATTAATGAAACATAATCCAGATCCCCAGTGAAGCCTGGAGAGGAAACTGTACTGAGGCTTGTGAATATTCCAACTGTGCTACTGACAGTCAAAGTGGAACATCGCGGAAAAGACAATGCCCAAAAGAGATTTAAAAGCCTGATTATGCTAAATAACCGCAATTGTTCTGAACATGGCACAGTAATTGTGCGAGTATCTATGTTTGGAAGGAGTCTAAGATTAGATACAGTTAATTGATAGATATCCCTGTTGCCTTCTCCTTCACTACTGTTACACTTGGGTTCACAATAAATGTTTGAGTTGTTTTAAACTGTACTTAAAGACTTTCTTTTTTTTTTTCAGTTCATGTTTGGTTTTGACCTTCTCCAGGTTATGATATCAATTTAGTGAGGCTTATCGTCTAACATGCACAGTGATCACCACTTGTGGCCACAGCTGTTGCTTTTCATTGGCTGGCTTTAAAAGAGATAACACTGTGAAATTCTGTACTAATGCAATATCCATAGTACCAGTGATGTCTAACCCTCACAAAGTCACAGAAAGTTTGTTGTTTATCACATATCAAAGGAAATCCTTATGCTATTTGTGATTAGTGACCAGATAAAAAGAAGCCGATATTCTCTACAATTCAAAATTGAACATCGATTGCAAATCGGCATATTGTAAACTACATAAAGAGGCCTCCTCACCAGAGCAAGTGAGATGATGCTCTTATAATACATGAGGTGCCCTCAATATTATTTCTTTCTATTTCCCCATACTCCTCAGACAGCCTGAATCCACCACTGGTCGTACTGGAAAGCGTCTATGTCATCAATAGGCTGGTGTATGGGTGTAATAGATATGTTAGTGTTGTTTTCAAACTCTCATAAAAACAACGTATCTACTCAGTCAGACTGAAGACAGTTGGAGATGGTTTCATACAGGTTACTAATTCGTCAGTAGAAGAAGAAACATTGCTGTTTATATGTTTTGTGGAAACCATGTTTTGCTGTAGCATGACATGGTGGAAGCTTTGCACTTGGGAGTATGCACTGTAGAAACAACAAGGTTTCCTTTTACTGTTTGATTTTCCTATTGAGTGAATAACATCCATTATCACACTTACCTGGGTCAATATAGCAAACCAGTGATGGAGAGGGTGGGGGCTGTTACTGGTGGAGAAAGCTCCTAGGACTTTGTGTTGTTGTCAACAGGACAATTTTGTGTGTGTGTTCACTGATTCCCAGCAAATGAGTGTTTGTAGAGTGTGGCTCAAGCATGCAAAACCGTTGGCAGCCAAGACTTGTTGAATGATATCAACATGAATTGTCACTTTTCTTTTCTGTGTAAAAGGGAAGAAAGAATTTTCTGTATTGTTTTCTCCCAAATATTTTTTAGGACATGTTGGCTTAAAATGGGCAAACATCTGCTATGAAAGTGATTTCTCAATTCATGACTATTCATCACCATTTTCCTTCCAAAAAAATCCAAATTTGTTCAGTTGCAAAGCTTCTTGCACCATTTTACAACACAGAATCACAGAATCATGCCACCCAGCAGAAAGGTTGAGCCTGGTCTGCAGATGTGCAATGAAGCATTTCATCTCTAAATCCTATTGGAGGTTCTTAACACATGCTGGATAGCAGAGATATATTGCTCTGTATTTGGCTGCAGGGCAAATCCATTTGGGCAGGACAGTTTGGAGATCACCTTTAGCTAGTGCAGCATCCAGCCAGCTCTTCTCTGACTGTTACAACTTACAGCTGTTCTGTCTTTGAAGTTCTTGATCAGACGGACAGCTGCCTACACCTGGCACCCCCACAGCCCTGACAGCACACACCCAGGAAGCCCTCAAAGACTCACACATGCAGTTCAGCTACTATGTAATAACTTTTTTGTCTTTGTTTGTTAATTAAAGTGGGGTTACTGTTTCAAACTGTCTGAATTCAGTTTTCCTTCACTTTAGTTCAGTGTATCTGTTAGAAGTATGTTAAGGTGTAATTCTCTGTAGGGTACATAGGGGCTGCAGGACACAAAGTGGTTGTATATATACTGTATCTGGCTCTATATGTACACACACACACATATTGACACGGGGCTTATTACTACACAATATAAAATAATTGGGATAAAGGAAGACAAGCTCACTATTTAAATTCTGCAGGAAAATACCTGGTGACAGATGTTCGGAAGTCAGCGTGGTGCTTCCCACCTCACTTGAGTCAAAAACAATGAAAACAAACAGGATGGAGTTTTTTTTTTGTCTGGGCTCACTTGGATGTTTTTGCAGTTTATAAAACATATTAAACTGTAAACTCAGGAAGAAATCAGGATATAGTCCAGACCTCAGCTGGACATGTTTTATTTAAAGCACATTCACTGAAGAAGAGGTTAGTTTTAGGCCATGCTTTCATGTGCATTTACAGTATAAATAACAGAGAACCTGTCCTGGGAAGCTGGTAAGTGGAAGGAAGCTGATGATCAGTTTGAGTCTTTCTAGTCCTGTCTATACTCTCAATGTGGCCATATTGTGCAACACTCTCAAGCTGTTTTACTGAATATATTTAATTAATCAGCATTTCTTTGTCGAGATGCAGTAGTTGTTTTTTCTTTAACCTTTGTGTTAGACTTGTGTTAGATTGCACAGTGGGAACAGTGAGGTTACGGTAATAAATACGACTCTGCTCTGTGGAATCACTTGTTAAGTTAAACTTGGGTCGCGGTTGAAACAACAAACTGTGCTGGGTTGTATTAGTCCTGAAATAAACTCCAAATATCTTGTGTTATTTTGTGTTTAAACAAACAATAAAACTCTCAGCAGCCAAAAATATACTGTAAATATGACTTTGGAGATCATTGCGTATAAGTCTGTTGCGGTAAAGAGGTGCAGAAAATTAATGTTATAGTATTATCGACCGACCAACAGACCAAATTAAAGACCAAGACCATCAATTACAGACCATCAGAGACTAATATGCTTTCAACCTTGTGTTTGTCCTCCTCACACGGATGTCATTTGGACTGCGGGTATGCGTTTCTGGCTGGCTGGGTGTTACTGTGTGCATGTAATAATTGGCTTGTCTTGTTCACAGAGGTTTGAGTCACTTCTTAATGCCTCTATAAGGGGACAGATCAGCCGTTCAAGAATAAATGAGCAGCTTATATCAGAAAGGAAGGGCTACTCCCTTCTGTTCTATTAGATCTAAAGTTAGTTACTGTCTCCATCATCCATAAGCAACAGTAAGAACAGATTGCTCCCTGCAATCTGCTTGTTGTCTAATATGATCATACAGTCAATGCTAGGGACACTGAGCTTCCTAAATCATATAATATACAGATCATTTTTTGTGACTGTGTATATAGGTACGTGGATAAACAGGCAACTGAAAGATTTGGGTCTTCTAAAAGCTGCAGTTATGTTTTTTGCCTGTTTACCACAACAACCCAGAGTACACAGCAAATAAATAAATGAATTAACTTTGTCCTGTCTGAATATCCAATGCCACATGTGGATTTCTGCAGTGCGTGAATCTATGTACAGTTACAGTGTTCAGTTTCAATATTCTGAGACAGCACAGGAGGTAGATCTGCTGTGTACGACTTCTAGGGTTGTTGGTTGAATTTCTGCTCTCCTGTTGTCACATTAGAAAAGTGCAGACCATTTACAGTATTTCATGATAAATGTTTTGGTTAGTATAACCAAATGGCAAACATGTTCCAGTTTCAATCCATAGAGGACAAACATTTGAGACCTTTTTTTTCCTGGGAAAGTATCTTTTTTTTTTTCTCACCCTGGTCTAAAGGTTGTTCGCTGGTCCCCAGATGAGCCAGTTGTTCCATGTTGTCAGTCACACCGACTCCAGTGTCAAAAAGATGGCTGTCTGGCTGTAAGAAATTGTCAACATTCTTCGGCGTTGCAGGGGTGTGGAGTTTTACCAAAATGTTGAAATCGACACCATTCATTCTGTCAGATGGGATATGGGTGTGTAATATATGGACCATATGTGTTTTATAAAATGTTTCCCGGCCAAAATTCATTAACTTCAGTGACATTGCAAGACTCTCAATTGGCAGAATTTGTAAGAAAATCAAGTAATTTATGTCCCACAATACCACAAGACATTTCCATTGAAATGACAGCAAAGATGGCTCTGTTGTTGTAAGTCTATAGGATCTATTGTTCTCTTCTTCAGATCTGTTTTCATAGATGAGGATAATAAGAGGTGACACTATTTTCCACAGACTGTTTAGGAATAAAATGTGGTGAGATTATATGAACCTAATTAAATTCTGCTATAATAATACCATCCTGACCATCACACTCTGATTCAGACTACCTGTACAGACAGAAGTCTATACACACACACACACACACACACACACACACACACACACACACACACACACACACACACACACATTTAAATTAATTCCATAATTCCATGATGATAGTGTCACTTAGTCAGAGTAGCAGCTCTTAAGGTGAGTATTGGCAGAGGTACAGGACACAGGCAGCAAATCTGTGATGCTGGAAAACATCAACAAGACATTAATGCAGTAGAATATAAAATAAAGCCAAGCTACAGGACACCCAGGCAGGAAAATCTGAGGAAGCCTGAGGAAATGGCATATGATATTAAAAGAATGACAGAAAGGTGGGACAAAGCTAACTTGGTGTCAAGACTACACATTGAGGAACATCTGCAAAGCTGTTGCAACATACGTGGCGTTAAGTATTGAACATCGGGAGATAGTCCATGTGTACGGCCCCTCCAGATAAAGTGTGGAAAATGTCTGAATTCCAGTGCATGTCTGAAAGGGGCTTAAGTTCATTTCAAACCAGATTAAGGCAACTTCAGACTCTTCATCTCTGAGGGTTGTTTCTATGCCAACACATTGTATAGAGAATCAAAGGATCATAGAATAGCTGTAAACGAATTGTTAAATGAATTTCTTTGTGTCAGTTAAGACAAGTGCAGAATCATCTCATCCATTGACATCTACTCCATCACAGGCTGCTGCACTTTAATTTCTGGTGGAAAAGTTGTCTTTTTTTTAATTTTAACACTGTGGTTTATATGTGCTCCTACCTCTTGTCTCTGGTATGAGGTCAACTACACACAGAGGCGTCTCTGTCCATCTGTATTGCCATTTTTAAGGGAAAATACTCATCAATCGACAGAGGGGCCTCTCATTTTGCACTCTGGTCTCTTTAGTTCTTTACTGTGATAAAGATGGGACTCTATTGCTGCTTACAGGGGTTGTGGCTAATGTTAGCTGATGGGCTACTATGAAGAGAAATGTGTATATTACTAATAAATCCACCCCAACTCCAACTGTGCCTTTCAATGTAAGGTGACCGTATATAAATCTGTTTTGAACATGTGAAGTTGACTTAGTGGACATCTGCAGTGGACAATGGCAGCAGGTGTTGAAGTGGTGAGATAGACCTGTCCCCAGTGACAGCTGGGATAGACTCCAGGCCCCCCGCTACTCAGAACAGGATAAGTGTTTACAGATAATGGTTGAATGTATGCAAGGGTCAACTTTTCATACTAGGATCTCAAGCTTCAGGCCTTACAGTTCCCTTTGTAACACATACATTTATCTACATCAGCCCCGAGAGCTCAACCCACTGCATCTTAAAAAAATTCAACCCATTTCAACACAGGCAGCAGACAAATCCACAGCCTCTATGCCGCATGTGTGTGGATTTTATTTTTATGCAGTATGTTTTCTAAATGCTGTTCATTCATCACTAAAATGGTGGGTCTCCAGTTCCTGGTTGATCCATGGATCTGAAGTCATCCTCTGGGAGCTGTGCTAGCAGTGGAGACTAGAGGTGTGTCAGGATCTCTCTCTATTCTCCAATAGTTCAACACCCTGCTTAATAATGGATGTTGTTTTCCTGAAATAATGCTCTGTGCTGATCTAATGCCCATTAAGATCCTTTTAACCTAATGCAACCCAAGCCATAACACTGTCCCGCTGACTCCACAAAGCTGTTGTATGATTGTGTTTAGTCACAGAACATCATTGTTGTTAGTAGTTAACTTTCATTCTTTGCTCTTCCCTCTGGAGATTAATAAGCAATGTTCTCTAATATTGCTGTACATATTTAGTAGTTATACACCAGTTAAAGTTTTCCAGATAATTTTTTTGCTTCAAGTTCTTTCTTTCCTGACGGTACTATAATAACTGAAATTCTTTCTTAATCTAGGTCAGCAGGCATTCAGTAGAAAGTGGTCTGATATATGATTGGATTCACTTTCATTCCTTTTATTATGATCAGCCTTCTCCAAGCAGAAACAGCTGATGCAGTAAAAAGAGATCATTGTTTCCACTGCTCTGTTGCTTCATCATGCCACACAAACAACCAGGACCTTAGATCACAGATCACAAAATAAAAAGATCAATCTTTTTATTTTTCCCCCCTGATAAAGTAAAGCCTATGGGACAGAGATCACCAACACTGCTCCTATTTTGTTTATGTTTTCCCTAAGCACATTGAATAAGAACACATTTCTTTGGGAAGTTAGCACAAATGAAATGCCCATGAATCCTGTCATACAGTCCTAGGGAAGACTCTAAAGAGGTCCTAAATAAAACCTTTGTCTCCATTATGTGATGCAGTAAACATTGAAAATGGACAAAATAAACAAGTAGTAATTCAGTCACTCAAATTTAAACTAACTGGATCTCTGCTAGACAGAATAGTATGTAATGGAGATACACATCCAAAAATATGATGGTTTTAGGGGTGGGCAATCTGGTTTGAAGATCATGTCAAAATCTTTCTTTAAGCAGAATCACGATCCATGATCCTTCAGTCTTACAGAAGCTTACTGTAGAGAAGAGCCAGACAACAAAAAGCCAGTGGAGTAAGTGATTTGTCCATTCAGCACGTCGTATATAAGGGTATATATTTCTGTTACAGCCGTATAAACTGGTGATGGTCCCAAAAGCGAGGACAGCAGTGTTTTTCAACCTATTCGTGACTACAATTTGATCAGGATTTATAGATATGACGTAAAAAAAATAAAAAATTCAACAGGGAGATTCTGATTCTTAAATGTGATCAATTGATGGTTTTAGTAAAAAAGACGACTTGCTCTATAAGAGTTTGTGGAACTACAGAGACGCCTCAGTGCGCTGTGATTAGTCAGCAGTGTTACAGTGTGATGCCTCTTGTGTCGGTCTTTGCTTGTACATTCATACAAAGTAAATAGATCTCAAATGACGAGTCTTGTTAGAAAGGAGCAAAAAACAATTTAGCCATTCATTATTCCTTCTTTGGTAAATGCTTCCAGGTTCCATTGCTTTCAGCATCCACCAAAGAAGGAGAAAGCTGCTCCTGCTGAGAACCTTTTCCTATGAGTCAGTGACTAGAAAGGCTTCTGTGTGTGTGTCTGCAATCTATATTTAGCCATAATATGCCAGCAGCAAGCAATGCACATCTCATACTTGTGTAGCCATGTCATGGGACCTCTCTCACACATTCTCTATTTGCCTCTCTCTACCGTTCAGCATCATATAAAAAACGGTGCCGTTGGCCTTTCCCATATTTCCAAGCAGCTTGTGTTGTTTTATTTTGCAGAGTGGCTGATTTGGAGACCATTTTTTAGTCTGGGACGTGGGAAAGAGGATGGAGGGGGCGTTTGTACCATCATGTGAGCATGCAAGAGTAAACGGCCCTCTGAGATTCATTTAAACACACACACACACACACACACACACACACACACACACACACACACACACACACACACACACACACACACACACACACGTAGACACAGATTAGTAGAATAATTGAAACATTATGGTAGTCTTAAAGGTGGACCTGGGAAGATGACCTTATCACTCATGAAGTACGAACTCATATAGTTATCATGTATTGTGTGTGTGTGTGTGTGTGTGTGTGGGTGGGGGGGCTATATCAAAATAGCTGAGTGTGGAAACTTTGAGCAGAGGGCAGCGCGTCTCGTTGCCAAGTAGTTATCAAAGGCTGTAGGACAGAGGGAACTCTTTTAGGAGTGTAACTGCTGAGGGGAGACCAAAGAGCTAGTTATCAAAGAGGGATTAGACTCAGGTCAGTGGATCTGTCAGTGATCTTCACAGCCATGATCTTAGGCTGCTTGGACTTTATTTTCATTCTACTCCAACACTCCCGCAGTTCAAATATCTTCATTTTCTTATGTCTTTACTGAAAGATTGATGTTTGCTTTTGCACAAACCACTGCTGCTGAAAATGTTGTGTGAAAAGACTTTTTAGATAGGTTGTTATTATTTACACAGGTATAATTAATATTTAATAATAATAATTACTGCTGCAACAGCGCAACATTAGTGGCCTCAGCAATCTGAAATTTGGTTGAGCTCGTACATCAACAGTTTACAACCACTTTGGGCTGCAGTTTTTGGGCATTATTTCCTTGCTTAATATTGCCTTTGATGCTCGTTGTTGAGGGTAAATTAAACCTGCTTGTTTTACCTTAAATGTACCACCACCAGCATGCTGTAAGTAGAGATCAGTGATTACGTTTTATTATCATACTGTTGTAACAGTTGTGAATCAGCAAAGCCCACCTGAGGGATGGAGTTTAGTGTGCGGAGAACCGAGCCACCCCCACCCTGAGCTGATCTTTGCAACAGGTGGTCTGCAATGGAATAATGCATCACATCACCAGGAGAAATCAGAGAGCGACGTGACTCCCTCCCTGCCTCCCCTGTTGTGTGGTCCACTCTGATCCTCTCCACTGTTTACATTCTTTGTATCCTTTGCCTCCGTTGCCTTTTGGAAATCATTACTACTGACGGCATGTAGAGAGAGTACTGCAGGCATTCGGCTCCAGCCCCCTGGAGATTAGGAAATGTGCGTGTGTTAGGATAAGTGTCTGCCATGTCAGTGTGACAGTGTTTCTCAGACACTGTGGGAATATTTGGTTGCTGCAGCTGCCACTGTCCATCACGTTGTCTCTGCTCACAGGATTTAAAACATCACCTGAACCCCACACAGCCTCCCTGCGAAGACCTTTCTGTTTTTTGTTACCTTATTTATCTAATAAATATTTGTAATGTCAATTAAATGCTAATTTTTCTCTTTTATTGACTCTTCGTCACTTTAGACATCTGCATTACTGTTTATGATAAAGATAAAGTAGTTGCGGCCATTTTCATTTCTGTACAATCCTGTGCTGCACAATAATTTGAAGCCATATTCAAGCATTTAATTAACTTGTTAATTGACTTCCTGGAACTTTAACACCACATTTGCTGCCCAGTCCTCTTGATTTCAGGAGAGTTACTGTGTGCAGCCAACTTTGTGGGTACAGAGCCATGCACCCAGTCCAAGGTTCCAGCAACAAAACAAGTTAAAGAAAAGTCTCTTTTTGATGTAGTATCTAAATGACGTCACTGGAGGCCTCATTAACAAATCAAAGACATGATAAATGGCAACAGCTAATGAAAACTACCGGGAGAAAAAGAAGGAATGCATGTATAAAACCTCTGCAGGACTGGAGGATTGTTAGCCGAATAATAAAAATGACGTAACTAAATCTTTAGTGTTGTAAAATACTACACGCACCATGTATATTTATTAGTCTTAGCTGTATAGCAAAATATGCCATTCTTTTATTTTAGTGGCTTATTCATAGTATTATAAGCGGAATGTTGAGTTTATTGAGAAATGCGGTTTGGGGAGAGGGGATTTATGAATCAGTAAGAATCCTTTTTGTTTGTGGACTTGTGTATTGTGTGTCTTTGTGTGTTTAAATGCATTTGGGTGCGTCACAGGAATAATGAGATAGAAGGACATGTGACAAAGAATTTAGTGTCTATGTTTTCAAGAGTGTCTCATTCTTTTGGATGATTTAGTTGAGTACACCCAAGCTAAGTGGGGCTACTGTTCTGGCAGTGGAGCAAAGACATGAAGTTGGTAGCATCTGTCCAATACTCAAATATATTCCTTCCTGCAGAAGATTTTAGAAAGTATAGAGTTTCTACAGAGTTTGTAGCAGGATTTGCTGTATTTACATTTTATGAGCAAATCGGTTTGTTCTTTTTAACTAAACCCAAATATTCCCCTTCAAATTTCCACAGAGTAGCTTTACATTTTGGAATAAAATAAAATAAATAAATACATTTAAAGAAGAAAAATAATAAATAAATTCCCTGAATGAATGCAAACTTTAAAGTAGAGGGTGTTACTTTGCAATTTAAGTGACTAAATAAACTCTATCCAACACATCCTGCATCATGTCAGGGGAAGGTTGATAGTGGAATGTTGGGGAATTGTGCGATTTTCCTCTTGTCACTCTAATTGACATTTGTTATCTTCAGCTGGATGTCTTTTCCTTCTCGCTGCACGATGCCCTAAGTGTCCCATTTAAGGATAAGTTTGATTAATGTCAGAGGCAATGAGTCTTTCAGAGAACCAAATATCTCTGTCTGCCACTTTGAATTCCCCTCCTGTCTTACCTATATGGTTTTGTCCTTCTACCTTCTCTTTCTTTTATCAGTTTTCTCACATTAATGGTAAACTTTGTTCGCTCTGCTTAGACCTATTCACATCCATTCAAAGAGCAGCCCTGACCGAGGCACCATTTTTTTCATGCTCTCTCTCCATATCTCAGCCTGCCATGAAGTAGGGCTGCTATTTCTGGTGCCAGTCAGCTCAGTGCATTGGGATTCCACTGTACTGTGTAAGCAAACAAGCTTGATAGGCCATTGTTATTCTTAGAAGTGACACGGCTGGAAACATGTACCCGAGCTGTCACTGGCATGTTTTTATATACACTGTACCAAACTGCCTGGAAGGGGTTTTGTAATGAAATGAAATTTAACTGCAATTCAGTGCAGTTCTCTGTATTTGTAAGATTATTCCAATTACGTTTCCATGTGTTGTCTGCTGCCCTTACGTCTTTACCTGACTGGATAAACTAGTGGCTCGTGGCAAACACTTTAACCTGATTCATGACTGCACACACACATAGAGAAGCTCTGTGATGTTGATATCTGTCCTTAATATTCATACTCATTCTTTCTTGTCTCTGTGGAGTCTCAGCCTTTTCTTTGGAGTATATGCCAGAAGTAAATTAAACATGAATTGGAATCTGAGCCGTGGTATGTAAATATTAATATAATAACTCACAATCTAACCTTGCGACAGAAGAAACTGATTATATAGTGACTCTGTAATGCAAACATACTGTGCATGCTCTCTTTTTGATTAATGGATTCTGGACTACAGGGCTACCTTTAGGTAAAGCACAAAGTCTCCTAAACAATCACTAGAAAAAGTGGTTGGAAACTAATGAATGAAACACAGCAGAGTACAGCTGTGTGTCATCATGTGGATATCAGTCTCACCTCCAGGTAGTTAGACACATCTTTGTGTGTGTCCAACACCTTTCCTGTGGGAATCAACCTCTGATTTCAAGAAACAATCAGCGAGATTTTCATGGCATGGAAACCTACCATTAAACTCAAATACTCACTCCTGCTAATTGATTAAATTCAACAGAATCACACGTCTTCACTCATGACTGATGATGAACATCCATATCATCTTCCTCATCTTGTGCTCTGCTTCAGCCTCTGACAGATTTCCTCGCACCAACTCCTACTGATAAGGATGAGTCACGTCACAGTAATTTTTATTATCCTGCTAGATTAGTATTGACGTAACTCTTTCAAAGTAAGTAGGTGAAAACTACTGTATGTAACAGTCTCCACCAATCAAGCAATTTAACAATTTATCACCGATTTGTTTGTGTGTTGCCGACCAGATCCTGTTGCATAACTTGTACTTGTCCCACCACACATCTTCCAGACAGGATGAACAATGTCAGGTTTTCTGTGTGTTACCCTTAATCCTAGTGTTTTCTCCCAGGTTTGAGATATTGCTTTCTCTGTGATTTTGACCCACTGGCACCATGATCTAAGAAATAATAAACAAATGCTGGTTACCAAACTACCTCAAATTTGGTGTTGATATTTCTGACCTCCTGGCATTTCCTCTGGTACCACTGTTAGGACACTTTTACATACGGAACATGTAATAACTCATAAAAATTTCTAGTTAAGTTGATGATATTAAGTAAACTCACAGTCCATGAAGATGAAATCAATTTGCACAGACCAGACCAATTTACACAAAAGAGCTTTCTTTTCTATTCAGAATTTTATTTATGCTTACACTGTGACACAGAGAATAGTAGACATTATTAACGCATCTGTGTGTTATAATTTTAAAAATCTAAATGTTTTTGTCTTTCAGTTAGTTGTAGTTAGTGTAGAACACCTGTATGTGAAGGGGGAAAAAAGAAACAAAACTATGGTGGTTGTATGCTTTGAATGCCAGCTCACATGCCCTCTCCTCTTCCTCACTGGTGACCATCTGTGCTCCCGGGCTGGTTGCCAGAGCAGACAGAGGGAGATCAGGTCGACTGCAGCCTGTCAATGAAAATGTCACGGTCAGAAAGTTAAAACAGATTCCAGCCTTTGAACAAACATATGCCACAGTTCATGTTGTACCTGTCAGAGTGATGCACTGAGGCATCTGTATACAGTCACAAACGTTTAAAAATACATTGTGCCTATTTAAGATGATAAAGACATCCACAACTCTCTCTGCTCATCACATGAGAGTTTTCTCTTCTAATTCTGTAGCAGGTTCCTTGGCATTTGCTCTTATAGAAAGAGGTATGAATGAAGACATTATACTGGTGTGAATGAGCAGCCACGAAGGCTCCGATCTTGGCAGGAAGATTTGTTATCATCTCTCTCCGCAGACAGAAACTGATTGTTATGTCGACAGTGTAATCAAATCCTTTTGTCAGCATACACACTGTTTTTGATATGACTTCCCCTTTGCGATGATCTTATCCTCTGCTTTCCTGCATAAAGGGTTTTTCTTTTGTCTTATCTGCCTTTGAATACAACCCACCCTCTCTGTGGGATCAACTGTGTTTTAGTCTGTACTCAGGTGTTTAATTCACCTGCAGCCTTGACTGGAGCTGCCTCTTTGATTCTAGAGCAAGATGAGTCTGCACATCTGTGTTTGAGCTGTACTCAAGTAGCCTCATAAGTCAGTGAATACCATCACTTCAATGTGTTTCTCTGTTGTGTTTCATGTCTTTCTGTAGCAAAATAATCAGTGCTGTTGTTGAAATAAGAGGTTCTTTTTTCTATGTGCTGTGAGAAACATTTTATTATTATTTATACATTGTATTACATATGTTCTAAAAAAAGCCTAAAAAAGTACTTCACCACAATGAGAATTATCACTTCATGTACTTTATTAATGTTAACGTTGAAGTAAAAAAAACCTACTACTTTAAATATACGTTAAGTTGTTTTGGTTTGATCTCACCTCTCCTCTCCTCTTCAGTAGATATTTATCTAAGTATTTAAAGCATTTACTTGTGGAAACTGCACTCAGCATGTGAAGGTTTCTCAGGGTCAAACACACTTCATTTGAAAGAATATTGTTTACTGAGACCAAGCCTCCCCAGGATGCTGCTGTCAGAGAGGATGCTCAGCTTTTTTTCTTTCACACTGAGTTACAGCTATTATCCAATGTGCATGGGCTTCAATATGTGCGCTCTCATCATCAGATCGATCTAAGGCCTTGGAAGGCCAGCGTCTCTGACTGACGCACTGTGCAGATGAATACTGGTCATATTACTAATGAAATTTGATGGAGATTCCCATGAGCAAACAGACTCAAGCTGTCAGACAGTATAAGGTAAAGCGTTTTTGGTTCAGTCTGAACTGCAATGTAGAGTCTGGCTTCCCATACCTCTTTCTTCTGAATTCTTCTTCATCTTACTCTACTGTAGGTAAATCCTCAGGTAGGGATGGGATGCTGTGAGTCAGCGATGTCCCTTATTTGCTAATGGTCAGGAAATGTCTGTTTTCGACAGGCTAATTGGATTTCTTAGCAGGAACGCACGCGTCTAACTCCATTAGCCAGCGGTAAACAGCAACACACAGCAGAGGGGGAGAATAATGTGGGGAGAGATGCAGGCACTGAGTTAAGATGCGGGGAGAGTCAGAAGATGACTGCGCCTTTTTTTGTTGTTGATGCAGGTCAGTGAGCAGTAAGATGGTGTTTTGGGGTAAATGTTTGCAGCAAATATTTTCATACTATAGGTTTACAGTGGGCTGATTCTGTCAAGATTTTAAAATATAATTCATATAATGTAATTGTTGGATATGTAAGAGAAAGAATCTGCTATTATTTTTAAAATCCAGCTTCAATTCACTGTATTCTGAGCTTTCTACTAAATATTAAAGTCTTCTTCATTAGATAGAGTGGCGCTAGTATGAACGTTTGGTTTCGATGAGCTTTTCTGTGAACAATGTGCCATATGTGGCTCACATCAAGACAAGTGAGCTGTCACCATGACCACTAAGGAAGACCATGAGATTGGATGGACAATAGATTTGTGGTGCTTTCCGGTGTCCTGTATCACTCCAACCTGAATCGGTCTGGGTTTTTGAGGAGAAGGGAAGACATGACCTTTGACTGTGCAAAGTTGACGTGCAATATTTTTAATGAGTAAAGCAGTTTAATGAATATGGATAAAAATAATAATATGAATGGGTAAAAGAGGTTTATGCAAGATGCAAATGAACCATATTTATCGACAAACTCTGATGTTTCCCACTATCTCTATTGTGTGAAGAGCTACATTCACCAACACAATGAACAGACACTCAGAAAGGTCTAAATCAAACCTGGCAGCCTCATTAGCTCCAGGCTACAACTCTCAGAATCTAGTACATTTAATGAAACACTGCGATGTAAAGAGTAACTGGGGGTCCCTCCTATAGAGTAGTAGGATGAGTCACTGTGAGAGACCCTGGAAGGGGAAAATAGCTCGTTCCTCAGAAACAGATCATGAAGGAACAGTGGGGCTACTATGCTGCCTGTAAATTGAGCCTTTCTTCCTGTGAGAGGGTGACATGGTGGAATGCAGCACATTAATGTGGACATGGGTGGGCTTCTCATTCCTGTCATAGCATCTCTCTCTTCCAATTCACTATAACATTCTTCTTTTTATTTTTTTATTTTTTGCCTCCATGCCTCTGAGTTTGTGCCAACGGGATGTAGATGCAAAAGGGGCGTGTTGCTTTAACAGAATTCATGCTTATCCAAAGTAATAATCATCATTAACAGGTATGATCTCACTGTTTATGCTGTGTCACCACCTCAGTCATTTCAGGTTCAGTATAAAGAAGAAGCTTTATTGGCATTTGAGCTTATCACAGATACTGGGTATTGCTATAGGTGATTGTATTATACACCTAAATAGTCATGAGAGGTTTATTTTTGTAACTGTAAAAAGTCCTGCTCGGTGCATATTGTGTCAGAAAAAGGAAAACAAAAATCATCTTTAGACATATTCAGTTTAATAATGTCATTGTTAAAGTTATATTGGCAAGTATGTTATTTTTTTTAGCGGTGTGTGTATAGAATACACACTCTATATAGCGATTACATAGTCTCCTTAGCTACAAACAGTCTTGTGGTCCATCTTCACTTGCTGAACAAGTTGCTAAAAATCTGTTCTCATTGGAGGAAAAGCACCTGTCAGTTTGGACCTTCTATTTGTCATTTACTTGTGGCTCTGTAAACAGCCTAAAAACTTGCCTGCACAGCTTTTAATCTGTGCATAAAAATTTCAACCAAGTGTGGGGGGAAAAACATGACATATCACAAAAATGTTTTTATAGCTGGTGCACAGATAAAAGATCACAAACACTTGAAATAGCTTAAGCTCCTTCCTCAAATTATAACAGTACATGTGATATTTACACTATGATTGCTGCATTGTTTCCATTTGCTTGGGGTTTGGTGGGTAATATTTCGTCAATTTGTTTGGTTGTGGGAATTCGGAAAAAAACTATTGACAGTTGAGCCATAAACCATTTCCACTCTCTCTTCCAGTATGGGCCTACATGCAAGTAAACACGAAGGACAGAGTGGAAGTGTTACGAGATACAGTGGCTCTGATCTCCTGCATGTTCGCATCGGACAAGGGCACAGACGGCTTGGAGATAAAGTGGTTTTTTGTGAGTTTCTCCAAGCCTGATGAGCATGACATACATAGATCAGCCAGATAGTTCTTTCTATGCCCATGATGTTTAATTTTCCTAAACTCTGAACTGTAGGTGCAACGCTCGAATGAAGTCCTGGAAATCTACCACCAGAACGCCACCACAAAGGAAGTAAAGCAAAATACGCAGTTTTCAGACCGGATTACTTTTAAAGATTTGGGAGTCAATGAGGGGATTGTGTTAATTATCGACAAAGTGAAACTGGAAGACCAAGTGGAGTTTATCTGTGTGGTCAAAGGCCTGACAGCTGGTTCCGGAGAGGGACGCACAAAGCTGAAGGTGTTCGGTGAGATTAAGCTGTGTTTGGGTTTCATACAGTGGCCTGCATTCAGCTTGTGTTTGGCACATGTAGTTCCTTTCTTTCTAACTTCATTTAAATGTTAAAAGTGTGAGCCTCTTTAGCTCCTTACATTTATACATTTACCTTGGCTTCTGTTACTGACCTTTCTGGTCATAGTTTGAACTTTTCAACTCTACGCTTAATAATCATTCAAAACTTTGAGCTTAATTCAGCAAACATCAGCCAATTTACTACCCCTTGTTCTTCATCATATTCGTTTTATTTTATACCTTTTGTTATTTTTTTAAGCAATTGTAGTTTAATTACACAAATGTAAACTCTTTTCAGACTTAAATTATTGTGTTATACATGGGCTTTTCTAATCTTTAAGTTTCTTAAAATACATGCTTCAAACATAAGTAACATAACTCAAAATTTCAAATTGTGAGCTGCCAGAAGAAAGAACACACAAATCTGTTATTTTTCTAGCTTTGATTCTGTCCTTAATTTCTTTGCAGAAACACCAGATGCACCCACTATTGAGGGTGTTGACTCTGGTTTTTTACCCAGTGAAGATAGTCCTTCCAAGGTAATCAAGCTTAAGAAAACTATACAACAAAACTGTCAGGCTGGATTCAGTTCTTGGAATTGGTTTTTCTCTCATTCTCTCTCCTCTGCTTCCTCACAGATTGGGGTTTGTGAGGTCAAAAATGGCTTCCCAAAGCCAAACATCACTTGGTACAAGAATCATGTGCCACTACAAGCTGCTCAGGATGGTGAGACAAACTGACATCAACATCTCATATGTGTCCACTGTTTCACTCTTTGCTTAATGTGGATTGGTGTGTTTTCTTCTACTCTTTCCTAACCCAATCTTTTGTGTTTACAAATGCTTTTTGTCTATTCCAGGGGTGGAAATATCGCCTAGCTCCACTGTCGAGTCCAGTGGTCTGTTCTCAGTTAAGAGTGAGCTAAGAATGAAGGTAATGAAGGAGGACAACAACGCTTTGTTCTACTGTGAAGTCAACTTCTTTGTTCCTTGGGGAACCAGGATGACAGAGACAAAGCGTATCAACATCACAGTATTATGTGAGTTTAGGGTATTTCATATATGAATTTTCTGTTCATTGGTACATTTAATTATTTAAACAATTTGTAGTGTGACACTGTTATTATACAGCACTATGAGACCAAATATGTTTCCTTTTGAAAGGAGATAATACCATTCAGAAAAGGTTCAGCAAGTGTCAAGCATTGGTCTTAGCGGTCAGCTAAGTCCAGCTAGTCTTTTTAGCACTAAATCTTTTTTGGCCTGGCTTAGTGAATGTGGGGTCGTGAAGAAAGGGGCCTATAAACACAGCAAAAATGCTGGCAGATTCTTCACAAACTCGCAAGTTGTACCACACAAATGTTTCTTACTTTGAGCTAATGGTCTGGTGTGGTGCCAAGTGATAGCTGTTTCCCCAAGTTGAAGAAACAATCAGTCAGTCAGAGCTTTGTAAACAGGACATCACGGCCTTTTCAAAAAACTTTCACACAAATAGATCCGTACATGGCATGAACAAGTGATTTAGGAGACTTTCTGTCAGTTGCCAGTTCTCTTTCCCATTGTATTTTCTCTTGTAGAAACAAAGTCTTAAGTTACCAAGACCTGTCATATGGGTCATAAGCAGAATAAATGATAAAGATAAAGATAAAAGTATATGTTAGGGTTTGTTAATTGTTTCCAACATTAAATGTGAAAAAATAAAATATAAGACAAACATAATGTTCTGTTCCACAGATTGCTGTGTTGTTTTTCTTTTTTAGATTTCTATTTGCACATTTTGGCACAACAGGTTTTTCAGTAGTTGTTCTATTATCCTCTTTTGTCACATCTCCATTATAGTCCTAATTTGTTGACAGGCTCTCATATTATTCGTGGACCACCTCTAGGGGGAAGAAAGGTATCTTATTTCATACCAAACTCTTAGATGTTTATGTCAGTCTCGCTTTCTGGAATAATAATATTTTCTAATCATTGTGGGTCTTCTACACAATGAAATTTGTATTAATCTCTCAAAT
Organism: Channa argus; assembly: GCF_033026475.1. Lineage (NCBI taxonomy): Eukaryota > Metazoa > Chordata > Actinopteri > Anabantiformes > Channidae > Channa > Channa argus. The sequence goes on along the minus strand of NC_090202.1, from coordinate 11,376,105 downwards.
GCACACCAACAGCAGGTGGTATATACAAGGTTCAATCAACATGACGTGTTTGTGTAGTTAAGACTTCTATTGGGACAGGGTGATGTTCCCTGAGGTCCAGGCTGTCCAATCCAGATTCTACGTAGTTGCCAACAGCCCATCACTAATCCAGTCCAGAAAGAGTCACTGAGCTTTAGTCTAATTAATTGTAGAGACCGTTGTGGCCCTCATTGCCAAACCATTTTTAGCTTTCTTACAAAGGTGAGATTTGTGTTGAGACTTTGGATTCCTCTCTTTGCTTCAGACCCTACCACAGCTGTAAATATGTGGGTGGAGTCACCAAAAGGCATCATTAAGGAAGGGGACACCATTGAGCTTCGCTGCCAGGGCAATGGGAATAAACCTTCAGTCTTAACAATCTCCCACAAGGTAGTGAGAATTTTTGTTGAAAGTCCATTTTTAACTCTTCTGGAATTTCTTTTGTGTGCAAAAAGCAATGATTGGATTATTTGGGTTTTTGTCTAAGAACCAGAGTGTGGATGGTGATGGTACTTCAGTAATGGTGCTGAATAATGTGACCCGTCTATCCAGTGGTGAATACAATTGTACCTCTTGGGACTTAGAGAACTACGATGAGATCTTTGTAAACACCAAAGTGTTCGTCAACTGTGAGGAACCTTCACATTTATGATAACAAATATATTATACCAGCAGTGAGAGTGTATGTAGACGCTAAGGATTCTCTACCCCTGCTGTGTTAGATCTTGATCCTGCTGTGATCTTACCCAAAGACCCTATTGTGGTGGACCTAGGGAAGGTGCTGAAAGCCACCTGTAATGCCCTCTCTTCTCTCAATACATCCACAACCTGGTTTAAGGTAACTTACACTTAATTGTTATTTTATTTTTGCAAGAGAAGTCAAAGTATTTGTGAATATTGCTTTAAGTTTGGGTTCATTGTTTCAGGAAATTTGTTTATGAAATTTACCACTCCAACTGTAGTATACTGCAAGTTCCCTCTGCAGGCAGAGCAGTAACCTTACTCAGGCAAGAGATGCCAAAACCAAATATGATTTTTCTTGGGATTTTGTTAGAGGTCACTGTGTCAACTGGCTTCAAACTTAAAAAGTAACTTAAATACATGTATTTGTGTATTTAGATAATAATTTGTAACTTTACTTACACCACATTTTCAACTGAGTATTTTAACTTATAGCAGACTATTTCTACATTGTGGTATTGCTACTTTTGCTAAGTTAAAGGTCTGAGTACATCTTCCACTATGACACACAAGACCCAGGATTAAATAATTGATTGTCACTGATGTTTCACATCTGTTCAGGACCAAGACACAGTGTTTTCCTATGGCCACACTTTGATGGTGGAGGAGGCTTCGTTTGACACAGCCGGGACATACACGTGTGTAGTGACTGTTCCTGAGATGGAGAAAATGGAAACCAGTGGGACTCTTCATGTTAGTGTCAGGGGTGAGTCTAATCACAGATGCTCTAAACCAAATACGACATTGTTGACATGTGGCTTAACAACAGGTGCTGCAAGTATTTATAGAATTTATGTCCATGGGAAACTTGTTAAAGTTTATATTCTTCTATTCCCTCTGTGCAGGCGCACCAGAGATCTTGAGGGAATACTCATCGGTAAATCAGAGTTTTGAAGAGTCTGATGAACTGACCTGCTTTGTCAGAGGCTTCCCTGCTCCCAGCATAACCTGGACAACCTCGGATGGAAAGGTACATCAAAGGGAAGCTTCACGTGGATGGAAAAGCTAAAGCCGCACGAGAAATACAGTTTTTCCGAATGCATGCACGGTAGATTAAATCACAAGCTCTTTATTCCTGAGTATCCCTTTGTGACATCTGTGCCAGGTCTTCAAGACAGCATCCCAAACAGAGACTGACAAGGGTATTAGGAGCATTGTCAATATCAAGGCAACCTCTGACAGCACGGTCTTCTGCAACGCCTCCAATGAGCATGGTACAGTCTCGATGGCGTTCAACGTCAAAGCCAGTGAGTCCCGACTGCTAGCCTTTCCTGACCCTGCTCTTTGTTACTATATGTGTGAATATCGTTATCTGTTCATCCAAACCAACCCTGCTCGCTCTCGACTGTGCAGTGTTTCAAGTAATTCAGAAAATGTTCAATTAGTGTTGTTGTTGTTGTTGTTGTTGTTTTTGTTGTTTTGGACAAGATGCTGTCGAGCTGTGAGGCTGTTAAATGTTCACCCTTCCTCCCCTAGTGTGTTAACAGGGAATGTCCTCCCTTTTGTGCCTCTACCTGTTTTCAGCTAAAAACACCACCATCACCACTACTTCTACTATTACTACTACTACTACTACTACTACTACTACCACTACTAGTAGTAGTAGTGGTAGTAGAAGCACTACCAGTCCAGCCACCACTACAATTTCCGCTCCCACAGGTAAGACTATAGTCACTCTTTGCAAGTTAAGTAATGGGTCATATCAGCTACCATCACTTTAGAAAACGTCTGTGTCAAAGAAAATCTGTTCAAGGATCCTCATGTTGTCAGAAAAGCTCATTATCTGCATGTTCAATGTAAGACTTCACAGATCTTCTTTCATTCACACGCTGGCTTTTTTTTCTGTGAGTCATAGAGAAAGAATGAGAGCAACAAAGGAAAACTAGAAAGCGCCTGAAGGTTGCAGTGATCGTTGTTCTGGAATTAGTGGCTGTTTAAGTAATGATTGCTCTAATTTGAACTAATGTAGTTTTAAGGTATTATTCTTTGAAAACTGTAAATATTACTGAGGCCTATCATTGCTGTAGGTTATTAATGAGTCACAGCACAGTGACAGCCCCTTTACTTATTTTTTGCCTTTTCTTCTTACATGTGGTCTTTTAATGAGTTTTACAAATTACGTGAAAAGGAAAACAGAATAAAGTGATCATTTAAATCCGATGAGAATAAAAATTACTGGCATAGTTTACTCTGTAGTATTGTGTAATGAGAAACATAAACATTACACCGTCACAAACACACCCGTCAATGTGACTCTAGAAAGCAGCTGATGCTTTGAAAGCACTCAGAGTCAGTCTCCTGACTCCCATTATGTTTGCTGCTTTGTGTTTTCTCACTCCCTCTGCCTGCCATCTCTGTTGTACCCAATGCCAGGAAATTTCCAGCCCCTCAGAGGAAAACTGTTCTTGGTTGATGTTTTTCGAAAAGTGTGGGTTAAGTGAGATTCAACAGGGCTGATTTGTCCTGCTGCCCTGGGAAATGTTATACCGACCGCAGTCAGAATAGATGTTTAGCTTTAAATCACAGATAAGATCCTTTCAAATTAAACATTTATTGTTGTCAGTTCAGGCCTCTGGTGAAGATCTGAACTCTGTGTGTGTGTGTGTGTGTGTCAGGCCTGCTAATGACTTCTTTAATACACCCAGTCACTCACTGATAATTGTGCTCATGTGGTTTTTCTTAGTTAAACCAGAAACAGCTATCCCACCAAAGAACCTCACGAAAGGTTTGTATCGTTACGCTGCTGCAAATTCTCCCTCATCTCTCCATCTCCAAGGCAAAAACCTTCTTTCCATTTCTCCTCTACAGCACCTCTTACCGTCTCTTACCTCCCAGCATTCACCAGACCCTCCTCTCTCAGAACATCAAACTGTCATTGAATTGTTCATTGTCACCTCTTCCTGTGCATGTTGTCATGCTGTTCTACAAGCACATTTCTCCTCCTACTCGCCTGGATGACTTTGCACCTTCCTTTCTTAAGGTTGGCAGATTTAGATCACTTGAATGATGCTAGCGCTGCACTCCTGTTAGACACAATGCAAACTGCCTGGAGAACCTTCACCTGGTGGAATGATGCACTCACTGCCTGCCCAGTGCTAAATTGTATTCGACACTCCTACCTCACGCTGTCATTTCGTTCATAATCCAGTTAGTTATGAATCCCGTGGTTGTTCTTGTGCTTCTTTTCCACCAGAGAGCAGTGGTGTCGTAATTGCAATCATCATTATCTGCATCCTGCTGCTGGCCATCTTGGGGAGTGTGCTCTACTTCCTCTACAAAACAGGCAAGATCTGTGGCCGATCCGGCAAGCAAGACCTGTAAGTGCAAGAGCAACTTTTAACAGATGATGTGTGTTAAATAAGAGGAGCTATCATTTTATGATAACTCGGGTATGATGTTTAGGCTAACTTGCTGAGTTTGAATATAAAAGTCTGTCCTAGTTGCAAAATTGCAGATGCCGCCTCAGATCATCTTATTGCTAAATTCCCAGCACATTGGTTTGTTGTATCATGTGTTTGCAAGCTTTTGTCTTTATTTATATAACAAATAAAATTTCGGCCTCTCATATGTATGTTTCTTATTTGAGGAGTAGATATTGTTTGACAGCATTTTAGTTTAAAATATAACAGTACATGTACACAATGTGGTAATGCTTCGTCTGTATTTGTCATGTTTTAAAATTAGCCCTGTAGGTAGTGCTTTGTGTTGTACAACAATATCCAATACTATATGAAGAAGAAGTTTTAATTAGTGCTGATAATTTTGTTAAAGGTATAACCTAAAACGATTCCAATAAAAAGTTAATGATGTTGCAGCACCAAAGAGAAGTCAAGCAAAGATAACATCGTGGTGGAGATGAAGAGCGACAACACAGAGGAAGCCATTCTCCTCGGGGTTAACGGAGAGAAACAACTGTCCAGTGACCAGGTAGATGTCTAGTATCAAATGGAGCTGGCTCAGGCCAAAGATTTTGCTGTTTTTCTGCTAAGTAGGTTACACTGACATATTTCCACACGCTTCATCCCTCCTCTGACGCTCGCCCTCTCTTTTGTTTTCTGTGTTTTTCCCTCTGGAGTAAAGGGCGGTGAGTACATGGACGTGCAGAACTGAAGAGGTGATTGCAGACACAACAACAGCCGCTCCTGTTCTTCGCTCTCAGGCTCCTACCCGCTCAATGCCTTTAACCGTCCACCAGAGCTTCTTATCCTAGAATCAAGTCAATTATGAAAAGCTCAGTTTTTTGTCTGTAATGTGATGATGGATGACTGAGACTCACATTATCTCACGCTGCAGCTTACGCTTGCTGTCCTTTACAAACCAGCGCATTTCTTCTGGAATGTAACCCAAGCTTTACAAAGAAGAGATGGCTTCATGACAGTTCTCTCATAATTATAACTCACTCATTCAAACCTAGGACAAGACTGTAACTCTCCTTACAGTCAGCCTTGTATACTGCTGATCTTGACCAGAACAATAATTGGAGCACTAAATTGACCAGGGACTGTTTTTACACCCAGCTGACACATCACTGCACAGCAGCATGAACAGCTCTTTTCAAGTGTACATATTATATTCTGTGTATATATTTCTTTATTTAAGATAACACAATAGAAAAAAAAAAAACAAAAATAAATGATAGTTTTTTATTTTCTTTTGCTCTTTATGAAGAGCAAGATAAGCTTAGGTAGTTTTAGCTGTCATCTTTTTTCTGTTTTTCTAAGTCTGTACACTGAATATTTTGGGTTGCAAAACATCCCCTTTGCAGCCAGTTCCAGCCCAAAGTCTTTCCTTTTAGCTCTGGAAAGAAACTTGTTTAACATTTAATCACATTATAATTCACGCTAGTTGTTTCCTTCTCTTCTGCTAATGCTTCTGCCTTAACACACTCTAGTTTGTGTCTATCAAATGACATTTTTTGCAGGATCAGTGAATAAATCCAGTCAGGCTTTCACCTAGAAGGGTTATTTGTAGTTCTCTTTTGGCTTTTTCGACATTTTATATGTTTGAGTCTAAGCATTGTCAGCAATCAGGCTAAATTAGTTGCCTTAAAAGTCATGTAGAAACTCCACATTTTGTACTTGGGGTTATGGTAATATTTAATGTTCAGTGCACTGATTCCTTTATGGTTTTTCTTTATTGTGCTGTCTAATGTGATAATATTTGAATGAAATATTTCTTAGTAGCAGTTTTTATTTTCTTTCAGAGGGTAGAAAAGACGGCTCGTTCATGGTCAATGTGGTTCACGGCATGAAGTCACCCTCCTTATAAGGAAAAGACATTTCTGTCGAATGAATGAATGAATGAATGAATGAATGAATGAGTTAACAAGAACTTGAAGTAATCTGTTGTATCATAGAGAGAGAATTCCCAATCAGACACAATGCCTTAAATTGACACTCCACATATTAAATGTTTATGCCAACACACTAGTGACAATGTAAAATGTGACAACATGAGGAGGGGGAAATGACTGTGACTTCACATATATGCAAATTAAGTTTAAAGTCAGTCAACGATCATTGCAGCTGTCATACTCACTCTACCTATCCTCCACTGGTCTGTTTATTTGCTGCTGTTTTTGGGAACTACGCCAGTTAAATCATTTTGGATGAAATTTTTCTGCCTTGGAGTTGTAAAATGTCACTAATGTCAATCAATTTACCAACAAACTCGTTGTAGTTTTTGAAAACTATTCCAAATAAAGACTGTTCAAACTTAAATGTGTCTAAATTAGGCAATGAGATTCAGCAATTCCCAGTTTGTTTTCTTAATTCAACTTAAATTAAAGTTTCCTTACAAAGAGCTACTGTGTGCAATTTTTAATTATAGAATAAATGGAAAATGTGGTCAATTATTTTAACAAATTGTTAGTATCCATACTAATATTTTGTCAGTGCACATCAGGTCCCTTCAACATTAAAATTGTGACATTTAGAACCAAACTTGGGCTTAAAGAATATGTGATAAGTATTTGTGCTGAAATTTTTGTTTTTGTTTTTTAAAGAAAACACCAGTTCGTCCAGGTTTATTATGTAAGGGTCTGAAAATGGCTCAGATGATTTAATAGACAGGCAGTCAAATCAGATTTTTGTCTTTTTAATGCAATTACCTAATGCATTACCAGACCTTTGAGAATTTCACCTAGAAGATGCAAGCACAAATAGGAGTAAAGCACTGAACTTGTCTGCAGGTTTGTCCACATTCTTAACATGCTAACTTAGAATATATAGCACTGTATCGTTAATCGTTTTTTGCTTCATCTTCAAGACGGTCATCAAACTGTGCCTTTGTACATTTCTTCTGCTTTACATCATTCTCTTACAACCTGGTTCCTTCTCACATTTTAGCTTGTCAAAGTAGTAAACACGGGTGTAAATAGTAATATTAATATGGTTGTACTAGTCCTACAGCTGCTGCCCCCTAAACTGAATGCGTTGCTGCTTGACAAGTTAAACAGATCAAATGAAAAACGAAAATGTGCACACGTAGGAAATTTAGTTTTTACAGTCATGTCTTGCCCTTTCCAATAAGTTTACATTTTTTTCCCTTAAAACCTTCTTGCAAATGAAAATAAGGGACACATGTTGGGGCTTCTGCTTACTTTATTAACAGCACTGTGCATACTTCCAAAATGATATGAGCTTTTAAAAACCATCAAAAAGTTAATGAATGCCTTATACTGATGTGAAGCAAAACGGCTACATGGAACAACGGCTCCCTCTCCTGGCAGGAAGTTGAGGTACCCCAACACAGTGACTGAGGGTAATAGAGCCTGGTACACATTGAGCATCATGGAGGCTGAGCACTGATCTGGGACCTGAATTCAGGTAGAAAACAAGCCGAGACCTTTTCATGGATCAGCACCTATATTCATAGAAGAGGCATGATGCAGCAGAGAGGACAAATTAACACGAGCAATACTGCACAATCTTAGCTTTGCTGATACACTGGTACAGATCAATACCTACTGTACAAACTTTCCTCCACAACAAGGCCTTATTCTAAGCATGGTGAAAATCTCTAAACATATGGCACTGCTCACAGAATGATTCACATAAGTAAACAAAAGCTTTGGAACAAAATACATGTACAGGAATGCAAAAAGAAATAAAACAGCCATTTGTCATATTACTAACTTTGTACAATTTGCTTTTCTTTAGAGTGACAGTATCAGAGCACAAACTGGTATACTGTGATAAAATAAAAAGGTACTGTAAATCATACACAACAATGACATGCTGTCGTGGAAAACATTGGTACAGTATTGAGGATTGGGGACCTCCCCGTTCATTAACCATCATTCAAGAAGTTTCTCAAGGCAACTAGGAACAGAAAAAACAACAAAAAAACAAAACAAACAAAAAAAAACTAGATAATGGCCAGACAGCACAGAAACAGCTTCCAGTCAACACAGAGCATTACTCAGAATAACCTTGGGCTGAGTAGTTATTGACACGATCAACACCATCCCCCTCCCAAAAAACAAACAAAAACAAAACATTCTTCATATCCTGGGAGAGGTTCAAGTGAATGTACCTCCTTGCATTAATATTCTTACTCATTCGTAGTACCTGGAAATGAAGCTGCTGCCTCTAGTCCTGCAAACATTGGAAATAATACAAAAACATGTGCAAGTTAAGATGTATTAGGCTACTTGTGTAACTTCATTAAGCGGATGCTTTTGGCTACATATCACCTGGATGACAGGTGAGCCGCTGTCTATGCCAATGAGTCTCCTCCGATGTTTGACAGCCAGGGTGAACGCCATTTGTTTAGATAAACAATATTCCTGAGTTAGTTCTTACAGTTGGCCCAAATACTGATTTCTCTGTAGACTTGGGGGTGGGCCAGCAAACCCATGAGCCTACCTTTTAAAAAAGCTTCAGACATTACTCCCTCTTGGTGGGGAGAGTACTCACAAAGAAAGAAAACTGATGTAAAAAGAACCTTAAATGTATTTTGTAAAACGGCTGGATTTTTTTTATATGTAAACCAGATCGTTTGCTTCATGACTGAATCTAACTGAAACAGAATCATAGAGAATATACAAAAACAAAAAAGAAACACTGAAGAGTCAACAGCTTAAGTGGCCTGCAGGCTCACAAGCCGTTGGTACTTTCAAGTATGCTACATTATGGACTGGAGAAATACAGATGATACTGTCACTTCAAAGAAACAAGATGACGGTTAAACACAGTATTCACAAATGTACATTTAAGGCTTAATTGTTTAGCACTAACAATAGTAGCAGCAGTGAAGCACTTCTGAATTAATTATAATAACAATATTTATGATCATATTACAATAATATATTACCAAAGTAAATCAATGACAAATTTTTGTTTGTTTCATATCACTGGACTGAGCTAGAAGCAGAGACCTGAAACAGTCAGCCAGTGAAGTTCAAACAAAGACAAAGAAAACCTTTCAGTCGCCACGGATCACACAGCACTTGCCCGTCTGGTACTGCAGGTTCGTCAAAAATAGCACATCCTCTAATAATCTCACTGCCAGGCTCTACAGCTACACTAAGCCCTGCCATGAGTTAGAGCAGTAGTATGTTTACAGAGGATGAGTCTGAGCATACTCACTGTAAGTCCACATTCATGTTGTACAGGAACAGGGGGTTCAATTAAGAGCAGGTCATGAGGAGTAGGTCTGGCAGACACACAAACACACACACACTCACATATACACAAACATATACAATCACACGGACACACACGCATTGCCAAACAACAGTCTAGACCTAAAACCATCGTCATGCTTCTAAAAAAAACAAAACAAGCATGTTTTGAAGAAAACCAAAAAGTACCAAAGCAACATTGTTAATCAAAGGCCATGACTGACTGAATTTGTAATGTCAAAGCTCTGCTGCACATCTTAAATGCTGCCGCTCTCCAACAAACCCTGGTGATGAAGCCATCGTTCTTCTGCCTTCATTTACTCCTTCACACATGCACGCATGGCTCAGTCCGACAAAAAGGGCTAAACCTCTCTGGTCCCTGTCTACCCTCACCGTGTTGTACCAACAGTGACCCTCAAAGCTGAAATCATTTTCACATACTGTATATGCACGTACTGTATATATTACACACATTTAACATATATATTTACTCATATATTAAATTCTCAAATAGACATACATTTTTAGTTTTATTTGTGAGGTGTTGGTTACATTTTCAGCAAGAGGCTTCAACATGAAAGATAAGAATGTCTTTCCAGGGTTCCTATGAAAGTCTTACGACATGTGGCGTCCCCTGATTTTCCACACGTGCTCACTCAATCCAATGGAGATGTTCTTGAAAAATGAGGAGCCCTGCTGTAGCAGTTTAAAGAAGGCCAGAAACTGCTAAAATGCACATAGAGTGCAGGGCTCAGAGTCCCAGAGGTACTGTGAGCTTGGCGGAGCAACAGCCAGGTAAAAATCTACAGGGGCAAAGGGCATCAGCCAGCACTGGAGGTAGTGCTGCAGGCAATGGGCTTTAGGGCTTCGGGCTGACCTGTGCCAACCTAAAGCCAACCAGGCTTGATCAAGCTAGGGGAACAGAGCAAACATGACAGAGAGGCACAAGGAGTGTGCTATGTAAGAATATGTGCAGTGGAGGGAATGGAGACAAACTCGCGGAGGATATTCTTGGCCATTTCAATATTGTTCTGTGCAATCATCAGTGCTTTCTGGATGTCCTGGTAAGAGTATCCCTGACTAATGAGGTGCTCGATCTCGCTACTGATTTGTGGGTTGGCTTCTCCTCCTGTTGCCCCACCACTAGGTAGAGCAGGGATAGGTGGGACAGGGCTGGGCCGGCGCTCTGAGTTGATTCTTCTGGGCAAAGGCTTTGGAGGTCTCTCTGGAGCTTCCACCGGCTCTGAGAGCGCTGAACAAACAGGAAGAGAGAATGCATGTGTCCTCAAACACAAAAGGTCCTAAACGCTTTTGTTTCCCATCAGATACCACAAATGTCAATAAAGTGAGTTATTATTTACTGCTTCATTTTTGTTTTCAAATTATATATAGAGCTAATTTTAAAAAGCTCATCATCTTTGTAATTAGGCAACTGTAGCAACAGGTTTCTAATCTTACTATGTAATATTACTATATATGCAGAACTGGTGGACCTTTCTATGGAAGTGACCTTTAATAAAGTGCTTATAAAGAGTCCAATTATGATCTGAGAGTTTGTCAGTGTGTCTATGAGCCAACTAACTTTTGATGCACCAGATACAAAGATTCAGATCTTTGGAACAATGAGACACCTGGCAGTCAGTCATCAGTAAATGTCAGCTCACAGCAGAGACAAGGAGATTATTTAGAGAATTAAAAAGGTTGTATCACGAAAGAAAAAAGAAAAAATTTAAAACTCTGAGCACTGTTTTCACAGCTAAAAGGCACAGCTGCACCATCAACCAGGTAATTTCTTCATTAAGCTCATCAGTATCTTCACCAAAATCCAGCCATTAACTGAGAGGTTCTGTTAAGTCTGGCCCTATACCAGGTAGCACACAAAACCCTTGAGTCTTCTATTTATCCCGCTTTATCATTCATGAAGCTATCATTTTATTTTATATCCAAGTGGTTTTATGAAACAGAAAGTATGTACGTACTACGTAAAGAAAAATTCCATCTTTTATATATGTCGAGACTTTCAATAAAAGCCCATGTTTTTAAGGATCAGTTCACCCTAATTGTGTCTAACCAAACTGTAATATTATTTAATGCAGATATGGTGCTTTTCTAACAATGATGCAGTAATATGGAAATAGGAATGTATTACTTGTTTGTCTGTTTTTGACATGACAATTTGAGGCTTTTTTAACAGTTCATGTACAGTTACTTTTAAAAGCTTCACACATAAATGTTACACCCCCTACTGGCTGTCAATTGTTTGATGACGTTTCCTTAAAATCACCTCTGACTCAACAAAGCCCAAGAGTACTTACATGCTGCAGCTCCAGCATCTGACTCTAAAGAAAGGCGGCTAAATGCAGCTGTGGAAGAGGAGCATGATGAGGAGGATGAAGATGAAGAAGATGACCCCCCCAGCTCTGAAAGAGTCCGCCTGGCGGGGGGCTGAGGAAGCCGGGGTTTGGGGAAATCATAGCCGTTTTCTTCTTCTTCCCTGTTCTCAGCAGTGTAGTCTCTGGGACCATTGGTAATTGCCAGAGGGGGCAACTCTGAATAGTCTGGAGAGTAGAAAACAAAGCACTTAAATACAACAGAACGTTACTAAGCATATGCCTAGTTTCAGTTATTTACAGATCATTATATCATCTTTGGTTGACTCAACTGAACCAGAAATATAATTCACATGCCTCAGAGGAGGAGCAGTACTTTGTCCAGAAGGTTGAGATATGTCCATGAAACTAACATCATTGCTGGCTCTACCAGCAGGTAAAATTAAAGTACATTTATTAAAGAAGAACAATGGTTTAAAATGGTATACACCAAGCTGATTTGTAAATCTATGCTGTCCCCATTCGCCTGATTTGAGTACATACAAAATGCGGTGAATCAAACAAAATACCTGAATCTCTGCTTTGTTGTGACCTGGCCTGGACATTGTACATTGCTTCATACATCTGGGGTCCATCTTCTAGTTCTGCAAGTGTCAGCCTACAACAACAAAACCAAAAGCCACCATATTGCAATCACCAAAGTAATGTTACCTTTATAATCCATTTACAGTGCACACAAAGTGTTTTTAATACCGTGAGCTCAGTGTGGAAACTTGGGGCTGTGTCTGGAGCGCTGAAATAGACTGAGGCTGTGGAGGTCTCGGCACTGGTGGCATCTCTATAGTTGATGCTGTAATGGGGGGCAGGACGGGGCGAGAGGAGGGGATCATGTACTCGGAGTCCTCCTCACTGTCACGTGCTTCTTCTCCTGTCACTGGCCTCAGACCTGGAGAGGGTCTGGGAACAAATAACAGTATTTATGGTGGAATTGTAAATATAGATTTATAAAACCTAAACACTGAAAACAAGCATTTGGTAAGTTTGTGTTTTTATTTTATTTTTTAAACAATTATTAATGTGCTAAAACAGCATACCTGATTGCCAGTGAATAGATGGCATTGGCTGAGACTGAAGGTTTGACTTTGGGGTTGTCATGTTCTTGACTGACTGCTGTGGCAAAGTTCTGAAAGAAAAGCAGAAAGTCAGAAAACTAAAAGAAAAAACATTACTGAAAGAAATACCAACCAAGTTAAAAGATTAAGTCAAGATCATTTTGGAAGTTATGATTAATCAGGTTCTTGTCAACTGTCAAAAAGGTTATTGCCACTCACATAGACTAATGTTAATGACTAATGTTAGTACCATCGATGATCTATCAAACTCTATAATATCTATAACAATTATTTTAACACCTTACCAAAAATGATAACATATGAATTTGGATAGAAACTACTAAAAGGCAATATGCTTGTAATTGTAGCTTTAGTGTTATTGTGTGGGGTGTTTTGGGTCTCCTCTGACCAGTTGGTGGTCCAGACTGAGGGAGCTGGTGTTCTTCTGTGAGTCCGAGCGGGCGTCCAGAGCAGAGGGCAGTGCCAAGGGGAGGGAGTGTCGGTTGGAGAGTTCTCTGACACCTGCTCGAATGTCCCCTCCCAGACTAGAGACTTGGGTGGACGAGGAAGATGAGGAGGAGGAAGATGAAGAGGAGGTGGGGGCCTTGGGAACAGGCCTGGAGTTCCATTCAGTCAGGGGCCGATTTGGAGGTGTAGGAGGGAGCTTATCTCGAGGAGGGGGCTCCCCGGGAGTGCAGGGTAAAGGCCGTCTCTGCAGCCGTCCATCTGAGGATGGACCAGACGTGATCGGGCGGTCTGGTGGAGGAGGAGGGGGTAGATCCCTCAGTGCAGGGGGAAGTGGAAGAGGTTTGTCTTTGTGGTGTGATGCTGCCTGTAGTGGAGAAGAAGAATAAGAGGGAGCTTATTTAAAATACATACAATAATGATGTGAAATCAAAGAAAACTGTGGTAGAAATAATCAATTTCGAGTATGCATTTGTCATCACAATAAACAATACGCATAATGCACTTATACATACATATTACATAAACAACACCAAAGAAGAATATTGTTTCTCATCTGCAGACAATTCCAGCATCCCGTCTACAGTTTTGATTTATGTACGTTTAAGAAGAAATGTGTAGAAACAATAACGTGTGAACAAGTGGAAATCCAAATTACAAGCACAATATAAAATAGGCTGATCATTGTGACTTGTGTCAAGGAAGTAATGGGGTAAACATCATTGAATTAACCATGTTTAAGTCTGGCTTTGCTCTCTGCTTCATATCTGTGGATGCACCATAATGTCAAAAAGATATTGGATGAACATGGAAATTACTTTTATATTGCTACAATAAACTTCCATCTACCCCAAAAACGGGTGTGTATGTACCTTAGTGGTGACCCCTGGGCTGGAGGCGCCAGGGGGGTTGGGAGGTCTGTGTGGTATCAGGTCTAATCTAGGTGGCACTGGGGGAAGAGAGGACTGAGGAGCCATAGACATGGGTGACGGCGGACGTTCCACCTAGATCAGATTCACAATAGCAGAGCACAACGCAGGTGATCAAATTCTGCTCTATAGGAAATATTTTTGCACAATAAGCATTTACCATGGACATAACTTCTGCTGCCAATCTAAGCTGACGCTAATGTTACCTAAGGCCAGTGATATGTGTTTGTGTGTGGATAAAGAGGAAAGCACAAGACTTCAGTTCAGTTTATTGCTCTTTCAATGGTCAAGATTCTCACTATCTAGAGCTGGATAACAGCACTGCAAAAGTTTTCATAAACAACATTTCTTATGTTATGTGGTATTCTGTTAAATTACATTTTAAATAAAGAAAAGAAACCATAGTCCAAGGGCTTTTGTATTTCCTAAATGGTACAATTAATTTGCCACAATTTCGAGTTTGACACTTCCAGAGAAGCTAATTCAAATGTACGTTTATTTCCAAAGCCGTGGAGATGTAGGGTTGGGGAATGTGGTCAAACAATTACAAACATCTCATACAACATCTCAATCCAACAAAGTGTAGTTTTACACAACAGCAAAAATCTTTATTTTTTAGTTTTTACAACCACCCAAAAAACCCGCAACCAAATTTAGTTTTAACAAGAAGCAGTTCAACCTAATATTATATCAGCACTTAGCATTTATAAAGTACAGCCAAGTACTTCATAGTGTACATTTAGAGAAATGGTTAAGGATGAGATAGTTGCTGGACTCGTAATACAAGGCAAAGAAATTCCAGGGACCACATCAAAGTGTGTGTGATCTTTCTCAGAGGTATTTTTTAAGGGGAAAAAAAGAATCTAGGATAGGAGAGTGCCCAACATAGCAAAACACCAAGAGGCACGAAAAAAGCTCCTGTCTTGGCACCATGAAAGATGGAGATGAAAGACTTTAGCTACAAGCTGTGAGCTTGAAACCCACAAAAACTGAAAGGGGCAAGGCAGGGAACGTTTCATCTGTACAGAGATAAGTCTCAGAAAAAAGAATCAGACAGTGAGAACCCATGAGGTGTCACCAGGGTGTCAAAGCCAAGTGCCTTGATGTTTTATCAATGTCCAAAATTTGTCCAGAAACTTTGAGAAAATGGTTTTATTGGTTGTCAATTAAGTCAAGATCTTTCCTCAAACCTACCTTTGAACAGGCAAGTTTACTCATCATGAGGTGGGGATCTTCAAGTCTGTCATCATCGTCATCATCATAACTGGGTGATGGTGCACCCTCCGCACCAGAAGCGCTCCTGCAGGAGCCCCCACTGTTGTCCTTGGGGTCAAAAGGGTCCACGACGATTGGCTCTGTACCCTTAATCTCACATCGACAGAAGGGACATCCCGTACCCTGACCCTCTGACTCCTGCAGACGTAACAATACAGAGATGAAAGGTTAGGTGCTTTTAAAGGTCTGTTACATTTGTAGAAAAAGAGCACTTTAAACAGAATGAGTTAAGTATGACTTATGAAGCTTATTTCTGAGCTACCAACCCACAAAAACCCCTTCTATCTATCCACACTCATACCTGCCAGGCAGTGAGGCAGGAGGTGCACATGAGATGACCACAGGGCTCAATCTTCACATCCTTGTCATTCTCAGCACAGATCTTGCACAGCTGGAAAGTGGATCCCATCTCACAGTACAGCTCATATTGCTCCTGAGGGGGGGAAAAATGCCTTAATAGAGTAAGATCATACTACAAACAGAAACTGTGCTTCTTTCTAAACAGCCTTGAAAAATTTGGAGCAAGGTTAATATGTAGGGGCGTATTTTTAGTTTAAGCAAAATTACTGTTCATATAAACCTCTACCAAACAAACAAAAGACTTAAGAGCCCAGCAATTTCACAGTTTACACGCTGTTCATTTCGTTTTTCAATGTGACTACAGTATGAAGTATAGCAGGACAGATGGATTTTCTGGAGTGCTTGATAGTTGTGAAAGCTCACACTGACAAATGAACAATTTGCTTTAAAATATCCTTTTAAAATTTTACTTCACAATACGGTTGCAGGATATTGGGAAAAAACAACAACAAAAACTTAAAATTGCTGTAATTTTCTGTATGTGATATATTTTGTGATTTGAAAAGCACAGAAAATGTCACTAGGTGACTTGAATAGCTTACTTCTGAAAGATCTAATTATACTAGAATGACTGGGGAGATGTTTGTAGTGGAAACACAGATGACCTACGCTCTTTATGGTATTTGAATGCCTCACAAATGAAGTAGGATGAGGGCGAGCATAGGGACACACATGCAACTGACTTGAGCACACCAAACACATGAGCAGGTGTCCTGTGACTACTCTTATTAGGAGATTTTGAAGGGAGAAATAATACAATAGTTTAACACATTCGAATATGAATATAGTTTGAATGTGAATATAGCGTATGCACACATCATAGCGGCGATGCCAGAACTATATATTGCGCAGCCCTACTCAACTGAACAAAGAAAATGTGTTTTCAACTACTAGAGTCATGTATGAAAGATTCTTACTGCAGAAAATTTGTAATGTATTTATGTATTTTATAACTGTTTAAAATTAATAACAAATAATATAAATTAATACTGTGCTATGCATTTACATTTTCTGCTTAGTCAGGTAGTTAACCTTGACTAAAGTTGTGGCTACTATATATATATATATATATATATATATATATATATATATATATATATATATATATATATATATATATATATATATATATATATATATATATATATATATATATATATATATATATATATATATATATATATATATATATATATATATATATATATATATGTGTGTGTGTGTGTGTGTGTGTGTGTGTGTGTGTGTGTGTGTGTGTGTGTGTGTGTGTGTGTGTGTGTGTGTGTGTGCTTTCTTTTAGTCATGCCACAAAGTTGCTTCCTTTGACCTTTACAACAATCAACAGCAATATATAGAATAATAAAGACAGAGGACAAAGTCTGAGAAACACACTGCTCTGACCTGTGTGACTTTGATGTGGTCTTGAGGTGAAGGTTCACACAGTCCTGTTAGGTCAGGGTTTTGGGTCCGGCCATCAGGGAATAAATAGCTTAAGAAGCAGAGGCACATAAAATTAGAAGGGAAGCACAGAAGTTCCCTTAAAAGGTATTTTCATTTCAAAGTTATTTATTAGTAGTTACTAGCGTAATACTGCACAAACAGCTAACAGGCTGTGGAACCAAAAAACATCTGTGCTATCCATTAATTCAATCTGCAATGTAGTTTAATATCATCACGAAATAAATGCATATTCCGAACATGACTATTTTACAAATAGGTCAGATGTTGCAATTACCATTTGATAACTGTTTTGGAGATGCAGGCGATACACTTTCCCAGTTTGAATCAGGATTTGATTACAGGTTGAGACTGGCCAACCATAGCTTTCATCAAACAAAAGGAATCAACGTTGGCAAAAAGAGATGAGTTTTAAGCCAGCCAGCTACACCACAGAGTGAACAGCGCATTAGAAACTAGCAATTCCCTTCTTGTTATGATAACACTAGAGTGATGAGAACAAGCAATATGATATGGCTGGATTGGTTTAAAGCTGAAAAGGCAGATTCAATTGTGGTATACAAAACAGATTTCAAACGAGGGGGGGTGGGTAGAAAAAGCGAAGCCCTGTGTTTGGCAGGAAGTCTGACTTACACATCTTTATTAAAATTGCAACAAATGTGGAGCAAAAATTAACCACAGAGGCAAAAAGGTCAAGATGAAAATGAAAATGCCAGTGGACTTACAATCCTTCTCTGAAGCCATCTATGAGTGCCTGGAAGAGGGGTTTATTGTGGGGAATGGTCTGGAGTATGTTTCCATCTGCCGTCACGTAGCCAATGGCCCACTGGCCCAGCCGTGTACAGCTCAGTCGAAAAATGTAACTGGGGAGGAAGACATGAGAAAACATTTTGTGTGTGTTGGACCAACTGATACAAGGATTAAATATTGTAGCAGAGACTGTAACAGCTCCTGCAAACTGCGCTTGAGGAAATGTATTCTTTTAGCATAGACCTCTTTAATACAAATTATGCCAAATGTGAATATGTTGACTAAATGATGCATAGCAATAGCCTCCAAACAAAAACATAAAAGCAAATATTATCTACTACTATACAGTGAGTTGCAAAAGTATTCAATGCCCTTGAACTTTGTTTTGTCACATTACAACCACAAATGTGAATGTATTTTATGTGATAGACCAACACAAAGTGGCACATAATTGTGAAGTGAAAGGATAATGATAATGGTTTAATGGTTTTTTACAAATAAATATCTTAAAAATGTGGCGTGCATTTGTATTCAGCCCCCTTTACTGCGATATACTTAACTAAAATCCAGGAGTCTACCTGTTTGTAATTTAATCTCAGTATACATACATCTTTTCTGTGAAGCCCTCAGAGGGCTTTGTTAGATAACAATGGTGACCAAACAGTTTCATGAAGTCCAAGGAAGATACCAGACAGGTCAGGGATAAAGTTGTGGAGAAATTTAAAGCAGGGTATGGTTATAAAAAAAAATCTCAGACTTTTATGATCTAATGGAGAACTGTATAATTCATAATCTGAAAATGGAAAGAGTGTGGCACAACTGCAAACCTAGACATGGCCTTCTACCTAAACTGACAGGCCAGGCGAGGAGAGCATTATTCAGGGAAGCAACCAAGAGGCCCATGTTAACGCTGGAGGAGCTGCAGAGATTCACAGCTCAGGTGGGAGAATCTGTCCACAGGACAACTATTAGTCGTGCACTCCACAAATCTGGCCTTGAAGTGGTAAGAACAAAGTGATTGTTGGAACAAAGCCATAAGAAGTCCCCAGAAGCTATGTGGAGGACACAGCAAACATGTCGAAGAAGGTGCTCTGATCAAATGAGACCAAAATTGAACTTTTTGGCCTGAATGGAAAACCTAACACTGCCCATCACCCTGAACACACCTTTCCTATTGTGAAACATGATGGTGGGTTCAACATATTGTTTCTTCAGCAGGGACAGGGAAGCTGGTCAGAGTTGACGGGAAGATGGAGGGAGCCAAATAAAAGGCAAACTTAGAAGAAAACCTGTTGGAGTCTGCAAAAGACTTTAGACTAGGGATGAGGGCACCTTCCAGCAGGACAATGAACCTTAACATACAGCCAGAGATACAATGGAACGGTTTAGATTAAAGGATTTTTATGTGTTAGAATGACCAAGTCAAAGTCCAGACCTAAATCCAATTGAGAATCTGTGCAAGACTTGAAAATTGCTGTTCAGAGATGCTCTCCATCCAAACTGACTGAGATTGAGTTATTTTGCAAAGAAGAAGGAGCAAAAATTTCCCCCACTAGATGTGCAAAGCTGGTAGAGACATACCCCAAAAGACTTAATTGCAGCAAAAGGTCTGAATACAAATGCACACCACACTGTTCAGAACATTTTGAAAACCATTTATCATTTTGTTATACTTCACAATCCTTTACCAATTTGTGTAAACAAAATCCCAATAATAATAATAATAAAACATTGACATTTGTGGTTGTAACATGACAAAATGGGGAACATTTCAAGGGTTATGAATACTTTTGCAGGCACTGTATACATAATATACATTACCTAAATTAAGCATTCCTCATACATTAAATTGAGGTAGTGCTGACAGTTGTAACATCGCAAGTCTATCACTGATCCTGCCCAAAGACTTAACAATTGTTTTAAATTTATAAGGTCAACAAATTGGAACTTACCATGGATAGTCTGAAAGATCAGATTCATACTTAAACATCCCATCATTATAATCTATTTTTGCATATGCCTGGTTTAACAGCCCCCAAATTATATTGCTAGATCAAATATCACTGCTCTGCACTGTAAACATTACATGCATCTAGTTTCATGTCTGTCTGATTGCAGGCCCCTCCACACACACCCTCCCCTGTAGAGCAAAGACGTCACAGAGGAGAAGACTGGAGAAAGAGAAACACATTTCAGTTGCATTCACACAAAATCCTTCCTGCAGGGTTGTGTGGTGGTGTGACTGCCTTTTTGTCTCTTAGATCATATCCGCTATGAAACAATTAGAAAATAATATTTTCTCTCATTTCTTGATTTTTTTTTCTCACCAACATCGCCCCCTATTTTCTTTCAATTACAATCTCACTCCCTCTTGTTCTTCTCTTATCAATATTAATATAAAAAATTCAATTCATGGTGTGGTGTATATTTAAATATCGATTCTGTTGAAGTATGACAGTGCTACTGCGTGGTTGGGATGCTTTCGTCAGTAGCTAAAATGAAGAGGGGGCGCTGTTGCTCCCTGCAATACCTAGCTGCTGAATCTGTTACATAAACTGTTTTGGAATATGTTAAAGCACAGTTTCTTGTGCCCAAACTGTAAGACAAACACAGTGGAAACGCAGAGTGTATGCGAGAGGTCCTATAAATCTGAAAGAAGATGGGCTAGTGTCCATTACATCTAATATTTTCTGTCTGGTTGTTTCTGTTTAAAAGATGACAAATCTGCATCAGGAAACTACTGATTTAATAATCAATTGAAGGTCTAGAGAACTATATAACATAACATTCAATAAATTTTAAATAAAACAAATTAATTTTTTTGGATATCGTCATCAGTCAGTGACAGAATATGAATAAGTCTGGCAATATTGCATGGAATCAAAAGAGTTAATTTTGCCTTAATGTTAAGCTTAGAGGTATAATTACTGCTGTATCCTTAATGCAAACAGACTCCTAATTATAGTAAGCTGTATTCTAAAGGCTACACTCATTTTTTTTAAACCAACAACTGCTTGAACATCAACGTGGCTCTAAACGGCCCAAGCCTAAACAGTGACATCAGCGTCCTGCTTACAATCGGGCTATTGATGCTAGGTACCAGTGCCACGCTGCCCTGAATCCTTTGCTTCCCCCCCCCCACCACACACACACAAATGCTATGTGAAACTGCCAACAAGACCATACATGTGCCCTGTCTGTCATTGCATTAATGCAAAGTCAAACTCTAAAAATTTGCATTCACAGTATGTGCAAGTTTGCATGCAAAATGAAAGCACTAACCACTTCTGTCATAAAGATAATTTGACTATGAGTATTACATGCCCTCTGACACACATAAAAACAGATGCAGACATGTTCTTAACGTTTTCTTTGCCTTTTTTGGAACCAAGCTGTACTGGAAACACACGAACATGTCTTAAGTTCCAAAAATGATCTAAATATCACAGAGAGATCTAAAGCAATCACAGACACAAAAAATAAACGTTATTTGTAATGGAATTTTAGAGGATTATAATGGTAGAGCCAATTCAGGCAGTGTTCAAAAATGTGCAGTTGTTCCTGCGTCACTGTGGTCAGATGAAGGAGGACATGTAACAAATGATATAGCATCTTGTGTTTAGACAGCGGGTTGGTTTAGGTTGTATTACATGGTTACCTGCCAGGCTTGTGAATGAACTTCTGCAGCCGTGCTTTGACCTCATCGTAGGTGAGGAAGGCCATGTACCCTGGGTGAGTAACTGCCAAGCTGTTCCAGTTTCGAAGCAGAGATGACCAAGGCTACAATCACACAGGGGGGAGAAAGAAGAGACTCGTGTGATGTGTGAGTGAACTGATACATAGCAATAACCATATGAGCAGAGTAATAATGAAATCATTGGTTGATGCTGAAACAACTTTAGTTTCATGAACATTAGTGTGATTTGCCATTTCCACCGCGTCCACAATGTGAAAAACGTCCTTAAAGCAGCACTTTGCAATGCACTGTAACAGCATGCAACTCCTTTAATACCACAGAGCCACAGACTGAGAAGGTTGAACAGACACTAGCAGGATGCTTTCCATGTTGTGTATAAAAAACAGATAAGAGTTCAACTTTACAAGTGTTTCTTTACCGATTGGTTGACCCAAATCAGGTCAAGGCAATCCAATAACAAAGAGTGAAGACTTAATAAAATAATCCATAATACTCCATAACATGTCGACTGCGGTAGTGAGTAGGTGGTTCCGCAATTGCTCTAACTAGTCTGTCTGGTGTGTGAAAAGGAAGAAGAGCTAACACACTTCTGCAACACTGAAAATGTGTTGCAGAAGTTGTGGCACGGTTAAAACTGCATAACAATTTGTATGTACAAATACCTTTTTTTTTTTTTTTTTTGCATTAAGCTAAAAACAAGGAGGGACTGCCCTGACTGTAACTTCCCTATATTTACATTAAAATCTGTTCTTACTTTTTATACTTTGTCATAACTGTGTGATCTTACCTGTACTGTTTAGTGTAATGTGATCATGGACTAGCTGGGTTAGTAAACAAAAGTGTGCTGAGTAATGTAGTGTCCACTACCTACATGCATTACTTGAGTTACCACAAATACCACCATGTAAAGGGCTCTTGCAATAAAAAAAAAAACAACAACAAAAAAATGTCACCCTTAGTCTATTGCATATCAAGGACAGTGCTTAAAATGGCCACAGGCTCACTTCCTTTTCTCAGTTTGAGGACATTTAGAGGAGGACTTTTCTGTATGAGGGAGTGTCATAGGAAATGTCTATAATCTGTTTAGACTTTAATAAGCCTGTCAGTGCCCTGTACACCAGTAGACAGGCTAAAAGTCAATGAAGGAAATTAACAACACACACTACGGCATATAAAAAGAAAAAAAGATACAAGAAGTTTCAGTTAATGTGAAATAAAATGCACTGAGGTAATTTTACATATAAGATGGCATAAAATGTAGAATGGTTATCATCTACTGCTGTTATTTAAAATGTTGATACATTATGCTTGCATTATAGATAAGATCTAAAGATAATGCACGATACACATGCTCTCCCATTCTCTAGTATATCTTTTTTATTTAAATTTGCCCTCCTTTCTCCCGCTGCTTCATTATAAAGCCAAGGAGCACCTGCACCACATTAAATATAGACTAAAATACTCCAAAACAAACGGGCTGTTTCCAGCTGCCTTGTGTATAGATTTGCAAAATATAAATTGTTGGCTGCTTTTAGCCATTTACCTCACTACAGCGCATGAACAGTGTGCTGCTAATGTAGTCTATCAATTACCAATTTGAGCCAGAGTTTGGCAAAGTAAACTAACTCAAACTGACATGGTACCATTGCTCAAAAATGCAGGCTTGCTTAAATTCATGGCTTATTCTTTATTTCCCAAACTTTTGTCCTCATTGTGTGTTATCCATCTAAGAGTAAGAAAGTGCAACTTTAGGGAATCTTATAGCATGATACCAGATCTTCTAATGGATCTTGTAAGAAAGGCCCGTCTTGGCCTTATGAGGCAACCCCGTGAAAAAGACAAAATCATTGCCAGGGATGTCAAAATGCCAATACAAGTATTTGGCATAAGAGCTGACACTGCCCTTGTGTACTCTTATTACAGAAAACTAACGATGACAAAAGGTAAAGCTAAATGAAAGCTCTGCTCAAATTTTACAACAAGGCTAAGGGACTGCCATAAATTATTCATTCCTATATGTCCCTCTCATTGACTCAAAAACAAAGGACAATACTAGTAGAAAGGTGCAGGGAGTGGTTGAGTGTGTGTGTTTCTACCTGGAATAGCCTGGTGAAGATGTCAAACTCAAAGACAGATATGTAGTCATTGCAGGTGAGGTCTATAGTTGACTTGAGAGCCATGGCCTCTAGTCCAGAGCTGATGGGATGAAATTCGTGGAGAGACTGACGGAACACCTTCCACGGCACGATAGTCCTGTCACACACAAAACAAAACAGCAACAACATTTCCTTGTAAATACTGATAACAAATATCAAAACATCAGAAATACATACTCCTGAATGTACATCTTGCCTTGTGGCATTCTGCACGTGAATGAAGGGGCAGTCTTAACTTTACTTGAATTAACTGGCGTGTTATATGATTCTTTAATAGATTATTAGCAGTAAAGTCAGTAGTACCTTCTTTTAAATGCAGATATTAACTGCATTTCTTTTCAAGGTAAATTCTAATGATGCATATGTGATGAAAAGGAAATGCTATTCTTAAACTTACTTACAAATAGAGTTTTGATGAGCATGGGTGAGGAAGCCTAATCTGATGTCATCACTTAAAGAATTCAAAAAGATACGATAAAAGCTCAATTTCAAAGCAACCAGGCCAACATTTGGAAGATGCTGAACTTTAGTTAAATATACTGTGTAAACCTCACATTTACTTGAAAAATACTAGGCATTAATTTATTATTAAAAGGTACTAGGAACTCAAGGTGGTAAATTGTGGGATTAGCTGTTGAATAGCTCTGTTCAATCATTGCTGTGTAAACTTGGGGACAGATTAACTAACAGGTAATAATACATGAGGGTAATCAGTTCCTGGGTACCAGTTTGCTACCACAAAATAAACAAAGTGCATAAAGAAACTGATTGGACTCACTTGTCTCCAAAGGCACGCCTCCAGAACTCTGCAGCATCTGCCTTGGTGATGCGGAAGTTGTCCCCCTGAAACAGGCCATTGGGGAAAATGGCCTTTAGTTCAGCAAGCATGTGGCTAAAGATCAACGACAGCTTGGTGAGGTTCCGCCTGTACAAGTCAAGAATAGAGAGGAGGGTGTGAGATTTCACACATTTGCCATTTCTCAGTAGTCATGGTGTATAGTTCATTGCTTGCAAGAGATTTCTTCTTTTTACACATCGAGTCAAGTCAACTAAATAACACTGGTTAGTTGCATAAAAAGCTGACAGAAAAATGTTAATATTTTAACACTGAAATGTGCATCAGGTACACCGATGTCTGAGTAAACTATAAATAGAAAAGTAATTTTTGAGCATCTTGACAGCTTAGCCATCTGTGGCAATGTAAGAAACACAGTGATGTGAATGATATAATAATGAACTACCTGAAAGTTCAGGCGTGTAAATGTGTATTATGTTACTACATGTCTTTACATTTCTTTTACATTTCCACTTGCTGTTTCAAAACATAAAGCACGGGTGAGCCAGAAACTGTCAAATAACTACATTGGTGATGAAGACAGAAGAATGAGCCGAAAATCAAGTAAAATAAGCCTTACTATGCATCGCTCTACATTTGTATATCATTTCTTTTTCAGCTTGTTTTTTCTTACCATCAGTAGGGAATAAGTTTTGACACTACCAACATTTAACTGTCACGGTTGATGATCACTGAGATATCACTTTTCTTATTTTCCGCTAGCAGTTTTAGAAAGACCTTCAAGCTGTGCCCGTATGTAAAAATGGGTTCAAATTTTCATCTACTCCATCAACTACTTGTCATAAGTTATCTGTATGAACCTATTCAACATGATGAAAGAATCAATATGTAAGGTATCGTGCCATCAGAACAAATGACCAAACTTATCTCTTGGCAGTCAATGATCATAAACATGCCACATCACATACTCTGAGCTATAAAAATACCTAGAAACAGTCCTGTATGAAATGCAGAATATGCTGGGAACTTGCCTCAACTTGACTCACTTTCTCTTCTCATTTGTCTCCCTAATATGCACATTACTAATGTACAACACAGAAATTTGCTTAAT
Organism: Channa argus; assembly: GCF_033026475.1. Classification (NCBI taxonomy): domain Eukaryota; kingdom Metazoa; phylum Chordata; class Actinopteri; order Anabantiformes; family Channidae; genus Channa; species Channa argus. The sequence continues at coordinate 11,350,281 of NC_090202.1, read as the reverse complement.
GACATGACATGACATATGTAAAGAAAGTAAATTATCTGGATATGTTGCTAGACAGACAAAACCTCTGGTTGGTATATGATAACAATATATTCTATTATATTATTCTAGGATTAGCACATAAGATGTTTTCACCACAAAAGTGGTGGCTGTGCAATGTTTGGCAGACGTACAGATGTCATAAAAACATGAGATCTGAATGTAGACTATGCAGTTACTGCATATTTATAACAATCAATGTGTAAGTTGGATAACACAAGAAGTGCAAGGATGAAAATAAGGACATTTTACTTAAGGCCAGGGTTCAGCTTAGCGTTTTCTCCCACTGAGAATTGTCCTTAGCTGCTTCCACAGTACGGAAATAGTCACAGGTCCAGGGAGACAACACAGCAGTGTTAGGAGAGACACACAAACATTCACAGAGTGACTGAGATGTACAGAATAGTAGCATAATGCCTATTAGCAAAATGCTCGTCAACAAGCACAGAGGACAGAAAGGACTAGAGTACGAGAGGAAAAAAAATAACTTCTTAATAAACCCCTTTTAACAAGAATTTTGTTGACATGACACTCTGAATAGAAAGGTAGAAACCTGGCATTGTGGGGCCACTGATGACCTTGTGGTATACTGACAGTGAAAGTAGTAAGATTGCCTGTGCCACCCCAACATCTGTGTAAAATGAGAGAGATGTCTTGGGGTGAAGGCGAGTGACGATTTACTCTCCCATGTATGTTGAAGGAAAACAGGGAGATCCGCAATGCATCACATGTATCTAAGGTGGGAGGTATAGGTGGTCAACAATTTTTTCCTAGCGCAGCTCAGTAATGCCTGTATTATATTCCTTAAACCGATCCCCAAAGCAGATCATGGACAAACTCATCATTTTGGCATTATACCAGAAATGTTGTGTAAAACGGGTTTAAAGGAGAAGGAAAGTATAATTGAGTAAGACAAATGTGGTTACTCAAAAAAAAAAAAAAAAAACAACTACAGACAAACAATTACAGAATTAAGCTGCAGAATGTCACCATACCACCATCACAGTATTAGAGTATCATGCTGAGAAAGACATGATTTACAAGGCAACACAGAGGGAGATTGTGCTTGGCCATTGGTCAGGGTGAATTGACATGCACGGGAGAGACAGCAATGAAAGCATGCCTACACTGCAGCTGGCCCACACTACACTACTCTATATGAGTGGATAAAGAGGAGGACGGGTGGACCAAGTGAATGAGGAGGGAGGACAGTGAGTGAAGTTGGATGAATAAGATTAGTGATCAAGACCCAACCAAAAAAATAAATGAAAAACTAAAATAAACTTGTGCTTTTAAAGATTACTTACTCCAGAGGCAGCAGACAAGAACCCAAAGGAGAAATAGCAACATTTGAAATCTGAAATAACATGCTATGTTTGTACTCTCAGCAGGAAATGATCGTCAGACAATGAACACTCTTGTAGATGAATGTCTAATCTTATGAGCTGCTCTGCCCACTTAAAATCTACAGCACAGACTTGAAACCAGATGCAGTCAGTGTATGCCTTTGAAGTAAGGGCTACCTTCATCAGTGAGTCAGAGAGCAAAATCAGATTTTCATCTACTGTGCATTTCCCTGAGGAGCTCATGCATTAGTAGCTGTGAACCCCTTTTCAGTGTCATCCCAGGAAAAGGTGTTTGTGACACTGCTTTTCAGTGTGTCTTCTCCAGCAGCTATCAACTCAGTAGGGGGTCCTCCTCTGTTTCTTCTGCTTTCTGGCCCTACTGACCTACTGAGCTTTAAAGCTACAGCCTCATCCATTCTCCTGTCAACCTCCTCTACAGTGTGCTTTTATCTAAGTCACAACAGCCTCCTCCTGCTCTTTCATCTTCAGCATAATCGTATGAAGACAGTTATCCTCTCCTTCAAGTTTATGTGTGCAATAACACTCTCCTCACTCAAAGCTTTTATTTCCACATCTAGCATAAGTTACTTATGAATCTTCATCTTATGAATGCACTTTCCCATGCTGCTGATTTCTAAGGTAGAAATATTTATAGAGGTTACTTTTGACTTAAGCTTTTAAACGCCTCTCTTTAAATGCACCATTTGATTTCAATGCTAATTCCCCAGCAAATGTTACCGATATGTTTAAAGATTTGCAATTAGAGCCAAAATTTCTATTAGTGTGATATGTTCTGATATTTGGTGATATGAAGAGGTTCATACTTGGATAGATTTTACATGTATTTAAAGGACAATGGATTTAAATTTTGCTTTTTGATCCAAAATTTCTATGGGCAATCATGCGGTGCCTTCATCATCAAGCTCTGTGAGTTCGAGCTTCATATAACCAATTTCAACCAGTTCCGCCAAACTGCTTGTGATCTAAAGATCAGTACATTTTGCCAAAAATAGCAAATGTACAACTTGTCTATAACAAATATAAATGTGTAAAATACCAACTTTAAATGTTAATGTTAAAGACAAACAGATTTCAAGCTTTCAAAAACTAAATTACTCTACTAGAGGATGGGGGTCACCTTTACAGTCACATTTTAATTCAAGTATAGCCTAACATCACTGCAGGGGAATGTATGACATTACCTTTTTAAAATGGAACCCTGCCTGCTCAAAAAGTATGAAAATAAAGGACAACTGTTTCCAGCTTCATGTGTTTCATATAATGTAGGCCCCCCTGTCTCATTCTCTAAATGATGAAGAAAAATAAGGTTTTAAGCATTTAGCAAGAATAAAAAAAAAGATAACCACAGTGCAAACCCTGTGGATTGACACAAACAGAAAAAAGCTGTTAAGGCAAGAAAAGACTCAAGCTACCATACCTGCAAAAGCAAAGGAAGTCTCATTTGAAATGACATACGCATTTAGTTCTGTCGAAAAATCCCCCAACACGTGGCTGTGTTGTAGGTGTTTGCTGTTAAAATGACCATGTCTGGGGATAACAAAGCGGTTTTGTTTTTTTTAAATGTATGTGTTTAATGTAATGCAATGTATGTGTATGTGTGTTCATACAGAACAGTAGCTAGTGCTCAACAATCTACCACTAGAATGGTTACCACTTTTTTAGCTGCTAAGTCAATAGGAACAAAGCAGTCAATGGGCCACATACATTGTTTGCATACCTACTCTGGATTGTCACATAGCTATACCCCCCTTTTTTTTACTGTTATTCTTAGCAACAACCGTGCAAAAAGCCAGACCTTTATTCTTAACACTAGGTTTTTGTCCACCATCCCCCTCATGCTATAGATTGACCTATGACCCTGCAGCTGGCTGCTCCCTTCCTGTTTCCTGATGGCTGTGATAAAGTAGCACAGCTAGCCAGCCAGCCAGCACCGCACTGCGCTAATACACTGCAGCACAGCCAGCAAGGGTCAGCCTTACTGAATGAGAGTCTGTCTGAATTGGCAGAGTTACAAGTAGCTGTAATATCATCATGCAGCTGTATTATCTTTTCTGTTCAATGCTAAACGGGAAATACAGATCACACACAAACATACGCCTAAAACTAAGCTACTACTTTTTTTTTTTTACCATACTTTATAAGATAAATTGAGACTGGGGGCCACAATGAGAGAACACGGACGCTAACAATCTCTTATTTTCGTATCGCATCACACACACCCAATGACTCACAGTGATGTCTTTAAATGGACATCACCATATTTATCCCTAGAATGGTTTTAAATATTGCACAGAGAAATTACAAGAGACAAAACAGCACCCATTGGATCAAGTGGTGCAAGTGAATCAGTACTTAAATACATAATTTTGGTAAGATAATATATGCTGTACATAGTAAGCACAGTGTTGGAATGGTTAGCACTGCTCCCTCATAGCTAGAAGGTCCCTGATTCAAAAATACACCTGCCAACTGTGGCCTTTCTGTGTTGAGTTTGCATGAAAGGCCTTGTGCTCTGGTTTTCTACAGTTACCTCCTACAGTCCAATCCAGTTAGGTTAATTGATCATTCAGGTGTAAATGGTTGTCTGCCCCTCTATACTGTATATATGGCCCTGAGACAGACTGGTGACCTGTCCAGGGTGTAGCCTGTTCTTCACCTCAGCTCCAGTACCCAGATAATCTCAAAATAGCTTGCAGCAGCTTGTAAAATGGACGGATGGATAGAAGCAGCATATTAGCAAAAGTTATTGTTTTGTGTTTAATGCAAACACAAAAAGTCAATGTACACACACACAAAAAAAAATCTTGCTCTAGTCACCACTATATAAATCTAACTGTCCGGAACTGACTTAATTCTGGCTCTCTGCCAGGAAACAGCCATGACAGACACTCTCACACACTTCTAAACTATGACTTACCTACAATATCAGAATTTAAAAACACCTCAAGAAACAGATGTGCAGCTGGAAAAAACCAAGAACAACACAACATTTTCAATTTTCATTTGTGCAGTTTGTTTTATCAAACCTAAACTCAGACCATCTTAGGGAAATAAAAGGTTGCAGCAAAAAAAAAAATAAAAAAATGAACAAGAAATGGTTCTATTTTCACTAAATCCTCTCTCAAGAAAGTTGAGCAGTCAGATCTTGGTGCCTATCTAGGCTCATTCATTATTGTGTGCATAAATAACAAATGCGTGCTGTATTCTTTAGGGCAGAGAAAATAGGGTGCATCTTGCTATTCATCATAATTTAATAGTGTGAGGACTACCTGACTCGGCTGCTCACTGATATTTCAACAACATAAGTAACTCTGATGATGTGCTATTTAGGTTTGTTGAATTGTTTGTGTGCGCATGCTTGTGCATGTGAACATGTATCTGCACACAGAGCCCCAGGCTACAAGTGTAGGCAAATGTCACTGAAGCTGAAACACCCACAGCCTTTGGAGTGTGAACTGAGTTCTCCATTCTCAGCAATGATAACCACTAAAAGCTTCCCGTGCTTTACTCCCAACTTGATAACAATCAACTAGCTAACCTCTAAGACTCCCTGATGTTGCAGTACAGAGAGACCAAAGCAGTGTTTTTTTCCTTAACTCATCTTTGTTTGAGAGATGAGCCAAAAGGAAGCACATTCAGTTTGATTTATATCTAATACAGCTGAGAACAGCAGTATGAAACAGCAAGGTGGCTCTCATAACTCTCTCATAACACAGTGGATGGGAGATGAGAGCTGCACCACAATAATTCATCATGAGAATCCAATACTTAAAAGTAATTTTTAGAGATTTTAATGTTGATTTGGCTTCAGAAACCCAAATCGTAGACCAGCTGGCAAACTGATGCACCAGGGGCGGCACCAAGATGCAATTTTATCTTAGGGCTTTCTGGCTTCGCTGAGCCTATTGGGTGTTCTAGGCAACAGGCACCATGAACCAAGGTATCAACTGGCTCTGTGGGGCACGGGCTCTCCTGTCAGGCTATCAGCATGTTCATATCAAAGAACCAGAGTTGTTAATTAGATGCAACAGAGGCAGTCCCATGACTGGTACATTGTGAAGTAGAAGAGTAACCTGTGATACCAGCATGGAATTTTGGTTAATGTAAAGAATAAAGTGATTTTCAGCTGGTTAAGCTATAAACAATATTATCACAGAAAACAAACAGTAAAACAATGCAAATATTATTCAAATATGTATGAAACACAAATTATACTGTATAATACTCCCTGATTATGAGATTGCTTTAATGAAAATGATTCCCTTGTATTTTATTTAGTATTTGATGCACATAAAATTAAAAAACTGCTAATGTCTCCTGCCAGAGTGGGAAGGAAACTCTTAAAACCAGTCTGACTACTATATTCATTTGAATAATCATGGGAAGTATTTAACAGTGTGTGGATTATTTTTCTAATAATTTTACTAAGAATCATCATAGTGTCTTTTGATGTAGCCTGGATAAAAGTGAGCCAGCTTTGCAATAATGGAAAACCTGAACTAAACACAAAGATAGCCAGATAACCTGCTAATCCCACATTGGGGTACAGCCCTCAGACCTCTGGGCAGAATCTTAAAACTTCTATCCTTCGAGCTCAAGTTGGCATAACTCCCATTGAGCACATGACCCACAACTGTCCATATTTTGCAACACGTTTCATCTTAATATTAAAGAGCCAATGACTATATCTGAAAACAATTACCTTTACGTGACTTAGTTATTAGCGATGATATAACGTGACAACAATTAGTAAGTGTCCACAATTTCAAATGACTGCTCACTATAGACTGAACTATTTAGTGTAAATTATATAAGGAATAGGAAATCAATGAGTAGGGTGTGATTTCAGACACGACTTATATTTTTCTATGTTGGATGGGTAGTTACTAAATTATTAAACATGGCAGAGCAACTACAGATAAAACAGAAGTGAATAGCATTGATGCAAACTTTCTCATATAATCAATTTGATCTGACATTTTAATGCAACACTGCATTTCCCTATGGCTCTATCCAATATTAAAAACATCATCTTTCATACAGTATTACAGCTGCAGTGATAAGATGGGTTTTCAGATAGTCAAAGTTAAGACAAGTGCTCTGAGGGAGACCTTTGTTTCACATGGATATCACGTACATTTACAATAAAATAGGAAATCATTTTAGGATGGGGCTGCCTTGGTAAGGCAAAATAGGAATGTGTACAAATGACATTTGCAAATACCAAAGATACTGTCCTAAACAATGACCTGTTTTTCTCTGTCATTAAAGGCTTGACATAATCAATCACTGCCATCCCTGACAACCTATTTTATTGTAAGAAGCTGCAGAATTACTTTTCTAGGGTGATGTTTTTCCATTTAGCATTAGTGACCCAGCTAAACAACTAAAATTATCTTTAAAACTGTCAATTATGTTAAAAACACAAATGTATAGATAGACAGTTGCGGAAGCAAGTAACAACAGCAGCCAGGAAGAATGCAGGGAAATTAGACAACAATGCCAAGCACCAGCTCCAACTCACTGAAAATACAGGCTTGTGCAAAGTGTGTTTCACCACCACTATGCTTCAGATAAAGATGCTAAAACAGTTCTTGGTCTGGCCGTTTCAAAAGTAGCAAAAAAGTCAAGTGTAATTTAAAAAAAAGAAAAAAGAAAAAAAAAAGAATAGTAGAGCTAAATGTTTGCAGGTGGTAAACATTTCGATGAGAATTAAGACTACACTTCGTGTTCTTAGCAGTTTTTGTTGTGGACTCACACCTCAACATCTTCGCAAGATGCAGAATAAAGAGAAACTCAGTGTTGAATGAAAGCCTCATCATTGCACCTGCAACCAAAGCCTAAACAGTAGTTTAACTGCAGGAAAGGCTGCATGAGTAGAAGCTTAAGGAAGCGGTTTATAGCAACCATTGTAATAATATCACTTAAGTATGTCTGGAATGTATTTCTCTATTGTGCAAAGGACTGCAGCAATTTGCCATCAGTAAAGGAATGTACTGTATGGATGTGGCAAGCAAGTAAAGCATAAGGGGGATCAGTGCAGGACTAAAAGATGTGTGGATTAAACATGATTCAGTTTGTCTAGTGCTGCGACTGATTCCTCACCAATCACTGGCTTTATTTACTGAATAATCACTTCATTGTCTGATCAACACTCAAAATCCAAAGCAAAAAAGATATGTAAAACAAGAAAAAAGTAGATATTTTCATGTTTCTTTATTTGGCTATTCCAAAATCCAGAGAAAAACCTTACTCATGAAAAAAAAAAAAAAAAAAAAAAAAAAAAAAAAAAAGATGTCTGTAAGTGCAATATTAAATGTTAAGGAACTATAAAAGCAGATGTATCAAAAACAAAAAAATATTAGGGTGTGAAAATGGAGGGCCTGGTTGGTCAGTGGTAGAGCATTGGGTTTGGATACAGAAGGTTCAAATCCCACCCCATCAGGTGTGGCCCCGTACAGCCACCAGAGGCCACCTTGGTGCTGGTCCCAAGGCCAGGTTAAAAAAATAAAAAATGAATAAAAAGGGAGGGTTGCGACAGAAAGGCCATCCGGCGTAAAAACTTATGCCAAAACACGTTCCGCTGTGGCGACCCCTGAAGGGACAAGCTGAAAGCCATTGATCTATTAGGGTGTGAAAAACTTTACAGCAGGCAGTGAAGTGCATTTACAGGGCTTTAAAAAAAAGACAACATCCAAAATGCCTTTTAGCATCAACAGTTAGCTGTGTAAAGATGAGATATGAAAAGAAATTAGACCGTAAATGATAAAAATAATATTTACGGCATTCGCCTCTGGGTCCATCTCTTTTTGCAGTTACATCACCCTGCAGTCTTTACGCCCACTACTTCCTGAGAACAAACTAAGCATGCTGATGGTGGTCAGGATGCAGTAGAAACTTAGCCCAGGAAGACCATCACAGTCACAGAGGCCAAAGCAGTATCCGGCAAGACCATGGAGAGAGGTTAAGGGGCTTTTCTTAAGGCACAGAGATCAACCCATCTACTGTTGTGTTCTGCTGAATGTGTCAATAAAACACACAAGTTACCTCTAAAAGTACTTTAAAATACTGGCAACAGACATAGCAGCTGTGCTAAAAATTTAAAAAGTAATTTCTTATTGAAATTGTTTAATTGATCAATCATCAATAGTTGACTCAATTTGTGTTGATGATTCAAATGGCTAGTTTTTTCAGATCCACTACTGGCCCAACAGAGTTTAAACATCCTGCAGGGTAATCTGGTTTGGATTCCGTGTAACATTCTTCTAGTCACCCATAACAGGCACAAAAAAGACAGTTGTAAGATTTGAGTAAAATGTTTCTGTCAGAAAATGTCTTCAGTTCACTGTGTAAAGACAGAAGAGGAAGTAAGCGACGCAAGCAAGGAGGAAGTGCTGACTGTGTTGCGTTGATGCTGACTGAATATGGGCTGCCATTGTTAATAATTAAGTCTCACTCACAGTAGACTCAATTTCATCCTTACTTTTTTTTTAAGAACAACACTAAACCCTCTTTCACTCCTTCTGCCAGTATTTAAAAGCAGAAAATATCACTCATCTTGCCCACACAGCTCAACTGACACTAATGTGAAGAACAGGCTTATTACACTTACCCAACAAAAACTAACCTAGGCTTATTTTGTGCCACTTCAAATTTTCTTCATTTCTAAAGCCAAACAGTCCGTGTGGTTCATAAAAATAAAAAAAAGAAAGAGAGAGACAGCGAGAGAGAGAGAGAGAGAGAGAGAGAGACAGTGAGAGAAAGAGAGACAGAGCGAGCGAGAGAGAGAGCGAGTGAGCGAGCGAGCGAGCGTGTGTGTAAGGGGGGTAAATAGAGGATCTAAATCTCTGGGGAACAAGGTGCGAATAAGTCAACATCATAGCGTAGCATATCCACCCACACTGCACCGTTTTTAAAATTAGGGAAATCAGTGTTATCAGTATATTCTTTCTGCATTCAGGCAGTGGCACAACATAATCACCTTTGTCAACTGCTATAACCTTATTAGCGTTCTTTTTCTAGCTTTACCCAAGTGCTGAACACAACTGTAGCCTAACCACATACTACTCTTTGTAAAGGCTCTATGTCACTGGTTGATTCTATAGGATTCTTAAGTGGGCTTTCCCATTGGTGAATGTTACTGCCACTGCCTTCTGACCACAGACAAAAACAGTCTTTGTGTGTAATTCCTGGCTTGTGTGTGTTCCCCCAGCTTTACTAGGAATTTCTTTTTGCACGGCCTCTTGGTACAGTGACGATGAAAGTTAATTTCACAGAGAAATGGCTAAAAATGTCTTCATTATATCTTAGTAAATACAGGGGCAACTGAGATAGAAGTTCCCTCTTCCTTCTGGTTAACCTGGTGGAGTTTCTCTATCCGCAAGATTAACATTACGGTATCTGAAAAAGAACAATCCCACCGAGGAACTGATCAACAACATGAGGATGTATCACATACTTTATTAGCTAACCAGTAACACCTTTTTCTAATACCTTAAAAAAATAAAAAATAAAACATGAAACAGCAGGCACACAAAGAAAAAAGAAAGTTCTAGAGTCCGATTAATGTCATTTTAACAATTATAATATATAATAATAACAACAGGTAAGGTACAATAATAATTAAAGGGATGACTTCCACTTTTATTAGCATTCAATTGCCAATGAGCTCCTCTCTTCAGTTTTCAGACAACATCTCTTCTACCCACTTCAGGGTTACACTTTCCTCACTTGAATTTCATTAAAAATCAAAATTTGAAAAAAATGAAACAAAAAATAAAACTCTCATACCAGGTTTGCAGCTACCTGAATTACCTCCTGATACTTTTACCCTCCCTTTATTGTTCCATGTTTTCTTAAGAGCAATTTTAATGTCATGACACAGCAGTGATCCCAAGAACAATTTTGGTAGCCAATCGCTAGCGCCACTCTAGAGTTTAGTTTGTTCTAAATATTTAATATAAACTAAAGTGACAAGGCAGGCAAAAAATGGCTCCAACCTGCTGTCAGTCTGTAGCTTTACAGTTAGCTCATGACCACTTAACTGCTCTGTTGCTCTAAAGTGAATCAAACTGTGTTTTCTTCACTGTAATGTATATTAAGAGTTGAACAAAATAAAGAATTGCACTATGACATGATTTTGCTGTCATATTATGATAAATGGAAATAAAAGACTGCCGGCATCAATGCAGTATGTTAAGATCTGCATCAGCAAATGTAGGCTACACAGAAAATACATACAGTAGAGAGCAAGTAGAGTTGCAGAGGAAAAAAAAAAGAAAAGTAGAGTAAATTGTTTCTGATCTTTTGTTAAGAGTGACAACTATTTAAAATAGACAATTAATTACACATAACGACCCCAGTTTTAGGCACAGTTCCTACTTCAGGACCCATTTCCACACAAGCTCAGTGACATTGTCAGACAGACTACTCAAAAGGCTCCTGCAGACAACAGCAACTTGTCACACAAAAGCTGCCTGGACAACACAAAAGTTGTTTTTGTTTTTTTAAATCTTCTGCAAGTTGTAATCTTTACTGCCAGAAAGACAGGCAACCAACCCAGAGACAGTTTTGGAGAAAGCCTGAAATGGGATAAAATCTGATAATTGTATAAAACACTCGCTAGAGAAACCTAATGAAGCTCCTCACACACTTATTACCTACTGTACATGATGCCTCCCGTATGTCTGACAGTATCTGCCCCAAGCGTACAGTGAACCAGGAGGCATCTCTAACAAGATGTTTTTTTTTTTTTTTTTGTCCTTTCGGCTTATCCCGTGAGTTCGGGGTCGCCACAGCGGAACATGGTCCGCATGTTGATTTGGCACAGTTTTTACGCCGGGGACCCTTCCTGACGCAACCCTCCCCAATTTCTACCGGGCTTGGACCGGCACTGCACAGCTGGGGAGGGGAATGGGCTGTTAGGGGTTCAGTGTGTTGCCCAGGGACACTTCGACATATAGCCAGGGCTGGGGATTGAACCACTCACCCGTGGACGACTGCCTTTACCAACTGAGCTACAGCCGTCCCCATCTGTAACAAGATGTATTGAAGACAATTTTTTGTAACTTCCCATGCAGTTGATCTAATATTTTCTACCAAATCCTTGAATATAAAAGCCAACAGCTTACCCTTCTATAGTGGTCACAGTCAAAATGATAACATTTTTATAGAAATATACCTGACTGTATAAAGAGGTAGAACAGCACCATCCAGCAGCTACAATGTACATAGACTAAAAACACTCAAATTTCTTGTGGCCTTGTGTGGCATCATTATTTGGAATTTTTGAATCTGCCTTAATTTGGTACTTTTTAAACAAGGGAAATGGTGAATATCTTATGAATTTCACTTCCACAAGCCTTGCCACATATGAAAACAAGTTCTTATTTTTTTTTAAACAGACTGTACAATTGTGTGATTGGGGGAAGAGGAAAAAAATTACAGAATTTTAAAAAGGAAGAAATAAATAAAAAGGCACTGTGCAAAAAGAAAACAGTACAGTAAGATAGCTACATGAAAGGAAAATGTTTATGTAGATGATAGAGATAGAGAGGCACAAATACAAAGTGACAGGCAGGCAGCTGTAGATGAGGCGCCATTCTGACCGCAGATGCTCACATGCATACACAACAAACCACGAACACCTCTCTCCTTTTGTTTTCTTACATCTTGAGCTACAACCACCCGGGGGGTTGGGAATGGGTGCAACCGTTCACTCTCTGCTTCTGTCATCGTAATCATTTAGAATGAACTGCCATGTGATCAAGATTTCACAACTCACATTCACCCATTTTGAAGGAGTCATTAAAAAAAATAAACAACACCACCACCACCACATAACTCAGCCATAATATTTGAAGAAAGCACAGAATAAATGCAGCGAATATCAGTATCCTATCAATATTACACTAGGTGCTAGATTTCTATCGCCTTTACTCACCTGGGTTGTGAGTTCTCCTCATACATGCGTTCCTTGCCCTCCTTGAATAAGCTGATGGTCTGTTTAGTCTTCTTGGTTAAGTTCTCCATGAAGACCCGGAAGTACTCGTTGTCCCCCAAAGTTTCCATTTTGCCCTCATAGCGAGACAAGATAGTGCGCAGGTGCTGGTAGGTGTCAGGGAGTAGATCCAGGATGTAAGGGGGGCTGTTCTTCAGAGCCAATTTGGGGTTTTGGCACAGACGCACCACCTGCAGTAAGTGGGTAAGTGAGGGGAATGACAAGATTGTTAGAGACAAGAGGTGGATGTGGTAGTGAAGGCAGATGAGAAACACAAGACAGAAGAGGTAAAAGAGAGGTTAAAGAAAAGTAACAGAAAGAATATCTAAAAATGTCTCAAATGTTACTCTGCATTTCAGTATACCAGAGTTAGATAGTGCATAATATATCTCTTTCCATTTTTAAAGCAATTTCCTTTAGCGCAAAATTTTGTCAGCAAGCCCATACAGGTGAATGCAGTCATAAAAAAGCCTACAAAACTGAAAGAAAGGCCCTTGAAAGCCTTTGTCAGATGGGAAGTATGGTCTACACAACATGAAATGGAACAAATTAATTACACATTTAATCCCTTATGGTATCATAAGGTATTTCATGACCGTTACACTAACTATCTAAGCAAAAAACTGATGCAGGTGGAACAGGACAAGGTATGCCCATTGTGTGGATTTAGTTTGCTTAGTTCTCATCGTGAAAGAAATAATCTCAATTTGTTGCTCATTTCCCATACAGATGTCTTTTCATAAACATACACAGGAACATTTGTATCTTATTATATGACTACCATGTCAATAATCATGGGTCACCACAGTCTGATTCTCGCCTTCTTCTCTATGTTTAGAGAAGCGGTTGATATGTATACTTCCCCTTTTCAATTTGCACACCCTACACCACTTCTGCCTTAAAAAAACAAATTCTGCTCAACATTTGAGTAGGATTGTCTGGCAAATGTGAACCAAAGTGCTGACTACAATATTGTCAAACAGTCAAACAAATAAAAGGTTTCCAGTACAAAAGGCAAAAAAAAAAATTATTATTATTATTTATTTATTTATTTTTTTTTTTTTAACTTAAGCCACCCTCACTAATGTTCAGATCACAGCAAATCATCTACAGGCCTGGCCAAAAAAAAAAAAAAAAAAAAAAGGGACTCAGACTGTACAAATGCATGTTTCATCCTCAATAATGTTCAACTTTTCATCACCCATGTCACTGT